>NW_004524606.1:2709782-2743847 GCF_000260255.1 Octodon degus | reverse complement strand
GGTTGCATTTTGTTCCTTCTCGTCATTTTGTGTAGCACTGTCTTCTGCCCTTTGTTGTAGATCTTTGCTGTAGTTATAACCTTCACACGTACTGAAGTTCAGGTGGAGCTCTACAGATTTTGGGGTTATCCAGCTGCGTCTGGCTTATGTCTGGCTGCTGTGCTCAGCTCCTTCCCGCTGCAGACCTGGGCTAGGATTGGGTCTGGGAGTTCCTGGAACTTGGCAGAAATTCCTACTCGGCGGGAGGGGTGGGGCAGGTAAGGTGGAGTGGTGGGGGGCGGCCCGAGGGGGTGGGAGAGGGTCCTGCCTAAGCTGCGCCTGGCTGGGACTGGTCCCACCGTTGCAGGGTTAGCAGGAATCTCTCCACACACTCACCGGACCTGGGCTAGGATTGGGTCTCTATATTTCATCTTTTAAAACAGTATATCTTTTTGCTGTTTTACTTTCCTTCCTCATGCCACAAAGATAACTGCTTTTATATAATCTGTGTTCCCAACTGTAGTTCTTATTTTATGTATTACGCTTATTCCTAATTCAAAGCATTAAGCTATATTGCATAAGCAAAATATACACAAAGTTTTCTATAATTTGGTTTTATTCCACTTATTGATTATAATTTATCCATTTTGTCTTTTATCTTTTTTTATAATTTTACTGAGAAACAAATATAAATGAGATACTTTCAAAACGAATTAGTAGGACAGTTTCAATAATTAATACATTGCATATTTCTGTCTTCTTAGTGGTTATTCATAGTACATAGTACTGCCATGTTATCCTGTCCACAAACACTACTACAACAAATCTTTCTATGCATTGAATTAAGAGAAAGTAGCTGTATATCTGTCCCAACTATGTTGAATATACTGATACAAAATGGCCCTTAATTTGTATCCCTTTTTTTTTTTTGTTTACTTTTGTCAGAGAAGGGTATTCCATTGTCATTTAAACATTATAGGTGTGTGAATTCAGTAAAATATTCCAATACAGTCCAGTAACCCATAATAGTAGTGGGTTATCTGTAGGATTGACAATGTCAGAAATTGTTGATTTTAGCCTTTTACAGCTCAGCATATTAATATAGCTTTACTTTTTATACCTTGTTTTGAAACTTTTCTGCTGGATGGTTAAGACCAAAATAAAGCAAGACCTATATAACAATAAATGTAACTTTTGTATCAGACAAGGTCAGTCACATCACCTCAGGATTTATCTTGATACCCTAGACTGCAGTTTGTAGATCCTGTCAGTGTCAGCCATGTGGATGAGTCATGGCCACTGCTTGATCAATTGCTTTCTGTGAAAGCCTGAGAGAATGTTTTCTCTCTGTGTGACTTAATAAACTTTTTTTTTTTTTTTTTTTTTTTTTCGGAACTGGGAATTGAACTTAGCCCCTTGCACTTGCCAGGCAAGGGCTTATTCTACTGAACTATCTCCCCGGCCCTCTTGGAGACTTCTTTAAAGTCATTAATTGCTCTAATTTTCTTTCTACTGGTGTGCATGTATTTTACAGTACATTGCAAATAGTCTTCATTATTTGTGGTTTGCAATTATTGTTTAATTTTGTATTTCTTTTTAAGGTGAGATTTAAGAGAAGACAATAAAATAGCAATAATTTTATCATAAATTCTAACCTTATTATGATTTATTTAAAGGTTATTCTGCAAAAAAAACATTTGCCTAAAGTCTCCTTATGAAATAGAAAGATTGATGTACTATTACAGTGGGTCACAGCACTAGCACCTGAATTACCCTTGTGACATTTTATAAGTAACTTAATCTTAATGACTTGCCACATCTCTAAAAAACGAAGATTAGGAAAATGTAACTCAAGAATTAATTTTTCTTAAAATATCTATCTTTAAGAAATCAAAATGTTATGCATATAAGTTGCATATTTGATTGCTAGGGCATGTTTTCTATGAGTGTATGCACTTTATTTCTTTAAATGAAGAATGATTTCTGATGTAATCTTATTTGTAACTTAAGAATATTTATTTAGCTGTAACACCCAGATTTTGGCAAAGAAGTTTCACACAGGTATCTTTACATTTTGCAATATTCTGAGAGGTATATGTTAACAGCTGTTATAACAACTTTTCAAAATGTATTTAGTACAGGGTCTACAGGGTCTCACTACAGAGATCACACTCACAGTGATCATCCTGTTTTTCAGTCTCCCAAACACTGGAGTTGCAGGCACTTGCCACCATGCCTAGTCTTTATCACTGTCTTAGTGTGCCCTGGCATGGCAGGCAAGGGATCAAACTTCTGGCCCCTGTGTATGCCTAAACAGGTACTTTAATCCGCTGAACTATCTGGACAGCTCTATGACTTAACTTTTAAAAAGGTAAGTCACTAGCCTTTGTTCTATACATCCAAACATAAGAACCAGTTTTGCATTCAGATTGATCTGGGTGCATTTGTAATAAATATTATGCAAAATATGCTTTTTCTTTTATGCATATATTAAGGTATATAGACATTTAATAATTTCCAATTTTTAGAT
This sequence comes from Octodon degus, assembly GCF_000260255.1. Taxonomy (NCBI): domain Eukaryota; kingdom Metazoa; phylum Chordata; class Mammalia; order Rodentia; family Octodontidae; genus Octodon; species Octodon degus. The sequence continues at coordinate 2,741,338 of NW_004524606.1, read as the reverse complement.
TAAATGCTGGGCAGATTATTATCTAATGACATTAACATTAATCAAAAATCCTCTGAGGATGTGAAATGAAACATGAAAAAGGGATTCTGTTCTAAAGACCTCAGTGAGACTGAGAAGCAGACTGTCTCAAGTTGGGCTTTAAAAGATACCCATTCCTCTCACCATACACTAAATTAAAATCCAAATGAATCAAAGATTTCAACATTAGAACAGAAACACTTAAGCTGCTGCACAGCATAATAGGTAAGGATTTCAAAGATATAGATGTAGGCAAAGACTTGCTCACTAAAACTCAATGCATAGAAAATAATACAAAGATTCAACAAGTGATATCACATTAAATTCAAAGCAAAAAACAAAGTTCTGAGGAGTTGGCTTAGAAGAATAAGCACTTCCCTGGCAAGCGCAAGGGCCTGAGTTCAATCCCTGGTTCCACCAAAAAAACCCAAACAGACAAACAAACAAACAATAAAACAAAACAGAAAGTCTTTCACACAGCAAAGGAAACCACCAAGAAAGTGAAGAGCCAATGAAGACAATGGGAAAACAAGTTTGCCAGCTGCTCCAGACAAAGGACTAACATCTAGACTATATAAAGAATCCAAAAATTTAGATACCTCAATTTAAAGAAATGAATAGATACTTCTCAGATAAAGAAATATAATTGGTCAATAAATATATCAAAACTATCCAACATCAGCAGCCATTTGAGAAATGTAAATTAAAATTTCATGCCTGCCCGGAAAGACTTGGTAGCATCCAGAAATAAACGAGTAATGGATCTAGCAAGCCTGTGAGGGGAAAGGAATGCATCTTCATTTTTAGTGAGAATGTAAACAAATTCAACCACTGTCGATGTTGTTATGGAATTTCCTCAAAAAATGAAGCTAAAAATTCCACTTGCTCCAACTATTCTCCTTTTCTGTTTCCAAGAGCTAAAAATATCATGTCACAGTAATGTATGAATGCCCACATTTATAGCACCACAATCCATCATAGCTAAATCTTGGAAAACAGCCTATGTGCTCCTCAATAGATAAATGGATGAATAAAATGTGGTATTTATATACCTGAAGTACTGTTCTGCTGTAAGTATAAAATTGAGGCTTCTGTAGGAAAATGGATGCACCTAAGGCTACATGTTACATGAAGTAAGTCGCATGCACAGGTTTAAATCTCTAATGATTTCCCTTAAATGAAAAAGTTAATATGTAAAGCATGAAATAAAGACAAGTAAAAGAAAAGCTAGAATAAAGTTATTGCATTTTAAGCATGTGCCTGCTGTTGGTTTCTAGTTTCACTTCAATATGGTGTGAGACTACTTTGCAGGATTTCTATATCTTTGGATATTAAAAATTATTTATTGTTGCTATGAACAAGGTATAATTTGAATAAAAGGTACATAAATAAATTTTCAGAATAAAAAATCTATGATGATAGAAAACAGCCCAGTGGTTGCCTAGATTTAGAGGACAGGGGTTGGGAAATGATAACTAGTAGGTAGCATGTTTTGTTTTGAGATAGCAAAAATGGTCTAAATTTGGTTGTGGTCATGATTCTACAACTTGGAAATAGGTCAAATTGTACAGAATCATAGAATTTTTTAAAAAATGTATTTAGTACAGGGTCTACAGGATCTCACTACACAGATCTGACTCAGTGATTCTCCTGTTTTCAGCCTCCCAAGTGCTGAGATTACAGGTGTGTGCCACCACACCCAGTCTCAATTACTTCTCAGCACTCCCTGGGATGAGGATGGCTCTGCAAGCCAGGGATCAAACCCCAGTCCCTGCACTGGCCTAAGCAGGTGCTTTAATCTGCTGAGATATTTGGCCGACCCAGAATTTCTGAAAGTATTTAATTTCTTTTAAAATAATTTGTGTTAAATTTATCTGATACTTATTTTCATGAACTGCCTGCATGCCTAGAGCTTTAAAGGGGATAGTAGCAATTTCTACCATAAAAAACACTGTTTAGGCCAGCCAGATAGCTCAGTGGAGTAAAGCGCCTGCTTAGGCAGAGTGCAGTGATCAGGATTTGATCCATGGTGTGCCACATCGGCCCTGCCCCCAGGGTGCACCTCAGTGATTGAGACTGGGTGTGGTGGCATGTGCCTGTACTCCTAGCACTTGGGAGGCTAAAAAGAGGAGAATCACTACAAGTCTGATCAGTTTAGTAAGAAATGTAGACCCTGTACCAAATACATTACAAAAAGAAGGAAAAATACTTGTATATTTAACTTTTAGCAATTATACTTTTAACACCTTATGCTATCTCAAACTTATGAGTTTGGAGATTAAAAAGATAAATTCCATTTCTTTGCCTACTCAAGTTCCTCTTTTATCAACTTTGAGCTGATCAGAAAAACAAAATTGCAGTATCAGTCAGTGTGGATAGTTAGTGTTATCTGTTACTATGTAGTTTCTCTTTGATATTCTTATATCAGAAAATAATTCCACTCTGAGTTCCTCTATAACTTTCTGCTGTTGTTTATTTACTATCTATGCTATTAATTCATACATTTGAGCTGAGCTAGTAGAAAAGGATTTCTTTGTGAGTTCCTCTATGACTTTCTGCTGTTGCTTATTTACTATCGACACTATTAATTCATACATTTGAGGTGAGCTAGTGTCCTCTGCACTTGTTCTGGGTGGGCATTGGGTTTCCTCCATATGTTACTGCATTTGATTCTTTACTGAAGAAGCTATTAATTCAGGGATTTCTTTTTTTATTTCCAATCTGAGTTCCTCTATACTTTTCTGCAGCTGTTTCTTTATTTCAGAAGCCATTGATTCATTGCTTTCAGCTGTGTGATTCCCAATTTGTTCTGTGTTAGTGTCCTCTGCACTTGTTATGGGTGAGCTTGTGTTCTGAGATTGCATTTTGCTCCTTCTTGTTGTCATTTTGTGTAGCACTGTCTTCTGACCTTTGATGTAGATCTTTGTTGCAGTTATAGCCTTAGCACCTACTGAAGTTCAGATGTAGATCTACAAAGTTTGGATTTATCCAGCTGCGCCTGGCTTGGGTCTGGCTGCTGTGCTCAGTTCCTTCCTGTTGCTGCCCTTGGGGGCGAACCTGTTGTGCCCCTCTGGCAAGATGTTTTGCTCCTGGACTAGCTGAGTGGTTCTGTCCCCTACACTCTCTGCAGGGATTGCAGCTGAAGGGTTTCACCCCAGGCCTGTATGCCAGGCCTGAGTTGAGTCTGGAGGGGACAAGGTGGAGTAGGGGGGAGAGGCAGCTCTCCCACACACTCACAGGGCCTGGGCTAGAACGGGGTCTGGGGGTTCCCCAAACACTGCAGAAATTCCTACTCTGGGGGGGGAGGGTGGGGGAGGTGCTGCGGAGTGGTGGGGGGCGTTCCAAGGGAGTGGAAGAGGGTCTCACCCATGCTGCGCCTGGGCTAGGACCAGTAGGTTCCACTGGTGCAGGGTAGCCAGAAGCTCTCCCACACACTCACTGGGCCTGGGCTAGGACTGGGTCTCTCTCTTTGATATTCTGAAGATACCATGTTAGTAGACACATTCAACCCTAAAGAGTTTTTTTTTTTTTTTCTAGTACCAGGGATTGAACTCAGGACCCTGTGCTTGCCAGGCAAGTACTTATTCTACTGAGCTGTCTCCCCAGCACCTGCTAAATTTTTTAACCAAGGAAACTTTTTTATATTATCATGATTGAATTATGATTTATTTCTGCTTTATTTTTGAAATTTCTACAATTTCTTTTCAAGTTACTACTTGTATAATTAAAATCTGCAGAAAATTTACATATCATAACATTAAAGGTTGAAATACATTTCTAAATGTATTAATGCATATCTATATGCCATGAAAATAGCTACTTTTAAGTGGCAGTTAACTAATTTATTGGTAAATATTTCTATAAAAATTTATTTACTTTAATATAATAATATAATTAAAGATTTTAGTGCAGAAATACTTAAAGTTGATCTTAGGTGCTATACAGGAAGCACAGTTTTAATTTTTCAGTTTACTAATTATGTTATTTTATATTTGTCTCCAATAAAAGATAAATATTTATTATTTACACATTTATTAACATGCAATTATACTTAAGACATATCAGTATAAAGATATATATTTAATTACTAAAAATCAAAGTAAAACTAAATTTCACTATGTTATTACTGCCTCTCTTCTATGTTCCTGATAATAGCAAAGTTTCTTCCTTTATACACATTGAAATTGTTAATTTTCTTTTGATTTTCTATAATTGAGGTCCGTGACTCCTGGGTAGTTCAAATAAGTGACAGATAACAAGAAAAATTAAATTGTTACATTGCATATATTGGTGTGAGAACAGACTCCAAAGCACTTCTGATAGTAGTGAACTTAATTTGTGATCATAGCAGTTCAGTTTTTTCAAAGCATCACTTGTCATAAGGTTTAATGTGTTAATTTGAGTTTTACTTCTCTTAATTGTATTTTCTTTTATACTAAATGTGTTACCTGTTTATAGTAGAATACGAGCTCTTTACAGGAAAAGTTTATACTTAGTTGAGTTTTATAAACTCATTTTGTGCCTTAATTTATTGCATAGAAATCAGTTTATTTAGCAATAAAAGAATGTCTTTTTTCTATCCTAAAATGAGTACTTCATTCTCTAATATCACTTAATATAATGAAACTTTCAGTTTTGTTTTTTTAATACTTAATAACTTCCATATTATATTACTCAGATAATTATAAATATAAATATTCTAGTTATACTGCATCAAGATAGATATTTTTATTATGAGGTTGAAAATGAAATTTAAAAATAAAATAAATATGTCAATTATTTATGTAATATAAGAAATTATAATCACTTTTAGTAATACCAAAGGAAAATGCTATCTTTGCAAAAATTATTGAGATTTTCAAGTCTAATGCTTTATCTGGCTATACTAGTTAGTCCTTACTAGAGTCAGATAAGAAAGAATGCAGGCATTTGCATATTGGAGGCCCAAAGTATCCAGCCACTGGCAATGTTCCATGAAAAAAACCCTATCAAGTATCAGTAGGAGAGAGGCCCAGGGGCCAGTGGTGAAAGCCAGAATGTCTGTGCCAAAAGGCTGCAAGATCTGCACTCAAAGCCAGGAGAGGACGTCCAAGATGAAGATAAGGATTCAAACTCTCCCAAAGGAAGGCAGCAGCCAAAACTGAAGAAAAATTTTTAAAAAGCAGCTTCTCCAGGAAAATCAGCAACATGCAATCTTCCCTCCTGTCCTCCTTCTGTGCCTTGTTAGCAACAGTGCTCAGGTGGGTCTTCCATTCCCAGACCACTCTGACTCAGTTCAGCTGCCCATTCCCACATAACCTACCATTAACTACTCCCCCACACAAGCCTATGTGAAAATTACTGGAATGGTATTCTACAAGAGAATTCCCAGGTCTTTAGAATATTCCTCATTAAGTATTTGTCAAATTCCTGCCCACAAATTCATTTACAAGAATAGTTCTCTGATCACAATGGCTATGGATCATCAGGAAATAAAATAGACTAAGTCTTTCATAAAATTTTGTGAATACAAAGTGAGTATACTAAGGAGTTTGTAACAGAACAGAGTATATGGAAAAAGAGATACTATGCAATCATTTACACATATATTTGTAGGCTTGGGGGTACCCAAGGGAGATTTTCATAGTGAGGTCCTGCAGTTAAAAGAACGCATGCGTGTAAGACATCAGCAAAATAGCAGGGAGTATGGAGCAGAGCAGAGAGCCAGCGCAAGATCCACCTGCATCTTTATAATTCTTATGCATGTTGTTATCTCATATTTACACTTTTACATAATGCTGGAACCAGTGCATGGGAGTCTACCTGTGCTAAGCCATAGTTACATAACTGTATCCCATGGTGCTCCTGTGTTAGACAAGTGGGATCACATCCCCAGGTGTCCTTAGACAGCCTTGAGCCATGAAGCACTCTCAGTCATTCCTCACACATATGAACTGGTAACTGATGTAATTTTGACCATACTAGTAATGAAAATTGTATGTTTTTACTTTCAGTCATAGAGGAGGAAAAGAAATTCACTCTAGAAGCAAGAAACAAAATTAGTGATTGGAAATGAGCTTCTGTAAGTGATAATTCAAAGACCAGTTTACATCATCATATATAAAATTAACTGCTAAACTGAATATTTTGATATCAGGATGCCATAAATTCCACTAAAGGGTAATAGTGATTGTTTTAAATTGTAAAGACAGTGTATTTCAAAATAGTGCAGCAATATTCTGTATGCTTAGCAAACTGAAATATCTGAAGCTTTCTAATACATAATTGGGAGCTGTAGCTAGCAATAGACTTCTTCAGTTATTTCAGAGTAACTGAGTAGCAGATTATCTGAATAGCAGTGTTTATTGATAGAGTTATAGAGTTAGTCTGATTTTTCTAATTTTCTGTCTCTGAAATCACTCTAATTTTAATGTTAACAAAACAATGATTATATAAAAAGTTGTTAAAATGGAAATGCATAAAAATTACTCTGAATTCAAATTTAAAAGAAAAATTGAAAATTAAGAAATCTGTAGTATCTTGGTTACATTTCTGGTTGCTAGAACAAAAATCCCCCAAGGTCAAGTTAAAAGAGGAAGGGTTGATTTTGGCTCACAATTTGTAGAGGCTGGTTCCAGCAGGAACATATGGCAGAAGGGCATCACAGAGGAGAAACAGTCTAGGGCAGGGTAGGCAGGAAGCAGACTCATCCAACAGTGAAGCAAGCGTCCCTTTTCTGTATATCCAATGCAGGATGTAATCCTCTTGGATGGTTCCTCCCACCCCCAGGATGGACCTTCTTACTATGCATACCTAGAACAATGTTAAACCAATTAGTAGAGTAACAGTACCACCTACCTTTTCTAATCTCAGTGTCACACACTCTAGATCCAGCCAGTGCCATAAAGATGCACCTATGAGTGTATGAGGCTGTGGAGATGATATAAGCCATCGCAAATAGAGGAAGCAAGAACAAACTCAAAAAGCTAAAAGCAAAGAAAAACCCAAAACAGTAAAAAGAAAAAAGGAGAAAGTAACTAATTGGAATTTTAAAATCTAAATATTTACATCCACTTGAGTTTTTAAAATTCATTTGAATGAGAAAAAAAGATAAAATAGTAATGAAACCATTTCAAAACAGGTTGATAGGACAGTTATAATAATTAATACATTGCATATCGTCTTCGTAGTAGTTATTCAGAGGACAAGATGCAGACATGATATCTTGTCTAAACATTATTAGTACAAACAATCTCATCAAACTATGCGAAAGGGGGCTGGGGAGATAACTCAACAGAATAAGTGCTTGACTGGCAAGTGCAAGGGCCTGAGTTTTCAATCCCTGGTTCTGCAGGGGAAAAAAGAAACTTACGAGAAAGTAGCTGTATATCTATCTTATCTATAAAATTATATATATCACAACATCTATTTGAAGTGCTTCACTATTGTAGCAACAATGGTTTTATAGAAAGACACAACTTTGTCTCAAGTGGCTGGAGAAAAAAAAGAACAGACACATAAACAAAGTGTGTCTTAATAAGTCTTACACCTAGTGCAGACAAACTATTTCACACCTAAAAATAATAGACAGGTATCATGCTATTTAAAATAGTCAACTAGTTTTCCGAAGCAAAGTTACTAAGAAATTGCTTAGATGATCATTACTGCTATTTTTCCCTCTCCCAGATAAAAGTGATTTTATGCTTCTCTCAAGTTGGAGACATCCTTTTGTTATGGCTGAGGTCATCAAAACTTATAGACAGGTACTGTTTCAGGATAGCCAAACTCATGCGCAATTACCTGTGCTGCACCATTTCTTATGTATTGAACAGCATACCAGTTTGTACAGAGAGTAGCAGCACTGCAGGTCAGGAGGACATGGAATCCTTGATTTTTGGAAGGCACTGACGAGAAGTGCACCAGGAACTTTTGCACTTTGACTCTATGAACCTAGTTGATGCCCTTGCTTTCTGTAGCTGTGTCATTTTATCTATTACAAATCTAGCCCAGAAGGATGAACAAGAAATTTATGCAATTTACAAAATCTACAGATTAATGTCTAGAATGATAATAGAAGTAAAATTTTATAGATAATCCTTCAGAAAATAAATTCCTATTGTGGGACTGTCCTGCTTCAAGGTTGTATATGGTGAAATTTTTGGACTTACGTGCAAACATAAGAAGTATATAATTCTTTATGCCTATTTTTAAAATATATTCTAATTTTTAAATGTTTTTATTATATTCTGTAGGGACTTAAAGTTCAACATATCAATACTTGATGAAAAATACCTGTTCCATATTATGCCTAAGATGTTTGATATGCAGACAGATAGTGAGGTTAAGCTTAACAGCCTAAGTTGTATGGTAATAACAATAAGCTTGTCTTCTAGATGGTTAACAACCTAAGTTTTCAGACCAAAATTAGAGAAAAAGGAAGCCTGTGAGGAAAGCCAGCATTTTGGCCCTAGCCTTCTAAGGTCAATTAAGACTTAGGACATATGAGAACTTGTACTATAATGTCATGTAACTCGGTAGTGTCCAAATTTTCTGATCAAGGAGATTATGGGGCCAAAGAGGAAAGTGATTGATGATGTAGAGTGTGCCTAAGGAGAGTCACAGAGAGAGAAAACATTTTTTCAGGCTTTCACAGTGAGCACATTGGCCAAGCAATGGCCATGACTCATCCACATGGCAGACAAAGGTTCTACAATCTGAGGTACAAGATCTCAGGATAAATCCTGAGGGGATTTCACTGACCTTATCAGACCCAAAAGCTACAACTCTTGTTGCATAGGTCCTGCTTTACCTTGGTCTTAACCATCCAGCAGAAAAGTATAAAAATGAAATATAAGAAGTAAAGCCATGCTGTTATGTTGAGCTGTGGGGGACTCAGGTCAACAATTTCTGACATTGCCAGTCAAGCAGAAGACCCAATACTATTATGGGCTACTGGACTCTTTTAGAATGTTTTGCTGAGTTTACACATGTATAATATTCAAATAACGGAACTTAGCAACAAAAAGGGGATGCAGATGGATATGCATTTTCTATCTGTGTATTCAAATGGCTGGGATCAATATACAGTTGCATTCTCTTAATGAATAGAGGGATTTGTTCTAATGGTGTTTGTAAGTAGGATATCATGTCTGCATCTTGTACAGCAATTAACCACTAGGAAGAATGTATACAATGTGTTAATTATTGGAACTGTCTACCCGTTTGCTTTGAAACTGTCTCATTGCTATTTGTTTCTCAATAAATTTATGAAAAAAAAAGATCCCATGCACCCTTGCTGGGTCATAATCATTAAATTAATTCAGAGAATTAAAAAAGTGGCACATTAAGCTATACAAAGAGCCCATTTAGGAGAATAAGGACATGTTTCAATGAAATCCAAGGGCTTCCTGGAAGCTTTAAGGTGTCCTCTAGCCACATCCATAGGAGCCTAAGACAGTAAAATAATTATCTTGGAAATATTTCTGAGTGTGAAATGGACATCCAGTGAAATTCAGTAACAACCCACAAACTCCTTAAGAAAATACTCTCAGCAAATACACCTCCATCTTGGACTAAAACAAACAGAATCAGACAAAGAAGAATCTCTAGACTCTAAACTTCTCCATTGGAAATACAAACTACCTTTCATGAAAAAAGAATAGTAGCCCTGTGAATGGAATCAGAAGTCCAGAGGGTAGACAAGAGCCAGAGAGAATTAATTATTCCTCAAACTTCAAATTTAATGAAGAAATTTCCAGGCCTGGTGTGGTGGTATTCTTCTGTAATCCCAGCACGTAGGAGGCTGAGACAGGACAATGGAGAATTCAAGGCCAGTGTGGGGTACAGAGAAAGGAAAACATACAAATAAATAAATTTGAAAAAAAAGAAAATAAATTCCTGATTTTATAAATAGAATACACAAGAAAAATAAGGTATACTGCCTGTTAAGATAGCTCAGAAGGACAGGAAAAGGAATACTGTGGGACAGTCCTGCTTCAAGGTTGTATATGGTGAGATTTTTGGACTTATGTGAAAACATGAGAAGCATAGAATTCTTTATCCTATTGTTAAAATATAATCTAATTTTTAAATGTTCTTTATCATATTATGTAGGGACTTAAGGTTCAACATATCAATACTTGATGAAAAATACCTGTTCCTTATTATGCCTAAGATGTTTGAAATGTAGTGAGATAGTGAGGTTAAGCTTGATAGCGTAAATCGTTTGATAATAACAATAAGCTTGTCTTCTGGATGGTTAACAACCTAAGTTTGCAGACCAAAATTAGAGAAAAAGGAGGGCTACAAGGAAAGCCAACATTTTGGCCCTAGCCTTCTAAGGTCAATTAAGACTCAGGACATATGAGAACTTGTACTGTAACGTCATGTACCTCAGTAGTGTCCCAAATTTTCTGATCAAGAAGATAATGGGGCCAAAGAGGAAAGTGATTGATGACGTAGAGTGTGCCTAAGGAGAGTCACATGGGGAGAAGACACTCTCTCAGGCTTTCACAGAGAGCACATAGGCCAAGCATTGGCCGTGACTCATCCACATGGCTGACACTGACAAAGGTTCTACAATCTGAGGTACAGGATCTCAAGATAAATCCTGAGGGCATTTCACTGACCTTGTCAGACCAAAAAGCTACACTCTTGTTGCACAGGTCCTGCTTTACCTTGGTCTCAACCATCCAGTAGAAAAGTATGAAGATGAAATATAGGAAGTAAAGCCATGTTGTTATGTTGAGCTGTGGGGGACTCAGGTCAATAATTTCTGACATTGCCAGTTAAACAGAAAACCCAATGATATTATGGGCTTCTGTACTCTTTTAGAATATTTTGCTGAGTTTACACACTTATAATATTCAACAACAGAACTTAAAAAAAATTGGGGTATAACTATGAATGTCCATTTTGTATCTGTGTATTCAAAGTGGTTGGGATAGATATATAGTTGCATTCTCTTAATGAATAGAATGATTTTTTCTAATGGTGTTTGTAAGTAGGATCACAAGTCTGCACCTTGTACAGCAATTAACCACTGAGAAGAATGTATGCAGTGTATTATTTGTTGAAACTGTACTTTCGATTTGATTTGAAACTGTCTCATTGCTATATGTTTATCAATAAAACTTTGAAAAGGAAAAAAAAAATAAAAAAAAAATAAAAAAAATAAGATAGCTCAGAAGCCTAAGTGCCTGCCTGGAAAGTGCAAGGACTTAAGTTTGATCCCTGGTACAGAAAAAATGGTTTATTATATTATATAATATAAAACCTATTAATTAATATAAGAAAGTGGTTTACTTAGCAAAACAATCCTATAAAGTCAATAAATACATAAAAATAATCTTCATCCAACAATTTATTACAGAATACTGAAGCAAACCAATTATTAAATGACATCAATAATCTCTGAAATACTTACTTTGGGATGTGATATAGTGTCACTGTACTCTTGACTGTGACTGATGCCTTTGAAACAATCCATTAGCTTTCAGCAGAACTAAGTGACTGAAAGTACTCCAATATACATTTTCATGAACTCTGTCATAATATGTGAAGAAAATAACCCTCAGCAAGCAAGAATTTGGGAAATATATAATACTGTTGACAATGATAATTATAACAGTATATAATAGAGAAATAAATATTCAATAAAGCTCTGGCTTCAAGGTCATATCTATATCATCAGGTATTCAATGCTAGAAATGATTCTATAAAATATTTCATGATATAGAAAAGTATATACACACTATACATATTTAGCTTTCTCAATAATATAATCTTTGTAAGAATAGGAAATGTGTTTATGCCAACTTGAATTAAAAATCATGAATGACATAAAGTGCAATATTAGTTTGGTTATGATTTTGATTATTTTTTGCTTGATATATTCAATATATTTATAAATAATATGGACTAATTATATTACTTGAAATTTTTTACAATTTAATTAATTAACAAATTAATTTTAATGTATTTGGTTGTTACAGGGTCTTGCAACTCTGCTCAGACTCATAGTGATCCTCCTGTTTTCAGCATCCCCAGTGTGCCACTATGCTGAACTCTGGCCAGCTTAGCCCCCCTGAGGGCAAGGCTGGCACAGAATGTTGTGCTGGGGATCGAACTGCTGCCCCTCTGCTTACTTAAGCTTGGCTAAGCAGGTGCTTTGGTCCGCTGAGCTATCTCTTAGGCCCCTACAATTTTAATTAGGAAGCAATACATAAGAACTGTGACAGGGATGGGGAGATGGCTCAGTGGAATAAGCACTTCCCCGGCAAGCACAAGGGCCTGAGTTGAATCCCAGGTTCCACAAAAAAACAAAGAACTGTGACATTTACATAAACCTAAAATATAAACTGTATACATGCTTTTCCATAATATTTTTAATAAAATTCTTGAAACAATGACACTGTAAAGAAAAGTCTGCTCCATCATGCTAATGTTTAATACCACTGAGATCTCTAGTGGTATCTCCAGCAAGAAGATATAAATATTAAGTGTTTTCATTTATTTGTGAACATCATACTGTACAAGCAAAGGATTATCCAGCAATTAACTACAAGCAATAGATTATCCAGCTTTAATCGATTTTCTTTGACATTAGAAGTCTATTTATATAACTCCAATTTTCAAATAATAGTACATTGGTAGAAAAAGAAAATTTTAAGGTAGAATACAAGTTGAAACCAAAAAAGGAGCTAGAAATTAGATTTAAAAATTAATTTAGTTTCTTATTAAGAGTGATGATTCCAGGAGTATATGGTATTCTGAAAAGATTATTTGAATTTTGGTGAACCCCAAAGACATTCATCATGTTCAGTGATATGTGTAAATTACAAGTTTGCACATGGAGGATGCTATTTTTTCCAATTTTATTATTAAAATGTGACTTCAAAATGTGTTCAATATATATTTCTGTTTACAACTGCATATATAAAATAAGTATATAAATTAATGCTGCATAACATTATATGAAATAGAGATCACTTACTTAAAAAGTTATATCTCAGTCAGTAAAAATTTAAAACAAAAAATAATGAAGTAATTTCTGAGAGAGTAAAAGCATTAAAGCTACTAGTAAGATAAGAAAAAGAATTAATGGTCTATTAGAATAGTGTTATTATTGATTAATTTTGGAAAGGAAATCATGCAATTTCAAAACAAAACTGCATTCCCCAGAGCCCACAGCTTCTCTTACATTGTTTGCATATTGTTCTATGTTTAGGTCTCTCATTTAGAATTCACTATACTTGAACCAAAGCAGTTCAGCTTTTGTTTTCTTCACTGGACATCTTAGTAATGTCCCGTTTGAATAAAAGGATTCAGTGTTGTTAAAAAAAATCTGAAAACATCTTACTACTAAAAAATACTAAGGAAAGAGGATTTTCTTTTCAGTAATGTGTTTAATAGGAAGATTTACATTTGGCATAATTTGTATTGGGGGCGTACTTATCTATTAATCAATCTTCTTTTCAAGAATCTGTATTTAAAAATGTCATTGGCCTGAGACCTTGAAATATCGATTGTGTGCATGTACTACACTTATTGTGATTAAATGTTTCTTGAGCCTCATAAAATTGACAAACCTGTTTTATCAAATATAACAAACTGGAAATATGAGAAAGGAGGTGGGATAGAGGTACGCTTCGCATAATTTTGTGAATGACAAGAGTAAGTGTTAGGAGAAATCATATTTTGAAGCAAGAAAGAGAAGTAAAGCTCATGTAGTGATAGGAAGAGTAGAACAAATACTTAGGAAAATGCCAGTTGTTTTTAGAGGCGGTATGACTAAAATCAGTCCCTGGATAATTTAATTTAATAAATTTAACTCATAATCACATCCCTTCTTTCAAAAAGAAAGATAAGCTACCTTCAAAGGGAGAAAATAATAACCAACATTTTGTCTGGAGCACAATCCAAACAGCCAGCTGAATGAAATAAGAAAGTGTGTTGTGTTTTAAAATCAGTCCTAATGTGAAATCCAAAAAACAGGGAATAACTCAAGGAGTTGTGAAAAACTTTCAGGACATAACCTTGATAGGGCGTAAAAATATTTTAGACCTAAAATCACAGACAAGGTGCAAACAAAAGGAAAAGAAAAGGAAAACTCAGCTGAATTCAATTCCCCAAATAGACCCTGCACGTGATTTCACGTTTAAATTTCAAGACATGAAGAAAAGAAGATAAAGACAGTAGAAGTGGTAATTAGAAAATGACATATCACTGGGACCTCACTTTAAGTTCTTCACACAGTAAAGGAGACCAAGGCTGCATGCAACAGGCTGTCAAGAGAAAGAGGATGTTGGAAAGGTTTGGGCTTTTGATGTCTGGCGTCATTGTACTGCCAAAAGGTGGGCAATGCACGAAAGAGAAGGTCCACATCGCAGAGTCCTAGAAATTGGTAACTGATTTTATCCTCTTTCTTCATCTCAATGTAAAGATAGAAATTTTGGCCCAAAATCAAGATGATAATTTTTTTTACCTTTAAAGAAACAATAAAATATTAACATTAAAAGTACACTGGAAAATTTTCATCTGCACAGCTACACTAAGGAGAGTTCTTTCTGTGTAAGTAATTTTCCCATGTCAATAATTTGAAAATCTTTAAAATAAAAACAAGCACCTGTTTCCTTCATTTTGTGGTTTTATTTCTTTTGGAGGCATTTATTTGTTAGAAATTAACTGTAGTGTAATTTCAAAACTTATTTTGTATGTGAGCTTTGTGAAAAAAAAATCTGGTTCCCAGTTTCAAGATACCAATGTTCACAATACTCCAAAAGCAACATTTGAAGTTTTGTACATTTCATCCATAGCTTCTTTAAAAAGACTGACTGAGGGGCCAGGGAGATGGCTCAGTGGAATAAGTGCTTCCCTGGCAAGCGCAAGGGCCTGAGTTCAATCCCCGGTTCCACAAAAAATAAATAAATAAATAAATAAATAAATAAATAAATAAATAAATAGACTGACTGAGTTTACTTATAGCATCTGTGTCACTAAATAGGATACATCAGCATTTTATGGAATATGAAAAGGTTAAAACACATGGATTGGTGTTGACTTTTTCTGAATAGAGTTCATTCTATTTTTAAAAATGATACAAAGAATTCCTAACCTAAATTTTTCTCCTCAATTTTTTCATCTGATGACTTAGTTACTTTTAGCATTACTGTGACAAAATATCCAATATCTAAAATCAAAGAAAAGGTTTATTCAACTCACAGTTTGTAAATGTTTCAGGCCATAATCATTTGGCTTTATATTGTATGCAAGCTACCCACCCTTGGGTGGGTGTAGCACTCACACCATCTCAGTGTCCTCCTCTTGCGAAGGCTTAGGATGTTTACAAAGTGAAGACCTTGGCCCCCCAAGGAGTCATTTAGTTAAACTTCTAAACGTCTCAAGCTGACACAATGAACAACATCCTAGAGTGTGAGGACATGTCATGTGTACTCCAGAATGTATAGCTGTTGAGTCACATAGTTAAGCTACTAGACTTTTCAAGTGGACACAATGTATCAATCATCACACCAACTTTCTAATTTCAGAAATTTCACTGTTCACCGATACTCTGTGCTTGTGGGTTTTCTATTTTCACGTTCTGTAGGTGGGTTCATCCAGTCAAGTTTCTGATTATTTAAAAATTTGTGATTCTGCCTGCCATTCATTTTGATTGGAAATTAGATAAGTCAATATAAAAGATCATGAAAAGCAAATCATCTCAGCATATATTTGTATTTTTAAAAATGTTAGAGTATAAGAATGATAAAAATGGAAATTTAAAAATATGGAAAATGAACTGTGCAGTATGCAAGAAAACTAAGAATATGTTAATTATAAACACAAATGTTCATTTTTATCCATGATTAAAAATAATTCCTTAAAGATGTAATATTATACATATGTTAAGAATAACTCATATAAAATAATGTTTAAATTGGCAAATTTAAAGCCCTGACACAAATACAATAACCTTGTGCAGCTTTATAATATTGAAACATTTGTACTTTATAAAATATTGCAGCCCACAAAACTATGTTTTTTTATAATCACTAGTGTTTTATTCGGTTTTTACAATGCATAGATTCATTTGTCTAAATCTGTATTCAATAATGCATACTAATTTGTCGACAGGAACTTAGGCTGGTTTCATATATTGGTTATTAAGACTTATTGTACAATAAATATGCATTTGCATTTCTCTGCACAGTAAGTATACTGACTTTATTTTAGGTGCTTAGTAAGGAGAGCTAATTCTGGATCACACGATGTGATTTGAGGAATTAGTGTTTTGAGGAATCTGTACATGGATTTCAATAGTAGCTAAGTCCCACAAATGACACATAATTTTCTGAATAGCCTTTGTGCTGTTTGTGTTCTAGATTTTAGCCATTCTGAGCAGGATCAGAAAAATTCTCAAGGTACTTTTGAGTTGCATTTTCCTAATGGCTAAAGATGATGAGTTTTTTATATAAATATTGACCATTTGTATTTCTTTTGAAAATTATCTGCAGTTCAATTGTCCACTTTGATTGGATTATTCATTTTGAGGGAGTTTAGTTCTTTTTGTTCTTTATACGCATATGTAGGATAATAAGCTTATGTCAGAGAAGGAGTTGGCACAGATTCATCTCACTTTTGTAGGCTTTTTTCAGTATCTTAGTGCTTTCCATGCAGAGCAGGAGTTTTATAATTTGAAGCAATACTACTTATTTTTCTTGATATTATTTCCAGAGCTATTAGTATTTTCTTCAGAAATCTACAGCCTATGCCTATATCTTAAAGTTTTGGTCATATGTTTCCTTGGAGAACTTTCAAAGTTTCAGGTCTTATGTTTAGGTTGATGACTAATTTTGTGTTGATTTTTGTTTCATGTGAGTGATATAATGCAAGTTTATATCTTCTACATGTCAATGTCCGGGGTCCAAGTACCATTTGTTAAAGAGCCTGTTTTAAGCATTTAGGCATTTCATATGGATTCTAGAGGAACTGATATTTTGTAGGTATCACTAACTCTTTTTTAAAATGGGTTACCAGAAAATAAGGCATCATGGAGTGTGATGAATTATGTAGTGGGTGGATTTGAGTGATTGTAATATTACTGAAAAATTTTGTATAATCTTACTCCTTCCTTTCTCTCACAATGTTGTTAATGTCTCATATTCACAAATCAGACCATATAACTTACAGTCAATCTATTATTAAATTTGTTGCTCACAGCTCAGTAATCTGCTGAATTACACTAACACTAGAGTTCTTCAGATTGATCTGTGGTTCATCTTTTAGCTCTGATGACAGAATCTCATTTTAAAAAATTTACCTTGTATTAGAAACACCATGCACACCCAGGACAGCCTTTTTGGTATAATTCGTTTATTCAACAGGCGATTACTGATCATCTCTATGTGTCACAGACATGAAAGGAATTGGAGATTCATAATAAGTAAGGTCGCTCTATGCATCAAAATTTCTTTCAGCTTTTTAAGAACATGCCAAAAGAATTCTCAAGCAAGGAGGAAGTTCAATGGTGGAATGTTACCTCAGAAGTTGCAAGAGTGAAGGACAAGGACAAGGTGAAGAGGAGAAAAAAGAAGGAGGAAAAGGACAAACAGCATAGGAAGAAGGAGAAACAACATAATTAGTCTGCTCAGGGTAAAAGGACTGGTACAGAAGGCATGTTAATTCTGAGGGCAAGTGAAGAGCTGAGACTGGTAGAGGCATTCAAGAGCAAGGTAACTGCATCTGCCAGCCCAGGGAAGCAGGAGAGGGACCATGTAGCCACAGGTGGTGCGTTGCTGACTGCCCCAAAGAGGCCAGTTTAGTGATAATGGATATGAAAAAGAAGATAGTATCTAGGGTGAGACAATGAATTTTTCATACTAGTTTTCACAAGGATATAGTGACCCCTGAGGAACCCAAAACTTGGATTTGTAATAGTTCATTAGGGCTGATAACAATTTCATTTTCATGTGAAATAATGTATTGAAAATAAGATTTCTGGTCTCATAAATTCTTGTCAAGATAATTTATATGGGTGGAATATCTGAGGTGGTCTATATATTTTAGCTAATTTATTTGCTAAATAATGCCACACAAAAATCATAGCTAGTTTCTAGCAGAAAATTATGGGAGTTTTATATATTCCTTGGTTTCTCTTTTTCAAGTATCTGATTCTGTCTGTCTGTCTGTCTGTCTGTCTGTCTGTCTGTCTGTCTCTCTCTCTCTCTCTCTCTCTCTCTCTCTCTCTCTCTCTCTCTGGAACCTGGGATAGAACTCAGGTCCTTGTGTTTGCTGGGGAAGTGCTTATTCTACTGAGCCATCTCCCCGGCCCCTCTGCTTTTCATATAATACTTAATATTTTTCTCATATTTCAGACATGCCAAGAAAAACTTCATGCTATCAATATATAACATCTGAAATTCTGACTGTTTGTCTTTCCACTTCAACATATTACTAGACAATTAAATCTTATTACAAAATTGAAGTTGGGATAATGGGAAACAATACCTAAAACATAATGAATCAGAATTATGTATTTGACATGGCATTGATTTTCATAAATATAGGAATGCAAATAAAATGTTTAATACTTAGAATTTGAAATAACTAATAATTCATATAAATGCTGAAAATGATAATGCATAACAACTTTTTATTACAAGAATATTAAAAAATTATATATAACTTTAGTAAAAGAAGCATGTGTATAAATAAGTGACTATTTAAGCATATCTCAAATGTAGTATAGAAGTAGACATTGATTTAAAAAATGCAGACAATTACAACTGGCAAGCAGCAATTAGGAGGAAGATACTTTGCTTTGAATAGGGATTTCTGGCCAATTCTCACACCTAAAAGTAAAAAGTGCCTTTATAATTCATTATAGCAACCGGCTATTAGAGGATCATTTTTAGCTATTCATGGCTCACTTTTTAAAGGGGAAAATCTGCGTGGCCAGTTAATAACTTATATTTTATGGAGGCATTTAAAGTGATTTTTTTGTTATGGTTTTGTGATTTCAAACGTACCTGTTATAATTATGGAAAATGTTCTACCATTCTGAGTCATAATGATCTTTGTATGTCAGGGAAAAGGTAAAAATTAAAGTTAAAATATACCTGCTTAAAATAGAACATGGAACTATGAGTTGTCTTTGCTTGCTTGCTTGCTTGTTTTCTTCCTTCCTTCTTTCCTTCCTTCCTTCCTTCCTTCCTTCCTTCCTTCCTGCCTGCCTGCCTGCCTGCCTGCCTGCCTGCCTTCTTTCTTTCTTTCTTTCTTTCTTTCTTTCTTTCTTTCTTTCTTTCTTTCTTTCTTTCTTTCTTTCTTTCTTTCCTTTTTTCATTCTACATCTGTAATTTACTGTGCCACTCCAGACATACTGAGAGAGATTTCTTATTCTCAGTTACTTTGTGGGTGTAATGACACTTATAACTGTAATGTTTGCCTGTAATACTTTGATTTCAACTTTACTAAAATAATAAACAATTGTTATTACTTGAATTCTCTTCTTGATTTTTACTCCATTGGTGAATGTAAATGTTACTCGATTCAGTTTATTTTGGAAAGTTTGTACATTCATTTAATATATTTAATGAATTCAGTATGTAGTCTTTTATTATATTTATTTATTTATTTAGCAGAACCAGGGATTGAACTGAGGCCCTTGTGCTTGCCAGGGAAGTGCTTATTCCACTGAGCCATCTCCCCAGCCACTCTCCTTCCTTTTGTATTTATGTTTATTTACCTTTTAAGAGGAAATATACAGTATCTAACTTTCTAAATTTGACTAATTTTACTGAGCATCATGGTTTGCAGTCCCATCTATATTTGTGCAAATGACATGACTCCATGTTTCCTTGTAACTAATATCCACTGTTTATATTCTGAGTGTTTTAAGAATTATTTATACTGCCTCCCATAGTGCCTTCCAATTTTATACAGCCTTCACCAAATGCAGGTATCCACCAAGAATTTAGGAGGGTACTGATTCCCTGAGTTTTCACTAGCATTTTTTCTCTCTCTGTCTGTCTGTCTGTCTCTCGTATTCTTGATGGTAGCTATTTTGACTAGAGTAAGACAGAATTTCAGTGTAGTTGCAATTTATATTTCTTGGATGGCTAAAGATGTTGAACATTTTCATGTACTTTTGGTTGTATAAATGTTTAGTTCATTTGCCACATTTTTACTGGCTTCATTATTTTATTTGGGTTAATTTAAATTTAATATATATTCTACATATTAATTTCTGTCAGAAGTGAAGATAGCAAAGATTTTCTCCCATTCACTGGGATAACTCCTTACTCTGTTACCCAGAATTTTTTTTTAATTTGATGTAACCCCACTCATTGGTGTTTTATATTATTCCCTGCATTCTGGAATTCTGTTCAAGAAGTCTTTGTACCTGTAGCTAACTGTGTTTTCCTTTTGTTGTCTTCTAGCTGTTTGAATGCTTTTGAGTTTATATCTAGGTCTTTGAGCCATTTTGATTTGATTTAGTGCAGGGTGAAAGATAGGGCACCAGTTTCAATTTCTACAAGTGGCTTTTTAGTCTTCGTAGTACATTTTCTTAAAGTAATGGTCTATTTCCATGGTTTTTTTTTCCTGTCAAAAGTCAGATGGCCATATGGAGGTAGTGAGACATACTTCTTGGTCTTCTAACCCACCCCGTTGGCCAACTGTGATACTTAGTGTGTGAGCTTGACTAAGACACTTTGAAAGCAGAGACTCATCCTGCTATGAATGGCAGCAACCAATAGAGTTCTACCCTGAATGAAATACAAGGGAAGAAGAAAAGCTCATTTCTCTTTCTCTGGAAAAGCTCCAGGCTTTACCTTCACTTTGGAAGTAGTATCCTGGCTTCCAGCACAAAATCTTTTACCATCCACGAACGGCTCTTAGCCTCCTAGTACGGATGCATACAGGACACTCCAATGAGCTCCAGGCCTTCAACCTTTGATTAGCTTCTTTGGCTCTTCAGTGTGTAGACAGTCCTTTAGGACTCTTCCACCCTTGACTCTGTGAATGTGATTGTAAACCCATCTTGTAAATCCTTACATATTTATGTACCTTACATGAAATTTGTTTCTCTAGTGACTTCGTTTTCTGTTTTTTTCCTCTGTGATACACATACCTTTCTGTTCCCCTGCCAGCACCATGCTGTTTGGTTGCTATGGTTTCACAGTATTGTCTGAAGTCCACTGCTGAATGCCTCCAGCATTGCTCTTTGTGTTGATGGTTCTGTTGGTTGTTCTGGGTCTTTTCTGATTCCAAATGAAATTTATGATTGCCTTTTTAAAATTTATTGAAGGAAAGTGTGGCATTTTTATAGAAATTGCACTGCATTTGTAAGCTTTTTGTAATGTGGCTATTTTAACAGTTTTAAGTTTTCCATTTCAAGTATAAGAATGTCTTTCACTTTCCTAATGTCATTTTAAATTTTCTTCTTCAACTATTTAATTTCCATTAGAGGAATCTTTAGCCTTCTGGGTTAGCTTAATTCTTAGGTATTTAATTTTTGACACTTTTGTGAATGGAATTGCTATCCGTATTTGCTTTCCAGTGGGATCATTAAGAATAAGCGCTTGTCTGGCAAGTGCAAGTGCCTGAGTTCAAACCCTGGTTCAACCCCTGCCAATTTTTTTTTTTTTGATAATTTATTTATCAGAACTAAGACTTCTGATGAAGGTTTTCTGGTAGCTCTATATTAAGAATCCTGTCATCTACAACTGAGAAAATGTTTTAGTGTTCTACTTTCTCTACTTTCTCTTATGTACTTTTTAACTCTTTCTCTTCTTTCAATGAACTGGTGAGAAGTTTGAATATAATTTTAAAAGCAATAGTAAGAATGAAAGCATTTATCTTGTTTCAGATTTTAGAGAGAATTATTTCAGTATTTCCCTATTTGACATGGAAAATTAGCTATGAGTTTATTCTATATGGGTCTTATCATTTCAAGGTGAGATCCTTCTGCACTTATTTTTTTTATCATGATGCAGTGTTGGATTTTATAAAAGGCTTTTCTACATGTATTGTGATGACTACTGAACTGTTTTCTTTGACTCTATTCATATGATGATATATGTATGATTACCTATCCTTTTATAATGTGTTTTTTGTTGTTATTGCTGATTAATTATCTGGTTTTGGTGTCAGGGCAATGCTGGCTTCATACAGTGATTTTGGGAAACTATTTTCTTATTACAAAAGAAAGTTTAAAGACATTAATGATAACTTTTAACGATCTGAGAGAACTCAGATTACATGTATCTGGTCCTCAGCTTCGAATAGTTGAAGAGTTTTAATCACTGGTCAAATATCATTGTTTACTAGAGACCTATTAATAATTTTTATATTTTCTTCCTTCAATTTAGATGTATCCCACTTCCTTGAGATTATCCAATTTTTGCCATATAAAATTTGAAAATAGTTTGTGATGATCATCTTCATCTCAGTGATATGTACTGTAATTTCATTTTTTGATTTATAACCTTATTTTTTATTTATAATCTTATTAACAAATCATCTCTTTCCTAATAAGTTTGGACAAAAGGCTTATCAATCAGATTTATCTTTTCGGTATACCAAGTCTTTGATTAGTTGACCCTGGTACAGTTTTAGCTTTTATCTTATTAATTTCTGCTCTGATTTTATTATGTTTTGGTCTATTTTCTCTTTTCTAAAACTTTGAGATAAATCATTAGGTTATTTATTTGGGCTCAGTTTTCCCCCCCTAAGGTTGAATAGACTGTCGTAGCTATCAATATTACTCTTAGTAATAATTATCTTGGCTTCTAGAAATTCTGATATGTAATGTTCTCAATGTCATTTGATTCTTTAAAATTATCTGATTTTCTCAATGCCATATTTAACAGTTAAATATGTATTATCAAATGCCCATTTGCTCATGTTTTTGTACAGTTTTGTAATTTCTTTTGCTTTGATTTCTAGTTTCATTTTGTTGTACCTTGATAAAACACATAAGATTACTTAAATTTTGATTGTATTTTTAAGATTTACTTCATAGCTTAAATGTCTGGTTTGGAGAAGGTTCTATGGCTTTTGAGCAGAACATTCAGTCTGCTGATGTAAACACTGTAGATATAGCTTAAACCCTGGTTCATGGTGTAGTTTATGATATTTTTGGTTAGTGTCTTTTTTACCTTATCTTTCCATTTGAGATACTACAGCATTAAATTCCCCTACTAAAATTGTATAGAGTTCTATCTGTCCTTTGTGTTAGGTAAAAAAAAAAAAAAAAAAAAAAAAAAAAATATATATATATATATATATATATATATATATATATGTATATATAGCATAATATATATAGAGTGATCAATTCATATATATATATATATATTTATATAACTTGATTATTCTAGCAAATTTTTTTATCATTGTGATTTTTTTTGTGGTTGCTGCTGTTATAACTCCAAATTTCTGAAACTTTAACTTTGATATGTCAAGATAAAATACTTTTTTGGTGATGTCTATTTAAGATTCTAAAATGCCTCTACTACATGAGTATATTAATCACATTTCCCAGTTTTAGAAAATTTTCTTCTATAATTTCAGTGAATATATTTTGAAACATTAGTTTGAATTCTAAGACCTTATCATGAGCAATAAGCTTTTTGTATTTTTTTTCTTTTAGACTTATCCAGGAACTGCTAATGAGTTTGTTCTCTTCTGCTAATTGCTTTTTTCTTTGCTTCTGTCTGAATTTTCTAGGATTTCACCTTGTCTCGAACTCCTGATATTCTTTCTTTTTATTGATCTGGTTCCTAGCCTACTACCTATTGCAATTACATCTTTTATTTGACTTACTGAACTTTTCCTGGGTTTCTGTTTGATTCCTTTTTAGAATTCTGTCTTTACTGAAATTGTCTTTTATATCCTGAATATTCTTTCTTAATTCACTCAGCTGTTTATTTGTATCTTCCTTGAACTCATTGATCAATTTAGCTATTAATCCATGAAGTTTCTTAATTTTTTTTCTTTTTTATCCCATTTATCACTTTAATTATCAATTTTTAAATTTTTTTCCTGAGGAGATAGCTCAGTGGTTTAAGCACTTGCCTAGCAAATGCAAGGTTCTGAGTTATATCCCAGGCACTGCAAAATAAAAAAAAACTTTGTATGAAATTTCACCAATTTTAGTATCTATGAGTTTAGCTTTTGGGAAATGTATATTTTTGAAGTTATCTGGGTGCCTGGTTCTCAATTTAATTATGTGTCTGTATTGAGTTTTGCAGTTCCCTTGGGAAGGAATCTCTTCTTTTGTCATGTAGGAGTCATTTTTATGTGTCTATATTGTTTTTATATTTCCTGGATTATGCATTTGTCTCCATAAGAAAGGTTCCACCCAGTCTTTTCTGAATCTATCTTCAACTCCTAGTAGTGCACTACTGTCACTGAGTTGCCAAAATTTTCACTGTGGATCTCCCATCTCTGCATGTAACAGAGCATCAAGGACTATAGCAGAGACTTAAGGGCCATTACAGCAGAAGAACAACTGGAATTCTTAATTGAAAAATGAAGATACATCCCCTAAAGATAAAAAAAATAGGAAAAAAATTCAAGTCCTGTTTTCTACAGCCATACCACCCTGAATGTGCCTGATCTCAACTGACCTTAGAAGCTAAGCAGAGTCAGGCCTGGTTAGTACTTGGATGGGAGAAAGCATTAATGTCAGTGTAAACTAGAAAAATCTCAGAAATTCAAGTCCTGTTTAGAGACAGCATTAGACTCAGTGTCCAATAGAAAAAGCTTAGTATTTTTATTGATAAAATGGAGAAATAAAGCAAAAGGATTAATGCTATTAGAAACAGATGTGTGCAGCCTCATTTAATCATCAATATCTATACAGTACAACTATTTTAAAAGACTTTCATAATTCATCTGAGATCTTCCAAATCTAAGTGATTTTCTTTCAGTCAAATATTCCCTGAATTAATTAGTCTTAGTAAGTATTCATTGCAAGTTATTAATCTATGAATTACTTGAATCAACAAAAGTAAATTCATTTTTACAGAAGCCATCAATTGCACTAATATGACACCATCAGTAATTTTTATAGCTATATTATTAGAGTAGTAACTTCCAAGACCAACTCAACAGATGTTAATCCTATGAACAGCAAGCCATATCTTCAGTCACTTCTAGAGCTGTCTCAAGAAACAGTGCTCCAAATAGATTCCATTATTTCATGCCCCATCAGTTTGCTGGGCCCTGTGGAATGACTCTTTTCAGGTCTCAAACCTGCTGTTCAGCCTTCCTGTGCTCCCACTCATGCTTCAGAACTCATATTGATAACTGAACTGCAGGTTTTGCCACTGCAACGCTAGAAAAATTTGTTTCTAATCTGCCTTTATATCAACTTAACTCAAATATCCTTCTGCTATTTCCACCTTCCGAACTCTGGGGATGTTTGAGCTTTGCATGCCTCAAGGATTAGGCGGATACTTTAAAATCCTGTAAATAAACATAAATCCTTCCCTTCGTTGTGTGAATCTCACATCTCTGCCAAGGATAAACTAGTCTTTAACATGTTTGACTATGGAATCATTACTTTTCTTAGTAAAGAAACAGAGTACCAGCCACATTCTTAATATTCATCCCCATTCTCTAGCTCAAAGGACATTTATTTATTTATTAATGTATTTGGTACAGAGACTCACTATGCAGCTTGGACTCATAGTGATTCTCTTGTTTTCAGCCTCCCTACCTTTGGGATGATAGGCTTGCACCACCACACATGGACTCCATCACTGGCTCAGTGCATTGTGACACAGCATGTGGTACCAGCAATCGAACCACGGTTCCCATGCTTGCGTAAGCAGATTCTTAGGCCACTGAGTTAACTTGCTGGCCACAAAAGATGTTGCTTAAAAGAAAAATTTAAAACATACTAATAAATAAAGTAACCAGTGGGGACATACTTGATGGAAATTTTTTTGTGTGTGAGCATATTATATTTTTCTTATAAGTGAATAGTAGGTAGATGACAGTAATATCACTTCTAGACATTTATTTGAGAAGTAAAACCATATCCTTACAGACAGATTTATATTTGAATGCTCATAAAAGTTTTATTCATAAAAAATAAACCCAGAGTCATCTTAAATATTCTTCAATAAAAAATAGATGTTTGGAAAATATTTCATGTTTTTATAATGAAAACCAACATAAACATAAAAATAAACTGATGATTTAGCATAATGAATCTCATCAGCATTATATTGAATAAAATATGTGGGACCAAAGAGTGTGCCCTGTATGTTGTCTTTATATGAGATTCTTGACTGGCAAAAATAAATTTCTTGTGCTACCTTAGTGAAAGCCTGGAGCAATGGAGAGGGAGATTGTAGTGACTGTAAAGAAGTCACCAGTGGCAAAGAAGGCAATATTCTTTAATTTTGGTTTGTAAATGATGACTTCACTTTGGAATCATACGGCAAGTGAATTATTACTCAATGTACTTTCCCAAGGTCTGAATCACTCAGTTCTTCACTTGCCATACCTACTTCGTCATACCTTTTACTGCATTCATTTCCAAATACATATTCCCAATTGATAACAGTGCCTTTATCAGCAACTCCTACAAATTGAATCAAAAAGCTATATTAGTACACTTTGTACAGAGTTTTGGGTATATTCTGAAATTTGCATAACTTGACTGAATTTGCCTTCTCTTTTTAGGCTAAAGCCGGTGCTCTTACCAAACATATGTAGAACTCTCATCTACACTTATTAATATAGAACAAACTTAATAAGATTTATTTGTGTTCTTTAATATAAAAATTGTGTTTTTACCATTGTCAGTGAATTTAATGCTTAGATCTGTAATCCATTATAACTTTAGCTTAGTGCATGGTGATAGACCTGGGTCAAGTTTTAGTTTTCAGCATGTAGAGAGCCAATTTTTCCAGCACTATTTGTTAAAGAGTCTATCTTTCTTCCAGCAAGCATGTTTGGCCCCTTTGTCAAAGATAAAATGGCTATTTGTAGCTGCATCTACATCTTCTAATCTATTCCATTGACCCTCAGGTCTATTTTTTTTTTTGAATAGCATGATGATTTTATCATAGTAGCTTGAATTGTAGTACAATTTCAAGTCAGGAATTGTAATGCCACCCACCTTGGCTTTGTTGCCCAGGATTACCTTTGCTATTCTAGGTTTTTTTCTAGTTCCAAATACATTTTTAAAATGTTTCTTCTAGGTCTATGAGGTGTGTTTGTGGTATTCTGATAGGGGTTGCATTAAATCTATACAGAAATTTTGGGAGTAAGGCCATCTTCACAATGTTGGCTCTTCCTATCCAGGAGCATGGAATATCTTTCCATTTTCTGAAATCATCTACAATCTCTTTTTTCAGAGTACTGTAATTTTCATTGGATAGATCTTTTACCTCTTTAGATTAATACCAAAGTATTTCATTTTCCCCATTGCTATGATAAAAGGTATTGTTTCTCTAATTTCCCTCTCAGTGTGTTTCTTGTCTGTGTAGAGGAATACTATTGACTTTTGGGTATTGACTTTGTATCCTGCTATGCTATTGAATTTGCATATTAATTCTAGCAACTTCTTGGTAGAGCTTTTTGGGTCTTCCAAGTAGAGCATGATGTCATCTGCAAATACTTATAGTTTAATTTCTTCTTTACCTATTCTTATTCCTTTAATTTCTCTCTCTTGGTTGTTCAGGAGGGTGTTGTTTAATTTCCTCTAATGTATTTATGGGCTTTTCTGGTTTCTTTTTCATTTATTTGCAGTTTCATTATGCTGTAGTCAGATAACATGCATGGAACAATTTCTGTTTTCTTGCACAGACTTAAGCATGACCTATGGACTAGTATTTGGTCTATTTTAGGAAATGTCCCATGTGCAGCTGAAAGAAATGTGTATTCAGCTGTGGCTTGGTGAAACACTCTATGTCTACTAAGTCCATTTGATCCAAGTTCTGATTCAGTTCTGCTACTTCTTTGTTGTTTGTCTGCTTGACCTATCTTTTTCGCATTAGGGGGTGTTAAAGTCTCCTGTTAAGATTGTGGTATAGGATATTGGATTTTTCATATTCATTAAGCTCTGTCTTATAGATTTGGGTGCTCCTGTCTTTGGTGCATATGTATTTATGAGCATTACCTCTTTCTCTTGTATTTTTCCTCTAACCAGTATGTAGTGGCCTTCTTTATTTCATTTGATCGTTCTTGGTTTGAAGGTGAGACTGTATGCAAACAGGATTGCTACTCTTGTTTTTTTTGAGGTCCTTGGGCATGTAGTACTGTTTTTAATCCTTTGACTTTCAGCCTATGAGTTTCTTTAAGAGTTGAGTATGTTGGTTGTCTACAGCATATTGTTGGATTTTGCTTCCTGATCTACTATGCCAGTCTATTTCTTTTAATTGGTGAATGAGTCCATTTACATTGAAGGTTATAACTGAAGTATATTGACTTATGATTGACATGTTATTTACCCAATGTTGTGTACCCCTTTTTCTTCTGTGTTTAATTATTTGCCCTACTTGGTGTGTTTTTTCTGTTCTCATCCATGGTGTTGCAGGCATTCTGGTCCCTCTCTAGGATATCTTTTAGTTGTCTGTGTAGGGTTCTTTGTCACCATGAAATTCTTTAGTTGTTCATTGTCATGGAAGTATTTTACTTCTCCATAAAACTTTTTTTTTTCAGAACCGGTGATCGAACTCAGACCCTTGAGCTTGCCAAGGAATCACTTATTCTACTGAACCATCTCCCTGGCCCCTCTTCATCAAACTTGAAAGATAGCTTTGCAGAGCATATCTGGGCTGGAATTTGTTTTCTTGGAGGACTCGAAGTACTTTACTCCATGATCTTTTTGACTTGATGGTTTGTGAAGAGAAATCTACCATTATTCTAATGGGTTTTCCTTTATATGTGATTGGTTTCTTTTCTCTTGCAGCTTTTAATATATTGATCTTGTGCTCAATTTTTTGGATGTTGACTATTATATTTCTGGGTGTGCTTTTAATTGAGTTGACATTATTTGGAGTTCTATATGCTTCAGTCACCTGAATGTCAGATTGTTTCCCCATATTTGGGGAATTTTTTGCTATTACTTCTGCCCATATTTTTGGATATCATTTATATTGACTCCTTTTTGCTCATTGATGCTTATTAGTCTTACATTGTTTATCTTTGCATCATCTTGAAGATATAGAAGTATTTTTTTCTGCATCCTAGTTGTTTTTAAGAGATCTTTTCTTGCCTTTTTACTAACTGAAATGGTTTATTCAAGGTCTGAAAGTCTATCCTCACTTTCATTCTTTCGGCTTTGCCAGCTTGTGATTGAGATTTTAATTTCCTATATATCTCTTTGAATCTGCTTTATGCATTCTATTTCTTTCCTACATTGCTCAGTCAAAGATTCCATCATTTTTCTGTTCTCCTCTATTATGTTATATGTCTTCTTCAGAAGCACTTAGTAGTTCTTTCATTATAGTTATCATTTCTCTTTTTACTTCAGAGATTATTTCTCATCTAATTTCCTGTGTACCTTTCTGCAGTTGTTTCTTTACTTTGCAGAATATTATTTCAGAGATTTCAGATATGTGATTTCCAATTTCTTCTATGCTGGTGTCTCCTGAATTTGTTCTGAGTGGGCTCAGGGCCTGAAAATGCATTTTTCTCCTTCTTTTTGTTATTTTGTATAGCACTGTCCTTTGACCTTTGGTCTATAACTGCTTTGGTGCAGTTATAACCTTAGCACCTTGAAATTCTTACTCAAGAGAGATTATGTGGTTAAGGCAGTTACAGCTTTGTATTTATAGAACTACAATTAGGAACACTAATAATAGGTAGTGATATTAAGCAGTTGAAAAACTTTTACAACTAATGGGTTCGTATTTTAGAACATTAGAGCAAACATCATGTCTGTGTATGCAGATACTAAATTGGGAATTTGTATTTAAATTAGTTACCCTAAGTTCTGTTTGATCACCTCCCCTTGATACACATGGGATCTTCAAGGCAGACTAGTTAACCCTGGTTATCTGTTGCCCTTTCTTTTGATCAAGACAGAAAGAAAGAGGATGCTCTCTTAGATCAGGGGCTAGTAAAGTGTCTGAGGTTACCAAGTATGTATATACTAAGTTCGAACTCCTCCAGATGTGCCTTGGTTGGGTCTGGCTGCTGTGCTCATTTTCTTCCTTCTGCAGCATGCCAGCCCTGGGCTCTGGCTGGAAAAGGGTGTCAATGAAGTGAAAATGACAAACTGGTTGTGAATTCTTTTTGACTTGAGTTGAAAGGTGATATATACTTGATTTTTTAAAAAAGCACCTAGAGGCCAGTGAGATTGCTCAGTGGACTAAAGTGCCTGCTTAGGCAAGATTAGGAAAATCTCCAGGAACCATCCCTAGCAACACAGCACCAGCTCCACCCTGATGGTGGGCTGAGGCTTCCATAGTCCTGACATGGTGGAGCATTCCTGTAATCCCAGTGCTGTGGAGGCTGAAAGCAGGAGGATCGCCACCAGTCTGAGCTGTGTGGTGAGACCCTGTAACAACAAAATACATAAAAACCCCTACCTTGCATATCATATAATAATATATGACATCTCTTAGTTATAATCTTTTCCTTTGTTGTTTTATATTCATTTTTCCACAGGATAAGCTTATAAAGTTATTTACAACAATACATTTTTCATGTTTTAAAATGCTTTACAGAATCATGTTAATATTTGTTCTTTGATATGTTTAGCCTTGTATTTCAATAAGGCTGGTGATGCATTATAATAAGTATTTCCATTAGAAAAGTGGCCAACTTTAATATAAGATCCTTAGGAAAAAATATATATATATTTAGGTTGCCGAGTAATAAAAATGATTTTGAGACTTATTTTCACAAATGTAATGCATATTTCTGTTCATGTACAAGAATGAAAGTGTATTTCATTGTGAAAACAATGTGTTAATATGATTTTCACAATGTCTCATTTACTTTTCTTTCATTGCTGGGGCAAATACCTGAAACACAAAATGAAGGAAAGAAAAGTTTATTTAGCTCACAGTGGAGGCTTTAGTCCATACTCAGAATACTCTGAGGCAGAGTGGCACATAGTGGCACAAAGCAGCCATCCATGGTGGTGCCAAACAGCAAAGAGACAAAGGGAGTGCCAGCAGCTCAGGGAGTTAGCTAGCTACTCTCCAGTCCTTATGTTGTAATGCAAATTATCCTCCCAGAGCCAGGGTGTAGCACTCACACCTGCAGTCCCAGCACTGGATCAAGAATCAAACACAAACTCCAGAAGCCAAGCCACCCCATGATGGCCTGGGGATTTGGGGGATACCTATACACAAACCATAATACAAAAGTCATCAAAACTTTAGAAATAATCATAAATAAAGCTAGAGGAACTTATAATAAAATGTCAGATTCTGTCAACAAAGAGTTCTAAGAGTCAGTGAGTTATAATTGCTATTCTTTAAAATCAGTTTCTAAACTTACCTGTATGCTCTAATATTCATGATTTGATTAGACAGGCTCTAATTTCTCAGAAAAAATATAAAAATCTCTACAATTTTATTATA
>NW_004524606.1:2677004-2702207 GCF_000260255.1 Octodon degus | reverse complement strand
CTTTTCATTCCTTATTGCTTGTATTTGAATTTTTTCTTTCCTCTGTTTGATGAGGTTATCTAGGGGCTTATCGATTTTATTTAATCTTTCAAAGAACTAGATTTTTGCTTTTTTAATTCTTTGAATTGTTTTCTTCATCTCAATTGAATTAATTTCAGCTCTAATCTTTATGAATTCTTCCTGTATTTGGGCTCTGTGTTATTTTTGCTCTTACTTTTCTAGTTGTTGAAGGTGCACCATTCTGTTTCACTAATGTGTTAGTTCACAGCTATGAATTTCCCTCTGAAAACTGCTTTCATCATATCCCACAGATTTTGATAAGTTGTGCTTGAATTTTCATTAGATTGTAGATATTTTTGAATTTCTTGTTTAATTTCATCTGTGACCCATTGGTTGCTGAATACAGCGTCATTTGATTTCCATGTATTTCAGTTTTTTTTTTTTTGTTTGTTTCTGTTGTCTTTTATTTGCAGTTTCATTGCACTGTGGTCAGATAATGTGCATGGGATAATTTCTGTTTTCTTACATATACTTAAGCATGACCTATTGGTCAGTATGTGATCTATTTTTGAAAATGACCCATGTTCAGCTGAGAAAAATGTGTATTCAGCTGTGTTTGGGTGGAACACTTTGTAAATGTCCACCAAGTCCATTTGTTTCAAGCTCTGGCTCAGTTCTGTTATTTCCTTGCTAAGTTTTTGTCTGGTTGATCTATCTTTTGGGGATAAACGGGTGTTAAGTTCTCCTGTTAAGATTGTGGTATTGGATATTAGATTTTTCATGTCCATTAAGATTTGCTTTATATAGTTGGGTGCTCCCGTGTTTGGTACATATATATTTATGAGTGTTACCTCTTCCTCTTGAATTTTTCCCCTAAGCAGTATATAGTGGCCTTCTTTATCTCACTTGACCATTTTGGTTTGAAGTTGAGACTGTCTGAGAAAAGGATTGCTACCCTTTCTTTTTTCTGAGGTGCTGGGGCACGTAGTATTGTGTTCCATCCTTTGACTTTAAGCCTATGAATATCTTTATGCATTAAATGTGTTTCTTGTATACAGCATATTGTTGGATTGTGTTTCCTAATCCACTGTGCCAGTCCATTTTTCTTAATTGGTATGTTGAGTCCATTTACATTGATGTTTATGCCATTCTTTTTTATCATTATTAATTAATTAATTAATTAATTAATTAATTGTGTGTGTGTGTGTGTGTGTTTAGCCACCTCAGCCCACCAGGGGGCGGGACTGGCTGGCATGTGGTGCTGGGGGATTGAACCACGGTCCCTGTACTTTGCTAAGCTTGTTCTAAGTAGGTGCTTTAGACCACTGAGCCATCTCACCAGCCCTACATTGATGTTTAAATTTGAGATGTATTGACTTACCATTGACATGCTTTTTACCTTTTGTCATTTACTTCCTTTTCTCCTGTGTTTAATTGCTTTCCCTATTTAGTTGGTTGCTTCTGATCTCATTTGTGGAGTTCTAATCATTTTTGTCCCTCTATAGAACATCTTTCAGTAGCCTGTGTAGGGTTGACTTTGCCATCATGAAATTCTTTAGCTGTTCTTTGTCATGAAAGTATTTCACTTCTCTATCAATTTTGAAAGAGAGTTTTGCAGGGTATAGTAGTCTGGGCTGGAATTTGTTTTCATAGAGGACTTGAAGTACTCTGCTCCATGCTCTTCTTGCCTTCATGGTTTGTGAAGAGAAGTCTGCTGTAATTCTGATGGATTTTCCTTTGTATGTGATCTGCTTCTTTTCTCTAGCGTCTTTCAGTACCTTATTCTTGTGCTGAATTTCTGGGATCTTGACTAGTATATGTTTCTGTGTGTTTTTCATTGGGTTGAGGTTACTTGGCGTTTTGTATGCTTCGGTTAACTGAATATAAGATTGTTTCCTCATATTTGGGAAGTTTTCTGCTATTACTTCTGTCCATGTATTTTTTAATGTCATTTTTATTGACTCCTTCTTTCTCATTTATGCCTATTTGCCTCACATTGTTCACCTTGCATCATCTTGCAGGTGATGGATTATTTTTTCCTGCATCCTATTCTTTTTAAGAGATCCTTTCTTACCTTTTCACTAGCTGAACCAGTGTCTTCAAGATCTGAAACTCTGTCTTCACTTTCATTTAAATGGTTTTGCAGGCTTGTGATTGAGAATTTAATTTCCTCTCTATCTCTTTGAATCTGCCTCAAGCAATCTGTTTCTTTCCCATATTGCTCATTGAAGGAACCTGTCATTTTTCTAATCTCTATTTTTTTTTTATCAATGTCCTCTTTAAAAGCAGTTATAAATTTTTTTACTGCAGTGTTTTTTCAGATTGGGTTTCCTCCTTATGTTTCTGTAGTTGATTCTTTACTTCAGATGCTATGAATTCTGAGAATTATTTTTTATTTCAGAAAAGAATTCTGCTCTGATTTCCTCTATAACTTTCTGCTGTTGCTTATTTACTATCGACGCTATTAATACGTACATTTGTGCTGAGCTAGTAGATAAGAATTCCACTCTGAGTTCTTCTATGACTTTCTCCTGTTGCTTATTTGCTATCAACGCTATTAATTCATACATTTGAGCTGAGCTAGTGTCCTCTACACTTGTTGTGGCTGGGCATTTGGTTTCCTCCATATGTTTTTGCATTTGATTCTTTACTGGAGATGCTATTAATTCACTGATTTCTTTTTTCCTTTCCAGTCTGAATTCTTCTATACCTTTCTGCAGCTGTTTCTTTATTTCAGAAGCCATTGAATCATTGCTTTCAGCTGTGTGATTCCCAATTTGTTTTGTGTTAGTGTCCTCTGCACTTGTTATGGGTGAGCTTGGGTTCTGAGATTGCATTTTGTTCCTTCTCATTGTCATTTTGTGTAGCACTGTCTTCTGACTTTTGTCGTAGATCTTTGTTGCACTTATAGCCTTAGCACCTACTGAAGTTCAGGTGTAGATCTACAAAGTTCAGATTTATCCAGCTATGCCTGTCTTGGATCTGGCTGCTGTGCTCAGTTCCTTCCTGTTGCTGCCTTTGGGTGTGATCCTGTTGTGTCCCTCTGGCAAGATATTGTGCTCCTGGACTAGCTGAGTGGTTCTGTCCCCTACACTCTCTGCAGGGATTGCAGCTGAATGGTTTCACCACAGGCCTGTATGCCAGGCCTGAGCTGAGTCTGGAGGGGACAAGGTGGAGTAGTGGGGAGTGGCAGCTCTCCCACACACTCACTGGGCTTGGACTAGGACTGGTTGTGGGGATTCCCAGAATGGTACAGAAATTCCTACTCTCTGTCCAGGGTGGGGGAATACTGTGGAGTGGTGGGAGGTGTCCCAAGGGGGTGGAAAAGGTTCTCAGCCTCGCTGCGCCTGAGCTGGGACCAGTAGTTCCCGCTGGTGCAGAGTAGCCGGAAGAAAGCTCTCTCCACACACTCACTGGGCCTGTGGTAAAACTGGATCTGGGTGTTGCTGGAATGGGGCAGAAATTTCTACTCAGCCAGCAGGGTGTGGTAGGTCCTGCGGAGTGGTGGGGGTCATCCTAAGTGGGTGAAAGAGGGTCTCACCCACGCTCGCCTGGGCTCGGACTGGTCGGTCCCACTGGCACAGGGTAGCAGGAAGCTCTCCCACATACTCACAGTACCTGGGCTCGGACTGGGTCTGGGGGTTCTTGGTTCATGGCAGAATTTGCTACTTGACGGGAGGGTGTGGGAGGTGCCCAAACTATATTTTGAATGCTAATAGTTTTTACTTTAAAATTTAGTATGTGTAGATATGTCTTTTCCAATTTCTGCCCTAAAAGCTATTATCCTAATTTTCAATGAACCTATAGTCATACACATTATAAAATTCATTCTGATTTCTTTCAAAATTTTTCACCATCTTTATTTTTTACTGAATTAATAAATGATATAATAGTTATATAATCTTCAGCATTCTGGAGGTTTGAAATTGCTTTTGTGGTGTTGAAATTGTAAAATTGAGTTTTAAGTACACAATACATAATGTAAAATATAACCACAACACAACTATGCTTTATTTCCCTATGGTTGAGCCACATATCTAGTAAAATGGTGTTTGTATGTTACATTAAGAACATGCAATTATGTATCAGAAGAGCTGTTCTCTACACACAGTTAAAGGAGGAAGGCACTAGCAGATTCAAATTTGGTAAATACTTCTTGGTTTAATTTCCTTATACTGAAAGGGGGACAGAAGAAATTTTAATTTTAAAGGTAGTGGTAGAATTGTAAAAGCAAACGTCTTTGTACCTTTGAGTTTTTATGAGTTTGTCTGAATGTTATCACCTTCTTTATTGATGTAAAATATTCAAATATTTCAAAAGGCTTTTTAATACAGTAGCTTTGTCTTTGAAATAAAAATATATGAAAAGTCTCTTCCTTTGCTATATTCTTTGTAGAAGATATAAGTAATGTGTTTTTTATTAAAGAAAGCCTGAGCATATTTTTTTAAATTTTTTTTAATTTTTAATTTTTTATCTTATTGAGAAAAAAATAGCATTGAGACACTTTCCAAGCTGATTAATAAGACATTTTCAATAATTAATGCATTGCACATTGTTATCTTCTCAGCTGTCATCCATAGCACAAGAAGCAGCCAGGACATCCCATCCAAACACTACTGCTACAAATCCTTCCTCTCACTGAATCAAGTAAAAGCAGCCGTACATCTATCCTACCTATTCTGTATATACAAATAGAAAATGGTACTTCCTCTGTATCCCCCTCTCCAGTTCAGTCCTGTAAGAGATGTGTATTCTATTGGCATCTAAATATTGTAGGTTCTTGAATTCAGCAAAACAATCAAACACAGTCTAGTAGTGCACAATATAGGGAGTTGTCCGCAGAAGTTGTTGACTGGAGCCTTTTACAGCTCAACATGTTAATATGGCTTTACTTTATATGCCTCATTTTTATACTTTTCTGCTGGATGGTTAAGACCAAGATAAAGCAAGACCTATATAACAAGAAATGTAACTTTTGCATCAGATAAGGTCAGTCAAGTCTTCTCAGGATTTATCCTGTAGCTCTGTACTGTACTTTGAAGATCCTTGGTCAGTGTCAGCCATGTGGATGAGTCATGACCAATGCTTGACCAATTTGCTTTCTGTGAAAGCCCTAGAGAAAGTTTTCTCACCATGTGACTCTCCTTGGGCACACTCTACATCATCAATCTCATCCCTCTGTGGCTCCATAATTTCCTTGATCAGATAATTTGGGGCACAACTGAGTTACATGATGTTAGAGTATGGGTCCTCCTATGTCCTCAGTCTTCACTG
This sequence comes from Octodon degus, assembly GCF_000260255.1. Lineage (NCBI taxonomy): Eukaryota > Metazoa > Chordata > Mammalia > Rodentia > Octodontidae > Octodon > Octodon degus. The sequence continues at coordinate 2,696,933 of NW_004524606.1, read as the reverse complement.
ACCTTGAAAGGCTAGGGCTAAAAGGTTAGCATACCTTGCAGCCCTTCCTATTCTACAGTTTTTGATCTGCAAACTTAGGTTGTTAACCCACCAGAAGAGAAGCTTATTATTACCCTGCAACATATGCAGTTCGGTTTACCCTAACTAAATATCTAACATCTGTCTAAATACCTAACATCTTAGGCATGACGTGGAATAGGTATCTTCCATCAAGTACTGATGTGTTGAAATTTAAGTCCTTACAGAATATGAAGAAAAAAAGTTAAAAAACAGGAATAAACACATATTTTTACACAGAAATTTAGAAATCTAACCATATACAGCATTGTAGCAGGACAGTCTTGACATTTTCTTTTCTTTTTCTTGGGTCTTTTTTTTCCATTTATTGCCCATTAAAAAAAAGAAAAACAGAAAAAAAGCCTTTTACTTGTGAGATAGTATGGTAATAATTGGAATGTCATGACAAGAAGTATGTATTTAGAAGACCAGAATGACAGGCACTCCAAGCGTGACCCTTCTATTATACATTGCTATCTTCAGTGCAGTTGCTTGGTTCACAGGTATCAACATATATAGTTAGGGTGAGAATCCTACCAATTGACAGCTAGTTTCAAAAGCCTGCTGATGTTTCTCAGGATCATTGCCTTGCCCATCTTGTGCATACAAGTGTATGGCTTTGTCCCTGTCCTGTTTCCCATCTTTTCTCTTTGCCCTCTCCTCATTGACCAGTCCTCAAGTTCTCGCTTTCCTTTTAGTTGTGTTATACCTTTCTACTTGTACTTCTTCTTTTGATTTTTTATACTAGGGAGACTATACGATATATGCACATGAGTCTGGTTTTTTTCACTTGTGGGTATAACTTCAAATGGCATCCACTAAATTATAAATTCAAGTTTATCTTTTTTTTATAGCTGAGCAATACTCCATTGTATAAAAATACCACATATTTTTCAAAAATTCTTCATGTGATGGGCATCTTGGTTGTTTCCAAGATTTGGCTATCACAAATTGTGCTGCTATCAACCTGGGTACATATATATCACTATGATATGACATTTTCAGTTCCTCCGGGAAAATTTCCAGTAGGGAGACAGCTGGCTTGAATGGAATTTCCAGTCCTGATTTCTTAAAGAGTCTCCACACTGATTTCCATAATGGTTGCACCAGTCTACATTCCCACCAGCAGTGGAGAAGGGTTCCTTTTTTTCTACAGCCTCTCCAATATTTGTTGTTGGTTGATTTGTTTGCAATAGCCATTCTTTCTAGGGTGAGATGGTATCTTAGTGTTGTTTTGATTTGCATTTCATGGATGGCTAGTGATGTGGAGCATTTTATTTTTTTATTTTTTGAGCATTTTTTAATATATTTATTCTCTAATTTCATTCTCTGGGAAGTGTGTGTTCATCTTGGATGCCTATTTTTATTGTATTTTAGTTCTTTATAAATTCTAGAGATCAAGCCTTTGTCTGAGTGTTTATTATTTAGGTTTTTTCCAAATTTGTGGGTTGTCTTTTCACTTTGTTAGTAATTGCTTTTGATGTGCAAAAACTTCTCAATAAGAATTGGTCACAGTTGTCAATTTTTTCAAGTGTTAACCGTGTGATTTGATTTTTGTTCATGAACTCTTTGCCTCCCCCTATGTCTTCAAGAGTTCTCCTAATTTCTCTTTCAGGAGATTTAGTATATCTGTTTTAATGTTTAGATCTTTAATCCATTTTGATGTTAGCTTACTGCATGATGATAGACCTGGGTCAAGTTTCAGTTTTCGGCATGTAGAGAGCCAGATTTTCCAGCACCATTTGTTAGAGGCTATCTTTCTTCCAGTAAGCGTGTTTGGCCCCTTTGTCAAAGATCAGGTGGCTGAGTGTGTTCTTATAGACCTCTGCATCTTCTGATCTATTCCATTGATCTTCAGGTCTATTTTGTTGCCAATACCATGTTAATTTTATCACAGTAGCTTTGTAGTATAATTTCAAGTCAGGAATTGCAATGCCTCCTGCCTTTTCTTTGTTGGCCAGGATTGCCTTTGCTATTCTAGGTCTTTTCTGGTTCCAAATAAAGTATAGGAACGATTTCTGTAGGTCTGGGAGGTATGCTGTTGGTAGTTTGATCGAGATTTCATTAAATCTGCACAATAATTTTCGGAGTATGGCCTATTTCAAGATGTTGGTTCTTTCTATCCAGGAGCATGGAATACCTTTCCTTTTTATGAAAACCTCTATGATCTCTTTTTTTCAGAGTACTGTAATTTACATGAAAAGATCTTTGACTTCTTTGGTTAAGTGAATTCCAAGGTATTTCATTTTCTGCTGTGCTATTGTAAAAAGTACTGTTTCTCTAATTTCCCTCTCAGTTTGTTTGTTAGAGGAATTCTATTGATTCCTGAGAATTGACTTTTTATCCTTCTATGGTACTTAATTTGTGTATCAATTCTAGTAAGTTCTTGGTGAAACTTTTTGGGTCTTCCAAGGAAAGTATCATGTCATCTGCAAATAAAGATAATTTAATTTTTCTTTACCTATTCTTATTCCTTTTATTTCTCTCTCTTGTCTAGTGGCTCTAGCTAATGATTCCAAAACTTTATTGAATAGGAGGTGTAATAGAGGACATCTTTGTCTTGTCCCAGACTTAAGAGTAAAAGATATCAGTTTTTTCCCATTTAGAATTATATTAGTTGTTGGGTTGTCATAGATGGCTTTTATCAAATTGAAGTAGAGGCCTTCTATTCCAATTTTTTGTAGGACTTTGAAGATGAATGAGTGTCGGACTTGGTAAAAAGCCTTTTCTGCATCAATTGAGATGATCAAGTGGTTTTTAGATTTCGCTCTATTAATATAGTGTATTGCATTTATAGATTTTTGAATATTGAACCATTCTTGCATGTCTGGTATGAAACCTAACTGGTCATAGTGTAAGATCTTCCTGATGATTTGCTGTCTTCTATTTGCTAGGATTATTGAGGATTTTTGCATCTATGTTCTCTCAGGAGACTGGCCTGTAGTTTTCTTTTTTAGTTGTATCTTTCCCTGGTTTTGGAATCAGTATAATACTTGACTCAAGGAATGATTTTGGGAGGACTGTTTCCTTTTCAATTTTGTTGAAGAGTTTGAGGAATGTAGGAATTATATCTTCTATAATTTTCTTATAGAATTCATCTGTGAATCCATCAGGACCTCAACTTTTCTTTGCCAGCAGGCTTTTTATTACATTTCATATTTCATTGGCTGTTATTGGGCTTATTGCTTGTATTTGAATTTTTTCTTTCCTCTTTTTGATGAGGTTATCTAGGGACTTATCAATTTTATTTAGTCTTTCAAAGAACCAGCTTTTTGATTCATTAGTTGCATGAACTGTTTTCTTCATCTCAATTGAATTAATTTGTGCTCTAATCATTATGATTTCTTACCATCTTTGGGCTTTGGGTTTGGTTTGCTCTTTCTTTTCTAGATGTTGGAGGTGCAACATTAGGGTATTTATTTGTTCCTGTTCTGTTTTCCTAATGTGTGAGTTCATAGCTATGTATTTTCCTCTGAGAACTGCTTTCATTTTATCCCATAAATTACGATAAATTGTGCTTGAATTTTCATTGAATTGTAGATATTGTTTAATTTCTTGTTTAATTCCATCTGTGACCCACTGATTGCTGAGTAAGGTGTTGTTTAATTTCCATTTATTTAAGAGGTTTTTCTGGTTTCTTTTTTCATTTATTTCCAGTTTCATTGCACTGTGGTCAGATGGGATAATTTCTGTTTTCTTGCATATATCTAAGCATGACCTGTTGAGTAGGATGTGGTCCATTTTTTGGTGGAGCGGGGATTGAACTCAGGCCCTGGCACTTGCCAGGGAAGTGCTTATTCCACTGAGCCATCTCCCTGGCCTATTTTAGAAAATGATCCATGTGCAGTTGAAAAGAATGTGCATTCAGCTGTCATTGGGTGCAACACTCTGTATATGTCCACCAAGTCCATTTGTTCAAAGTTCTGTTTCATTTCTGCTACTTGTTTGCTAATTTGTTGTCTGGTTGAATTATCTTTGAAATAAGGGCTTATAAGTTGTCCTGTTAAGATTTTGGTCTTGGATATTAGATTTTTCATGTCCATTAAGTTTTGTCTTATATAGTTGGGTGCTCCTGTATTTGGTGCATGGATATTTATGAGTGCTACCTCTTCCTCTTGAATTTTTCCCCTACCCAGTATATAGTGATTTTCTTTATTTCATTTGATTATTCTTGGTTTGAAGTTGAGACTGTCTGAAAACAGAACTGCTACCCCTGCTTTTTTCTGAGGTTCTGGAGAATGTATTATTGTGTTCCATCCGTTGACTTTAAGCCCATGAATATCTTTTTGAGTTAAGTGTGTTTCTTGTATACACATATTGTTGGATTTTGTTTCCTAATCCACTGTGTCAGTCTATTTCTCTTAACTGGTAAGTTGAGTCCATTTACATTGATTGTTAAAATAGAGATGTGTTTACTTATGATTGACATGCTAGTTCCCTGCTGTTGGTTACTCCTTTTTGTCCTGTGTTTGATTGTTTGCCCTATTAAGTGGGTTCCTCCTGTTCTCATTCTTGGAGTTCTGATCATTTTGGTTCCTCTCTAGAATATCTTTCAGTAGCCTGTGTAGAGTTGGCTTATCATCATAAAATTCTTTAATTGTTCTTTGTCATGAAAGTATTTCACTTCTCCATCAAACTTGAAAGAGAGTTTTACAGGGTATAGTAGTCTGGGCTGGAATTTGTTTTCATAGAGGACTTGAAGTACTTTGCTCCTTGCTCTTCTTGCCTTCATGGTTTGTTCAGAGAATTCAGCCAGAATTCTGATGGGTTTTCCTTTGAATGTGATCTGTTTCTTTCTCTAGCAGCTTTTAGTAAACTATTCTTGTGCTGGATTTCTGGGTTCTTGACTATTGTGTGTCTTGGTGTGTTTTTAATTGGTTTGAAATTATTTGTCATTTTGTATGCTTCAGTTAACTGAATGTCAGATTGTTTCCTCATATATAGGAAGTTTTCTGCTATTCCTTCTGCTCATATTCTTTTTATGTCATTTGTATTGACTCCATCTTTTTCTTTGCTGCCTATTAGTCTCACATTGTTTATCTTTGCATTGTCTTGAAGGTGATGGATTAGTTTTTCCTGCATCCTATTTGTTTTGAAGAGATCCTTTCTTACCTCTTCATTAGCTACACCAGCATCTTCAAGATCTGAAACTTTTTCTTCACTTTCACACAAATGGTTTTGCAGGCTTGTGATTGAGATTTTAAGTTCCTCTCTATCTCTTTGACTCTGCTTCATGCAATCTATTTCCTTCCTGTGTTGTTCATTCAAGGAATCTTTCATATTTCACATCTCCTCTATTTTTTATCAATGTCGTCTTTATAAGAAGTTGTTAATTGTTTTACTGCAGAGTTTTCTTTTCAGATTGGGTTTTCTTTGTATGTTTCTTTACTTCAGATGTTTTGAATTCAAAGATTTCTTTCTTTATTTCAGGAATTAATTCTGCTCTGAGTTCCTCTCTACCTTTCTCCTATTGTTTATTTACTCGTGACACTATTAATTCATACATTTCAGCTGAGCTAGGGTCTTCTGCACTTGTTCCAGGTGGGCATTGGTTTTCCACCATATGTTTCTGAATTAGATTCTTTATTTCAGATTCTATGAATTCAGAGATTTGTTTTTTCATTTAAGAAATTAACTCTGTTCTGAGTTCCTCTATAATTTTCTGCTGTTGTTTCTTTACTTCCGAAGCTGTTAATTCGTTCATTTCAGCTGAACTAGTGTTCTCTGCACTTGTTATGGGTGGGCTTGAGGCTTGAGATTGCATTTTTCTGCTTGCCTTTATCATTTCATATAGCACTTACCTTTGATGTTTGGTGTAGAGCTTTGGTGCAGTTATAACCTTAGCACCTACCGAAATTTGGGTGCAGATCTATTAAGTTTGAGTTTATCCAGTTATGGCTCGCCTGGGTCTATCTGTTGTGTTCAGCTCCTTCATGCTGCAGCCCTTGGAAGTGAACCTGTTGTGCCCCTCTGGCAGAACAGTGAACCTGTGGTGCCCCTCTGTTGTGTTCCTGCCCCAGGGAAGCTCTCCTACACACTAGCTGGGTCTGGGCTTGGGCTAGATCTGGTGGTCTCTAGAGAGTCTCAGAAGCTCTCACTCACTGGGCAGGCTCGGGGGTGGGAGCTCCCGAGGGTTGCAGGGGTCCCAGTGGTCCAGTAGAGTGTCTCACTGATGTGGATTCCTGAGTTTTGTTCTGGAGGTGTCCCGCGTGGTGCAGGGAAGGTGGAAGCTCTCCCACAAGCTCACCTGGCCTGGGCTGGGCTAGATCTTGGAGTAAATTTTAAATTTTGTCAATAATTTCTGGATTACTTTTATTTAGAAAACAAAATGGATGTAAATATTTTACATTATATCTGCAGCTGATAGTATAGTGTGTGTTTGAAAATTACTAAGAACATTTGATAACCATGTGATTTAAAGTGTATTTTAAGTGCTTTGGTTTAACTATTCCACCATGCATAGATATTAAAACATTATGAACACTCTGTCATTTTCTCATCTAAATTAATGTTAAGAGAATGGTTTATATAAGATACAAATTTTTGTAATTTGCCAGAGCTCCAGGATGTCAGGATTATGGGGCAGAGTTCTAGTGTTTGTGAGTAATTCATGATCCAGTGCTGGGATTATGGATGTGAGTGATACACCCAGCCGGGGGCAGATAGCCTGAATGCAGCATAAGGGAACAGACTTGCTCTCTATTGACATTGTTTCCACTTCTCCTTCCTTTTTCTCTTGCTGTTTTGCTGTTTTCCAACACCATGATTTGCTATTCTCTGTCATGTGCTGCTCTTACTTGGAGCCAGCGTAGAATAGACTGAAGCCTCCACTGACTGTGAGCTAAATAAGCCTTTCCTTCCTTAATTTTATGTGTCAGGTATTTTGTCCCAGCAATGAGAGACAAGTAACAAAGACATCCTTGATTAGGAATTTGTATAAGTCACAGTTTAATGATGTCACTGAAAAGTTTTCCTCATGTCCTGGATCCTCATTGACCTCTGAGTGCTGGTTCCAAAATATTGGCTGCTCTTAGCCCATCTATTTTTCCAGATTTTGTCTCCATACTTAATTTGTTGAACATCTAGAAGAGAAGGTTTTATGACATAGAATTTTGTAATGAGGGCAATGAGCATAATATTACTATTTTATCTGAATATGAAGCACCTTGGAACATAAAGTAGTAACATTTTAATTTTAATTTTAATTTTTTAAGGAGAATAAAGAGTAGTAAAAAATGATACAAAATTTCTCTAAACACAATGATAGGAATCCAACAGTGATCGTTACATTGCACAGAGCCACTGTTTTCTACCAACCATAGATGTTCTAATATTTGAATCTCTATAGAATGCTAACAGGAAACAGTTATATACACAGGAAATTAAAGATCTACAACTTACACAATATTATAGTATGAGAATTGTGACAACAGTTTTGTTAGATACTTAAATTTTCATTTTAACAAAGTATCGCTCTATTATCTCTATCTAATACATAAGAAGCTTTTACCTAACTTGTTAATATTTAATGGAATATCACTGAAGAAGTTTATGATTTTGTCTGGACTAATTAATGTCCAGGCATCTCTAAGCATGGCAACTCATGTGTAGCATAAAGTATACATCACATAAGTTTTTATTATTATTATTGGCTGCTGACCTCATGTTGGCTTGACATGAACTTCCTATCATAGTTAACTGGAACAAAAAAGAAAGGCAAATATCAGGGTTGGTGAGATATCTCAGTGGTCTAATGAGCCTGCGTAGGCAAACTTAGGCAGGCACAGGGGACCAAGGTTCATTCCCCTGCACCACATGCTGTGCAAGTCCCACCCTCAGAGTGGACTGAGTTGGCCAAGAAAAAAGAAAAAAAGGAAAGGGTAGTACCCCAATTTTAAATAAAAGGTCTATCACCTTAAACAATCCCAGTTTTATATTTTAGAAGACAGTGCACTTGGAACGCATGAATATAAGAGCAGTTATACAGGCAGCTCCTGATAGCTTCTTTCTATCATTACTTATAGATTTGTACACATCGTTATATCCTTTACAACACCCTATAGAACTTGTTTCACGGCAATGTATTCGTTCTTTGTCATAGAAGTATCTTATGTCTCCATTAATTCTGAGTGGTTTTAGGGTACATAAGTTTAGGTAAAACATTATTTTATTTCAGAACTTGGAGTAATCTGCTTGAATCTCTCCTTGACTTAAGAGTTTGTGTTTGAAGTCTGCAAAAATTATGATGAATTTCCTTTATAGATTTTCTGTTTGTTTTCCTGTAACAATTTTTAATATTCTGTTTTTATGGTGAATTTCTGGAATCTTTATTATATGACAGTGTAGATTTATTTTGGTGATTCTAATTGGCATTCTGTTTGCTTCACTTCTCTGTATGTTAAATAATTTTTCTATACTTGGAAAGTGCTCCACCATTACTTACGTGAACAGTGTTTTTATGTCTCTTTTGCTGGCTATTGCTTTTTCATTGAGTCCAATCACTCTTACACTATTTTTTGCATCATCTTGCAAGTATTGGATTACTTTTTCCTTATCTCTCTTTCTTTTTATCTTTCTTTTCTTGAAGACTAGCCACAGTTTTGTCTGCTAGGTCTGCATTCTGTCTTAACTATTAATCATGCAGTTTTTCAAACTTTCAATGAACTTTTTAATTTCCTGGATGACTGTTTGAATCTGCTTCATGGTTTCTATTTCTTTTTCTATGTTGGGAGTTTATGGTTTTCATCATTTTCTTATGTGCTTCTGTGTTTCATCTTTGTCTAGTCTAGATTTACTGAGCAAGCCCTTCATTGTGATCATCATATCTTTTTTACTTGAAAGATCATTTCTGGTCTGATTTCATCTACAGTCACATACACCTGTTTTGGAAACTCTGATTCTATCATTTCAGAACTTTCAGATGGGTGGCCTCCCATTTTCTCTACCTTGTTGTCTCTTGACCATGTCCTTGATGGGCTGGTGGGTTGTGGTTGGATTTTGATTCTATGACTTGTAATATACTATTTTTTGGTGTTTTTTTTTATAGTAGGTATACTAGTATTCAGGTAACATTTGTCACTCATATTAAGGCCTTCCTGGGAAATGTCTGTTCTTCAGAGGTGTCTTCTATGTGTTGGAGGTTTTTGATTTTTGTGTCTGTCTGAGATCCTACCATTTCAATTTATTAAATATTAGATGTTTCTATGTATTTGACTTGGCACTAAATCCTTTGTTGCTGGATTGTGGTGATGATTATGACTTCAGACAATCTCAATGTTCTAATAAAGGTTGAACAATTGATTACAACAAGTATGTCATCCTGGCTAAGGTATAATTAACAATAACAATAGCATCAATCCCAGCCTAGAAACTGACAAATTATGGTACTTCTTGATTTGGTACCTTTAACCATTGAGGCAAAATCTACAGTTATATTACAACACAGCAAAATCATGAATTTTATGCGATAAGTTTTTTTCCAGTAGAGTGATTTGAGTCTGTGGTAGAGAAATTTAAGTGGTAGAGAGGACAGAACAGAGAGATAGATGAAGAGAAATGTAGCCAAAGCAAATCAGAAAGACAATGGATGATTACACAAGCTTTGCAAACTGGAGAAGGGGGTGGGAGAAAAAATAATGAAGAAGAAAGAAAAAGATTATTGAAACAAATCAGAAAAGTTAGGGGCAATATTTAGTCCTATGAAGATGTCATAAAATCAAGAGAGATAGCTCAGGAAAGAGAGAAAAAAGACACATAAAATAAAACAAAATATATGTATAAACCTAAAACAGAAAAAAAGAAAGAAAAAATTCAATCAGAGAGTAAAAGATAAATGATACATAAAAACAAAGAAAAAATAATCCAAATTCGTCTGTTGACCACTGTGTGTTAGTGACCATAATTAAGTTTCCCCAAGCCTGTGTTAGCATGTGGGCCTGATCTTAGACTTTGACTCTGGGGGATGTGGCCAGTCTTTAGCAAGTAGATTGCTGGATGGCTTGCATAGGTCTCCTTACCATGTTTGTCTCTACATTGCTCTTCTGGTTGCTGTGGAGCCCTCAGACATAGACAGACTATGGTGGCCCCCAGTTCCTTGTACAATTGGTCCCTCCTAGTTCTTGCACAGCCTGCTCCTTTTCACACTGGTGGCTCCTTTAACACTACCCTAATTGTCTATCTTAGTGTTCACAAGTTTGATGGAGTGCTGGGTTCTTGGTCTAAGGGTGCTTGCACTTGTCCCTTTAGCCCTATACTCTTTGCTCTGCTGGTTGCCTATTAGAGGGAATATTAACTTCCTCATTCAGTGGTGTTTGTTCTGCTGGTCACTGTTCCCAGGACAGAAAAGTAACAGTTTCCCATGCTTTGTCTCCAATGGCGCAGGATAGTTTAAGTCTCTTGTGCTAGTAGGGGGAGGGGAATTGTATTTTTCCACTAGTAGTACTTAAATGCAATGGCCAGTCTCTTTTCTTTTCTTTCTTTTCTTTTTTTCTTTTCTTTTCTTTTCTTTTCTTTTCTTTTCTTTTCTTTTCTTTTCTTTTCTTTTGTTTTTGGCACTGGGGCTGGAACTCAAGAACTTGCACTTGCCAGGCAGGCACTTATTCTACTAAACTATCTCTCCAGCCCCTCCATGACCAGTTTCTAACCTTATTTTTGCTTCTAAACAAAGTAGCCCATCAGGGAGAGAGCAGTCACTTGCCCCTGTGTGTAAAAGCAAAATTTGTTGCCAGGCAGCAGTGTCCCTTATTTGCAGGTAATCAAAAGAGATGAAGAGCCCTATGTACTAGATTTATCCTATGTGGGTTGAGTTTTCCAAACCACTGCAATCTTTGTGTGTTTGTATATGTGTATAATACACTGGGAATGGTAGTTGTCTTGGTTACTTTTCTCTTGTTGCTAGGACAAGTATCCGACACCCAGAATTAAGGAAGGAAAAGTTTATTTAGCTCACAGTTAGTGAAGATTTTAGCCCATACTCAGCTGGCTCCAAGGCAGAGTGGCACATGGCAGAAGGCAGCAGTTCATGGCAGCATAAAACAGCAAAACAGTAAGAGTAAATGGGAGGAGTAGTGGCAACAATGACGACAGAGAGCAAATATGTCTCTCTGTCTCTCTTATGTTGCATCCATACACCCCAAGGTAGATGTAGCACTCACACCCATAATTTTAGCAGCACTTGCACCCATAATCCCAGCAGCACTCATATCCATAATCTCAGTGGATCATGAGTTGATAAACTCTGGAATTCTGCTCCATAACTTCATGAAGCTTGGGGGGACAACTGGGCACAAACCATAATAGTAGTTCTTGCTCTAATCACACTGAAAGTAAACTCTTGGGCAGCCTCATGGCCTGTATTATCATTTTATAAAGTCCCATATCTATTATTTTATCTACAAGTCTCTTATTTCAGGTTGATTTTGGTCTCAGGGTGTATGTCCTCTTTCACACTACCTGTGTTTTTAGTTGATTTTCTCTGAGAAGTTCTAATATGAGTCATTCTTTCTTTAGACATGCTGTATCTCATGAATTATTAATTAAACTTTCAGAAGAAATTTCAAGGCATTCTAATGTTGAGGCAGTGGCATGGCTAATGTGGGAGGCTTTTATCCAGATTTATATTGAAAATCAAGACCAAAGAGCCAAGCAGAAAGATTTGAAATCTTATGAGTTTGGCCAGAAGGATAGCTCAAGTAAAGCTATGGACTGCAAAAATAGATCAGAGGAGGCACTGACTGTTGAAAAGAAATGAATAGAAAAGATAGCTTGAGGGCATCACAAGAATCAACAGGAGTGCTCCAGTGTTGAAGCCTCAGAATGGTGCATGTTACATAGTGGCAGCAGTCTAGGGCAATTTGTAGTTGGAATTTGGTTAATAGCCACTAGATCTCTATAGCTAAAAGAGAAAGAAACCTGGATTTTGGTCCAACTTGCAGCAGACCTTGGTGTCATCAATATGGTGATAGTTCTTGGGTTCACGCAGAATGCAAGAATTGTGTGGTGAGGAAGGCTTCTACTCAGGTTTCAAAGGAATACCCAGAAGTTCTGGCAGTGCACCCCTGAGAGGGCAGTGTCTGGAGTTGTCACTATGAAGCCAAACTTCTGGAAACACCAGAAGTTTGGAGAAAAGTCAGGCATATGAATGATTTGAGGAAAAGCGTGATGAGGGAGCAGGGCTGGCACAGGAGAGAAGCCTAAGAGTTACGGCCAATGGAAGAGCTGACAGGGGAGAAATGCCCAAGCACTTTGAAGTTCACAGCCTGACACAGATTCCCAGCAGTGGTGAAAGTGAAACTGAGGGATTTAATATTTTCCTACCAGATTTTGGACTTGCTTTTTTCCCATTCCTTTGAATTCTTCTAATTGTAACTTTTGAAATAAAAAATGACAACTTATGCTATTGCATGTTGTAATCATTTAACTTTCTTCTCATTTCTACAGGGGCTTGCAGCTAAGAGTTTGTCTTAAACCTCAAAGGAAATGTTAGACCTGGACTTACCAATAATGGTAAAAATCTTAAGACTTTGTTGATTCTTGGAGATGGACTTAATGTGTTTTGCATAAAGGGATAGGCACAAGTTTTTGGATAGCCTAAATTAGAATGTTATGGTTTATATTATGATTCAGAATATGATACATGAATTGATATATGTGCATTTATTGTCATCCAAATGACCTTCAAATATTGTAGACACTAAGATGTGCTGTTTAGCTCCTTCAGAATAAAGGCCTTATATAAGATATTGAAGGGTACTGGGAAGATAGCTCAGTGGGACTCAACTTCCAGCCATCACCCAGGCCAGTGAGTGTGTGGAACATTCTGCATGCCTGTTGGATTCTACTGCCACCCAGCGCCCAGGCCCAATATGTGTGTGAGTTACCCACCGCCCACCAGAACCTCCTCCATCAGATAGGCCTGGTGTGGAACCCTGAAGCAGAACTCCCTGCAGAGAGGCAAGGGACGAGATCCACCCAACTAATTCAGAAGCAGAACATTTTGTCAGAGGGGTGCAGTGGGTTCACTTTCATGTGCTAAAGCAGGAAGAAATGGAGCACAGCAGCCAGACCCAAGTCAGGCCCATCTGGATGAGTTCAAACTTGGTAGATCTGGACTCAGTAGGCAGAGACACTTTGCTAGACCTAGATCTATAAGAACATTTTCTCTCTTTCTCTTGATGGAGAGGGGCCCAACAGGTTACCAGGGTGAACTAGTCTGCCTGGAAGATGACAGGTGCAAAAGGGGAGGTGATGAGATAGAACTAAGGGGAACTAATTTAAGTACAAATTCCCAATCTAATTTCTGCTTAGTTATACAATCATAGTGTTTTCTCTATGGCCTAAAATATAAACCTATTAGTTATAAAAGTTTGTCAACTGCTAAATACACTACTCATTGTTAATGTTACTAATTGTAATTCTGTAAATACAAAACCGTAACTACCTTAACCACATAATCTCTCTTGGATAATAATATTGGTAGTTGTTAAGATGATAACTGCACCAAAGCTCTACACCAAATATCAGAGCACAGTGCTATAAAAATGACAAAAAGAAGGAGCTAAATACATTCTCAGGCCACAAGCCCACCCAAAACAAATGCAGGAGACACCAGAATAAAAAAAATTGGAAATTACATACCTGAAATCTTTGAAATACTAGCGTTTGAAGTAAACAACTGCAGAACTGTATAGAGGAAATCAGAGCAGAAATAGTCTCTGAAGTTAAAAAAAAGATAACTATAATGAAAGAAGTACTAAGTGCTGCAAAAGAATACACTGATAAAAAATAGAGAATAGAAAAATGATGGAATCCTTGAATGAGAAATATAGAAAAGAAATAGTATGCATGGAGCAGATTCAAAGAGATATACAGGAAATTGAAACCTCAATCACAAGCTGGCAAAACTTCTTGAATGAAAGTGAAAATAGAGCTTCAGATGCTGAAGACACCATTGTAGTTAGTGAAAATACAAGTAAAGATCTCTTAAAAGCAACTAGAATGCAGGAAAAAAATAATTCAGCATCTGCAAGATGATACAAAATGAACAACATAAGACTAGTAGACATTAATGAGAAAAAAGTAGTCAATACAAATGTTATAAAAAATATGTGTAGAAGTAATAGCAGAAAACTAATCAAATATGGGGATACAATCTGATATACAGTAACTGAAACAAATAGACTCCAAATAACATCAACCAAATTAAAAACACAGCCAGACATACAATAATGTACATTCCAGAAATCCAGCACAAGAACAATATACTGGGCTGGGGAGATAGCTCAGTAGAATAAGCGCTTGCCTGGCAAGCACAGGGTCCTGAGTCCTTGGTACTGGAAAAAAGAAAAGAAAAGAAAAGAACAGAAAAGAAAAGAAAGGAAAAGAAAAGAAAAAACAATATACTACAAGCAGATAGAGAAAAGAAACAGATCACATTTAAAGAAAAACCCATCAGAATAATGGCAGATTTCACTTCACAAATCATCAAATCAAGAAGAGCTTAGAGCAAAGTTCTTCAAGTCCTCAAGATAACAAATTCCAGCCCAGACTGCTATACTGTGAAAAACTGTCTTTAAAGTTTGGTGGAGAAGTGAAATACTTCCAAGACAAAGAACAAGAAGATAATTTCATGATGACAAAGCCAACCCTACACAGCCTACTGAAAGAATCTATAGAGGGACTAAAATGGCTGCAACCCAACGAATGAAAATGGAAAGAACCCACCAAATAGGGCAAACAATTAAACACAGAAAAAAGGGTATGCAACATCAGGTAAATAACATGTCAATCATAAATCAATACATTTCAATTATAACCATCAATGTAAATGGATTCAATTCACCAATCAAAAGAAATAGACTGGCAGAATAGAGTAGAATGCAAAATCCAATGATATGATTGTATACAAGAAACATACTTAACTCATAAAGAAATTCATAGGCTGAATGTCAAAGGATGGAAAATAATATTACATGCTTTAGCACCTCAGAAAATAGGAGGGGTGGTAATCCTGTTCACAGACAGTCTGAACTTCTAACCAAGAATGATCAAATGAAATAAAGAAGACCACTACATACTGGTTAGGGGAAAAATACAAGGGAAACAGATAGCTCAGTGGAATAAGTGCTTGCCTGATACCACCAAAAAATTGTTAAAAAGATATTGGAAATAGTCTCATTCTACAAATTTTCTGCAGTCAAAGAATGTGTCCATACCCAAAATTAACATACTCTGCCATCTCACAGGCAGCCAGCATGCTGATAACTCCTGCAGAGTCCTCAAAAGTCCCATACTCCCTGGTGTAAAAAAAAAAATCTATCAAGGACTGTCAGAGGAACCCCATAAATGATATTAAGAGGCTTGTGTTGTTACACCCAGTCCTACAAGCCATTCTTAAGCAGATGTTTTCCTAAAAGCATCGACTAGTAACTGATAAATCTCAGAGTTATGAAACTCGATCTCACAGCCTACTTCCTTAGGCAAATTGTGAAAAAAAAGTTATGTGCAATATTTCTTTTCCAATTCTTAAGCACTTATAGCTTCCCACAACTTTTCTTTATCCCAAAATATGTGTTTAAAAAGAGGAAGCAAAGTTGTGAGATAACACTACACCAAAGGAAAGATAGAGGATAAATGAATGAAATAATTGAGTCTCAGAAACATGTAGCTACTTTATTAAGATAAAATATATTTTAAAACTGTTATTCATTTGAAATATAAAACTTTTATTAGTACAGTCACATCAGTCATTTCTGTTTTATTAAAGTAAAATGTGTCATCTGAAAGTCTGTAATTCCCTGTCAAACTATAGCAGATCTTGAAATTCGCCCTACAGAGATTAATTTGTAACGTAGCCTTTACAAGAGCAATAATAATAATCTAACTGGTTTTCTTACCTTAATGACAAGCAGTGATTTGATTTAACAACTATTCTAAGTCTCAGTGTGATCAATATTTAAGTACTGAATAGCCTAAAAGCAATGTATTATATAATGAAAAGTATGAATCTACTTTGGTAGTGAATACAGAATTGTATTTGATCTTGGATAGTCAAGAGAAAAGGGAATGGAAAAACAGGGGCAAGATTGAAAAGATACACCACTGTATCCACTTAGATATGTCATAATTCTGAAAGAGACTCAGCCTTTATAAATATACCTCAAGAAGAAGGAAAAATAATAGTCTATTATTTAAACACAGAGGAAAACAATTTTTTTTTGACTGTTAAGTGTGTGCTATGTCTTTTACATAGAAAAAAACCCTGGGAATAAATATTAAAGCTCAACTCTTAACACAAGGTTCATTTAATAATGCTGAATTTTATTCTTGAGGCTTTGACCCAATAATTTGCGTCCTCTTAGATGGAGACTCCCCTATGATTTGAAAGCGATTCAGCTTCTATATTTGGAAAGCTATATTACAAAAGTCCATGGATTCTAAAAAGAACAAGAAGAAAATTATAGCTATAATAGTATAGTTGTTGATATATTTATAAAATAAACATTTATACTCTGAGAAAAATAATCTGTCCTTGCTATGAAAACTCACCTAAGTAGATCTCTATTCTCAGCACACATAGAACTAAATTAAATTTCTAAATGTTACATCTATTTGTTTTGTAATCTTAGATGAGCTCTTTAGCAAATCAGGTTCCCATTGGTCATATGAAATATAGCCATGCTAAAGTACCTATTTGAAAAGAACTAGATAAGATTTCACATGCAATATTGCTTAGCACAGCATTTGCATGGTAGATAAATGGTTCACCAACTGTTAAATATAATTATTGTTTCTTAACACTTAAGCCAAGCACTTTCCAGATGATCCTGATTTTATTTATTTTAATAAATAATTGTATGTATATATTCACAAACAAAAATATTTCAAACTATTTTTATTATAAAACTCAAATCTTGGTTAGATAATGAATCAAAAAATTTTGAAAGTATAATCTAAGTATTATGTAACACTAAGTAGATTGAACCACTCTGATATTTTCAATAAATATTTTTCTTTTTTTTTTCCTTGATGTAAAGTCTTGCTGCGCAGTTCAGCTAAATCTTGACTTCACTTTGTGGATCATGGGACCTCAAACTTATGGGAATATTCCTACTTTAGTTTCCCTAGAGTTTTGGGGTTATAGGCATGTGCCACCAAGTCTTACTTGTTAAGTAATTTTAAACTACCATATTATCATTTCTCTTCCATAAAACATGCACCCAATTTATTTTATTAAATTCAAATATAATGTGAATAATAAAGGAGCACCAAGATGGCATAGTGGTGAGTAGCAGAGAAAGCCTCCCTGAAAGTCACCATCCAGATGATAGAATATAGCAATGTGAGGAATGCAAGAAGAGAAGTGGGTACCTGGAACCAAGGAAGGATCTGAAGTGTGAATTGAAGTCCATGGGAAAAGTGAAGAGGGAAAATTTATGAAGAAAAAGAAGGTAGCTAGTGATACCTTTTTTGTGAGGCAGGAAGAGGAGAAGTTCAAAACCATGGACACATGGTGACTGCTGGTTATACCAGAGGCCTCTTCAGAGAGACACAATAGTGGAGTGGAGTGGCAGGCATGGACTGCACTAGCTGGTGCTGAGTGCTGAGGTCTCAATAGTGCCATACGAGAGGATGACTGCCAAGTGCCATCTTGGAAAGGGCTAGTTGAGCTCGAACTCAGAGTGGCTGTGGACTCCATCTAGTGGCTCCCAGATGGACTCAGGCCCACAGAAGTTGCACTGACAGCTGCAGGTTCAGTGTGTGTGGTATCAGCCAGAAGGTTCAGGCTCCTTGATATTATCCATTTTCATTACCCTGCCAAAGAGCTATGGCTGGCTTGCTGGGATAGATCAACATGATTTGTAACTGTCTTCACACATTGTCTACCAGTAAGAACAGAGGTCTCTCTCTCTCTCTCTCTCTCTCTCTCTCTCTCTCTCTCTCTCTCTCTCTCTCTCTCTCTCGTCCTTGTACTTGCCAGGCAGGCACTTACACTGCCATGCTATCTCCCCATTCCTTAAATTCTCTATATACATTGGCTGGTAGTCCAGTGTTTGAGTAGGGTCTAGAAATTTTTTTCCCCCATTTTTCAGGTTGTCTCTGACAAACAAACCCTGTGGCTTATTTCTTTCATTGAACATAACCTCGTTGGGTAGGTTAATTCTGAAATAATTTTTGCCAGTATTTTGAACATTATTGTTTTCTCATTTCTTTCTCAGTAAGCTCATTACTGTATTCAGGAATGATACTGTTTTTCTGTGTGTACATATTGGATCTAATACATTGCTGAATTTGTTTATTAATTCTAGTTTATGGTAGAAGTTTTTGGTTTCGATACAGGATTGTATTATCCACAAATAATGATAATTTAACTTTCTTTTATATACGTATCCCTTATATTTCTCTTTCTTCTAATTTCTTTTATAAATTACATTTTCTAACTAGTGTTTTGCCTTTGCTAGCAGTACCAAGTGGATAAGAAAAGTTAATATGTTCTATAAGAAATATGACATGATATGGAAGGCCCATTGATCCATAACTACTATGTTTAAAAACCTATTGTGTCCCACAAAACTGAGTCAAATCATATGCACACAGAGTAATGTAAGTCTAGTTCACTTATATTTTCCAGTCTTTTATGCCCCTATACACAAAAAAGTAACATCGAAAAAGTGAGTCTGCTATCCAATTTAAAAGATGATCTCAGGTTTTTCATGTGTGGACCCTTTTATATTCTTTCACAATCTCAACTAGCTAAATAATGAAGGATAGTTATTTTTTTTTTACCATATTGAGCCACTCATAATTTCAACAATGTAGAAACATAGTGATTACTTTTCTTAATATGACCTCGGGAACCACAGCCAAACAGTGAAACTCCCCACTGTGCTCATTCTCTGCTCTGGTTTAAATTAAATAGCCATGCCTGTTACCTTTTCCTTTCCTCTTTTAATATGTGTTACACAGGGTGTAATTTTCCTAAAACAGGCCCTTTAATTACACATTGCCAAAAATGTCACCTACTGTTAAATGATTCTTGTTCTGTAGACAGAGAAACTGTGGGCCCGACAAGCTTCTGAAGTTTCCATTACGTGCACAGACCTCAAGAACAGCTGTTAACAAATCTGTTGGTGGTTTTGTGTAAAAAGGAGACAGGCTGTGTTCCTGCTGTATTTTTGGTCAGAGAAAGTAATTTGCATTTTGACAGACTTCCAGGGCATGAGAGAAAATACCATATGTATAACAATAGTTTGACATGATGGATTTAGACCATCATATTACTAATAGTGAAGATTTGATTAAGAAATGAGCAATGGTCAGAGAGGAATTTATTTTGTGAGAATAACACTTAAGCAGATATTTAATTAGATAAAAGTGCATTATTTAGGGGACATTTTAAAAAGAAATATGTAATTTGATGTGTCATTAAACTGCTTAAATTTTAATTCATTAAAATAAAGCAAGACAAATTTGAATATGTACCAATTTGTCTTTAAGAATATAACAATTGTTTTAATTCTTCATTCCCCTAAATTATGAAACCTTCACATCTGATGAATCTGGTTGATTTTCTACACAACTTAAAATTATAAGTTTTAAAATACACATTAATATAGATGATATTATTTCCTAGTGATTGAATTATCTACTTTGTATTGTAGTCTGTATTCTATTTTACCTTAAAACTAGTGAACTACAATTGACATAGGCATTAATGGATTTATTTTTATTTTTATTTTTACTTTTTGCTATTTTCATACTGTTTTGTCAGGTTTTCACCTTTTTTCATAATTTTATTGAGAAACAAATAGCAATGAGACAGTTTCAAATCAAATTGGTAGGACAGTTTCAATAATTAACACATTGCATACATTC
>NW_004524606.1:2660486-2668029 GCF_000260255.1 Octodon degus | reverse complement strand
TTTTTAAGAGATCCTTTCTTACCTTTTCACTAGTTGCACCAGCATCTTCAAGATCTGAAACTCTGTCTTCACATTCACTTAAACGGTTTTGCAAGCTTGTGATTGAGGTTTTCATTTCCTCTATGTCTCTTTGACTCTACTTTATGTGATCTATTTCTTTCCTGTATCGTTCATTCAAGGAATCCATCACTTTCCTAATCTCCTCTATTTTTTTATCAATATCTTCTTTAGAAGCAATTATAAATTCTTTTACTGCAGTGTTTTTTTCAGATTTGGTTTCCTCCCTATGTTTCTGTAGTTGCTTCTTTGCTTCTTTATTTCAGATGCTATGAGTTCTGAGAGTTCTTTTTTTTATTTCAGAAGAGAATTGTGCTTTGATTTCCTTTATATCTTTCTGCTGTTGCTTATTTACTATTGATGCTATTAATTCATGCCTTTGAGCCCAGGTAGTGTCTTCCGCACTTGTTCTGGTTGGGCACTGGGTTTCCTCCATATGTTTCTGCATTTGATTCTATAGTGAAGATGTTATTAATTCAGGGATTTCTTTTTTTTTTATTTCCAATCTGATGTCCTCTGTACCTTTCTGCAGCTGTTTCTTTTTTTCAGAAGCCTTTGATTCGTTGCTTTCAGATGTGTGATTTCCAATTTGTTCTGTGTTAGTGTCCTCTGCACTTGTTACGGTTCGGCTTGGGTTCTGAGGTTGCATTTTATTTCTTCTTGTCATTTTGTGTAGCACTCTCTTCTGACCTTTATTGTAGATCTTTGCTGTAGTTATAACCTTCACACATACTGAAGTTCATGTGCAGCTGTACCAAGTTTGGTCTTATCCAACTGTGCTTGGCTTGGTCTGGCTGCTGTTCTCAGCTCCTTCCCACTGCTGCCCTTGAGGATGAAGCTGTTGTGCCCCTGTGGCAAGATATTCTGCTCCTGGACTAGCTGGTTGGATCTATCCTCTATACTATCTGCAGGGATTGCAGCTGCAGGGTTATACCCCTGACTTGTATGCCAGGCCTGAGCTGTGCCTGGACGGGCAAGGGGGAGTAGGGGTAGAGAAAGTTTTCCCTCACACTCACTGGGTCTGGGCTAGGACTGGGTCTGGGGGTTCCCGCAAAGCAGGAGAAATTCCTACTTGGTGGAAGGGGTGGGGGAGGTGTTTTGGAGTGGTGGGAGGCATCCCAAGGTGGTTTGAGAGTATCTGGCCCATGCTGTTCCTGGGCTGGGTCTGCTTGCACTGGCGCAGGGTAGTAGGAAGTTCTCCCACACACTCACCGGACCTGGGCTAGGACTGGGTCTGTTGGTTCCTGGAACAAGGCAGAAATTCCTACTGGGCGGGCAGGGTAGTAGAGGTGCTGCGGTTTGGTGGGGGTGTCCCAAGGGGGTAGGAGAGGGTCTGGCCCATGCTGCGCCTGGGCTGGGACTAGTCCTGCTGGCGCTGGGTAGCAGGAAGCTCTCCCACACACTCAGAGGACCTGGGCTAGGACTGGGTCTGGGGCTTCCCGGAACATGACAGAAATTCCTACTGGGCGGGGGTGGGGGGTGGGAGAGGTGCTGCCGAGTGGTGGGGGCGTCCCAAGGGGATGGGAGAGGGTCTGGCCCAAGCTGCGCCTGGGCTGGGACTGGTCCCACCAGCGCAGGGTAGCAGGAAGCTTTCCCACACACTCATTGGACCTGGGCTAGGACTGGGTCTGGGGGTTCCCTGAATGAGGCAGAAATTCCTGCTCAGGGGGCGGGGTGGGGGAGGTGCTGTGGCGTGGTGGGGGGTGTCCCAAGGGGTTGGGAGGGGGTCTGGTCCACGCTGGGCCGGGGCTGGGACTGGTCCCGCTGGCGCAAGGTAGCAGCTGGTCCTTCATTTATATCTCTTTGTTTAATTTTGTCACTTGAAGATAAACTCATAAGTGGAATAAACCAGACCCACATGTGTAAATATCACATAGTCTCTGTAGTAAGAACTCAAAAGAAAAAATAAAAATACAAAGGTATAACACAATTAAAAGGAAAGTGAGAACTCAATAATTAAACAACAAAAGGAGGGCAAGGAGAAAAGCTAGGAAACATGACAGGGGCAAAACCACACATTTATATGCACAAAATGGTTAAGGAAATGATTCTGAGAATCTTCAGCAGTTTTTTGAAACTAGCATTTAATTGATATGATTCTCACCCTGACTCACTATATATGTTGGTACCTGTGAACTAAGCAACTGTACTGAAAATAGCAATGTGTACTACTAGGGTCATGTTTGGAATGCCTGTCATTCTAGTCTTCTAAATATGTACTGCTCATAATGTCATATCAATTATTGCTGTACTGTCTCTCAAGAAAATGTGTGTTAAAAAAAAGAGTAAGAAATGTAAACAAAAGACAAAAAAGTCATAGGACTTTCCTGCTACAATGCCGTATATGGTTAAGCTTCTAAATTTCTGCGTAAGAATCTGTGATCATTTATTCCTATTTTTAATATTTTTTGATTTTTTTTCTTCACATTTTGTAGGGATTTAAAGTTTTACATGTCAGTACTTGATAGAAAATACCTGTTCCATATTATATCTAAGATGTTTGATATTCAGAAAGATAGTGAGGTTAAGCTCTACTGCCTATGTTATGGGGTAATAATATCATCAAGCTTCTCTTTTGGAGGGTTAACAACTTAAGTTTGAAGACCAAAAATTAGTACAAAGGAGGGCTGCAAGGACAGTTAACATTTTGACCCTAGCCTTTCAAAGTTAGTAAGGACTCAGGACATAAGAGAACCTGTGTGGGAGGCACAATAACTCCAGGCCTCCAATACTATTGCAAGTGAATCTTTTTCTAAATCCTGTGAATCTGCCACATTATGACTCCATGCCATATAGCCCTTAATGGTCACCTGAGTGCCTCTGACCTATAAAATTCTCTTGGTACATCAGCGTCATTAGTGATGCTGACTTCCTCCTCCCCTACCTCTGATGAGCTAGGTTCCTAGTTCTTACCCCGCCTATTTCCCATAAGTCTTCTGCTATGCCCAGGAGGTGGGACTTCCTGTCATAGCCCAGTTGCCTAGTTACTCGTGCCTTTTACTCACCCACATTTCCCTATGTCTCCACTATATATACCCAGGGCCTCCCCTAAACAAACGAGACTTGATCAGAATCCTGTCTCATCTCCATTTCTCACATCTCCTGTCTTTTGTCTCCTCCTCAATTCCCCGCTCCTCTTCCAGGTGACCTTCATTGACTGACCCGCTGGTTCGGGACAAGTGGTGCCCAACTGTAGGACACCTGGTATGGAGGATACAGTGACAGAACCATCCAGGAGAGCTGGCAAGAGAGAAAGACAAAAGAGAAAGTAAAAGAGGCCTGCGCTGTAGTTGCCAGCTGTGACATCTGAACCTTGGTAAGCAGACGGCACCCCCTTTCCCCCCCTTGGCAATGGGACAGGCATTAAGTGAACATGAGATATTTGTACAAAGTTTGAGCAAAGCATTAAAGGCATGAGGAGTAAAGGTTAAAATTAAGGATTTGTGTCAATATTTTGAATATACTAAACAAGTTTGCCCATTGTTCCCTATTGAAGGAACTATTGATCAGAGGCGATAGAAAAGGGTTGGTGATGCCCTTAGGGATTATTATGAGACTTTTGGACCTAAAAAGGTTCCAGTGATACAGGGAAGTAAAACTCCTGACCTGATCTAAATGAGTTCATGTTCTCTAAAACCGAAGAATAAATTTTAGGAACAAATGGAGGTTGAGAGTAGAACATTTTATTGGGAAAGAAAGCTTCTGTCTAAGAGAGGACAGAAGAGGGATCCGAGCGGGTTGCCCAAGAAGCTGTCTCTTCCAGTTTATTTTTATAGAGCAAAACCATGTGGGGTTAAGGTAAAGAAAAAGGGGTCTCACTTAGGTGGATGTGGGCTGGGATGAAACTATGGTCAACCAATGGGATTGCAAGCACCATTGCTCAGGTAAAGTTGATTACCCCCAGGGCCAAATGGGGAAGTGAGTCACAGAGTAAGCCGTCATGAATATGGGACAGGGTCTCTTTTCCTTGGGGGCTGGGCTGGTGACTCACTTGGGTCTTTTTAGGTGATTGATACCTATTTAGAATATCAATCCCAGGTACTACTCTTTTAGCATTTGTTTGACCTTTAGGTCTTTTAGGTCTGGCTCACAGCAGAAGCATCAGTCTCTCCCACAGTTGCAAGATAACTTGTCTTTTGTGCTTTGCCCTATCTGACTGCCTATTAATATTTCTATCTAATTTGGCTACCTATAAACACCAGTTATGGCCTTTTCCTACTGGAATTTAATTGAAATCTTATCCCAGAGACACTGTGACCTGGTTGTTGCTAATGTGATAAAAAAAAACAAAACAAAACAAAAAAAAAAAAACAGTGAAAATATGCTGCAGGGACAAAAAGGTAAAACACATCTTAAAGGACAAAGAACCCACTAAGGGTGTGTGCCCTCCTGTATGTGGGCCCACCCATAGATCTAGATAAGGCAGAGGTATTTCCAGTATCAGAAACAACAGGCACTCAAGGACAGATTTGGCACCATTACACTAGTTTCGATTTTAAAGTACTAAAGGACCTAAAAGTGGTGGTTTCCCAATACAGAGCCATGGCTCCATACACCACAGCCATTTTAGAAACTGTGGCTGACAATTAGCTTACTCTTGAGGACTGGCAGGCATTAGCCAAAGCTACCCTTTCCAGGGGGATTATGTCCTATGGAATTCTTCTTGTATACAAGGAAGCTTCCACAATGATAGCTTCACTGTTGATGTTGGATTTGTTACCTTCACCAGCTGCAATCAAATACTTAACTACAGCAGCCCTATTTGGCCAAAAAAGGGACATGTGCTTGTATGTAGAAGAAGTTTAGCCTTCACATATTTACCTATCAACTGTAAAGGACTATGTGTCATCACAATTATATTTCCTGATATAGATGTCATCTCTGGTAATGATCCCATACCCCTTCCCAGTTTAAATTATGCTATGGGCCACACAAAGAAGGCAGTCCAGTTCATCCCTTTATTAGTGGGGCTAGGAGTCACGGCGGCCATGGGTACAGGCACAGCAGGATTGGGAGTAGCAGTACATTCTTATAGCAAATTATCTAATCAGCTGATTGAAGATGTTCAAACACTGTCTGGTACTATCCAAGAACAGATAAATTCATTAGCAGAAGTAGTTTTGCAAAATAGGAGGGGCTTAGACCTTCTAACAGCAGAGCAGGGAGGGATCTGCTTGGCTTTACAGGAAAGCTGCTGCTTCTACACAAACAAGTCCGGTATTGTTCAAGATAAAATAAAGAGACTTCAAGAAGATCTTATTAAGAGGAGAAAAGAGCTATTTGAAAACTCTGTCTGGAGCACTTGGAATGGAATACTACCCTACCTTCTCCCCTTATTGGGACCCTTGATTGGACTATTAATGCTTTTATCAATAGGACTTTGTCTTTTCAAGGCTGATGAATTTCATTAAAAAACAATTGGATGCCAAAAATGCAACCCATGCAGGTCCATTATCACAGGCTTGAGATGGCTGAAAGGGAAAACTGCACTGGAATACAACCAGCTTATGATGATGAAGGTCTGGAAACCTCTTAGTTCTCCCACCATTGGTGAGATGATCAGGCTAGCCAGAGACAGGTAATGAGGGGCATACATGAGACACCACTCACTGCCTAAGACAGGAACAGGACCTTCTTCCATCCTGGTCTCCTATGATGGGTAAGGTTTGAGTCAGGTCCATGTAGAGGATGCCTCGACCTAAGAGAGGCACTGCCCCCTCAAGGGAATCAGCCATCTAAAAAGCCATATTTTATGTACATATATAAAAGTAAAGGGGGATCTGTGGGAGGCATAATAACTCCAGGCCTCCAATACTATTGCAAGTGAATCTTTTTCTAAATCCTTTGAATCTGCCACAATATGACTCCATGCCATATAGCCCTTAATGGTCACCTGAGTGCCTCTGACCTATAAAATTCTCTTGGTGTATCAGAGTCATTAGTGATGCTGACTTCCTCCTCCCCTACCTCTGATGAGCTAGGTTCCTAGTTCTTACCCCGCCTATTTCCCATAAGTCTCCTGCTATGCCCAGGAGATAGGACTTCTTGTCATAGCCCAGTTGCCTAGTTACTCATGCCTTTTACCTGCCAATGTCATTTCCCTATGCCTCCACTATATTTACCCAGCACCTCCCCTAAATAATCGAGACTTGATCAGAATCCTGTCTTGTCTCCATTTCTTGAGTCTCCTGTCCTTTGTCTCCTCCTCAATTCCCCGCTCCTCTTCCAGGTGACCTTCGTTGACTGACCCGCTGGTTCGGGACAAACCTGTAACATAATATCCTGTAACTCAGAGTGAGCTTTGAATCAAAGCTGAAGAAATATGTTAATACATAAAACTTTTCAAAAATACAAGTATTAAAGTGAAGCATAACCTTGAATTGAAGTACAATGTTTTTCTCACTTTTTCCTATGATTTTGCTAAAGGAGGATAAAATTTAAGGGTGGGTTCTATTTTAACTAAGTTCCAAACCTTATTGGTCTTCTCAAAGGAAAGCAGTGGATTAAATAATTCATTCTAGGAAAAGCACATGAAATGTTCTCCCTTAATATAAATGTTGAGTCATGCCCACATAAATATTTAATGTGTGTTCACTTTCCAAAAATTCAAAGTAAATTTATTATCTTAATGTATTATCTATAGTCTATATCTAATATGTACTCCCAAAAGTAAGTCTTGGGTATGTCAGTTCTGATCTGAGTGGGCAGGTCACTGAGGACAGGACAAGGATAGATGTATTGTATTTTGATTCTCTCTCTCTCTCTCTCTCTCTCTCTCTCTCTCTCTCTCTCTGTCTCTCTATCTCTTAGCTGTTAAGCTGCTAGAGGTGAGCAAATGCCATTTTTGCCTTTCAAACTATCAAGGATGAACTCAACCCACTGAAAAATGTAAGCCAAATAAATCTCTACTCCTTTAAACTATGGGTGCCAGGTATTTTTTCTCACTGATGGAAAAGTTAATAATACAAAAAATGACACCAGAGTAGTAAGGCTATTGCTGTAACTATGCCTGACAATATGGTTCATGAGTCTTTGACATGAACTTATGAGAAGAATTAACTAAGTTCTTCTGTAAACTAAACTTGATGGGTAATTTTTGTTGATGCTTATAAGATCAAAACCATGATAGAAATGAAGACAATAAAAGCAAGGTTCAAAAGGTTTCAGTTGGGAAAAATAAAAGGCTTAATTAACGGTTGGCCCAAAGGCACAAAACCACAAGCCTTTCGTTTGAAGTGTTCCCTGGGCCTCCTGCTGGAGAAGAGTCATCTGTGAAATGGGAATCCTGAGGTTCATTACACCATTCTCAGCCATCCAGATGCTCATAATTAACAGCAGCCATATTCCAAGGGGGTGTGTATTTGCTCAAATTGAAAGCAGACTTTGGCATCATCAATATGGCATACTATCTCTTTTAGCGCCATCTGCTCGCGGCGCCGCCTCCCGCTCCTCCCGCCGCCGCGGCCGCCTGAGTCACTCCCTGCGC
>NW_004524606.1:2657470-2660386 GCF_000260255.1 Octodon degus | reverse complement strand
TCCTAGTGGTTAATTGCTGTACAAGATGCAGACATGATATCCTATTTACAAACACCATTAGAACAAATCCCTCTATTCATTAGGAGAATGTAACTATATATCTGTCCTAACCACTTTGAATACACAGATGCAAAATGGACATTCATCTGTATCCCCTTTTATTGTTAAGCTCCATTATTTGAATATTATAGGTGTGTTAACTCAGCAAGATATTCTAAAAGAGTCAGTAGCCCATAATAGTATTGGGTCTTCTGCTTCCCTGGCAATGTCAGAAATTGTTGACCTGAGTCCCCTACATCTCAACATAACACCATGGCTTTACTTCTTATATTTAATTTTTATATTTTTTCTGCTGGATGGTTAAGACAAAGGTAAAGTAGGACCTATTCAACAGGAGTTGTAGCTTTTGGGTCTGAGAAGGTCAGTGAAATTAATGGATTTAAATGTAAAGTCTAAATTTACTGACTATACTATTATAGCTACATTATCACACTTCAAATTCTTTCTTGGGTCATACAGTAAACAACACTTCTAAATTTCTTTACTAAATTGAACACAAGTATCAATACAAAATAAGTGACACTTATTAACTATTAGTATAAATGCCATGATTTCTAATTTTTGTAATGATTGGTTATATGTATTAAGGTCTAGTTTTCTTTTGCTTACTAAAAATGACTAGTTATCTTCCTCAGGCTCTTTGCTTCTGAGTGTGAACACATGATAAAATTCTTGGTGATGAAATGTGTATCTTGGTGATGATACATCTATTTAATCTCTTATATCAAATGAAAAAAACAATCTTCAATATACTCTTTTATTCAAGGCCCTAGAAAGAGGTAGAAATAATGTGCCCTCCTCAAGTCAGTTTGAAAAACATCTCCTGTCAACATCAACAATGTACCTGTATGAACTTTCTTTGGTAGCTTGGGCAGAGTGCCAAACTAATTGCCTTTGGGATTCTCCAGTGAATTGGTGGAGTGCACTGATGGGTGTTTCTGATTCACAGATGGAGCATGAATGTAGGCCTGTGTCTGGCTCCTTATCCTCTTCTCTCTGATTGTTTTCCTGCTATGTTTCTCATCCATCATGAACTAAACAGCTTTGCTTCTTCATACACTTCTACTATGATGCTCCTGTCCTGGAGCCTGCTGACCATGGATTAAGTCTCAAGAAACTGTGAACCAAAGGAAAAAGAAATTCTGTCCTTTAATTGTGTGTATCTGGTATTGTACTTCAGTAGCAAGAATCCAACAAAGAAAATTAATGCTAGCAAAATGAGACCAGTGCTGTGACTTTATCTGACCATTTTAAAAGCAGATTTTTGTAATTATTTTATGAAAAAAGTCTGAAAATTCTTAATGATGTATGCTAGAGAAGCTATAAAATATCATAAACAGAGCCTGATGGTCAAAACTGGTCAAAACTCAGGAAACCAAAATATTGGTAGGAATGAAGACGACAAATACCAGGTCAGGATGTTTCAGTTAGGAACAAAGACTTCATGAGAAATTGAGCTAGAGACCATGAGTGTTACACCATGGCAGGAAAAAAAGTCTTCATTTTATTTATGTCCTAAGACTTTCAAAGAAACCAAGATTAAGACAAGTGGGTGAATTAATTTGGTTGTGAAAATTTCAAGAGAACATAGTATTTAGGTGGTGTTATAGGTACTAGTGACTGCTTTTACTTTCCTTTTCCTTTTCATAAGGTCAGTTTAAAGATACAGATGTGTAATGATCTATACCTACCATAGCTATCCTGAAATGGCTCCTGAAGGACTACCTTCAGACCACAGCAATCATAATGGAAGAAAACTAAAGTGAGTAGCAGTTCTACGGAATAAATACTATTATGCAGCCTTCTCTTCTTCTAACACACAAATATATATCATAAAACCAGAGGTTAATAAAGCCAAATGTTACCAGTCATATAGAAGGCAAATTGACGAAGGGTAGAAAAAAAGCAAGAGCTAAATAAAAGATATATATCAAAACTAGCATGCTAGTTGAACCATTCTTTAATTTACCTAGTGAACTCTTCAACAAACATTTTCATGTGACAGTCATTGCATTAAATCCTAAAAATAAACAGTAAAACATGTCATTGTGTTGATAATTACATGGTCATTATTACTAGTGAAAGCCTCACTCTCACTGGATTTGGGCCTGGTAAACAAAGATTGAAAACAAAAAGAAAAAAAAAAGTTTCACTAAGAGTGAATTGCTTTATGTAGATAGACTATGTTCATCCATAAAAGAGCTAAAGAATGTTCAAAGATATGGGTAAAAGATAGCTATCTAGCAAGCTAGATAAATAGGATAACACCATGGAGACCAAGGAGATTGATTACAGTAATAACACGCAAGTGTTCTCCATTTTGGGCATGCAAAAAGAAGGAAGACCAAAACTCGATATTTGCATTTAAGTTGTGAGAATTATTATTGAGTTTCATAAAATTTTTAGGTTGAAAGTTCCAAAAGAATGAGCTTTTTATTATTAATATTATTGAGAAACAAATAGCAATGAGACAGTTTCAAAACAGGTTAATATGGAGCCGGGGAGATAGCTCAGTAAAATAAGTACTTCCGTGGCAAGCGCAAGGGCCTGAGTTCAATCCCCAGTTTCGAAAAAAACAAAAACAAAAACAACAGGTTAGTAGGACAGGTACAATAATTACTACATCACATACTGTTGTCTTCATAATAGTGATTCATAGTACAAGATGCAGACATGATATTCTGTCCAAACACTATTAGTACAAATCTTTCTTCTTACTACATAAAGAAAAAGTAGCTGTATATCTATCCTAAATATTTTCTATATACAGATACAAAATAGTCTTTCATTTATTTTATTTCTTTTCATAATTTTATTGACAAACAAATAGCAATGAGACAGTTTCAAATCAAATCG
>NW_004524606.1:2655931-2656805 GCF_000260255.1 Octodon degus | reverse complement strand
TACATGACGTTACAGTACAAGTTCTCATATGTCCTGAGTCTTAATTGACCTTAGAAGGTTAGGGTCAAAATGTTGGCTTTTCTTGCAGCCCTTCTTTTTCTCTAATTTTGGTCTGCAAACTTAGGTTGTTAACCATCCAGAAGACAAGCTTATTGTTATTCTCAAACAACTGAGGCTGTTAAGCTTAAACTCACTATCTGTCTGCATATCAAACATCTTCGATACAGTATGGAACAGGTATTTTTCATCAAGTATTGATATGTTGAACTTTATGTCCCTACAGAATATGATAAAACATTTAAAAATTAGAATATATTTTAAAAATAGGCATAAAGAATTATATACTTCTCATGTTTACACATAAGTCCAAAAATCTCATCCTATACAACCTTGAAGCAGGACAGTCCCACAATATTCCTTTTCCTGTCTCTTGCTTTCATTCACAACCCCCTTCTTCTTGAACATCCACCTACCTGAGAGACAGCATACCAGCAACTGGCATGTCATGACAAGCAGCCCATTGTCAGAAGACCAGAATAACAGGCATTCCAAGCATGAAACTACTATTGCAAATTACCATCTGCAGTGCAGTAGTTTAGTTCACAGGTATCAGTATATATAGTTAGTCAGGGTGAGAATCTTCCCAATTAACTGCTAGATTGAAAAATCTTCTGAAGATTCTCAGGATCATTGCCTTCCTCATCTTCTACATAAAACTTTTTCCTAGCTCTTCTCCTTTCCTTCTCTTTATGAGTTAGTCTTTGAGATCCTGCTTTCCTTTTACTTGTATTATCTCTTTCTGTTTGTATTTCTTATTTGGAGGTCTTATACTAGGGAGACTATATGATATTTACACATGTGTGTCTGGTTTATT
>NW_004524606.1:2635646-2639423 GCF_000260255.1 Octodon degus | reverse complement strand
TTAATCTAAAGATAGAATCCCATTTTTAAAGAATAACAAAATCATTTTTTCCTATTCCTCTAGAGAATAGCTATTGCCAAAGTACAGAGGTAGAGACTTCATTTTGTTCTGTAATGGGTTGTGATTTGCAGATAAATTGCCTCCTTTACGAAATTTGAGTTTCAGGGCTGTCAGTGTTCATCTGTACTGTTCGTTCCAAGATGGCTCTGTGCCATTTTAGGAATTTGAAATGTGTGTAATTTGAAATGGTTAAATAAAATTCGAATTTAATTTTATAAAAAAAAAATATGGCATACTATTTCAGGCATTACCTATATAAGAATTATGGGTTTTCTGAGGCTTCTGCCCAAAGTTTAGAAGAAGGCTCACAAGGCCACACAAGCTCTCATAGAAAGGGAAAGGTGAGGGCAAATTCAAATATGCCGTGGATACCCGAAGAATTTGGAGATGCTGGGAACACAGAACATGTACTATGAAAAGCAGCCAGGAGTGAATACAGCTAGTCCAAGTAAGAGGTCATGTGGGCCATAAGCAGAGCCAGAGAGGTGAGGCAACCCAGGCCTTGGGTCACAGCTTACCAGGATAAGTCCCATATGCCAGACATTAAATAACAGTGGTCAATGATTTTTCTCCCGCTCTATTTCTACTATTTGGAATGGGAATGTACCTGTTCTATTGTATTATGGCCACAGAAACACCAAAACAACACCCAGGATTTAGGTGCAGATTTATTTAACCTGAGGCACTTACAGGGCATCAATTGTTCCTCAAAATTTCAGACCTTGGATTCCTAAGCAGGGAGGTTTTTAATGGGCTGAAAAGTGTGTGTGGGTACAGAAGTAAAATGCTTGGTTAGACTTTCTGAGTAACTTTGGCTGGTTCTCACAAGATACATCTTAGTGACCAGGTGTGCATCACAGTGACCAGCTGTTTTAAAGACACAGAAAAAAACAAAACTGGAACAGAAACTAACACCTGGGCAGCTGAAGTATACTGCCCCCTGGAGTGCATTATCTGCTACAGTTGTACCTTGAAAATATGTACATTATGTTTGATTTTTACAGAGGCTCACAGGTAAAAGCTTTCCATGGGTCTTACAGCAAACTTTAGACCTGGACTTTTTAGAAATTATGAAACTTTGCAACTTTGGAAAGTCTAACACATGTATTAAAATTTTTCTTACAGAATGAGACAGACCTCAGCCTTTTGGGATGTAGTTCAAAATGTTATGGCTTAGATTTAAAATGTCCCCAAATGGACTGATATTAAGAGGGTGGTCCAGGCCTACCTGGTCTGGCCAGATGATGGGTCACTGAAAGTAACCTTTTGTTTTGCCTCCTTTCCTGAAGCTATCTCTGCTTCCTTACTTCAAAAGAGTGGGCAGCATTATTCCAAAGTTCTCTCGTACCATTCTTATTCTGCCTTGGAACAAGTTTACTGTAGATTGAACCCAGGAAAAAATATAATCCAAATGAAGCTCTCATTTCTTAAATTGTAAAGGTCATGTATTTCACTTCAGTGATGGAAAAGTGACTAACACAATATCATTTCATTCAACAAAATATTTTTCACTTTGTTCCTTTTAAGTTACAAAGCTTCAAGTAAATGATTGGCTATGAAATATTCATTTAAAACTTTTCTATTTTTTTATTGTACTACAGTGGATAAAATCTCTGACTTTGCACTAAGCATATACTTGACCATTAAGTGATCTCCCTATCCCTAATATTTGCTTCTTTTTATTGAAAGTTACTTTAGTTACATTGGTATATAATGCTTATAAATTTTTAATGGAGATTACAATTTTATACCATGATATATTTTAGACCTTTTTCTGGAAATAACATTTTATAATAGTTGCTAGGGAAAATAAAGAGGAAAATGTGAATAAGAACAGTATTTCTTTACAAAATAACATTTATCTGTGAAAATATGCTCAATGTGAGAAAAAAAATCACAATCCAGTTAAATACTGCTGGAAACCCAACTTTTAGTAAGAAGATAATACACAGAAGTGAATAAAGGTGAATGAAGAAAAGAGAAAAACGAGACAGAAAAATGTCTTGTAAATTATGTTTGCTTAGCCTATCTTACCTGTATTTTGGGATGCCAGTGTCCATTAATACTTTCTGTAATGTGATCACTACAGATATTAACTTAATCATATCATAAGTATAAAAATTTTCATAGATTTTTAATTTAATGTCAGATAGCATACAATGTAAAATGTTCACAGGAGTAGACTATAAGGGCTACAGCACAGTATTTCATATTTTAACATAATTGGATAACTTTTATCATTATATAATTTAAGATACCTAAGGATCAAGTGTCTTTTATTCTATGAATTTTTAATAGCACTGTGACTAACAGATGAATAAGTGGGGGTGTAGCTATATATTCCATAAGACCATTAACTAGGCACTGTTTAATATATATACTTGCTAGAGGTTGTTTTGAATTATACTGGGAAAAGCTTAGGACTCAGTCATGATGTCCTGATATGTTGAGGTACTACTAAGAAACTAGTCAAAGATATACATGAGCAAGAAGGTACTGTATTTTGAAGTTCCAAATTGTTTTGAAGTTAGTATAGGAAGATACTGATTAAACACTGAGAAGCAACATGTAAGAAATAATTCTTAGAGTTAAGAATAAAATAGAAAGATAAAATAGATGAGAGATAGACAGATGAACGATAGATGATAGAGATGATATGTAGATAGGTTTATGTCAATGGGAAATACCAAACTTAAAGAAGCCAGACTCAGATGAGGTAAGAAAAAAACAGACCACTTGGGTCATGAATTCATAAGGCTCTGTACGTCATTATATAATCTAGTTAGCACAGGTTTCAGAAACATCTGCTGAGAAATTTTTGTAATTTTGTAATCTATGTTAAGTCTCCATGGGCTTGTCCTGCCTATACGTAGAAAATAAATTTAGCCAGAGACTAAAGTATCAATATTTATTTTCTCTGTCAGGGAAGTTGATGCTGCATTATAGTAAGAGTCA
Source organism: Octodon degus (assembly GCF_000260255.1). Taxonomy (NCBI): domain Eukaryota; kingdom Metazoa; phylum Chordata; class Mammalia; order Rodentia; family Octodontidae; genus Octodon; species Octodon degus. The sequence continues at coordinate 2,636,408 of NW_004524606.1, read as the reverse complement.
TCCACTGTATGGGAAATAATGGCCAAATGTTTAATTTCTAATTTATACAATAAGTTTATCATACTCTTACTTCTCTCCATTTTTGGAATCCTATCTGTCTCTTCATTCTGAGTGCTATAGTTCCTATTTTAGAGATCTTTTATCTTCTTGGTTAGGTTGATTGATTTTTAAGTATTAATATTTTCCTCTCTTATGCCCCTCTGCCACATCAACCTGCCCTGAAGCTAGATGACTGTGGCCTGAAACCTCTACAAAGTGTGAGCCAAACTAAAACTTTCCTCCTTTAGTTGATTCGTGTTCATACGCTCTGATTTTATTGGTATCTATGTGCCTTTTTAAAATTTTTTAAAGCTCCCATTTTAATTCATTTATTATTTATTTAAAATATACAGCATATCCATAATTATGTAAAAATTAGTTATTTTAAGGGGCCGGGGAGATGGCTCAGTAGGATAAGTGCTTGACTGGCAAAGGCAAGGATCTGAGTTTAATCCCCAGTTCCACCAAAAAAAAAATAGTTATTTTATTTTTTTTTTTTCATAATTTTATTGATAAACAGATAGCATTGAGACAGTTTCAAATCAAATCACTAAGACAGTTTCAATAACTAACACACTGCATATATTCTTCTTAGTGGTTAATTGCTGTACAAGATGCAGACTTGAGACCCTATTTACAAACACCATTAGAACAAATCATTCTGAGACCCAGTCCTAGCCCAGGTCCGGTGAGTGTGTGGAGAGCTTCCTGCTACCCTGCGCC
>NW_004524606.1:2584447-2631416 GCF_000260255.1 Octodon degus | reverse complement strand
ATGGTTAAGACCAAGGTAAAGCAGGACCTGTGCAACAAGAGTTGTAGCTTTTGGGTCTGAGAAAGTCAGTGAAATCCCCTTAGGATTTATCTTGAGATCCTGTACCTCAGATTGTAGAAGCTTTGTCAGTGTCAGCCATGTGGATGAGTCATGGCCATTGCTTGGCCAATGTGCTCTCTGTGAACGGCTGAGATAGTGTTTTCTCTCCATGTGACTCTCCTTAGTATGTGCCTTTTAAAATTAAGTAGTTCTTGTTGTATGTAATTGACTACACTGATATGTATTCACTATCTCTTGTTGGAGTATCATTCCATTTAGCAATATGGTATGACTTTTTTTCTATTCTGACTTTTGTTTTTAAGTGCACCTTGTCAAAATGTAAAATAATTAATTCTACTAGTCCTCCCTGCTTTAGAGCTCCAGTTGAATGGAGTATTCCTATTTTACTTATTGTATGTTTTCTAATGGCTATTTCAAAGTCTATGCTGAATTCATTATCTTAATCTCTGTCACAGAAAGTTTTATTATTTGCATTTTTTCTCTGAGTATGATTTTTATGTTATTATTTTCTGCATGTCTCATTTTTTTTCTTGGAACTGAAATTTTACATAGTATGACAAACCTAGCTAATGAGTAATTTTTTCCTCTGGTGCTTATTTCACTGTATTTGCAAGAGTATTTTCTTTATGACTAGAAGGGTTTACTGTAATTTAGTGACGTTCCTCATTCCCCATCAATGGAGACCTATACGACTGCTTTCAGAGACTAAAACCATAAGCAGTACATAAAGAGCCTAGAATGATAGGTATTTTATTAGAAGCTCTATTTGATTATCTCTTTATCTGGCTATATCTAGTTGTTAATGTTCTCTAATTTCCAACAGATTATGCTACTCTTTCTGTGTCCTGTAGCATAAAGTTCTCTATAGCCTATTCCAAATCTTTGACCACATATTCTCAAGATAGATGCACTTTCCAGCAGATGGGAGAGCCATAGAAATAAACCATTAAGGCACATTTAGCCATAATTTTCCTCTTAAACTGAGACATGCATCCAGGGGTAGAAACATTTAAGTGCATGTAGGGGAGGAGATATTTATTCATTTTCCTTTTCTAGGAAGATGTCATAGTCTGAAACTAACAGTTAAGAAGCAAGGGAGATTTGTGTCCAGTGTTCTTAGATACAGCTTCCTGGAATGAAAGTCATGTTAAGCTAGGAGCGAGGAGGGACCCAACTGTTCATAGTGCAAATGTCATGACTCTCATTTTTCTTACTGGGTTTCAGTATATTTTGCTTAGCACATGTTTCTTCATACTTTGTATCCTCTTAAGAAAATTTCCAGATATTTAAATGTAGTTTACTGGTATATATTTTCATATACACATACATGCATTTTGTCAGTTTCATGGAAAAGCTCCATATAACTCCTTATGCTCCCATCCTAGAATGCTTATTCATGAAATAAATATTGTTTACTACATAAAACTAGATTCTACTTTTAATGATAATATCAAAAAGTAGAAGCAAATCATAAAGATAACTGAAAATAAAATCTTAAATACAGTGTTTTCTAAATTAAGAACAAAATCTTAAACATGATTTCAGTATTAAATGTTCTAAAATATATGTTTATAAAAGCAGAAATCATATTAGTAAGTTTATGTAATGTCTTTTTTTAATGACACAAATTTATTAGAATAATAGGCCAGTTAAATTGCTGAGAAATACAAGAAAGTTATGTTTCTAAGCACTCAAATATTTTCTAAATGCAAAAATTAAAGTCATACATAGGAAGAAATGGCACATTATTATTTGGAAAGCATATGAATAATAAATCAAATATCTAGCCAAGAAAATATCAAATAGTAACAAGATCTAGGCAGTGAGTTATTATAGCTAATATATAGAGAATTACTGTGGATAATACTGATCTGGGAAGAATTAGCCAAATGTCATCTCTAGCCAGATGACATTTGAAAGATATTTAAATGACAAGAAAAGCATTCAAGAAGTGAATATTAACAAATAGAGAAATCCAAGCTTTATATATAGCTATTGAAAATCACACAAAAAATGAACTTCACTATTAGAAGAACAAAAATCAGCTGAACCAATTGAACAGGAAAATGAAAAGATTTTGTTATTTGATCAAAATATGTCCAAGTCAAATCAATATTACACAATAATCTAAGATGTAGGGCTAAGCATCACACAAAGTTTAATTCTAATGTTATATCCAAATTTTTCAAATTCATTGAGACATTAATATTAGTAAAATTGATCTTCTAATCCTGTCATTTTTGGTCATACTTAGAATACATATCTTGTACAGAAAGCTGGTATGGTTTATATCTTGATGTTCTCTTCATTCCTCATGCAACCATAAGGCTATAGGGCAATGAAAACTCTCAACCTGCTAGATGTTGGAAGTACCCAGTTCATGTTCTATAAAATTGAGGAAAAAATTCTAGGAACAGTGGAGGTCAAGAATATGAAAAATTTATTGAGAGAAAGAAAGATTTTCTCTGAGAGGAATATTAAGGAGCCCAAAAGTGTGTTGCCCACCAACTGTGCCTTCCAAAGGTGCTTTATTGAGTAAAGCCATGAGCTGAGGTGAGCTTAATGTAGGACAGAATTATAATCAATTAATAAAATTAAGGGTATAGTTGCTTCGGTATTATTGATCCAATAACAAATCATGGGATGGGTGTGAGGTGGGACAAAACTATGGTCAATATGGAACACCAATAAGTTAAGTATACAACAAGTATAGTTGCTAGGGTGATATTGATTAAGTGGGACTCAAGTGGGGAAACAAGTCACATAGCAAGGGCACACTGGATGGACAAAGACTTTCCTGAAAGGGGGTGAGTTAAGGAGATTTGGTCTTCTACCCCAAGGTGATTGATGCTACTTTGAGTATCAAGTACTGATGTTTATCCCTGGGGGAAGTATGCAGGTGAGTAGTTCTTGAAGTATGGCGTTCAGTGAGGACCCCTCTAGCCATAACTTCCTTTCACACTGACCTCTCTTAGGGATCAGCACTGTTTGACTGCCTACAATATTTCTAACTAACTTAGCTATCTATAATAATAGCACAGGCTTTTAGTAGGTGATTCAATCATGGGGTAACACTCTCAGTAGGTGTTCATTGTGAGCATATCACAAAGTGTGATTTATGAAGCCTGGCTGAAGGAGGCATAGCACTAGAGACATGGCCTACAAGGCTGTACATTTCCTTCTCCTCCTTTGACCCCTCTCTCTGCTTCCTACAGCTGTCTTCCCCTCTGCATGCTGTCCTGCTTTGTAGTAGCTGTCTATGGACTGAAACTTCTACCATCTGTGATCCAAAATAAACTTTCCTCCATTAAGTTGGAGATGTCAGTAATGAGAAAGTAACTAAGAAACTATCATTTCTTTATTCCCTGTGGTACTGGTTATTGAATCTCAGGCTTTCACATAGGGGTGCACTGGAAGCCATTTTTATTATTTTCTCTCTCTCTCTCTCTCTCTCTCTCTCTCTCTCTCTCTCTCTCTCTCAAGCTATGGCATCTTTAAGTCACACAGGCCAAACTTAAACTTGAACCCATCCTGCTGGTGTTACATGCTGTTCTTAAATTTGATTTACTTTCCTTGTAATCTAGATCTGATGTTTCTGTTGAATCCTGGGGATGCCATTTATGATACAGTAATTAATTTCACTCTACTATTTTCATTTTCAGTTATTTAAATCTACTCCAGAAGATAACGTATAGCTATTGCAAGTCTCAGATTTTACTTAATTTGAAATGGCTGCAGTCTACAGTAGATTCAGCATTGCCTAATGATATTATGCTTAAAGAGATGATATGATGAGTATAGATTCACCATGTGAAGAATTTTCAAGTGATATTGTCTACGTATAGAGCAAAGAAAACATATGACTCACAATTGAAAGGATAGGTGCTTTTTCTGTCTTCTTCCTGTCTCCATAATTTTTCTCCTTGCATAAGAAAAACTTTCATACATCTAAGAATTTACCCTGGTATTAGAAGAATGGATTCCTCTAAAGCAACCATGGTATGATAAAAAATTATAGGCTTTGTTACTAAATTATATGACTGACCCGGAGCTTCTTTTCCAATGTGACTTGCATTTTATTTCTGACTCTTGCCAACCCAAAGCCACTGACCAATGACTATGATTACCCATTTACAATAGCAAAAAATAAGATAATAAGGTGGTGATTTTTAAGAGTAGATATTCTCTTCTGAGCCTGAGTAGAGGGTAATGGGAAAGAAAGGCAGTAGGTTTGTCTAGTCACTCCTCTAACCCCTTGGAAGAGGAGGTAAGAACTCAAGGCAGGATCCTAGTGGGTGGGAAAATAGATAGATAAGAAGGGGAGAGGAAGAGGGAAAGAGACAGAGGAGAGCATGAAGAAGGAAGGAAGGAAGGAAAGAAGAGAGATAGAAAGAGAGGGGGGGAAGGAAAGGAAAGGAAAGTGAAAGACAAGAAAAGAAAGGAAAGGAAAAGAAATCAAATGAAAATTCCATTTGCCTTGCTCAATTACAGGAGATAACAAGTCCCAAGTTCTGTGTGGAAATGGATGATTCCTCAAGGAGTAGCTGCACTCAAAAGAGGCCAAAGCCCTAAGTGCAGGAAGAACAAATAAGTCAATTTGAGTCTGAGAACAGGAGAATAAACTTTTTCTCAGAAGGCAGAAGAAATTTCTCTTATTCAAGGGAGAGCTAATCCTCATTCTCATCAGTCCTTCAACTGACTAGATAAAGTGCACTTATATTAGAGGTGGCAAAAATGGGTAGATGTTTACTCAGGCTTATCCAGTCTACCTAGTCAAATATTAATCTCACCCATAAACCACCATTTGAAACATTAGAGATGTTTTGCCAAATATCTAAGTGTTGTAGCCCACTGAAGTTACACATAAATCAACCATTAAACTTTGCAACTTTGGAAAACCTAAGTTATTAGTTGACTTTCCTATAGATTATAATTGTAACACCTCATAAAGATATTATGTAGAATAAATATGCAAAATATATGGGGCTTCTTTGTAGACTGTTATAGAACTATTACTATTTTGTCTAGTTTTATCATGGAAATAATGATAATAACTACAAGAAGTTGAAGGGCACACATTTCAGGGTTTATTTATACAATTATGTAACAATCACACCTTAGACATTTCTGTAGTTTATGTAGCAATGATATTCTGTTACCTAGCATACATTCTGTTGGAGATATAACTTTTAGCATCTTAAAAAAAACTGGTAAAAATCACAGTAAGAAATGTAGACTTTCACTTTTTAAAGCTCAGGAAAAGCTTTTTGGAACTTCTCTATCCAAGTTAGTTCGAGATACCAATTTAGAGTCTTTTTCAGTTTTCTTTGTTCATAACATTTTAAAAAGAGAGAGCCTTGCAAACTTCAGCAAAGTAGCATCTGGCATTGTTGGGGCATGGGGTGGGGATGGCTCCAAGAGCCAGGGGGACTAAGCTGTGGGCAGAGCAGGGATCAGGTGCTGCTTGCTGTGTTAATGGGTAGTAATCACATTGAGAATTCTAGCTCACACATGTGCAGCATTCTTTTTATTTATAGGTCAGGTATTGTTACAGCTTGTGTCTAGATACCAAGAGCTCATCAGGCCTTCAGATATCTGTAGTGAGAGTGCACTGGGGTAGGGGGAGAAAAAGAGACAAATTTCAGGGTACATGTGGTGGGGAAATTTGCCTTTAGTGGACTGGCTCAGCTATGTCTGTGGTTGGCTTGCTTTTATTAGCTGCAAGAAGGGCAGGAAAGGGCTGGGGAGATGGCTCAGTAGAATAAGCGCTTCTCTGACAAGCACAAGGGCCTGAGTTCAATCCCCAGGTCTGAAAAAAAAAAAAAAAAAAAAAAAAAGGGCAGAAAGGGTATCATGTGTTTCAAGGAACAGTAACTATAGAAAATAGGTGGATATGGTTTAAATTAATGAGAAACCAGATTTTTCTCCAAACCCATATGTCCATATTTTGACAATTATCCTCAACAGATATTGTCTTGCCTGAAGAGTGCTGGGTTATTAGCATTCTCCCCATAGCCAGAAGCATGTGGCCTTCCATATACCTCCCTGTTTCTGAAGCAAGGTCACACTAACTTTGGGAATGTCGGAGCTTAAGTCACATAGTTGGTCTTCCCATAATCTATCACATAAACTGATGCCCAACAGGTCCTCCTTTATGTTTTTGTAATTGCAGCAATTGAAACAGTATTACCTGAGGTTGAATGGCATCCAAGTATTGTCTGCTTTGGTTTTCCTTGCAGAAGGCTATAAGTAAAAATTTGACACAGAGACACATTCATGTAATCAAGCAAGTAAAGAGTCAACATAGGAATGGATTAAGATGATCAAGAGTATCAGCAAATTTATCTCCATCTCCAATTTGTTTATCAAATCTTTGAGTCTACTAAGCAAAAATGATAACTCCTTTTGTAATCCCTCCAAATTAAAATTTATATTACTATTTATAGGACCATGTATGTGCTTTTTATACGTTCTCATGGGTGGATAGATTGATTATACTTGAGAAGAGTCACATAATATCAAGGGATGATAAAATGACATGAGAGGTCCACTGTAACTGCAGACTTTGTGGCAGATCTCCCATCCACATAACAGTGATCACTAAAACAGATTTGTGACTAATTTTGCATTAATAGAAGGTTGTATATTTTAAGCTTTGTCTGCATTTCTGGTCCAATTGTGTATAAAATGCACAGTTTGTGTAAAATAAGCAAGAGCTAGATGAGACATAACAACACTAGAAATTAATAACAGCAAAGATGCAATTCCTGTCATAACCCCAACGTCTTGTTCACTTGTTGTACCAGGTGATCAGCCAATGATTGCAATAAGTAAATGGTAGGAATAGTGGCCCATGGCTCTGTAAGATCCACATGCATCCAGACCCCAGTGTATGCCCCACAACTAATAAAGTCTTCTCTACTAAGGTATTAGCTGATACACAGTGGCTCAATTGTATACATTCTCTACATGGGATTGAGGTAAGATTCTGTTCAACAGTTCCATATACAAAAACATAAGGATTTTATGTACATGTGGAAAACTGTGTGGCTTGGTTTTTCCAAATTTGGATAGTGAAGGTTTTGTCAGCAAATTTGTATAAGCATTCTTTTTATTTTTTTACCAACATAGTAGGGAAAGGACAGTTTCTAAATATCCTCTGAAGGGGTCCAGGTTTGGCATTAATGATAACCTGTGGCAGTGGGAGGCTAAAGCTAGACCCAGCCATGCAAATTGTCCTGCACTGATAGCATAAATGACAGAGACATAATAATGCCAGTGGGATGTATATCAGGCTAAGTAATTATTGTCTCTTTTTTTTCTTTTTTCTTTTTCTTTTTTGGCAGAACCAGGGATTGAACTCAGGCCCTTGTGCTTGCCCCACAAGTGCTTATTCTACTCAGCCATCTCCCCGGCCCAATTACTGTCTCTTTGTCCAGTCTGGCATGAAGGTCCCAATCTGTGAACTCAAATTGATTTATGTACATTTTTTGTCCTCTACATCCTATGTAGGAGGTTCATGATGGGCAGGGGCAGAATAGTATATGTTTTCCCAAGATGTGAATCATGTAAATGAAGGAACATCAGGTGTGGCAGAGTTAATCCACTACCCTGAGATGTTAATAGTTCCTATTCCCAAAAATATGAATTGCTCTTTAAAATGGGCCATCCAAACTGCATGTGAGCAGACAGACAATAATTACATTGCAAGGATTTATGCTCAATATATAAGGGTAGGTATAAAGAGTGTGATGTATAATTCAGAGTAATATTGGAATCTATAAATCCAGGGGTTGTAAAGAATCCTGGAACCCAAACTAATTAATTATGCTAAATCTCAGAGGAAATCAGCTCAAATAAGGGGTTTTAATAAAGAAGGATCATGCATATAAGCCCAATATTCTTACCCTGACACAGGGCTTATATATGATACAGACACTGTCAGCCATCATGGCAATCAAAATATTTTCCAAGGTACACAGAAAGCCCCGGCTCGTAACTAACCTATCAACCTTCTGAGTATCTTCACTTGACCCCACATCATGGGTTTCACTGCTTGTGTGGCTTTCAATGGCTACAATGTTTCTTCCAGTGTCACCTGTGGCAAGGCTTGCACTGGTGGATGTGGCATCAGCAGACTCCATCATGGTTTGGAGATTTCGCTCCAGGGTCCCTCATGGCCACCAGTCATGTTCCGATGTCTTAACATACAAGAATTTCCAATGTGCCCTCATCCCCATGTTATTAACTGTGTGGGGCCTTCCTCCACACTTATTTGGGAATCTTTCCAGAGGATCTGTGTATGAGGAATGCCTGTAGGTGTGTCTTTTTGCCAATAGAGATCTGATAGAGTACATTTGCTTTCTACAAATGGATTCAAAAATTTAAAGTAAAAGTAGGAAGATCTAATTATGCTGTGCGAGAAACTGTATTCTCCTTTTTCTGTTTTCTAAAATGTGTTTTAAGGAGAGGTGAGCATGTTCTACTATTGTTTGGCTTTGAGGATTATAAGAAAGCCTGTAATGTGTCTTACAGGCCAAAGTTGCAAGAAAGGCAATAAGGGCTTGCTGATGTACAAGGACCCATTATCAGTTTTTATTGTACAAGAGACTCCCATAGCAGCAACGGCAGTAAACAGAGCTGTTGAACACTTCCTGCCTTTCACCTTCATTGCAGATGGCATGAGCCATGTGACCATGAATATCTATACATGTGTACAATACTGTAATTATCTAAATGAGAAAATATAAGTGATTTCTATTTCTTTTTTTCCCATAATTTTATTGAGAAATAAATAGCAATGAGACAGTTTCAAATCAAATTTGTAGGACAGTTCCAATAATTAACACGTTGCATACTGTCTTCCTAGTGGTTATTTGTTGTACAAGATGCAGACATGATATCCTACTTAAAAACAATATTAGAACAAATCCCTCTATTCTGTGAATTAAGAGAATGTAGCTATATATCTATGCTAACCACTTTGAATACATAGATACAAAATGGTCATTCATCTATATCCCCTTTTTTGTTTAGCTCCATCATTTAAATATTATAGGTGTGTGAACTCAGCAAAATATTCCAGAATAGTCCAGCAGTCCATAATAGTACTGGGACTTCCACTTGACTGGCAATGTCAGAAATTGTTGACCTGTGTCCCCTACAGCTCAACATAACAACGTGGCTTTATTTCTTGCACTTTGTTTTTATAGTTTTCTGCCTGATGGTTAAGACCAAGATAAAGCAAGACCTATGTAACAAGGCATCTATTTCTTAAACTTTACTTTGTTTAAGGCCTTGAGGGTTGCATCCTTCAGTGGGAAAGGAGCAAGGGATGTGCTCACAAGTTGAACATGATAGTATAATTTTGTTAGCTTGTGAGACAATTAAATATTTTTAGTTAAGGCTTTGCTATTTTGATGATGAGAAGTATGAGATTGTCTGACTAGATGAAATGCCATAGACCTATTGAATTTTTGATATAATACAGCCAGGGGAATATTTTGAATAGTATATTTAATTTTTCCAATTTATATATAGCCACTTACATTTTTCCAGTGTGCACTTCTATAAGTTTTGACAACAGTTATGCAGCCACCATTAAAATCAGGAGACAGAACAATTTCCTCACAACAAAACATTCTTTTCTGTTGCCCATTTATATAAATCCTCTAGCCCTCAGGAAACAGTGGTATATTGTCAGCACCTATAGATTTGCATTTTTCTAAATGTCGTATGAATGAAATTGCACTAAATGAAACTTGAAGTGGTCTAGCTTCTTTTAGCACAAAACAGTTTTAGATTCAGTCATTTTAATGACTGAATCTAAAAATGCATGTATCAATTTTTTTAGAATTCTTGTATTCTTAGCCTAAGTCTTTTTGCAAAGTATGTAATATCAGCACATGTTCTTTTTTTCTTATTCTGTAAATTATCCTGTTATTTTCTTGTGTACTGTGCAAATATTTCTAGTTTGGCTGAACTGAAATGTGTCTTTTTTTGTGGGCGGGGGATTGTATTAAGAATGCATCATCTAACCCATTTAATGAATTTTTTCTAAGATTTTGTCACAGAGTCATCAGATACACTATTTAATATATTTTGAGAGATATTATTTGAATGGATACACCAGTATATTTATTAGCTTACTCACTGAAGAATAGTGAACTTTTTCAATTTTTGATAATTATGGGTAAGCACCCTTTCATCTGTGGAAAGAATTTCTCTTTTTTTAATGAAAATGCTCAGGGAAATAGGCTAGATATAGCAATAGTCTAGGTCTAGCAAAAATATGTCTATGGACTTCATGGAAAAGTAGTAAATAATTTTTTAGAATGGTTTTATTAACAAAAGAAATGTATAAGATGTTCATTTGTTCTGCATCTTTGTTAACACTTGGCATTCCCAGTTTTAAATTTCTACACTGATTTATTTTAGACATTCTAATATCTCATGTGCTTTTAATATACATTTTCTATGTAATTAAAGATATTGAGATATTTTTTCTTGTGTCATTTCACAATCTATATACTTTCTCTGATATACAGATGGGTATCATCTAACCCACTTCATGAATTTTTTTCTGTTTCTTTTTGTTAAAAAGCTATACTATCACATTTTATATTTGTGCACATAACTGTATTATTTAGCTTTTTGTTGTGTTTAAGGCCATGTTACACTCATGACCCAAGAGTTCTGATTTATTTCACAAGTACAAGGATTCAGTCAATGGCCAGTTGGCACCTAGGCAGCATCATTGCTGTGGGATGGGATGGTTGAACAAAGATTCTTTTATTTTTATCATTTTTTAATTTATGTATTTGTATACATAAATTTGGGACTCATAGCAATCTTCCTGATTCAGCCTCCCCAGTACCGGGATTACAGTTGCGCACCACCACACCTGATTGCAGAGGCCAGCTTGGCAGGCTCAAGGGTGGGGCAATCAGGGCATGTGGTGCTGGCAATCAAACCTGAGTCCTTGAACTTGCTGGGCAGGCACTCAGACTGCTGAGGTACCTCCCCTAAAGGTCCTTTTAGTATAGTGGCTATAAAGCAATAGTATCGGAGAAGTAAGGAGAGGGAACACACATAGTAGCCAGGGTTACACCTCTATTACCCATCCTGAAGTACGTCTATTCTTATAGGTATTTCTTCATTTTATCAGGTACACATAAAAAAATCATGATCCCATTCCACTCCTAATCAATTTTACACCTAATCAGATTTCCTTAAATAACAGTCTTCCAATAAACACGATAATAAGATAGTAATTTTGCCTAATGATACAACTATCTATGCAGTTTTCCTCAACCGAAGTGTGATATTACTGGTATCTCCTACTTTCTGGGATTTTCTGTGCACTATTGGCTTTACTTTCACAGCTTCACACATAACCCTTTCACAGGTCGCTGCATGGCTTCATAGGCCTTCCTTTGAAATCTGAATGGAAACTTTTGTGCCCTCAAACTGATGCACTGCACAAGTCAACAAAGCCAAGACTGTGCATGAAAGTCTGCTGTCCCTGGGAACAGTGTTCAGGCCTTCTGTACCATGGCTTTTGGGCCAATGAGTGCTAAGCTGGGTGAATGTTGTGCAATGGACCCCTGGGAACCAGTTCCCTAAAGCACTTCTCAAACAGAGGTCCTAAGCACTTTTCCAAAATGGAAGAGTTTTGCTCCCATGGGCCTGTAATAGGTGAGGAAGTGATGATTCTTATCTCTGTTCAAAGAACTTTGCTTTTTTATGGTGCTGACCTCTGCACCAGCAACATATCCATCAGGTGTAACTATACACATGTTCAATTTTGGAACAATATGTAGTTTTCAAATGTTTCTGTTCTAATTTTTCCTTCTGATTTTCAAAATGAATTTGGGTAAAACAGCCAGCAATACCCATGCCAAATGTTAAACTACCTTGAAATTTTTCTGGTAGGTCCTCTACTCCTAAACTCAGCCTTCTGATGTATCTCAGGACACTCACAGAATGTAGCCAAATTTTTCAGAGTACACATACATTACTTCTAGTCTATTTTCCAGTTGTGCTCTGGTTATCAATTGAAACATCTTGAGACTGACCTGTGTTGCCTACAATTCTAACAGCATTTTGTTTTTGTTCCTCTGAGCTGAGACTACAATCTCCCATCAAACTGCTTTCAACATTCCAGGGCTTTTCTTGCCCTCATCTCCCAAAATTTCCCAAATCTATCCTACAAGTCAAAGGCTTTGGGACCACATGGTAAGGTATAGTCAGAACAATGATTCAATTTTTCTGGTACAAATTTCCTATACTATAGTCAGATTTTTTTTCACTAGGATATAATGCCTGATACCCAGAACTCGAATAGGGAGAGATTTAATTTGGTTCATGATTGCAAAGAATTGAGTACATGGTTAGCTGGCTTCAAGGCAAGAACATAATTATAGAAGGGCAAGGGCATGGGAGAACAGAGATTCTAAGCCAGAAGCAGTATGGGTAGCAATGCAGATAAAAAAGGAGCATGGGAACATAAATGTTACCCAAGGTCATGGCTCCATGACTTGCTCAGATATAACTAAAAGTTTATTTACTAATCTGTCAAGTATTCATCCAGTCAAGTCCCCCTACCAGGATTAGTAGCAACAATGATACCTTGTGAATTAAATATTAGACATCTGAGCAAGTATTATTTTGGGTTTAATTTTTTCATGTCTTGGTACAATTATCTTAAGATTTCCTTTGTTGAAAGGAGTATATTACATACTTTCCACTAATAGCCATTGTACTTTTGACCAAAGTCAGTTGACCATATTTACTTGGTCTACATTCTGTCTTCTCTTGTTCCATGTTCTTGTCTGTTCTCCATTGTAATACTATCTAAATGAATACAGTTCTACAATAGTAAAATGCCAGTCATTTGAGCCCTCCATTTTTTTTTCTCCAAATGCCTTCAGGGCAGGTTTGGCTGGCTTGAGTTGTGGGGATCGAACCACTGCAACCTGAGCCTGACTGCTTTGTTGAAGAAGCCACTTAGAGAACTGAGCTAAGGGGCAAGGCCCCCCTGCTTCATAATTTTTTAACAATGCTTTGATTTTTTTAGGTCCTTTGTTTTTCATATTAGAAAGATAAATTTTTGAATCAGCTATTTCTTACTTATCTATTTACTTATTTATTTATTTTGGTACTAGGGATCAGAACTTAGGACCTTCCACTTGCCAGGCAGACACTTAAGCCACTGAACTACTTCCCTGGATGAATCAGCTTTTTATCAACTGCAAGAAAACAAACTTTTGATTCAGTTTGAATTAAATCTACAGATAACTTGAGAACTGTCTTTTTGACAGTGTTTATTCTTCCTTCACTGGTGTATCTTCGAATTTATTTATAATTCTTAACAGCATTTTGTAATTTTAAATATACACTACCTATCCATATTGCAATTACATATATTTCACTTTTAAGTCATTATAAATATTTCTATTTTTTGACTTCAGGTTCTTATTAATTATCTTTGGTATATAAAAATATAATTTGATTTTTGTATGCTAGTTCTGCATTTTAGACCATTGTTAAATTCATTCTGGTTTTATGTAACAATACATTGACAATTTTTTCTATAAAGATTATACCAATGCAAAATGGAGATCATTATAATTCTTCTAATCCCATATGTCAATTTTACTTGTGATACTGACAGTGGGCACTCTGGTCTTATTCCCATGTTAGAACAAAATAATTCAGCTTTCCCAGTAAGTATACTTTCAGCAGTTTTTTTTTTAATTTCTGAATTTTATGAGGTTAAGCATATTCTCTTCTATTCCTAAAATATTGGTACATTTTAGTTTGAGAGAATATTTAATTCTGTTTAATTCTTTCTCTCCATTAACTCATATAATCATCTATTTTGTTTTTCTTTGCTATGCTGATAGACTAGATTACATTAATTGGCTTTTAGATAGTAAACCAGCTCTATATTCCTAGGATATATCTCACTTATGAAGCACTACTTATTTGTAAGTAGATGCACTTTATTTGTTAGTATTTGTTGAGTGCTTAAAAATCTATATCTATAAATATATTGGTTTGTAATTTTCTTGTGCTAAACATCTCTGCCCTTATTAATAAAACAAAGTAATCTTGGCTTTATGAAATAAATTAAAAAGTGTTCCTTTTTGATATTACAATTGTATCTTTCTTAAATATTTAGCAAGTGCAATGTGCATTTCTAGAGCTAACTCTTTCAACACTGAAGGCGCCGCTCCAATGCCTTTGTGTAATCGAGGTGACTCAGGAGCTCCTATCACCTTGCTAACCCATTAACAGTCCCCTCTCCTTACACCAAGGGAGCCATGCTGTGCACAGAGAGCCTTCTTCCCACTGCTCTGAATAAACTTAAGCCTTATAGTACTGTCATGAACTTTCTGAAACTGAAGCTATTTTGGAGCAATGAGGTGAAGCAAAGAGAGTAAAACATAATGGAGATTTCTTTCATACTCTTAAGACCCTAGGGGCCCATTTTTCCAGTTCCTCTGAAAAGACAAGAATTTTTTCTCGCAGTAGTGGGTCCCTGTGGGGCAGTTGTTACTTGTTCTGCCATCACAGATGTAAGAATGTAACTTGGATAGGCATCCTTACAGTACGGCCAGAAAAATTAAATGATAAGGAAGGAAATCATTGTTTTAGAATATTCTCTTTTTTTCCAAAGTGATTACTCTTTCTATTTTCTGCATTGAATGAGAAAATTCTTTGTGGAACTTCCTATGTCTATATAGATCTGGAATTTAGGATTCCAGAGAATCTAAGGAGGGCTGTGGAACAGAAAATATTATCGAGTATTCCCTGATTTTGATTTTAATCCAAAATATAACTTTACATTTTCTATTTTTTAACTTGTCTCAAATAGTTGCCTCATGCAATATGCCCTGTGTTTTAAACTGTAATCTGTGGGAGAGATAGGGAGGAGTATGCTTATCTACCACAGACAGATCAATAAGCCTCAAAATATTTCTATCTTGGTCACTTATGTAGCAGTTTGCAAAAGTATATTTTTAAGCCAAAAATTGTATTTTTTTTAGATGGGAGTATATTATCAAATATATCCTAAAATTAATTAAAATATGAAAAAGTAAATGAATTACTTTTCATGTTAGCATAAAAGTTAAGGTGTTCTAATATGCTTATGTTGATAATTTAAGTTTTCTATTTAAAATATGTTATACATATACATAAAAGAAATATAAATTTTTCAATGTTCAGGAAGACAATATTTTGAAGGAAAACATTTAGAAATATGAATATTGTTGATATACTATTCTTGTCAAATATAATTATTAGATATTTAGATCAGTTTAAAGTAAAAATGTTTCTGCATCCCAAATTTTCTGATCAGGAGATTGTGGGACCACAGAGGAAAGTGATCGATGATGTAGAGTGTGCCTAAGGAGAGTCACATGGAGAGAAAACATTCTCTCAGGCTTTCACCGAGAGCAAATTGGTCAAGCAATGGCCATGACTCATCCATATGGCTGAAACTGACAAAGGATCTACAAACTGTAGTACAGAGTTTCAGGATAAATCCTGAGGGGATTTAACTGACATTGTCAGATATAAAAGTTACATTTCTTGTTATACAGGTCATGCTCTTTCTTGGTCTTATCTACCCAGCAGAAAAGTATGAAAATTAAGTATAAAAAGTAAAACCATAATAAAATGATGAGCTATAAAATGTTCAGGTCAAGAACTTCTGACATTGCAAATCTTAGGGAAAACCCACTACTATTATGGAATGTTGAAATATTTTCCTGAATTCACACACCTACAATATTTAAATGACAATGGAATGCCCTTCTCTGAGAAAGTTAAACAAAAAAGGGGATACAAATGAAGGGCCATTTTGTATCTGCATATTCAAAATAGTTAGGATACACAGCTGCATTCTCTTAATTCCATGAATAGAGAGATTTGTTCTATTAATGTTTGTGGGCAGGATATCATGTCTGCATCTTGTACAATGAATAACCACTAAGACAATAATATGCAATGTATTAATTATTGAAACTGCTAGTAATCGGTTTTAAAATTATCTCATTGCTATTTCTCAATAAAATTATTTTAAAAAATTAGAAAATAAAGTGGAAGCATTTTTAAGGATATAACAGTGGCATGTTTTTACACATTAATTTTTTTTCTCAATTATTTGAGAGGAATATATTTTGTTTTCTAATTTATCACTGAGTAAAGTGCTTTCTTTGTCTTCCTTAAGAGTCATAGCACTGGAAAAGGGAAGAATAGTGTCAATAGTATTAAGGAAGCTTGAATCTTCCTGGACAAACATGTATGTGCTGACTTGGACATGAAAAAGTGAATGAGGAGGAGCAGGGATGTAAGAAAGAAGACTAGGGAGATGAAAAATAATCACAATATATGTATGCACCAGCTCCCCAAAATGAACATCATTATTTATTCTGTGTTGCGAGTACAAAATACACCAGTGAAAGAAAAAAACAAAAACAAAAAAGAAGAAAATGCACTTTTCTTCTTTTTTGGAGAAGAAGTGAGAAGTGATGAATGGCATCTCACATGGTGTATTCCCATTTGCCTGATTATAGAAGTTCTGATTTATGACTTAGCCATACCAGTAAAGCCTCCTCTGAGCAATGATCTAGGAATTGTTCATAGTTTGTGTTATGTTGACCAGGATCAATTCTCTTTCTGTCAACAACTGATTTTCCCTGAGGTAATACTCTTTCCTTCAACATAATCCTGATTATTGTGGAGTGTATACATCAGGGGTCTCTCTGTGGGGTAGGTCTGGCTAGCAGAGTTTTGTGTGCATTTCCCAGAGAAACTGGTTCCTTTGTAAGATGTGAACAAATCAAATAGAGTGAATCAATGGACTTTTTAAAATTACCAAGTGTTTATTCCAGCTAATAGGGACCAGAATAGATGTTAGCATAAGCATTAATGGATACAATTGGGGCTGTCAAGTATAGAAGGAATATATGAGAGTGAATAACAGAGGGAAGTGGAATCATAAACAATATGATAATATAGACAAAAAATAACACACAAAAAATCAGTCTTTTATGACATCATTTGGGTTCTGAACTTTTTAAAGACTTTAGAATGTTTTATTCTTGGCCTTTTTAGTGATCCACAGATCACTGGGGATTCTGTTTCATTAAGGATTCTGTTACATGAACGACTTTGTTGTTAAGAGTCATCTTGACATTAATCTGAGTAGGAGATAGGAAAATCAATGTAATGCAATATCTATCAAACTGGAAAAATATTAATGTGTAAGGACATTTTACATTTTGAATATGACATGAGTCATATAATTTGAGAAAAAGCAGTGTACATCTGCAGAATAACACAATGTTATAAATATAATGGTTAATATAATCCAATCCTACAGACCGACTTTTTACATGAGAAAATTGCAGCTGAGCCTGGAATGGCAGACACAGAAATCCCATAGGAACTAGTAGTAGAATAAATACTACAAAATGTCTCCTGAGGGTCAGAGAGAGAGTTCAGCAGACTAAATGCCTGCTTAGGTAAGTGCCAGCCCTGGGGTTCCATCCCCGGTACTGCATGCCGCACGAGCCCCGACTCTGGGCACACTGTGCGAACACTGAGTGTGTGCATGATGGCGCACACCTGTAATCCTAGAGCTGGCAAGGCTGAAAATGGGGGAATTAGTATGAGTCCCAGCTGTGCAGTGAGACCCTGTACCAAATACATTAAAAAAAACATATAATGTGTCTCCTGCTAGCTTCATTTTATTTTATTAATATGACTAAATTGCAAAATACTATGGAAAATATATGAGTGGTGGGATACTGAAATTTTTGCCTTAATTTTTCATAAGCATAGAAAATTAACCAAAAGGGTTTATAGCACATTCTAAATTCTTAGCATACCTTATTATACCTTGTTGTTGTTATCAGTATAATAATAATGAAGCTTTTACTTTTTATTCATTATAAAACACATTCCTTTACTCATAATAAAGCACATATACTAACTCATGTCCTGATTTTGTAACCATATTCTCTAATATTCATGTGTCAGGTATTTTATTTATCATATGATAATGAAAGTTAATACTGACAAAAAGATATTAAGACTAGATAACTCATATTTAAAAAAAATAAGAATTTGAGGCAAGGAATGTAGCCTGGCAAGTGCTAAGCTCTGAGTTCAATTCCTGTGGGGGGGGGGGAACCAAGAATTAGATTTTATCTTAGCTACTTTTACCATTACTGAGACAAAATAATAAACACCCAAAGTTAAAGGAGCAGAGCTTTATTTAATTCAGTTTAGAGATTGCAGTCCATAATCCACTGGCTCCAGGGCAGTGTTACCCGTGGCAGAGGGGAAAGAGTTCAAGACAGCAGAAGGCAAGAGACAAACCTTTTCCTGTCACTTATGTTATATGCAGGCTACCTGCCCTAGAACAAGTGTAGCACTTATACCATTAAACCAGCACTGGAACATGAATCAATCACATACTCTAGATTTAGCCACCTCTGAAAAGTCTGTCCCTCCTTATGCTGCATGAAGCTTTGGGGAGATATCTAGACACAAACCACAACATATTTGTAAAAATAATTCTTAGACAGGCATGGTGGCACATGCTTGTAATCCCAGGGAGGCTGAAGCAGATGGATTGCTGTGATTTTGAGTCCCACTTGGACTATGCAGTGCATTCCATAGTGAGTTCAGCTGGTTCTGAACTGCATATCAAGACTTGTCTCAAAAAAAAAAAAATCTCTGATTTCTGAAAATCAGGCAGTTCAAGGGCAATTTTCCCAAAAATAAGAAAATGAGTTTGTAATCTAAGAAATTTTCAAATGTGTTTCCCCAGAGTACTAAAAAAATTCATATAGTTAGTTAGTTTACAGTACAGGTAGCAATTTTAAGGGGTTTTATAAAATTATTTGACAAATTTATAGGTTTCAAATCTTCTTCATAAGATACAATAAAGTATTTTGAAATCAACATTATCATCATTTCTCCCTTTCTCATGTAATAAAATTCATTAATAGCACAGCTGCAATTATTAAAGAAAAACTTTCCTAAGGTAACAAAAGTGACATTCTAAATTGCTTATTACTATCTCAAAAGTTTAATATTCTTAAAAACAAAAATGTATAGAAAAAATAGATACTTTTATTGCTAACTACTAAATATTTTCTCAAAACTTCATTTGTATACATGCAATACATGTTACACTCACATAAAGATTTCAGCCACACAAATTCAATATGTATATTTTTTCTATTCCTTATTATTATTATTATTATTATTATTATTTTATTTTTTTGCAGAACTGGGGAATGAATTCAGGCCGTTGCACTTGCCAAGGAAGCACTTATTCTACTGAACGATCTCCTTTTCCCCTCTATTCCTTATAACTAACTATCAAAATACAGTAATTATATTTAAATTCAGAATGGCAATCTTCAAATATGTAAAAAAAACCATAAAATTTGAGAATAGAGTTCAAAGAATGAGAATGCCATTGAATTTTTTTTTTTTTTTTTTACATTTTATCAAAGTAGAAACAGGAAACATTGAGTCTCAGAATAATTTAAACATTTGGATTTACCTCAGAATCAGCATAGCTGTCTTTTAAAAGCAGACTTCAGTAGACCAGAATAGTAGTGGGTTATCCTTAGGACTGGCAATGTCAGAAGTTGTTGACTTGAACCTTTTACAGCTCAGCATATTGATATGGCTTTACTTTTTATACCTTGTGTTTATACTTTTCTACTCAATGGTTAAGACCAAGATAAAGCAAGACCTATAGAGCTAAACATGTAACTTTTGTATCAGACAAGGTCAGTCAAATCTCCTCAGGATTTACCCTGAAACCATGTACAGTAGTTTGTAGATATTTTGTTAGTGTTAGCCATGTGGATGAGTCATGGCCACTGCTTGGCCAATTTGCCCTTTGCGAAAGCCTGAGAGAATTTTTTTTCTCTAGGTGACTCTCCTCTCTGACAAAACTAAACAAAAAAGGAGGATATAAATGAAGGACCATTTTATAGTGAATATATATGTGTATATATATATATACATATATATAGATAGATAGATATAGATATAGATATATATGTATATACAAAATAGGATAAATATACAGCTACTTTCTCTTAGTTCAATGAGAAGAAAGATTTGTACTAATAGTGTTTAGACAAGATATCATTTCTGCATCTTGTACTATGAATAACTACTATAAAGACAACAATATGCAGTATATTAATTATTGTATCTGTCCTACTAACCTGTTTTGAAACTGTCTCATAGCTATTTCTTTCTCAATTAAATTAATTGAAAGATAAAATAAATAGGAGACTCAAATTCTGGTCAATAGAGCCATGAAGTCTCTATTTCTTTAAGTTTGTCTTAGTAATACTTCATGTTTTCAAATCTAGAGGATCATCAGTATGATTTCTCTGTGTTTTGTTTCCTAAGATACTAATCATTATTAGCTTTCTTTCTTTTCATTTATTTCTCTTCCTTTTTATGGCTTTCCTGTATGCATTTGGATCATTTCTTCTTCCTGATCTTATTGATAATTGATTTGTTGAGAATCTTTACCATATCACTCCATAAAATCATTTAAGAAAGAAATGGGAGACTGGGTGTGGTGGTGCACACCTGTAATCTCAGCTCTTGGGAGGCTGTAAACAGATGAATAACTATGAGTCCAATCTTGTAGTGAGACCCTTAACACTCTGTATGTAGACCCTTCCCCAAAATACTTAAAAAAATGGAAAGAAATGAAAGCTTAAAAATTGTGGATGAGCTGACTGCATCATTTTTGTAACTTGTCTATTTAATGAGGACACATTAACTGTATGAGAAAAATGATTTGATAAACAAAGCCATTAAAGGGACACTTAAAGAACATGATTCAGATTACTTTGGAACTCAGCATTTAACTGTTTTTTGTTGTCAGTATAATGTTAGTAAATAATGAACCATGACAAGAATATGCTTTTAAAAAATCCTTCAATATTTGCTTATTATTTATTTTAAATCCACAATGATCATATAAATCTCTTGGGTCTATAAGCTTTATAAAATGCCATAAATATTTTAGGTATTCTTTATCTCATTACAAGCAAGCATTAACATTTTTTCTATGAGGAATAATTATATTTCAATGACAGCTACAAGAAACAAACATTTTTCCAGCATAAATCATGTTACAGTGACCATAAACTGTGGCCAAAGTTCTAGTTCAGATTCCAAGAGAAAGAGCTGATAGTTCTAAATAACTGACATAGTGAAAATGCTAAGGTTTACAAAGACGAAAGATTCCTCTTTTCTTTTCTTTTCTTTTCTTTTCTTTTCTTTTCTTTTCTTTTCTTTCCATTTCTTTTCTTTTTTTTTATGCATCACTGTGTAGCTTGGACTCATAGTGATCCTGCTGTTTCAGCCTCCCCAGCACCAGGATTACAGGCGTGCACCACCATGTCCAATCTTGGTGGTTGGTTCAGCGTGCCCAGGCACAGCGCTGACATGGCATGTGGTGCCAGGGTGATGTAACCTGGGGTCCTTTAGCTTGCTTAGGCTTGAGGTTAGACTGCTGAGCTACCTCTATGACCAAAGACCAAAAAAATCCTAAACTCATGAACCAGCCATTTGCCCTGCCTTCTTTGGTCAGAAACCTCAAGTAGTAGTTTTTCAACTACCCAGACTTGGAGGGAAGGAGCTTTCCAGGCTAGATTTCTTTTCCAGATTTTGATAATAGCAATGTAAAAACATCACTTATCTTCCATCTTCCTAAAATCACATTCCTTGAGGGACTTTCTACTGTAGAATTGTTTTGATAATAACAAAAATTAATTTTTTACTCCATTTCGTTTTTTTTTAGTTGTAGACCCTAAGCACTTTAAGAGAATTGATCACAATGAGATTATTACATATCTTTGAATACAAAAATCAAATAAAATTTAAAAATTTCAAGAACACCATGGCAATATGCCAAATTTCTTAATTGGCAAAAATATTTCATTTGAAATTCTGCTGGAGAGTTCAATCTGTAAAGGGAGTTGAGACCAGACCCCAGAGAGCCCTGGGCAGCCCCACCACCGGCCTAGTTACCATCACACACCGGGAGGAGCCGCAGCTGCCACAGCTGGCCCCAGTCACCATCACCGCAACCATGAGCAGCGAGGCTGAGACCCAGCAGCCGCCCACCACCCTCCCGCCCTCAGGGCTGCTGACACCGAGCCGGCACCGGGGCAGCAGCACAGGGAGCGGCGGCCCAGGCAGCCTCACACACCGCTGGCGGTGGGGACAAGGAGGTCATCACAATGAAGATTTTGGGAACAGTAAAATGGTTTAATGTAAGAAACGGATATGGCTTCATCAACAGGAATGACACCAAGGAAGATGTATTTGTACACCAGAGTGCCATAAAGAAGAATAACCCCAGGAAGGACCTTCGCAGTGTAGGAGATAGACTGTGGAGCTTGGTGTTGTTGAAGGAGAAAAGGGTGCGGAGGCAGCAAATGTCACAGGCCCTGGTGGAGCTCCAGTTCAAGGCAGTAAATACACAGCAGACCGTAACCATTATAGACACTATCGACGTGGTAGGTGTCCTCCACGCAGTTACCAGAAGAATTACCAAAATAGTGGGGAAAAGAATGAGGGATCGGAGAGCTCTCCCGAAGGCCAGGCCCAGCCATGCCGGCCCTACTGCAGGGGAAGGTTCCCACCTTAGTACATGTGGAGACCCTATAGGTGTCGACCACAGTATTCCAACCCTCCTGTGCAAGAAGAATTGATGGAGGGTGCTGACAGCCAGGGTGCTGTTATAACCTGACCAAAGAGCCACCACCCTGTTCTGAATGCGCCGTCTTAGTAAACTATGTCAGCTACTGTAAAATGTGACTTTTTGTTTCTTAACCCCACTCCCTTCAAGGCATGTTATACCCTGACGTTAGTAACTCCATCTTGTTCCTCTGATTCACCTTTGCCCTGGTTCTGAGAATGTCTCAAGGCGAAGAAAAACAGGTGTTCCTGGCAACCGATCGGCCACATTGTCCTTATAAGGTCAGCATGACTGCATACCTAGATTACACACCCTGTTCTGTACTCCACTAGTCCAAAAGGGGCAAGTTCTCTGTGTCCAGCTTCCTCCAGGTGTGCTACAACCAATCCTGTAAAAAGTCATATGCTCCCTTGACCACATTAACATCTGCTATTGGCTTCCGTGATCGGCTTGCTTGGTTGGGCGGTTTTGTGCGATTTTTGGGTTTAAATTACTGTGCCTCCCCTTACTCGGGGCTCCTCTCTGTCTCTTGGACTCTGAGGGTGCCACTGGGTACTAGCTAACATAAAGCACTACCATCTTTTTGGACGTTTTGCCTGGTTGTCTCCTTCTTGGGTTACAACAGGTGCAGGAGAACAAGGTAGACAAGGGAGGCAGAATATCTACGGAGGTTATAGACCACGATTCCGCAGGGGCCCTCCTCACCAAAAACAGCCTAGAGAGGATGGCAATGAAGAAGATAAGGAAAATCAAGGAGATGAGACCCAAGATCAGCAGCCACCTCAACATTGGTACTGTCACAACTTCAATTACCTACGCAGACACCCAGAAAACCCTAAACCACAAGATGGCAAAGAGACAAAAGCAGCCTATCCACCAGCTGAGAATTCATTGGCTCCTGAGGTTGAGCAGGGTGGGGCTGAGTAAATGCCAGCTTACTGTCTCTACCATCATCTGGTTCAGTCATACAGGAAGAAAGAAACAAATAGGAAATTCCAGTAATAAATGAACAAAGGATTGGAGCTGAAGCCCTTAAGTGCTTGCTTTTTGCTCATTGACCAGATAACTAGAACTATCTGCATTATCTGTGCAGCATGGGGATTTATTATTTTTACCTAAAGACGTCTCTTCTTGGTAATGACAAACGTGTTTTTTAAAAAAGCCTGGTTTTTCTCAATACACCTTTAAAGGTTTTTACATTGTTTCATATCTGGTCAAGTTGAGATTTTTAAGAACTTCATTTTTAATTCGTGATAAAAGTTTACAACTTGATTTTTTCAAAAAAGTCAACAAACGGCAAGCACCTGTTAATAAAGGTCTTAAATAATTGTCAAAAAATGAAATTCTGCTGGAAGTGGATATTTTACTTTCTAGACAAATATATGAGAAGGAAGATAGAAACAAAGAGTAAGACTGAAATATAGTATAAAGAAAATCAGTCAGTTGTTTGGTCTACACAATTCTCATTGAGTTAACTTAGTAAGTCCTACCACATATACATGGAAAACCAAATACACTATCTCAGAATTTCTTTTTATAATATATCATTCCTCTCACACTTTGTCGAACATCTCTTTTGCATAGTTTTATGATGGTGACCACTACAAAGTGACTTGAGCTGGCTTTTTTTTTTTTAGAAGAAATTTATTTTAATGAATGAAAGAAATAGTAGTTTTTAAAAAAATTCATTCTTCTGTCTGGCAGAGCCATACCCAGACTCCAGGCTGGAAGGTCCTTTTCCTCAACTCATCAACTCTTGTCAGTTACTTTCCACTCCTCAGTCTTTGAACAGGTAGGGCTAACTACTAAGTGTGGATCTTCTTCATAGTTCTCACTTCCCTCTGTGGAGCTCAGCCTGGGTGAGTTCAATGAGAATATGGTTGTAGTGCATGAGGCGATGAATGACGTTCTCTATCATTTTCTTTTTATGTATAAATTCATTTTCTGAGTCTATTTCTGATTCAGTATCCTTCAGGTACCAGTTAACAGGTTCACTCCTCTTCAATGCTGACTCATCCTCCTCTTTTTCCATTTTTCTGAGGTGAAGCACAGTGAGGTTAGAGATTTGGCAGTACTCAAAGCCCAGCCTAAAGGAGGCTTTGGAAACAAGATCTTTATTTATGTCCTCACTGTAGCCATTGACTCCATTCACAGGGGCAGGACTGTCAGCAAGACCATTGACACCATCCAGACCCTCATCATCTTCTATCTGGGTCTCCTTTTCTTGGTCTAGATTGACATCAGGAGTTTCCACACAGATGATTGACTTATTTAGTAACTGATAAGTGTCCTTCACATGTTTTGGCTGGACCTCATCACAGCAATACATGCAGGCCATTGCTTCAGAAGACTGATCATGCTCTCAAACTGTTGCACTGTGATCCTCCACAAATACTTGGCTACCCAAGAACCATCTGTCTGGTGAACATGTTTGTATTGCTCCACAATGAAGTCCTCTGACTCTTTGGAAATCTTGGGTTTGAACTGTCTGGCAAAAAGAAGATATCTCCTGATTGTCATCAAGGGAGTAGACTCTGTCAGTCGACTCCTCAATTCTTGAATGTGAGTCTACTATCCACATAGCGATAGCATAATCTGTAACCTCATTACATTCATCCAGCAAGATAAAGAAGAGATTGAATCAGGACATAGTGGGAGAAGACAAATTTATATTCTGCTTCAGAGACTTGGACCTGTCATAGTGTCCACTAACTGGGTTTGCTGCTGCCAAAAGTGATGGAAATGGTCTGATGTTCCCTAGCTTCATGAATAGCAGCTTGATCCCACACATCCATTTTATCAGATTCATCAATACAACACACACCATTATCAGCCAGCATCAAAGCTCCAGCCTCAATAACATACTCATGTGATTCTTCATCTCTCACAAAGGCAGCTGTTAAGCCAGAAGCTCTGGATGCTTTGCCACTGGTGCAGATATCTCTGGGGCTGAACTCTTCCACGTGCTTGAAAAACTGCCTCTTAGCTGTACTTGGGTGACCAACAATGCAAACATTTATGTCTTCTCAAAGACAGGCCCCTTCTCCTGTTGTCTTTAGAACACCACCAAGGAGCATCAGCAGGACACGCCATTTTACTTCACCATTGTCATGTATAGTAGGAAACAGGCTGGTACAAAGATTGTGGCAGAGATTTTCATCTCAACTCATTTCAAAAACTTTCTCTCACTCCTCTACAGTCATCTGGTTCTTAATGCTCTCGGCTGTCTGTTCTTCATCTCTGAGCTCTTTCCCTCCAAAATGTGGGTTGGTTGGTGCAACACAACAGGCAAGAAAGACCAGTGGGTAAGAAAGATCCTTAAAACACTAAAGGCTTGGAGTCCCTGAATGCCTTCTGTCTCTTAGCCATCAGCACTGCTGCTGACATGGGAATTAGTTTCTGCAGACTCCTGGTGTATTAAGCTTAGAGAAGTCAGGCACAATAATCAGGTCCCCGTAAAGTCACACTTGTCACCAGCCTGAGCTGACACCACAGCGTCAGCCCTTAAAGTTACTTCTAAACTGTGGGTAAAGTTTCCTTGGGGGAGCTCAACTTGAGTCTCCTGAGTATGGACCTTTTGAAAATCAACAAATCTTGATTTATTTGTATCCAGCAAGAATCTCCTCCTGTTGACACAAACTGAATTTCAGCATATAGTTGGCTGTGTGTATTTGAACTGGTATTCTGCATCCTTGATCACCATCTGACAGTCCAAGCACAGGAAAGTTCTGCTCACCCGTTCAGGGTGAATGGAGTGAGTCCGTACTACTTGCCCACTGATGCGAGTGAGCAAACCAATTCTGGATGAGGTGAGTTCTCGAATCTTGTGTCTAGTAGGTAGCTCTTGGAACACAACATAAAAATTCTTGGCAAGAAGGGTCTCTTTATAGCCTTTGGCAAAAGTCTTCAAGGCACAACACAGGTAAGTGTAGACTCTGTAGAACTCTTCTTGAATGGTTGTGGAGAGTTGCTGGTTTTATTGTTCCAAGTCTGCAAAACGTACAACAAATGTGTTCCTCTCAAGACAAATCAGCTCCTTGGCTAAATGCAAGTACTCAATTTCACCATTGCTTCTCTGGGGCTTCTCCATTAAGTTGAGGAACAGTTTCTAGCATTTCTCAGCCACTTCTTTGCGGACTGCCTGGTGCTGGCTACTGGTGTCCAGTTCCACTGTCGCCGTGAGGTACATCGCTGCCTGCTGCAATCTGCTGCCGAGCTCCACCTTCGTAAGCCGCTGATTCTTAGCCGGTGCGGGTTTGTGTGGCCAGTTGGCTTTAAACAATTGGCTTTTACTTGTATAGGCAGAATGCGGTGGCCTGGGTTCAATCCCAGATTTGTCATGCTGCCCCCCCCCTTGGGACATGCTGAGACAGCAATTGAGACTGGGCCTTGAGGCACATACCTGTAATTCCAGCACTTGGGAAGCTGAAAACAGGAGAATGACTATGACAATCCGATCTGTGTATTGAGACCTGTAGACTCTGTACTAAATACATAAAACAAACAAACAAAAAATTGGCTTTTCATGCTTACTTGTCAGTCTGTCGAAGGCCTACACCACTTGTCTAAGGCCATAGGTAAGGACATCTGGCTCCAACTGTTATTAAATATGGACTGTAGCACTAGGCTTCTCACTCCTGGGTGGAGACCTTTTTGGAAATATAATGGTTTTCATAAATTAACATAATATCTTACTTGGAGAAGTCATTGAGAGGTTTCTACCTTTCCTCAGTATTCCCTTCTCTCGTTTTGACAATAAATAAATATGTCTCCCCAGAGAAAATCTCTATCTTAGCCCTCAGAGAATCTCCAATTCTGTTAGAGAGTTTTTATCCTCCTGGAGCCCTAAAATCATACCATTTGACTCATTTATTTAAGCCTTAACCACAATCTCCTTTGTGAGTCTGTGGGCCTGACAAGTCTACCATGACTAAAGAATACTATTAATGCATTGATTTTGGAAGTGGTATTGGTAGGTACCTACTAAGCAATAATTTACACTTGCTTATTAAGATGTTGACTCTTCAATTGAGCTAAACAACTTCTGTTATTAAAATTAAAATAATGAAAACTTGAATTTCTTAAGATTAAGAAGGCATTTAACTTCCATTATTAGCTTTCAGAGGACCAAATAAAGTTGGAAAATCTTATGGAAAATTAAATTCCAACCACAAATTATTATGAGTGTCATAATAACTGGAAAAATACTTAGTGAAGAGCTAGTCACTAGAAGGGGTAATCATTGTATTCATAGTATAAGAGACAGTAGAACTGCCTGGCTTATCAGTATGCAAATGTTTTGGCTGGCAAATATCAGCAATTTCACAGTAAAGAATTTTCATTCTACCAAAGGCAAATTTGAAATAAAATTTAGTTGAGGAAATACTGACCAGCAGATCTGGGAGGAAGTATATGTCAATTAAAGTAAGATCTGAGTATATTCATAGCAAGGGCTATAGTAGGCCACCATAATCTTGAAATTGAAAATATCTCATTAATACAATATACAGTGAGCTACAAAGTATATTAGTATTTCTTTATTAAATATGTTTACTTCATTTAGCTATGTTTACTTTAATTGCTATCAATGACCTCCATATTTATATCTGCTTTGAGATACATTAAATATAGCTACATAATTAGCACAATAAAATAGAAACAACAAAATGCTTACATCTTTATCAGATTCAACACTCTTTAAATTATTAATATTTTGTAATAACCCTTTCTGAGTGGCTTACAAATGAAATAAAATTTAAACAGAATATAATTATTTTATATGGCTTGTTTGTAGATGGCTCCCTAAAGCCTGAGGTGGTCATAGGTGGGGGATAGTCATACACTTTTTGGAAGTGGCTGGATCTACTTTGTGCCCTGTTGGGAACAAAGATGTGCTGCTGGGATTGAATTATGGTGTAGTGCTTGGATTAAGGCTGCCCTACCCTGGGAGTGAATGCTACCTGTTGTCAGGGTGGATAGCCTGGATAAGATACATGTTACCGAAAGAGAGTCAGATTTTATTCCTTGTCACTTGCTTGCTGCTTGATACTTTGCTGATTTGCTTCATTCTGTCTGTCATGAACTGTTTCTTCTCTGTGATTGCCCTTTGCCATGCCATCTTACCTTGGAGCCAGCTAATAATGGACTGGGACCTCCACAAACTGTAAGCCAAATAAACATCAACTCCTTCAACTTTGGCTGTTGGATATTTTGTTTCCACAATGAGAAAAGTAATTGGGACAATAATCTACATATGTAAAAATGTATATTCTATTTAAAGACCTCAATTGGATGTGTTAAAATGACTTAAATAATTTTTAATAAAATATACCAATATGTGTTTGTCTCAGTTACTTCTCTATCATTGTTGGCACAAAATACATGATACCCTAAGTTAAGGAAGGAATTAGTAGAGGTTATAGTCCACACTTAACTGGTTCCAAGAAGGAGCTACACATGGCAGAGGACAGCAGTTCATGGAAACTGAAAACAGCAAAACAGCAAGAGCAAAAGGGAATAGCAGTGGCAGGAGTGGCTACAGAGAGCAGTCTGTCTCTCTTATGTTACATTCAGGTTATCTTCCCCAGGTTGGGTGTAGCACTCACACCCATAATCCCAGGACTATATAGAATTAATCACAAAGTCTAGAAGCCTGTCATAGTGACTACATGAAGCTTTGGGAGTATACCTAGACACAAAAAATAAAAGTGTAAGAGGACACAACACATTTGTGAGTTGCTTCCTTTTGTCTTTATGGTTAAAATTATTAAGGTAATGTGTCATTCAACTTTCCTTGTGCTGAGACATGGTAACCAACATGTATGTTTTTAAATAGGAGAAGATTATTTTGTTGCTCAAGAGTCCAGAGATTTCCATTCATGATTAACTATCTCCAAGGCAGAAAGATCATCATGGGGGTATTTGACAAAGGAAAGCTGCTCAACTTGTGGTGTCAGGAAGTAGAACCAGGGACAATGCCAGAGAGAAATGGGCCAGAAACACAAGGGACAAATTGCCTGACACCTGTGATTTAAAGGGGAAGAGATTTACTTTGACTCATAGTTTCAACAGGTTTGGTTCATGGTGGGTAGTTTTCAGTGCAAATATCATATAAAGGAACTGCCTGCTTGATAGAATATTGGCAACATGGTAATGGTGAAACAGAGATAAAGAATAGCAGCAGGGTAAAGAGCACATCCTTTCTGATCATACCACCGTGGCCTGTCCTCTCCATCCAGGAACTATTTCCAAACATATGGGACTTATGGAGTATATTTTAGGTCTAAATCAACACATAAATTTCTATCTAAACCACCATGCCTCAATGACCTGCACAGACACACCCAAGTGTGCTTACTAATCTCCTAAATGGCTTTCAAGCCAATTCAGTTGGTGATTAAGATTAAGAATCAAGAAGAGAGCCCAAGCCCAGGCCCTGCGAGTGTGTGGGAGAGTTCCCATGCTCCCCTGCACCCACTGACCTCCGCAGACCAAGCCGAGGTGTGCCCCATGAGTAAGACTTTCTGCTACACTTTCGGGACCACTCCACACCTCTGGAGCCAGCCCAAGCCAAGGCACAGCCAGTGTGTGGGAGAGCTTCCATGCTCTCCTGCGCCTGCTGGACCTCCCCAGACCAAGTCCAAGCCCGGCACATGAGTGAGACTTTCCACTGCACTCTCTGGACCCCTCTACCCCTCTGGAGCCAGCCCAAGCCCACCGTGTGAGTGAAAACTTCTGCCACGCTCTCAGGACACCTCCAGAACCAGCCCAAACTCAGGTGCAGTGAGTGTGTAGGAGATCATCAGCACACTCCTTCACCCTCTTGAGCAGTACAGACCCAATCCAGGACTGGAATACAGGCCTGGGGGGAAAATCTGCTGCTGAAGTCCTTGCAGAGAAACTATGGGCCAAAACCACCCAGCTAATACAGGAGCAGAACATCTTGCCAGGGGGGCACAACAGATTCACTTCCAAGAGCTGCAGCAGGAAGGAGCTGAGCACAGCAGGCACAAATGGATGAACTCAAACTACTAGATCTGCAACATTTCAGTACATGCTAAGGTTATAACTGCACCAAAGCTCTACAACAAAGGTCAGAGGACAGTACTACACAAAATGACAAAGAGAAGGAGCAAAATGCAATCTCAGGCCCCAAGCCCACCCAGAATAAGTGCAGAGGACACTAACACAGAAGAAATTGGGAATCATACAGCTGAAACATCTGAATCAATAGCGTCTGAAGTAAAGAAACAACTGCAGAAAAGTATAGAGGCACTCAGATCAGAAATAACCTCTGAAATAAAAAAAAATCTCAATAGCATCTGAAGTAAAGAATCAAATGCAGAAACATAGAGGAAATCAGATCAGAAATAATCTCTGTAGTAAAAGAATTTATAACTGCTTCTCAAGAAGACACTTATAAAAAATAAAGGAGATTAGAAAAATGACGGATTCTTTGAATGAGCAATACAGGAAAGAAATAGATCACATGAAGCAGAGTCAAAGAGATATAGAGGAACTTAAAATCTCAATCACAAGCCTGCAAAATCGTTTGAGTGAAAGTGAAGATGGAGATTCAGTTTTGAAGATGCCATCACAGTTAGTGAAAAGGTAAGAAAAGATCTTGTAAAAACAACTAGAATGCAGGAAAAAAATAATTAGTAATCTGGAAGATGCAAAGATGAACAACGTGAGACTAAAAGGTATTAATGAGAAAGAAGAAGTCAATACAAATGACATAAAAAGCATATGGGCAGAAGTAATAGGAGAAAACTTCCCAAATATGAGGAAACAATCTGACATTCAGCTAACTGAAGCATAGAGAACTCCAAATAAATTCAACCAAATTAAAAAACACACTGAGACATATAATAGTCAACATCCCAGAAATTCAGCACAAGAATAATATACTGAAAGCTGCTAGAGAAAAGAAACAGATCACATTTAAAGGAAAACCCATCAGCATAATGGCAAACTTCTCTTCACAAACCATGAAGGCAAGAAGAGCATGGAGCAGAGTACTTCAAGTTTTCTACGAAAAAAATTCCATCCCAGATTACTATATCTTACAAAACTCTCTTTCAAGTTTGATGGAGAAGTGAAATACTTTCATGACAAAGAACAACTAAAGAATTTCATGATCTAAGCCAACCCTACATAGACTACTAAAAGATGCTCTAGAGAGGGACCAAAATGATCAGAACTCCATGAATGAGAACATAAGGAACTCACTCAATATGGCAAACAATTAAACACAGAAGGAATAGGAATAAACAACAGCTGCTAAATAACATTACTATTATAAGTCAATACATCTCAATTATAATCATCAATGTAAATATACTAAATTCACCAATTAAGAGAAATAGACTGGCACAGTGGATTAGGAAACAAAATCCAACAATATGCTGTATACAAGAAATACACTTAACTCATAAAGAAATTCATAGCCTGAAAGTCAAATGATGGAAAACAATACTACAAGCTCCAACATTTCTGAAAAATGCAGGGGTAGCAATCCTGTTCTCCAACAACCTCAATTTCAAACAAAGAATGATCAAATAAAATAAAGAAGGCCACTATATACTGGTTAAGGGAGAAATTCAAGAGGAAGAGGTAAAACTCATAAATATGTATGCACCAAACATGGGAGCACCCAACTGTATTAGACAAATCTTTTTTTTTTTTTTAAATTTATTTATTTTATTTATGTGTGTGTGTGTGTGTGTGTGGCCAGCTCAGCCCACCAGGGGGCGGGCTGGCTGGCATGTGGTGCTGGGGGATTGAACCGCGGTCCCTGTGCTTTGCTAAGCTTGTTCTAAGTAGGTGCTTCAGACCACTGAGCCATCTCACCAGCCCTAGACAAATCTTAATGGACATGAAAAGTCTAATATCCAATGCGACAATCTTAACAGGAGACCTTAACATCACCTTATCCTGAAGAGACAGGTTAAGCAGACAAAAAATTAGCAAAGAAGTAGAAGAGTTGAACCACAGCATGGAACAAATGGATTTAGTGGACATATACAGAGTGTTCCACACAAACACAGCTGAATACAACTTTTTAAAGCTGTACATGGGTCATTTTCTAAAATAGAACACATACTAGTCCACTAGTCATGCTTAAGCATATGGAAGAAAACAAAAATTATCCCATGCATATTATCTGACCACAGTGCATTGAAACTGGAAATAAGTGAAAAAAAAGAAACCAGAAAAAAACCATAAATTAATGGACATTAAACAACACTCTAATCAGAAACCAATAGGTCACAGATGAAATTAAAGAAGAAATTGAACAATATCTACAATTCAATGAAAATTCAACCACAACTTATCAAAATTTATGGGATGTGATGAAAGTAGTTCTCAGAGGAAAATGCACAGCTGTGAACTCACATATTAGGAAAACAGAACAGGAACAAATAAACACCCTAATGCTGCACCTCCAACACATAGAAAAGGAAAAGCAAACCAAATCCAAAGCCCAAAGACTGGAAGAAATAAAAAAGATTAGAACAGAAATTAATTCAATTGAGATGAAGGAAACAGTTCAAAAAATTAAGGAATCAAAAAGTTGGTTCATCAAAAGATTAAATAAAATTCATAATACCTTAACTAACCTCAGCATAAAGAGGAAAGAAAAATATTCAAATACAAGCAACAAGGAATGAAAATGGTGTAATTACCACAGACCCAGTGGAAATTCATAAGATTATCAATAGCTGCTTTAGAATCTTTACTCTTACAAAATGGAAGACACAGAAGAAATGGATAGATTTCTAGCAAGGTACAAATTGCCAAAACTGAGTCAAGAAGATATAACAACACTCAAGAAGATATAATAACCCAATATCAGCCAATGAAATACAAAATGTAATGAAAAACCTTCGGACAAAGAAAAGTTCAGGCCCTGATGGATTCACAGCTTAACTCTACAAGAAATTTACAGGACATATGTTCCCTATACTTCTCAAACTCATCAATGAAATTTAAAAGGAAGAATTCCTCCCAAAATCATTCCTGGAGGCAGTATACTGATACCAAAAACAGGGAAAGACACAACTAAAAAAGAGAACTACAAGTCAGTCTCCCTCATGAACATAGATGCAAAAATCCTCAACAAAATTCTGGCAAATAGAATACAGAAAATCTTCAAGAAGATTATACACCCTGACCAGGCAGGATTCATTCCAGGGATGCACAGATGGTGTAATATATGCAAATCTATAACAGCAATGCACTATATCAATATAGCCAAATCTAAAAACCACATGATCATCTCATTTGATACAGAGACACTTTTGACAAAGTCCAACACTCATTCATGCTCAAAGTCCTACAGAAAATTAGAATAGAAGGTCTCTAATGTGATAAAAACCATCTATGAGAACACAATGGCTAACATAATTCAAAATGGGGAAAAACTGATCTTTTACTCTCATATCTCCTTAGAGACAAGGATGTCCTCTTTCATCATTCTTATTCAATGTAGTTCTGGAATCATTAGCTAGAACAATTAGACAAGAGAGAGAAATTAAAGGAATAAGAATAGGTAAAGAAGAGGATAAATTATCATTATTTTCAGATGATAGGATACTTTACTTGGAAGACAAAAAAAAAAAAAAACTCTACCAAGAAGCTACTAAAATTGATACACAAATTCAGTAACATAGTAGGACACAAAGGCAATACCCAAAAGTCAAAAGCATTCCTCTACATAGATAACAAACACACTGAGAGGGAAATTAGAGAAACAATATATTTTAAAATAGCACCACAGAAAATGAAATACATTGGAATTCATCTAACTAAAGAAGTCAAAGATCTTTTCAAAGAAAATTACAGCACTCTGAAAAAAGAGATCATAGAGGATTTCAGAAAATGGAAAGGTATTCCATGCTCCTGGGTAGGAAAAATCAACATTGTGAAGATGGCCATATTCCCAAAATTGCTGTACAGATTTAATGCAATCCCTACCACCAGCTCACCTCCCAGACCTAGAGAAATTGTTCCTGAAATTTATTTGGAACCAGAAAAGATCTAAATGAAATGAAATCTTGGGCAACAAAGACAACACAGGAAGAATTTCAATTCTTGACTTGAAATTACACTACAAATATACTGTTATAAAAATCACCATTGTACTGGCCACAAAGTAGACCTGAGGATTAAGGGACTAGGTTAGAAGATGCAGAATCTTCTATGAACATGCTCAGCCATCTTATCTTCAACATAGGTGTCAAACATGTTTACGGAAGAAAGATAGCCTCTTTAACAAATGGTACTGGAATAACTGGCTCTACAGGCCAAAAACTAAAACTTAACCCAGGTCTATCACCATGCACTAAGCTAAAATCAAAATGGATTAAAGATCTAAACATTAAAAGGAAAACACTAAATTTCCTGGAAGGGAAAGTAGGAATAACTCTTGAAGATATAGGGGTAGGCAAAGAGTTCATGAATAAAAATCGAATCACACAGTTAATACTTGAAAGAACAACTGGGACATCCTCTTATTGAGAAGTTTTTGTGTGTTAAAAGAAATTACCAGCAAAGTGAAAAGACAATCCACAGATTTGAAAAAATCTTCAATAATAAGCACTAAGACAAAGGTCTGCTCTTTAGATTTTTATAAAGAACTAAAAAACATTAGGGCCCCAAAATTTAGAAACCCAATCCAGAAATGGGCATTAGAGATGAATACACACTTCTCAGAAGATAAAATTAAAGAAGCGAATAAATATATGAAAAAATGCTCCACATCACTAGCCATCCGTGAAATGAAAATTAAAATCACACTGAGATACCTACTCACTCCAGAAAGAATGACTATCAAAGAAATGAACCAACAACAAATGTTGGAGAGGCTGTGGGGAAAAAGGAACCCTTCTCCACTGCTGGTGGGAATGTATCATGGTGTAACCATTATGGAAATAAGTGTGGAGACTCCTTAAGAATCTAGGACTGGAAATCCCATTCAAGGCAGCTATCCCCTTACTCTGAATTTTCCTGGAGGAATTAAAAATGTCATATCATAGAGATATATTTGTGCCTATGTTTATAGCAGCACAATTTGTGGTAGCCAAATCTTGGAAACAACCAAGATGCCTGTCACCTGAGTAATGGATGAAAAAGATGTGGTATTTTTATAAAGTAGAGTATTACTCAGGTATAAAGAACGATAAATTCGAAGGCTTTATATTGAAATGGATTTCACATGAAGATATACTCATAAGTGAAATAAACCAGATGCACATGTGTAAATATCATATCTTCTCCCCAGGATAAGAACTCAAAAGAATAAATATGAATACAAAGGTAAAACACAATTAAAAAGAGAGAACTTGAGGATTAAACAACGAAGAGAGGGCAAGGAGAAAAGCTAGGAAACACGACAGGGGGAAAGACATACATTTATATGCAGAAAATGGGTAAGGCAATGATCCTGAGAATCTTCAGCAGGTTTTTGAAACTTGCAGTTAATTGGTTGCATTCTCACCCTGCTGATACCCATGAACTAAGCAACTGCACTGAAGATAGCAATGTGTAATAGTAGGGTCATGCTTGGAATGTCTGTCAATTTGGTTTTTAAAATGAGTACTGCTTGTCATGACAGACCAATTACTACCATACTATCTCTCAAGTACATATCTGCTTAAAGAAATGGGTAATAAATGAAAACAAGACAGAAGAAAAAAATTGTCACAGGGCTGTCCTGCTACAAGGCTGTATATGGTTAGATTTCTAAATTTCTGTGTAAAAATATATAACCATTTATCCCTATTTTTTAAAACTTTTTAGTTTTTAAATTTTTTGTTCATATTCTGCTGGGACTTAATGTTTAGTATACTGATACTTGATGGAAAATACCTGTTCCATGTTATGCCTAAAATGCTTAATATTCAGACAGATAGTGAGGTTAATCTCAACTGCCTATGTTGTAGGGTAATAATAATAAGCTTTTCTTCTGGAGGGTTAACAACCTAAGTTTGCAGACCAAAATTAGAGAAAAAGAATGGCTGCAAGTACAGCCAACAATTTGGCCCTAGCCTTTCAAGGTCAGTGAACACTCAGGACAGAGGAGATCCTATACTGTAACACCATGTAACTCAGTGTTGTCCCAAATTTTCTGATCAAGGTGATCATGGGGCCACTGTGGAAAGTGATCGATGATGTAGAGTGTTTCTAAGGAGAGTCATATGGAGAGAAAACATTCTCTCAGGCTTTCATAGAGAGCAAATTGGTCCAGCAATGGCCGTGACTCATCCACATGGCTGACACTGATAAAGGATCTTCAAACTTCAGTACAGGGTTTCAGCCTAAATCCTGAGGGGATTTGACTGACCTTATCAGATACAAAAGTTACACTACTTGTTTTATAGTTGTTGCTTTATCTTGGTCTTAACCATGCAGCAGAAAGTATAAAAGTATGCTTTTATATAAAAGTATGAAAAGTAAAGCCATAGTAATATGTTGAGCTGTGAAAGACTCAAGTGAAAAACTTCTGACATTGCCAGTGTAACAGAAAACCCACTACTATTATGGACTACTGGACTATATTGGAATATTTTGCTGAATTCACCCACCTACAATATTTAAATGACAGTTGATTGCCTTTTTCTGACCAAAAAACTTTGGGATACAGACGAATGACTGTTTTGTATCAGTATACTCAAAATAGTTAGGATAAAAATATACAGCTTCATTCTCTTAATTCAATGAATAGAATTTTTTCTAATAGTGTTTGTGGATAGGATGTCATGTTTGCATCTTGTACAGTGAATAACCACTAAGACAACAATATGTAATGCATTAATTATCAAAACTGCTAGAAATTGGTTTTGAAACTGTCTCATGGCTGTTTCTCAATGAAATTATTAGGAAAAAAGAATTAAAAGGAATTACAAAAATCAGAAAATATATCCTGTAAAAAATGGAAGAAATATAATGGAGATATGAGCAAATATAATAAAGTTTTTAAAGATAATTATCTGAAATATCAATTGTATTTCAGTGTATTACTGATGCAAAATTACAAGTAAAAATCTTAAAGCAATATATATATATATATATATATATATAATGATATATGTTAATACATGCAAAATCCATGTGCTGAAATCTAGAAAATTCTACTCAAAAATTAAAGTATGCCTAAATAAATGCAGTGGTACACCACATACATGAATTGGACAATTCAATGTAGTTAAGGTGATGCTATTCTTCAATGTGATCTATATAGTCAAAACAATTAAAATCACACTGTCATCAGGATATGTTATAGATGCTGAAAATCTGAATGTAAAAAGTATCAAAATTCTCAGACAAATTGACTAGCACAGTAAAAAAATTTCAGAAAAGAAAAAGTTGAAGAAATTACAGAAACTGATTTCAGATCTTGTGGAAAATAAACTAATTGATATAGTGTATATTAAAATCATGTGATTAAAAATAGACACATCAATGATGGGAATAGATTAGTTTACAATACATTTATAAATGCATAATTTATTTTTAAAAATCAATATAAAATTTAGACTTTTCAAAATTTTTGATGCAGAAAGTTCAGTATAGTTAATGAAAATGCACTGTATGCTACAAAATAATTTAATCCAGGATTTTGAATGGATACAACCATGAAGAAATAAGCATTTGCAGTGATAGATAAAATCTCTCTCTCTCTTTTTTTTCCTGAGCCAAGGATTGAACTCAGGCCCTTGTGCTTTCCAGGGAAGCATTTTTTCTACTGAGTCATCTCCCTGGTCCCTAGATATACATCTCTTGATGTGAATAATGTATAATGTTTATATGTATCAAAAACCATTTAGAAACCCCTAAGTATATTGAATGTAAAAGAAAATTTGAAAACATAATGAAGTAATAAACGAACATCTAGATGTTAAAGAAATAAATCTTAATACCTTGAACTCTTCAGATATAAACTAAAAGAGCATGAATATAATTTGAATCCTACAGTTATAAAAGTCATAAATATTGCCATTATAAAACCTATGAAAAGATGTTCAATGTCATTAATCAACTAAAAATACAAATTGAAATAATTGTGATGAGTTAATGTAAAACTAAATGTAAAAAATTACTCTGTCCAACTTTCTGTGACCCTGCTTCCTTGTAAGACAACAAAGAGGCTTGGTATACTGCTGATAAGTCATCAGTAGACTGAGAGTTCCCAGAAAACTATGCTTCCAGAAAAAATGTATGCTGAATAATGGTCATACTGTCCCTAAAGGTACTGTTCTATGTTAAATGACAAATTTGTTTGTCAAACAGGATACAGCTTCTACTTTTAAAAACTCTATACTTCTAAGTCTCCTGGTCATTTGTCCTCTCCTGTGTGACTATGGTCAAGTGGTCCCAGGTCCAGTAATAAAAGGCTCATATTTAAGTTTTTATTTTGGTTTCTGGTCTGGTTTCTATGTTGAGAAGCCATGACATCTGGGGGCTCATCCAGGATCTCATTAACTGGGATCAAATAGAAACCAGTTTTTTTTTTTTTTTTTTTTTTTTTTTTTTTAAGAGAACTGTAATCTGAGAAAATTCTTTGGCCCCGGACTTATGCAGGTCTCTGAAGGTTTTCACATTCTTTGTTGATTTGGACAATATGAGCCATTTGAAACCTCTTGCCAGTAAGAGTCATTTTGTTGTGTTGGGGCTCCCCTTGGTGAGTCACAGGAAGAGTTGGAACCAACATATACCCCCTAGACTCTGCTCCCCTCCACGACGATGGACTGGAGCATTGGATTTGTCTTTGGTTTCATTTTTTCTCTGTTTCTTGTCTGTTTGTTGTGTCATTTATAATTGTGGATCAGACAGCTTCAGCTTCTTTGTTGCTGTTGCAATGTATTCTTGACCATTTTCAAGATTTCAGACAACAAGCCTCAGGATCCCCATGGGCAAGATGCTCTTGTAAAAGGCCCACCTGCCTCTGCCTGCCAGACACTTCTGGGTGGTTTTTGGCACCACAAGCTGATTTCAGCTAAGTACCCCAATGTGGCTGAAGGAATGGAATGGTGCAGTGTAGAAAAAAATAACAGACCTTACTCTGACATAGATAAGATTTGATTGGCTTTTGTTCTTCTCTCAAGGCTAGTATTGATGGGTCCTAACTTTCTGATGTGAAAGTTATGTTAATCTATCTCAGAAGAGTATTCCTGAGATATTATTAACATGTTGTTTCTCTCACTAAGAAAGTGTGTTTTCTCATAGATAAATATTCCTAGATTTGTCTTGGGCCAGAGGCCCCATGAGGTTTGTTTTCTTCCTGTGTTTCGAATTCATTGTAGGGGAAACTCTGTGTTACCTTTCCAGGAAATCTATGGGAATGCTGGCAGCTTGTTTTGTTTTGAAATCCAGCTGAGAGTCTAAATTAGTAAAATAAATTTTAAAAAAAGAAAAACCAAAATTTTCTGAGTTGTCTTTCTCTTTTTGTTTGTCTACATTGTTTGTTCTGTGTCCCCAATGTGCCTACATTCCCAGCTGCGCTTGCCCCAGGGTGAGGGCAATGGTATTAGTTCTGTTCTTCTTTCCCTTCTTGTCTTTTGTGACAGTCTACCTGGTAATGCGGAAAGGTGCAGACATAGCTCAGTTGCTCTGTTGCATTGTGGTTATTGCTGCTGTGTCAGATTACATTACTCTTGGGCTTCTACTGTGTAGATCAAGAGGAGACACTGCTGGAACCTTTGTTATGGCCAGAACAGTACAGAGCAAACCAACTGTCCTGGCCTGCATGATTTGGAACTTTGGTGGGTCCTGAAGTAAATATGGGGAATGCTTTTAGGTTCCTGTGGTCTCATTCTGGGTGCTGTGGCACCCAGGGCAGCTTCAGCCACTGCTGCTGCAGCTGCTGCTCTTGCTTCATCTTCTGGGTTTTCTCTTCCTATCTCTACCCTTCCTCTCACTATTGAGCTGATGGAAGCATAACAACAGCTCACAGAGCTTACTAGCTCTTATCTGTCCTATCCTTTCTAGGGAGGCTTACTGCTCACCTTTCCCTGCCCTCCAGCCTCACCAGCAGCTGCTTGCCTGCTGTAGCCACAAGGAGGGGATTCTGAGTCCCCTCCCCCAGCCTATGTTTCTTTTGATTATCTGCTAAAAATTGCAAAAATAAAAGGTCTTCAGAAATAAGTTATTGCTTCATAGCTAAAAAGTACAAAATAAAACTATAGACACAAAAAAGTGTTTCATCATAGTTTAATCTGGCTAGAAATATATTTGAGTGCACTCGGGTTTTGTAAAGATATTTGTTTGAACTACATATTTGTTTATAAATCTATATATTGTTATCTAAGCTTTACATATAGACTCTAAAGCATGTTTTCTCCTGAGTTACCAGATGGTCTAAGTGATATATATATATATATATATATATATATATATATATATATATATCACTGTAAAAGTATAACTTTTGCCTATTAACATTCTACAGAGATTTAACCACTGAAATATCCTTGGATGATAAAAAAAAAACCAGTTCTCTTGTTACACTTTATATTTAAGGTGCTTAAGTCCTCTCCCACCTAACTAGATTTGGAATGTTGTGTTAAATATAAAGATAGATTCTTTTGTATTCCCTTAGCAGCCATTTCCCCAAAATTGTTTGCCTTAACAAGAGAATCCAGAAGTGGTGGGGCGGGGGGGATTTGCTTTACTGTTTTTGGAAAAAGTTTTATCAAAGAATCTGGTGCCTTTTGGTAATAATAATCCTAACTTTTCTCTCTTACAGTATATAGATGATTTGTTTGCTAGAGGAGTCCAAGACCAAAAAGAGTTATGAGAGTTCCTAAAAATAATGGGTTTTTGTTGTTTTTAGGTGTCAAGTTTTACCTCTGTTGCTAAATCCTTATATAAAACCCTAAAGGGAGGTAATAGCCTCCTGATTAGATTAAAATTCAAAACAGGAAAAACACTTATGCATAAAACAAGAAACTCTTAAGGACTCTGGCTCTGGCCCTACCAGACATCACTGAACCCTTTCAACTATTTGTTCATAAAAAAGAAAGAGTTACAAAGAGATTCTTAACTCAAAGTTTAGGGACACAAGAGTGCCCCGTGTCCTATCTGTCCAAAGACTGGACTATGTGGCTGCTGGGTGGCCATCATGCTTGCAGGCCACAGCAACAGCTGCTGTATTAATATCAGAGGCTGAAAAATTAACTCTGCGACAGAAATTGAGCATGTTCATGCCCCATGCAGTGGACACACAGTTGTAGGGCCCTAATAAAAGGTAGCTCTCTGACACTAGGCTGGCCCAGTACCAGGCAGCTCTCCTTAAAGGCTCACATCTAATTCTTGAGACTATACAGGCCATTAATCCTGCATTCCTCCTTCCAATGCCATCAGAACCCCCAGAGCAAAATTGTGTCTGCCGACAGGAAACCTTCCCTTTTGAGGATGTCAAAGAAGACTTCACTGAGGTCAAGTTGACTAATCATCTCCTGGTATGGGCTCTCCATTATAGTAAGCTCAGATAATGGGCCTGCTTTCATGGATATAGTAGTTCAGAGCCTTTCCAATGTTTTGGGCCAAAGATAAAGGCTAGATACGCCTACTGATCCCAAAGCTTGAGCCAAGTATAGTGGCAAAACTATACCCTGAAGAGCACCCAGTCCAAACTGTGCCAGGAGACAGGTGCAGACTGAGTGTCTATGTTTCTAATGGCCATGCTGCTGTCATGCTGCACCCCATACCAGGATGGGCTCGCTCCTTTTAAAATCCTATTTGGAAGACTGCCACCCTTGGGGCAGGTATTGCAGAATCTATAAAAGATTAAGACACAAGAGATCACTCCCTTTAAGTCCCTAAGTTGGGGGAGGAGATCCTGACATCCTTTTCTAATCAAGAACTTGTTAATTCCTTATAGGCTCTGCAGTCCATTTATGGGCTACACACTCCCTCTTCCACCATCGCCACCCACAATACAGAGAAGCCAATACCCTGTTGGTTGCTGAGCCTAGATTCTTGGTATAGATCAGGAAGTGAGACATGTCAACTCTTGGAGCTCACTAGACTAGACCATACCCTGTTATCCTGAGTACTCCCATCACAGTCAAGGTAACAAAGAAACATTAGATTCACCACCTCCACATTAAGCTGGTTTCGACAGAACAACAGTCACATAAGTAGACTTTACAAAAGACTGCTGAGTCCCTCAAGGTCAAAGTGACCAGATGTAGCTCTACTGGTTCTTGTTAGGGTTAATAGAGGCTCAAAACTCTCCCACCATGTATACATGGTGGCTCACTCAGACCTTAGATGGCGCAAAGATTGCTACTCAGAACTTTGAATTCTATGTCTCCCTACCCTACCTTTTTAGAGGTAAAAATGATAAAACAAGATGGACCCCAATGAGAAAAATTAGCCAGGGGTCTCCACCATTCTATCTGTGTCCTAGCACAAACAGCTATCATACTTGTGGACATGCCACTAAAGACAGGAGATTCTTCTGCTAGAGCTAGAGATATAAAAATATCACCCGTTCAACCCTTTTTGAAGGCTGGGGAGATAGCTCAGTAGAATAAGCACTTGCCTGGCAAGCACAAGGGCCTGAGCTCAATCCCTGGTACCACCAAAAAGAATCCCTTTTTGAGCATTACTAGGGCCCCCTCACGAACCAATCATATGATAAATCAAGAGTTTAAATCATATACAAAACCCAGTGGGAAATGCAATGAGTTAATGTAAAACTAAATGTAAAAAATTATTCTGTCCAACTTTCTGTGACCCTGCTTGCTTGTAAGACCACAAGGAGGCTTGGTGTACCACTGATAAATCATCAATAGATTGAGAGTTCCCAGAAAACATTGCTCCCAGAAAAAAATGTATGCTGAGTAATGGTCATACTGTCCCTAAAGATACTGTTCTATGTTAAATGACAAATTTGTTTGCCAAACAGGATGCAGTTTCTACCTTTAAAACCTCTATACTTCTAAGGCTCCTGGCCATTTGTCCTTTCCTGCATGAGTATGGTCAAGTGGTCCAGGGCCCAGTAATAAAAGGCTCATATTTAAATTTTAATTTTGGA
This sequence comes from Octodon degus, assembly GCF_000260255.1. Classification (NCBI taxonomy): domain Eukaryota; kingdom Metazoa; phylum Chordata; class Mammalia; order Rodentia; family Octodontidae; genus Octodon; species Octodon degus. The sequence continues at coordinate 2,587,536 of NW_004524606.1, read as the reverse complement.
TTCTGGTCTGGTTTCTATGTTGAGAACTGATAACAATAATAATGAGATAGTGTCAAAGACCCTTCCTATGACGCCAGTTATTGGAGAATCCTGCAGTGGGTTCCAATCTCTTGTCTGGGTCATGGTCCACAGCAGGAAAGGAAAAAAAAGAACAAGCGACAAAGTAGGAAAGTGTACATCAGTGATCTGGAACCACTGTTGCTTTCTAGGAGCAAGAGCCCACGAAGTATGAGACCCTGGGTATTTATTCATTATGTCTGAATCAAGAGCAATGAGTGAAGGGCAGTGAGCATTTCCAGGAAGAGTGATGGCAGGCAGACCACTGTAGGCTAGAAGATCAAAACATTCATGCAAGGACGAGGGCAATGAGGGTGTTTGCCCAGGAGCCTTACCCTCTTTATTAGATCTTACCTATGGCCACATGAGTTTTACAGCAGTTATTAGTCCTTGAGCTTCAAAATGTGTCAAGAAAAGAACATTAGAACATCATTTCAAATCTTTCCACCTTCCAATGTGGCCCCAAAAGGACAAGGAGAGCCTAGGAAAATTACTATTGATAGCATTAACTTGTATTAGAATTTTTTTAGAACTCCAAAAACCAAGTTTTAGCATAAAAGTTGAACAAATGAAATTCTAGTACACTGCTGAGAGGAATGCAAAAATGGTGCATTTATTCTGAAAACAGTTTAGCAGTTTCTTACAAAATTAAACATATTGTCTCTAGAGGAAGCCATCCATCTAAATGCTAGAAACTTAAGGCAAATAAAAGCTTATTTACAAAGAAGTTAGTCAGATTATTTATATCATCTCTATTCATTGTCAACAAAACTGGAAATGTTCTTACTTTACTTGTTGAATGAATGCATAAACAAATGTGGTGCATCCTCAAAATGGAATACTACTCAGGAACAACAATATGTAATAAATAATTGATATATACAGCAAGATAAATTAATCCTGAACATATTTTGGGGAGTGAAACAAGCTCAACTCAAATGTCTCCATACTGCATAATTCCAATTATATGCTATCCAAAAATAGCTGATGTTAAGAAATAAATGGAAAATGCATCAGTGGTTCCTAAGGGTTTTTTGTTAGGGTATGAAAGGATAGTACAAGAACTTTTAAGGATGTAGTGGGACTGTTCTGTATAGCAATCAATAATGGCATTTGAAGAATTACTTACATCTATTGGTAAAAACTTTTCCAACAGTGGATTCGATTATATGTGAACTTTTGAAAAAATGAACTCATTTTTTAAAAATAAGCTCCATCATTTTTTTATATTGCCATTTCCCCCTTATATCAACTATTCCCTGGTGTCACCTGAACACACAATCTGTGAGGTTGTATTTTAAATAAAAAATTAATTTCTATCTTACAGTGTTATCTCAGATAGGAAAGTTAAGTTGGATGACTACAGTGTTCTATCCTGTGTCATAATGTACATTAAGGAAGCTTGGCCTGTGTTACATTATACTTCAGGCTGCGTGGCAATGGTCTATTATTATTATTATTATTATTATTATTTTAATTTTATTTTTTTGTGTGTGTGTGTGTGTGTGTGTGTGTGTGGCCAGCTCAGCCCACCAGGGGGCAGGGCTGGCTGGCATGTGGTGCTGGGGGATTGAACTGCGGTCCCTGTGCTTTGCTAAGCTTGTTTTAAGTAGGTGCTTTAGACCACTGAGCCATCTCACCAGCCCCGGCAATGGTCTATTATGTAACAGTCTGTTTTCTTTAATTGTAATCAGTCAGTTTTCTCTTTATCTTTTTTTAAAAATGTATTCAGTACAGGGTCTACAAGGTCTCACTACATAAATCAGACTCCTAGTGATTCTCCTGTTTTCAGCCTCCTAAGCCCTGGGATTACAGACACGGGCTACCACACCCAGTCTCAATCAATGTCTCAGTGTGCCCTGGGGGCAGGATTGACGCTGCACGTCAGGGATTGAACCTGGCTGTTGCACTCTGCCTAAGCAGGCACTTTAGTTTAATGAGCTATCTGGCTGACCCCTCTTTGATAAAACAAATGATGTCTACATTTATACATTATTTTATTTAATTTAATTAATTTATTAATTTATTTTTTTTCAGAACTAGAGATTGAACACAGGTCTGCTGAGCCATCTCCTCGGCCCTGTTTATAAATTTTTAAAAGGCCTTAATACATTTTCTAGTGAGAGGAATCAATTTAAGTTTGATTAGGGTCTTTCTTTTTCTCTTTTTAGAGTTTTTTTTTTCCCTGTGCAGGGTCTCACTACGCAGCTCAGACTCATAGTGATCTCCTGATTTCTGCCTCCCTAGTGCTGGGATTACAGGTGTGTGCACCTCGCCTGGACTCCATCACCTGCTCAGCATGCCTGAGGGTGAGTGTCTTTATTTTTTCTACAACACAATTAAATCTTCCTATAGAGTTTAACTAACATATTATATCACATTTCTTCTTTTCTTAATGCATTTGGTATAGGGTCTCACTACACAGCTCGGACTAGTAGTGATCCTCCTGCTTTCAGCCTTCCCAGCACTGGGATTGTAGACATGGGCCACAATACCTGGTCTCAGTGGCATGCTCAGTGCGCCAGCGGTAGGCCTGGCAGAGCATGTGATTATGTCACACTTCCAGTGTGATATTTATCAATTAAGATATTGAAACTTTATGTACTTTTTAAATGCAATAATCGCCGGGAACCCCCAGACCCAGTTCTAGCCCAAGTCCGGTAGGTGTGTGGAGAGCTTCCTGCTACCCTGCGCCGGCGGGACCAGTCCCAGCCCAGGCGCAGCATGGGCCGGACCCTCTCCCGCCCCCGCGGGCCGCCCCCCACCCCTCCCGCCGAGTAAGAATTTCTGCCGAGTTCCAGGAACCCCCAGACCCAATCCTAGCCCAGGTCCGCAGCGGGAAGGAGCTGAGCACAGCAGCCGAACCTAAGCCAGATGCAGCTGGATAACTCCAAAATCTGTAGAGCTCCACCTGAACTTCAGTACATGCGAAGGTGATAACTACAGCAAAGATCTCCAACCAAGGGCAGAAGACAGTGCTACACAAAATGACGAGAAGGAACAAAATGCAACCTCAGAACCCAAGCCCACCC
>NW_004524606.1:2583453-2584347 GCF_000260255.1 Octodon degus | reverse complement strand
AAATATTTGTAAAAAAATAATAAATGCAATAATCATATATTTTAATTGCATGTGAGAAAAGTATTCCAGATCTCATTTTAATGTAATCATTGCAGATATATCAATAGTAATAATAATGAGCAGGTTAATTTTAAACTTATGACATAATAATATAGATCTTATGTATTTGTGGTTTTAGAAATGTATTTAAAAATGTGTCTGAAAGAATAGAAGTTTGGTTTTACATCAATAGGATCAAATCCTATAACTATCTCTTATAACATACTCATTTTTTTGTAAATCAATGTCTTTGTATTGCCACCTGTTGTACAAGAGAGACATTCACATATACTATTCATGTTATTTTATAATTTATAAACTAACACACTTTAATATACTTTTGTCAAGGGCAGTGATAACAGCATAAATGATCTATGCTCTTCATCTAAGAATCTTGGTTTCTAAAATTTGAAAATGAATTGTTGGAAATATTGACTTTAAACCATAATATGCTCTGAAGAAGTACAGAAAAAAATAAATTTAAAAACACTATACTGTCATTTGCCTTTGTTTGTCTTCTTACCTACTACAACTACTGATTAATTCTGATTATCAAACACCGTGGTGTTCTCCCAGTTGATACAAGAAATAGTATTGAAAATTGGAAGTAGAATATAAAAAATTTATCAATATTGGAAGACATTTGATGACTGTGTTAATACACTTTAAATTACTGTCACAAATACCTGAAACAAAATGATTTGTAACAATTAAAGGTTTTAGCTCTCAGTTGGAGATGTTTTGTCTATGGATACCTGGCCCAAGAATTTTTGGGCTAATGGCAAGTTAATGATTCAAGTTGGAGAATCAAGACATAGCATATATAGGTACAAATTCCTCATGAATAATATATAT
>NW_004524606.1:2568601-2582938 GCF_000260255.1 Octodon degus | reverse complement strand
TTTTTTTTTTTTTTTTTTTCAGAACCGGGGATTGAACTCAGGCCCTTGCACTTGCCAGGGAAGCGCTTATTCCACTGAGCCATCTCCCCGGCCCAGCAAATTTATCTTAATGATATTTGACCTAGTATATGCTATGAATATTTTTGGTATTCTCAAATAAATATTGTTTCTTTCTTCTAATATCTCGGTTTCATGTTAAAATGATGGTATATGATTTTAATTTTTTTTCTTTATTTCTTCAAAGAATATATCCATTTCTAATTTTATTTGCACATTTTGTCATACAATTAAATTTGATAATATATTTTCTGTTCATTGAAATAACCATAGTGTTGGAAAATTAGTTACATTGATAACTATTTTTTGAAGTTATTTAAAACTCAACTTAAAAATAGTAGCTAAATATTATTGATTCATGGTTCTTGTAGCTAAAGTATTCAAATCAGTAGTAAATCAATAGGAAATAAATGTTTTCAAATATTAATATAAAGTAATTTACACAGATTAGCATAAATATAATATACTTTCAACTAAAAATTTCCCAAATAACTTTGACATTAGTGGTATTATTTGTGTAATGTTCAACTATTCTTGTCTTGGTAAATTTGGTAAAGTAGCTAACTTACTAGTTTTATTTGTAGAATATTCAATGCCACTAAAGCCAGGTAAAAGTGCTTTTAGTGTGTACTCACATTTTGACAGATAATTTTAAAATATTTTTTAATGTAATTTGAAGGATAGGTAGAATGAAACTACTGCTTCTCTAAAGTTGTTTTACACAGAAGAGCATCTTTTATACATAATGTAGTGGGTCAACTGAATTTTGTGCTATAACTACGGAAAACTATTAGGTTCCCTTATGCTTCCCGTTATCTGCTCTAAAGAGTGTGTTAACATTTTCTGTTCAAGGCTGTTTAGTAACAAGTAACTGAGTAACTATCTCCCTCCCCTCCATAATCTAATTCCTATAAACACAGCAATTAAAAATGTTCTAGGACTGTAAAAATCACTAAGACCATAAGATGACCCCAACCTTGATTGCTTTCATTAAATGACATTCAAGCATCCAAATTCTGTGGCCAAGACTGCTTGTTCTGTCAAGTCCTGTAAGATTAAGTTCCTCTTCTCTCATAACTTCCTAGACACCCTCCTATCTAATCTTATCTGCAGACCAGAATGTGGTTTTTCACTTTAAATGACCAGCCAAACCTTGCTTCACTGCTGGTTAGTGCCTCCCTGGTGAGGTCCTGCTGATCAGCCACTGGCCTGGCTAATAAAAGGCTCTCTAAATTTTAATCTGTTCTGCCCTTGGCCTCTTACTTAATTTGAACCTGGCACACATAATACCCACTAAATATCAGGATAACCATCCTGACATTGAAAGAAAAATGGACCCCAAATTCAGTTAATATTGTCAGAAATTTCACTGCTTCAACCAGAGTCTGCAACTTCAGCCACTGCTCTCTAATGTACCGTGCTGCCTAAAGCATCACCATATTGATTATGTCATCACTCTACTTCACTTACAAAAGATAACCTCTAAATTCATTACTTTGGCCTTTTATATGCCCCATTAACTATCTCTAAAACCCAACCAAGAATTTGTTTCAGTCAAAATACTTTATCATAATGTTTCTGCTGATAAAGAACTCACACTCATTTGCACTGAATTTGTTTTACTTTACATAACACATTGACACTCCACTGTGGTAGGCATATTTTTATTTTTATTTACATAATCATATGAACTTAGTATAGATGAATTCCTAATCAGGTTTGCCCAGAAATTTTATTCACTAGTGATAAGTCTTTAAATGATGCAATTTTTATTTTTCTTGTTTTTTTTTTTCAGACAAGGTCTAACTATGTAGTTCATGCTGACCTGGAACTACCATCTAGCTTGTCCTGTATTCACATTCATGCTAATCCTCGTGTCTCAGCCTCCTGAGTGCTGAGATTATAGTCATGTGCCACCAGGTGCAGCCCAACATACAAATTATTATTCTGTGCACAGTATTATGCAAATTCCTACATCCACAAATAGAAAAATATTAAGGTACCAAAAATATTACTGCATCAAAATCTTTTGGGAGGGATCAGGGAGATAGCTCAGTAGAATAAGCACTTGCCTGGCAAGTGCAAGGGCCTAAATTCAATCCCCCGTTCTGTCAAAAAAAATCTTTTGGGAATACATTTTATCCAAATGCTCAAGTAATACAATGAAAACATTAAATAATTCAATACTAAAGGGATTTTTTTCTCTGTTATGTGAGTCCTCTAACTGTAACAAAATACCCAGACTATATTCTTAAAGGACACAGGGACCTGACACACTATGTGAAATAATTACACATTTTATTTCAATTCCAAATGTCTATAGTATTTGGATAAATTAATTGGTAAGCATTTTCACAGATAGTTCTATTGATATAGTTTGGGTTGTATTACACTTTCCATAATGAAAACTTCATTTATTCCTTAGGGCACTTGAGAAACACTCACCTAGAAGTGACCGGGGAGGTAAATCACCGTGCTGTGTCTAGATCCTGGTTCCTACCCAATTCACTTAGAGATAAGAGTCAAAAATACTGTGCTAGTCAGCCAATTTTGACTGCAATAAATGACATAAATGACTTCACCATATAATTTTATATTAAAATATTTTCTCCTGCATAAAGGGACTAATTTTTTTCTATAACTTAGTATGTCATTTATTATTTATGCAAATGTGACACACCAACATTTCTTTTCTGCCATTTAAAATTATATTCTTCCCTCCGTACTACTCACATAATGGGTAAAATCAGTGTAATTGCCATTTTACAAAATGGGAACTGAGTCTCAAAATACATTGAAAGGACTTCTCAAGTGACACGGAGGCAGAGAGTGCTAGAACTGATCTTAAATCTACCTGCCACTCTGAGGCTTCTGTGATTGCCTCTGTATAATTTAACTCTGAAGATTTATAGAACTAAGTCCACATAATGACCATTAAAGACTGACTGCTGTTTGATAAGCATTAAATATTATGAATCCATTTCTGGGCATGATTTAATTATCATTCATTACTGGTGTTAACAGAGTTACTGGTGTTAACATGTTTAAACAAAATAACTATATTTTGTCTCATTATTTTGGATTTCTTGATCAGAAAAGAAGTAATTTCAGTGTGTGCTAGTTCAACTACCATTCATTAATTTTATTAAAAACAAGAGCAGTAAAACTAAGCATTCTGAAAGTAACACTAAAAGATATAATGATCAGATCAAATTTAAAGATTTTTCTAGTCTTAACACATCTGATGTCTATGTAGAAAAAGGAAATTAGTCACTCGGATGCTTGCTGAGCAGACTTACTCTTGCCTGTGTAGAGCATGCTTGGGAGAAGGAGCATCTTTTGATCTCTTTTTCTCCAGATTTGTGATGTGTGTGCTTGAGGCTATTTATACATATTCCCTTTTATTTTGGTAAAGCCAAGACACATCTAGCAAAGTTAAATGCAAATATTCCTAAGAAGGATGTTAAATCATTGAGAAATCCATGCACACTTAATTTTGTTATAATGGTTGACCTCCTGAATGTTTTAATATGTGTCTGGGTTGATGGGAACATGTAGCTTAGTGATACTAACTAATGCACTATAAAAAAATTTGTTTTCACAGAACAATTGTGTTTACCAAATTATTATTTTTTCTCGAAGAGTAAGACTCCATATAGATGTTTCTAATTTCTGTGAGGTTTTTTTTTGTTACTAACTTAGCTTTTTTTGGATGCTGGCACATAGCCCTTTCCTTTATTGTCCATTAACCCATGAGTGGAACAAACTTCAGCTCCCTGCAGTGTGCCCAAGCAAAATTTATACAAATCGGCTATTTAAAGTAAAAATGTATTGATTAAAGTGGATTTGAATTATTCTTGTTTACCAAGCATTTCACTACTTGGCCCCTTTCACAGGATATTGTATTTTTAAGATATGATAGATATCATATTTTTAAGTTTAAAGTTATATGCTTCCAGAAGTTCACTACAGTCACAAACCTGAGGGACAGTTATGCAGACTCAGCTAAGTGAAGCTGAACAGTCTGTCTTTGATAGAATGAAACAGGTCAGACAATTAGATCTGAGGTAAAATAATAGGTGTAGAAGGCACTATGTGAGATCTAAATGAAGCCATGTCTGAAATGAGCTCTAGTTCTTGATTTTTTCATTTATGTAAACCAATAAATTCTCTTTTGGCTAATACTACTGTGCATGACAGAAATAGTATGTACAATTAAAAATATTGATACAACATAGGAAATGTGGAGAAACAATTCTAGGATAAAATTAACATAGAACAAGTGGACAATGATATTTATAAACAATAGCACCACTGTGCTTATCCCTTAGATCACCTTTTACCTTCTTTCCAGATTCTCTCCATTGTAATGAATTGTTTTCTTCTGTTTCATCATGGTCTCCCTTCTCTCCTAGGAGCCCTCTCACCCTTTTACTTTTACCAGGAAGTACAGGTAAGCTTTTCGTGAAAAACATCTTAGTTTGTGTAACAGAATGAATTAGAAGCTTTGCAGAATTGGTCATCTAGTATTTTCTTAATTATGATAAGGTGTACACACGCATGAAATATAAGCTGTACTCAGGTTTTCAGACTTGGGCATAGTGTCCCGGCTATCTTTTTTTTTTTTTTTTTTCCCAGAACTGGGGATTAAACTCAGGCTTTTGAGCTTGCCAGGGAAGTGCTTATTCTACTGAGCCATCTCTCCAGTCCCCAGCTATCATTTTGTCTTCCATGAGTTTCCAGTTTGCAGATCAGGAGATTTCCCAGCTTCCTCATTCATGTGAGTGAAGCGTGTGTGTGTGTGTGTGTGTGTGTGTGTGTGTGTGTGTGTGTGTGTGTGTGGGTGTGTGTGTTATTTTACTTCTTTGGGAACTTGAATAATACATTTTGGCACTAAAAGGATATTTTTTGAGTTGAAATTCCTGAAATCGGTTCTCTAGTCCCTTTAAACATATTCATGACTGGGGCCAGCCTGATAGTTCAGTGGACTAAAGCTCCAGTTTAAGCAGAGCGCAGCAGAAGGGGCTTGATTCCAGGAGTGCCATGCTGGCCATGCTTTGGGAGAGCACTGAGCCAGCAAAGAAGATTGGGTGTGGTGGCACTTGCCTGTAACCCAGCTTTTGGGAGGCTGAAAACAGGAGAATCAGTATGAGTCTGATCTAGTAGTGAGACCCTGTACACCCTGTAGACCCTGTCCTAAATACACACACACACAAAAAAAAAAAAAAAAAACAAAAACATACTCATGTCTGTTTTCAGTACTGAAGTGCCCCACTACATGACATATTCTAGCAATAGTTATTCAAAATATTGGCAGTGACTATTCCTTATAAACCACTTAGTAGTAGCAAGAAGATGGGTGATGGGGAATATAATGCTTTTGAACATTTTGGGGAAACCGATGAAAGTAATGCATTTGGCTTGTTGCATCCAGTATCAATGGATGAAGGAGCTCAGAAGAAAGCTGTGCTCAGGAATTCAAAGTCCCAGCTGGAGCACTATGCACATAAATTGTGTTTCTATGTGTGATCCGTTTGAGAACCTTATCACGTGCACTTACAAAGCTGAAGTAATTGAAAATCAAATAGAAGGATCTCATCCTAAAACTAGTTGAATTACAAAATGTGTTGAACTTATAGCCTCATAAGGTATCTACTATTAAAATAAAGGCTTTAACTGAGGAATAATTGGATTCTGTCAGTGAGATGAGGCTATATGGGAGGACCATGATGAAAGTTTAGATATTTCTTTCCAAAATTCAATTCATCCTCCTGTACCTGCAGACGTCCTCCACCTCATTCACAGTGATCTCATTCACAGTGGAACAGGCCTCCAGTGGAAGTGGAATTGGCCTCTCTGCTCCTCACAGAAGTATGTTTCCATTGTCTTCCCTCTGCGAGGTAATAGAATAGTATAGTGAGATATGTTGTAGGTTACAAAAATCAATGTTTTCATAAGTGCATTTTGTAATGTTTATGAAACAAAATCACCTAACATATTATAACACATCCTTACCTTTAAGATAAATATCACCATATACTATATACAGATTATATATTTATGCACCATTTGCATTTACATGAACCATGTGTTTGCCACTTTTTCTCCTAATAAATAACTCAAATGTTTTAATATTCTTTTAACTCAGATTTGAAAGTAGTGTATTAGTATGCTCTAAAGTTAAAGTTTATCAAGAAGTTGAAATCATCATCATCCAAGTTTCTGTGAGTGAAACTAATTCTCAACTTCGTATCTTCCCATGGCATCCTGAAATTTTAACTCCAAACTTCATTGTGTAGCTTTACTGGTTGATAAAAATATAAATACATAGCAAAGTAAATATCATTGCTAAGGTATAACTGTACAACAGTGTTTGGAGGAAGGTATGTTAACTGGTTGAAGATATGCTATAAGAAACATTATGTTGTACACAGTGGGTCAGAGTGAGATAAAAATATCAACTGAAAGAGAAAGTAGGCTGGCCAGATAGCTCAGCAGACTAAAGCATCTTCTTAGGCAGAGTGCAGGGTCTGGGGTTCGATCCCCAACATGCTGTGCCTTCCCCGCACCCAGGGCACACTGAAGCAGCAACTGAGTCTGGGCGTGGTCACCAGTGCTTGGGAGGCTGTAAAGTGAGACCCTGTAGACCCTGTACTAAATATTTAAAAAAAGGGAAAGAAAGTAACAAAGATAAATACAAATGTGTGTGATATTACAGTTTAGGAAAAATGTTCTGAAGATAAAGGAAAATTACCTTTTCCTTCAATTTTCCAAAGTTTAGTATTAAACGTTGACATAAATTTCTTTGGATCTATCTTATTTAGTGTTATCAAACTTCAAGAATAGATACATGTATGAATCTTTCACCAAATTGGAAAAAGATTAAGTAATTATTTTTTGAATACTTTTCACCCTTTATTTTTTCTTTTGCATTATATACATTCCATGTACATTTACACACATTACATGCATATTATATGATATGTATTTCTGTGTGTGACATTTGCCTATAACATATGTTCATACCATAAGTTTTTGATGGGGTTACAAGTCATTAATCTAGCCTCTGCTTTATAAATTTTATCCTCTGTCATTTCCAATCTACTGTTAAATCTATCCAGCAAAGTTTTATTTTGCTTACTGTATTTTTAGTGTTATAATTTTTATTTTTTACTCATACCTCTTCTAAGATTTTCTAATTTGTTTTAAAAGAATTTGTAATGTCTTTAAGCCTGTTTATTATTTATTTATTTATTTATTTATTTGATACGGGGTCTCACTACTCAGCTCAGACTCATAGTCATCCTCCTATCTCAGCCTCCCCAATGCTGGGATTACAGATCTATGCCAGCATACCTAGTTTTGGTGGCTGACATGGCAGCATGTCATGTAGTACCAGGGATCAAACCAGGATCCTGGCGGTTGCCAGGCAGGCACATATACCTCTGAAATATCTCCTTGCCCCTTAACCCTGTTTATGATGACTACTTTAAATACTTCACAGGTAATCACAGCACATGGAATACCTTTGCATTGGCGTGAGTTGACAGCTTTTTGCTTATCCAATTTGTATTTTCCTGCTTATTCATGTTACGAGCTGTGTTTATTAAAGTGTTTTATAAATACTCTCTTTCTCTGTAAAATCTTGAGTGACATCATTTTTGTATGGATGGCTTTGATACTTGCAAATGTAACAAATTACTTAGGGATAGCAGGTGGTGATGTTTTACCATTTACTTCTTTCTTTATGGTTCTGCACCCCACTGAGCAACATGTGCAAAGCTTTAATTTAAGGGCTGAGATTTTTGTAGAAGTTTCTCAGAATACAGTGATCTCTGCTCTTGTTAATGTGAGGAGGAAGCATAAAATTTTAACAACATCAGAATCAGTCCAAATGAAGGTTTTAGAGGAAAAACTGAATGGAAGAATGAATTGAAGACATTTCTGATAGAGACAATGATAAAATAGGTTATTTGAGGTAACTTTTCACTTAAGAGGTTATGAGAAAAGAAAAACGTTAAATGCAAATCAAAGCAGTGGGGAATTTTAAAGGCAGAAAAATATGTCAAAAAAGCATGCAGAAAAGGCAGAGTTCAGATCTACATTTGATTCTTTTCTCTCCTCACAAGATGTGCTGATTCAAAAGTAATTGTACATAGGCTATAAAAGCAAAAATGCTAATACAGGATTAGATCAAAGATTTTTTTTACAACAAAACAATCAATGGAGTAAAGAGACAATGTAAACAACTGGAAAAATATTTGCAAATTATGTATCTGATTATAGTTTCTCATATCTGCAATGTATATCCTTATACACCTAAAAAATCTCAAAACAAAAAAAAAACCTAATTAAAAATAGGCAAGACATTTAAAGAGACATTTCTCAAGGGGAGATATTATAGCCAAGAGGTATATAAAAACCACAATAAGATACGACCACACTCATGTAAGGATTTTAGAAAAAGAAATAGGGTAACAATTACTTTTAAGGTACAGAGATAAAGAAACTCTTGTGTGTCATTTGTGCAAATTTAAATTGCATTGTTTCTTCTACAAAAATAATAGAGGTTTTACCAAAAATGAAAACCAGAATCTCCATACATACATCAATCTCCCTACTGGATATATAATCCAAGAAAATGAAATTAATCCATCAAAGAAATATTGGCAATTTGTGTTTATTGCAGTACAATTAACAATTCTTAAAAAATGGAATCAATGAAATTATCCATCAGCTGGTGAAACTGTGGTACAAATACCCAACTGAATAGTGTTGAGTCATAAAAAGGAATGAAATGCTGTCAGCTGCAACAACACAAGAGAACTGAAAAACATAATATTATGTGGAATGAGCCTTGCATAGAAGTATAGGTACCTCATGACCTTATTCATTTGTGGCATCTTAAAAATGCGAATATGATGAATGTTAGGAGTAAAATAGTCATTACCAAAGGCTGGAGGTCGACTGGGGATAGAATGAGAAATACTGTTTAATGAACACATAAGTTCTAGTTAGACAAGAGAAAGAATTTCTAGCATATTATTTAACAGTAGAGTAACTTTAGATAATGATAATGTCATGTATATTTCAAAAAGCTAGAGAAAATAATTAGGATTTTGCATCACAACAAATTCATATGTATTTGAGGTTAGAGATAAGTTTAAACATTACACAATGTGTACCAGTCTTAAAACATCAAATGGCGTACCGTTAATATGTACAAATTTATATTTGTAAAACTGTCAGTTAAGATACATTTACTTTAAATTCTTTTTTTTTTTTTTTTTCGGAACTGGGGTTTGAACTCAGGCCTTTGTGCTTGCCAGGGAAACACTTATTCCACTGAGCTATCCCTCCAGCCCTTTTTAATATTCTTTTTATTTACATTTACTTTAAATAAAAATTTCATGAAGCGAAAGGAAAAATAAGCAATAGCTGAAAACCTGAACTAGCAATAATGACACCAAGGGGCAAATTTTAACTTAAAGTGTAGCATGGAAGAAGATCCCTGGGAAGCACCATAACTTTATCAGGTAAGTTTATCATTTCCTAATTAGACTATGGTTATTAGCCCCAAATTTGACAAAGTAAAAATCAGTGGTCTCTGGAAGAAGATAAAAAGCATCAGAACTTCAAACCTTCTCTATATGCCTTGAAATGTGATGTTTGTGATTAAAAAATAATCAGTCAAAAACTGCAAGAATTTCATAAAATATTGGAGGAAAACTAGACAATAGGAACAGGATAGTAATTTAGTTATTTGAGTTAAGAAATACCAGCATAAAATAATTATAATTAATAACACATTAAGTGTGAGGATGAAGAATACTACCAAAATAATGAGAATCATGGAGTAATATAAATTTTCAGTTAAAATGGATCACAGTAGATTTAATTAGAGACTCAGAACCCTATAATATCAGTTATATAACTGAGGATATAATTCTTCAACAAAATAAAGAATAAAGCAACAAAAAGGAAAAATGGAGAAAATACCATGAAAATCATGAAATAGGCACACACATCTAAAATTTATATACCTCCTTAGAGGTGAACAGAGTGAGAATAAGGCCAAAAAAATACAATGAGATATTAGGTGAGCATTTTTTAAAACAAAATAGAAGTCATCAAGTCATAATTGAAACCTCAAGCAAGACAAGAGCAAAGAAAATCAAATCTAGAAGGAAAGAAGAAGAAAAGGTCGGCCAAAAAGGGAAAAAGTTGAATAGTTAAATAAGAGAGGAAAGAAAATAAATGACACATTAGAATTCCATAGTCATCAAAAAAGTCCTCCAAACAGAAGACAAGCTCAAACACTGAGTGAAATTTTGCCCAGAAGATTGACACAATACAAATATTGAAGAAAGTTATTAATTTAAAAGTGAAACTACCACAGAAGCAAGCAACATTACAGATAATGGCGAAAAATTAAAATCATTCTTCCTTCTCCTAAAACTGACAGGACAAAGCTGCTTAAAATAATTAATTTTTATTATTGTACCAGAAATTTGATTTAGTATGAAATATGAAAAAACATAATGAATGATCAGTGAGTAAAATATTACAATTATTCAAGCATAATATTTTGAAAATAAAATATTTACATAATTCAATAATCATTCAAAACTAATAAGTATATTTTCAATATACCAGGTCAATGGCACTTCTGTATATCACTAGAATAAGATGTGGAGGGTTATCTATAAAATTTGCAAAATTGAACTAGTGGGTCATCTTTTCAATGAATACTTTGGTAGGATAGTTATTTTAATTAGATATCTTAAAGTTTTGATTACAATCAGGACAGTTGAATGATTAATATGTATTTAGAAATAACATTCTTGTCAAAGAAATGAGCAAAACTTTAAGATAAGGAGGCTTAGAAAAACAACCTATAAGAAAGTCAATTAAAACAAAGATAGACAAACCATGCACATGTGATTTTGTACTAAAAAGAGCAAAAGGTATGTCTGATTTGAAATGCAGGATTTCTTAGAAGGTCAATTATAGTAACTAAAATACAGGAACTACATTAAAGATACAATATATTGTACATGTTCTTAACATATATATGCAATATTATAGTATAAAATAATTGTAATTTTTGCCAAATTCATTAATTCTAATTCATTGATTCTAAACTATTAAAGTAGTAGATTTTAATACATTAAAATAACCATAATTATTGAAATTTTATGAAAACACTAAAGAAAATACCATTTATTAATAAATCTGTGATAAGGCTAGTGAACCACATAGGAACTATATAGTGTATCATAAATTTGCACCTCAATTTCATTTCATATTTCAAAAATATGAAAACGGGGAATGGAAAGCTGGAAGGGGCAAAATGAGTTTAGTTCGCCACGGGGCTGTTTGGAAAAACCCAGGAGAAGCTGCCTAAAGAGCTGGTCAATGAATGGTCACTGAAGATAAGAAAAGAAATGAGAGTTGTTGACAGACAAATAAGAGATAGAGAAGAGAAAGTGAAACGGTCTGTGAAAGATGCTGCCAAGAAGGGCCAGAAGGATGTCTGTGTGGTTCTGGCCAAGGAGATGGTCAGGCCGAGGAAGGCCATGAGAAAGCTGTGTGCATCCAAAGCACACATGAACTCCGTGCTCATGGGGATGAAGAACCAGTTTGCAGTCCTGCGAGTGGCCGGGTCCCTGCAGAAGAACACAGATGTGAAGAAGGCCATGCAGAGTCTCGTGAAGATTCCAGAACTCCAGGCCACTGTGTGGGAGCTGTCTAAAGAGATGATGAAGGCTGGGATCATAGGAGAGATGTTAGAGGACACGTTTGAAAGCATGGACGATCAAGAAGAAATGGAAGAAGAAGCGGAGACAGAAATTGACAAAGTCCTCTTTGAAATTACAGCAGGATCCTTAGACAAAACACCCACTAAAGTGACCAATGTCCTTCCTGAGCCTGAACTTTTAAGAGCCATGGCTGCCTCTGAGGATGAAGAGGAGGAAGAGGGCTTGGAGGCCATGAGTCCCGGCGGGCCACACTCCGCAGCTAGGGCCTGCTCTTCCCATGGCATGCCCGCGGGCGCCTGTGCGTCGAGGAAGAGGCGGCCATTGCATATAGCTCTTGCACTACACCTCTGTCATGAAGCACTGCATTTGGGAAAAGGTCCTGTGCTTATCTCTTCACTCTCTGAACGGTTTTGAGATCTCAAAGGGATTGTTCTTAAGAAGGGGGTGTGATTAAATGCAGCATTTTCAGGAATATAAACAGAAATATCTTATTGGGGAAAGCAGAGAAATCCCTTTTTCTTATGAAGCAGCTCTAAGAACAGAGACGATTGCCTGAATGTTGAGGACTCTGCATTGTGGAGGAGTGCTGTAAAACACTGTAAAAATGGATTTTAATACATTTCTGCTTTAACATTTAAAATATATGAAAACATAAGAATCAAAATAATTTCTCGTGTCTTCCAAATATATTTCATCAACATTAGTAAGAGTGACATAAACTAAAAATATTTCAGTATTTCTGACTTCCCCAACCTTCTCTTATTTCAAACACCAGCTATATGCTTTGTAAATATTGTCTAGCCATTTGTTCCTAATTCAATTATATTTGTTCTTCCTAAACCATTTCACTTCAGAATCTTATTTCCCTGTAGGTAGAAGTGAGATTGCTTTTCATATGTTATTATTTTAATTTTGGTTTTCTAAGTGCATTTACATTTTTAAAAATAGATGACACATTTACCCATTAAAATCAATGTTTCAGAAATAAAAGTCACATAATGAAATATTTCTACCTTATATCAAGTGCATATTATGCATATATCAAATAAAAAAGCTAGAAAATGTATGCACATTCATAATTTAAGCAATTGAAATCTTTGTATATTGTAATGAAGTGTTGTCGTTATAGCCTTAAAATAGCAAAATGCCATATGTCATTTTGAAAGTCATACAATAGATGGATTAGCAGCACAGTTTGAAACATTTTCCCTTTAGGGGAATTGATTTACTGGCTAGAGTACAACAAATGACAATTGTATCAAGATGGAATTCACTTTGCACAGTACAATAGACTACAAAAAAAAAAAGAAAGAAAATCATCAGTTGCTTGCATTATCATCCTATGAAAGATTTTTCACATTGCTTAGACTCAAATTTAAAAGTAGTAGTTGAAAGATATGAGAGTAAATGAAATTTAAAATCCTAGAAAGAACTTCAAAATTCTGTTCCCTGGTCTACTCTTTCAGTGATTTTGATATAATGCTATCATGTGGGGCCTTAGCAGAGATATATATTTTATGATGCTATCCTAACACCACAGAAAATAGTCCAATTGAACACTACTGCCTTAAAATTAAGTAAGATATTTATTGTTACTGTATTTTATTTAAAATTATTTTCTAAGTAAGAATGTAAACAGTATGTGTCACAAATGCTTGCTAATAAAAGATACACTGAAATATGTAGCATTGCATCTATGATTCTCAGACATTGCAGAAAGTTACTAGTAATGACTGGCTGTGAGATTAGTTTAGCTTTCCAGTTTAAGGGTAGGGAAATAAATCAATTCCATGTCACTTATAAGATGGTGTGAAAGTAAATAATTTCAGAAAAAAATTGAGAACTCATAGTGTTATAAATTGTAATTATATTTAAAAGGATAAATACCTATTTTTTATCTATGAAATACTTTAATAGAATGAAAAGAAATGTTATCTTGAAGTCAGAGTTGCATGGAAACAGAGTTTGTTCTTTAATATTGGATCTCTTCATTTTTCTAATCCTTAATTTATTCCTTTATAGATAAGAAAGTTAGAAGATGTGCTGGCCAAATAACTAAGTGGATTAAAGGACCTACAAAGCAGGCATAGGAGTGAGGGGTTTAATACTTGGGCCTGCCATGCTGGTCCTGGCCCTGAGGTGCGCTGAGATAGCAATTGAAACTGGGCGTGGTGGTGCAGGCCTGTAATCCCAGAACTTGGGAGGCTGTAAACTGGAGAATCACTGGATCTGATCTAGTAGTGAGATCCTGAACATCCTGTAGACCCTTCCCTAAAATAAAAAAAAGAAAGTTAGATGATAATTTCATATAGTCTTGTTGAAAATTAATTAATTAATTAATTTATTTTTTTTTTCAAAGTTTTATTGACAAACAGATAGCAATGAGACAGTTTCAAATCATATCGGAAGGACAGTTTCAGCAAATAATACACTGCATATATTCTTCTTAGTGGTTAATTGCTGTACAAGATGCGGACTTGTGATCCCATTTACAAACACCATTAGAACAAATCATTCT
>NW_004524606.1:2562695-2567036 GCF_000260255.1 Octodon degus | reverse complement strand
TCAGATCCTCTGGAAAAATTCCCAGTAGAGGAATAGCTGGTTTAAAGGGGATTTCCAGACCAACTTTTCTAAGGAGTCTCCATACTGATTTGAAAATTAATTTAACAAATAAATAATTTAGTAGGTACATCATAAATACCAGCTATCTTCAAGAGTGTTTTTATTATGTGTCATTTAGAAAAGCAATCACATGACTAAAATTCAGATAGCTTAATTCTTGAATAAAATATGTGCCTTTTTTGAAGTCCATTAATAATTAAACGAAATTAATTCAAGTGAACAAGACCAATAAACTAAGGATTCACTACTGAAATTTCAAATGGATTTCTTTTATAAATGGGCTCTCATAAATAATAATGGCTTAAGTCTACACAATTTAATGATTTAATCAGAATTTAATTAGCTGTTAAGTATTCAAAAATAGATTAGTTATATAAATTATATTTCTAATTTTTGAGTACTATTAAGTGATACATAATACTCCTTCTGACTTGTTAAATACAAATTTTTCTATCTTGACCATGTAATTCATTTTCCAAATGCACATTCACAGACTTCTTGCTTTATTTTGAGATTTAAAGTTCCCATCTATAGCCAATACATTCAGAATTCTGCTGCAAATATGCATTGAATAGTGTTCTCCAGAGGAAATATTGTGATGTAAAATTATGTAAGGAGATTTACTAAGTAGTTTGCAAGATCAGAGACAGGAGAGGTTACAGAGCCAGATAATTTAGTGGATGCACAGCCCAGCAAGTTAGAAGCTGCAAAATGCAAGGGAACAGGATGCAGTGCTAACTTGAAATTAAAGCCCTGAATGCTCTCTGGAGAAAATAATTTGTGTGAGTTTTCATTGGGAGGTTGAAGAAATGAGTTTAATGTCTACAGTTGTTGGCAAAACATGTACCCGCTTAAGTAGAGTGGAGTTTCAAAAAATGAAGTAGGCTCCCTTTTTTCACCCTTTTATTCCACGAGGACTACAAGTATACAGTGTCACCCAAAGCAGGATGGTACTCTTACTCTCAACTTAATGGTCCACATGCAAATCATCTCTGAAAACACCCCTCACACACAGAGAGAAGTGTGTTCCACTATTCTTTCTGGTGTTTCTCAATTGAATCAATGATAAACAGATCATTATGGCCTGCTATCTAGGTAACCATACATTGTATAAAAGAAATAGTCACATATCGGGGGCTATGTGACAATGGACTAATGCTGATTCTAGGAGATCCAAAATATTATGACCTTCCCAATAGCAGGAACCTACAAAGATTAGGTGGTCAGTGGTGTTTTAGCCATGATCCGCTTGTCAGTGGACCTAGTGGATTGAAACTCCTTTATGAAATCACTTCCCTAGTTCCAGATTTCATAATAGGTATAGATAACTCAATGCTTAGCAGAATCCCCACATTGCTTTTTTATGTATTTAGTAAAGCATCTACAGGGCCTCACTACACAGATTGGTAGTGATTCTTCTGCTTTCAGCTTCCCAAGCACTGAGATTACAGGTGAGAACCACCATGCCCAGTTTCAATTGTAGTCTCAGCATGCCCTGGGAGCAGGGCTGGCACAGCTTGCAGGGAATTGAATCCCGGTCCCTGCATCTACTTAAACAAGTACTTTAGTCCACTGAGCTATCTGACTGGCCCTCCCACATTAGTTTTTAATGAATTGCATTCTACCAAGGGCATTAGTACTGGGAAAGATCAAATAAAAGAAATTAGGGTTTCTCTTCCCAGGAAAATAGTAAAATCAAAACAATTATGACATTTCCTCAGGATTGTAGAAATTTGTGCCACTATCAAGGATTTAGAAGATGCAGGGTTGGTGGTTCCTGTGATATTCCTATCTACCTTTATTTATTTAGTACAGAAAATAGGTGGAATTTTCAGACTGACAATGAATTATGTAAAGTGGTGGTTCCAATCAAGCCCGCAATTTCAGATGCAGCTTCCTTACTTGAGAAGATTAACACACTTGTTCCTAGTTTGTGACTGTCTAAGCTTTTTCATCAATGAGACAAAATACCCCATGGCTAAAGTTAAAGGAGGAAAAGTTTGTTTAGCTCACAGTTTGTACAGACATCAGTTCATAGTCAGCTAGCTTCAAGGAAGGGTGGCTTCGAAGAGAACAGTTCAAGGCAGGTAGAAGATAGAAAAAGCAACATTTTTCTATTTTAACATTTTTTTCTGTCCTTTTTATCTTATTCAGACTACTGGAATTATGGTGGTGCTAAACCAATTAGTGGACTCACACACCCTTAATCTCATCATTTCACATTCTAGATTCAGCCACCTCTGAAAAAGCCCTATGATCACATGAGTCTTTGGAGAAACATCTAGAAACAAACCATAAGAGCAAGTGTTGATTTGACAAATGCCTTTCACTCCATGCACATTCATCAGGGCCACAGAGGCAGTTTTCTTTCAGCTGGCAAGTGCAGCAACATTACATTTGCACTGTCATATCATATATTCTAGTTTTGTGTGGCAATTTTTCTCAAAAAGATCTTGATTTCCTTTTTCTTCTATAAGTTTTCACACTGGTCCAGCATGGTGATGACATTTTGCTATTAAATCCAAGTGAGCAAGAGGTAGCAAACACACTGAGCTTGCTGGAAAAGACTGTCAGAGGAGTAGAAGTGTATCAAACTGATTTTCAATGGTCCTCTCTACCAGTATAATTTCTAGGAGTCTACTGGAGTGGGGTATGCAAAGATATATCTTCTAATGTAAAGAACATGTTGCATCTAGCTCCTCTTTTAGCAAAAAAGGCCACAATCCCTACTGTGACCATTTGAATTTTGGAGATAACACATTTATGACTTAAGTGTGTTACTACTTTTTATTTAGTCAGTGACATAGAAACTTGTAATTTTTCTGGGTCCCAGAATTAGAGAAGCTCTACCACAGGTGCAGATTAATACCGAGTACTGTATCATTTTGGTTATATGATCCAGAATATCCAGCAATACTTGATGTGTCAATAGCTAATGGGAGGTTGCTAAGAGCCTCAGGCGGGCCTCCATAGGGTTGGTTAGACTTTAGACCTAACATTTTAGATTATGGTGCTGCCATCAACTGTGAACAACTACTGCCTCTGAGAAACAGTTCATGGACTTCCGATGGACCTTAGTAGAAATGAAATGCTTGATCATGGGATGTCAAGCTACTGTGCACCCTGAATTGACTACCAGGAACTGAATGATATCAGACCCACCAAGTCATAATGTCAAATATGTTCAACAACTATCCATTATCAAGTGAAAAGGGTACATACATGATCAGGTCTGGGCAGATCCTGAAGGCACAGGAATGATATACAAAGTAGCTAAAATACCCAATATTCACACACCATATGTGTGTTCCCCAGCATATGCCATGACCTCATGCATAATACCCTGTCGTGAGTTGATAGAAAAGTCTAGGACCTAATTTAAAGTTGGTTCTGCATATTATGCAAGCACCACCCACAATTGAGCACCTCAGCTCCAACAAACGAGCACTGGGTCTCTTCTACCACTAATCAAGAAGCCTACAGACAGGCACATACAATCTAATGATATCAAATGATACAACAAAGTAATAAATCAAGAGCTCAAATGTTCAAATTTCTAACTCTAGAAATTCATTGAGAAAACCACAAGCTTCTAAGTGTATCAGGAAGGAGAATCTGCTCTTTTTTAAAAGTAAGGATGATGTTGCTGAAAGCTAAGCATAAGTTCTTGTAATTCAACCGTTTGGATAACAGTAAGAATTTAATGCTCATTTGAAAATTATCTGAATTTAATTATTTATTTTTAAAATTTGAAAACAAATAGGAACAAAGACAGAAACAAAGTAGCAAGCAACAGTGCAAATAATTCAGAATTTCAGAACAAGAATAAAAACAATAGCTGTATTGCATAATTTCATCATCAAATTTTTTCATATTGGTAAATAGTTATACATAATTTGTCAAATAATTAAACAATATTTACTTTCAAAATATTTAATTTTTTTCTTGTCCTTTTTTACTTTATATATTTAAAAATTTATTTTAAAGAGAGAATACTAATTGATAAGACATTAGAAATAGTATGCATTTAGAAGAATAAGATGAGAAGTATTCAATAGTGGTTTTCATATTGCACTTTGACTAACTCTATGTGCTATTATCTATGATATCAGCAACTGCATCAAAGACAGCAAAGTAAGACTATTAAACACTAACTGCTGCGGAGCCGGGGAGATGGCTCAGTGGAATAAGTGCTTCCTTGGCAAGCGCAAGGGCCTGAGTTCAATCCCTGGTTCTTCCAAAATAAATAAATAAATAAATAAATAAATAAATAAATAAATA
>NW_004524606.1:2557128-2561890 GCF_000260255.1 Octodon degus | reverse complement strand
AAAAATGCTCCACATCACTAGCCATCCATGAAATGCAAATTAAAACAACATTGAGATACCATCTCACCCCAGAAAGAATGATTATCATAAAGAAATCAACCAACAACAAATGTTGGAGTGGCTGTGGGGAAAATGGAATCCTTCTCCACTGCTGGTGAGAATGTAGACTGGTGCAACCATTATGGAAATCAGTGGGGAGACTCCTTAAAAAATTAGGAGTGGAAATCCCATTCCAACCAGCTACACCCCTACTGGGAATTTTCCCAGAGGAATCACAGTGATATATACGTACCTATGTTTATAGCAGCACAATTGGTGATAGCTAAATCTTTGAAACAACCAAGATGCCTGTCACCTGAGAAATGGATGAAAAGAGGTGGTATTTTTATATAATGGATTATTTCTCAGCTATAAAGAATGATTAAACTTGAAATCTTTATATTTAAGTGGACACCACTTTAAGATATACTCACAAGTGAAATAAACCAGACCCACATGTGTAAATGTCATATAGTTTCCCTAGTATAAGAATTCAAAATAAGAAATAAAAATAGAAAGGTATAACACAATTAAAAGGGAATTGAAAACTTGAGGATTAGACAACGAAGAGAGGGCAAGGAGAAAAGCTGGGAAATATGACAGGGGCAAAGCCATACATTTATATGTACAAAATAGGTAAGGAAATGATCCTGAGAATCTTCAGCAGGTTTTTGAGTCTAGCATTCAATTGGAAGGATTCTCACCCTAACTAGCTATATATGCTGATACCTGTGAACTAAGCAACTGCACTGAAGATAACAATGTGTAATGGTAGGGCCATGCTTGGAATGCCTATCATTCTGGTCTTCTAAATATGTACTGCTTGTCATGACCAATTACTGCCATACTGTCTCTCAAGTAAATAGTTTTTTTAAAAAAAGAGTAATAAATGAAAACAAGTGACAAAAAAATGTCACAGGACTGTCCTACTACAAGGCTATATATGGCTAGATTTCTAAATTTCTATGTAAAAATATATAACTGTTTATTCCTAGTTTTTAAATATATTCAATTTTTTTCTTCATATTCTGTAGGGACTTAAAGTTTAACATGTCAATACTTGATGGAAAATACCTGTTCCATGTTGTGCCTAAGATGTTTGATATTCAGACAAATAGTGAGGTTAAACTCAACTGCCTATGTTGTAGAGTAATAATAATAATAATAATAATAATAATAATATTTGTTTACTCCAATCTATTTCAGTTGCCATATACATGCTCTGGGTTTTAAGTCTATGAAATTCAACTCTATAACAGCAGTTCTCTATCACATTATCCTTTTTATTTTTTATTAATTTAAATGAGAAAAAATCACAATGAGACAGTTTCAAAACCAATTAGTAGGACAGTTTCAATAATTAATACATTGCATATTATTATCTTTACTATGGTTATTCATAGTACAAGATGCAGATGTGATATCCTGTCCAAACGCTATTAGTATAAATCTTTCTTCGCATTGAATTAAGAGAAAGTAGCTGTATATCTATCCTAACTATTTTGTATATATGGATACAAAATGGTCTTTCTTTTATAGCCTCTTTTTTGGTTTAGTTTTGTGAGAGATGGGTATTCCACTGCCATTTAACTATTATAGGTGTGTGAATTCAACAAAATAATCCAAGATAGTACAGTAGTGTGTTATCCGTAGGACTGGCAATGTCAGAAGTTGTTGACTTGAGCCTTTTATAGCTCAGCAGTTTAACATATCAATACTTGATGGAAATTACCTGTTCCATGTTATGTCTAAGATGTTTGATATTCAGACAAATAGTGAAGGTAAGCTCAACTGCCTGTGTTATAGGGTAATAATATCATTAAGCTTCTATTCTGGAGGGTTAACAACTTATGTTTGCTGACCAAAAATTAACAAAAAAGAAGGGCTATAAGGACAGCCAACATTTTGGCCCTTGAACTTCAAAGTCAGTGAGGACTCAGGGCATAAGTGAACCTATATTGTAGCATCCTGTAACTCAGCCATGTCCCAAATTTTCTGATCAAGGAGTTTATGGAGCCACAGAGAAAAGTTATTGATGATGTAGAGTGTGCCTGAGGAGTTTTGACTGACCTTGTCAGATACAAATATTACATTTTTTGTTATATAGGTCTTGCTTTATCTTGGTCTTAACTATCCAACAGAAAAGTATAAAAACAAGGTATAAAAAGTAAAGCCATATTAATATCCTTAGCTGTAAAAGGCTCAAATCAACAAATTCTGATATTGCTAGTTATTCAGATAACCCACTACTATTATAGACTACTGGACTATATTGGATTGCTTTGCTGAATTCATGCACCTACAATACATGAACGGCAATGGAATACCCATCTTTGACAAAAGTAAACAAAAAGGTGGGATATAAATGAAGGTCCATTTTGTAGTGAAGAAATATATATCTGTATTTACAAAATATCATAGATATGCAACTACTCTTTCTTAGGTTAGTGAGAAGAAAGTTTTGGACTAATAGTGTTTAGACAAGATATGCAATATTGTAACAACAATATTGTAACTCCTGCTGAACTGTTTTGAAACTGTCTCATTGTTACTTCTTTCTCAACAAAATTAATAAAAAAAGAAAAAAAATAGAGGAAAAAATTACTGAGTTGAGGAAAAGGATGGGCAAGATATAGAGGGAAAGAGCTATCTATGATTGTAAACAAGATGGTTTGGAAGATTATACTGTGTATTTCTGGTGGTCTATGGAAAGAGCAGTTAATGCTTAATTTTTTCTTCTTTTTTACTTTTTCCCATTTTTGTCTTAGTTTCTTATAACTTTTTTCTTTTTTCAACTTTGCATGCATATGTCTGGTTATTGAATAACTAATCTGAAGACAATACTATGCAAAACAACAAACACTGTTGAATTCATATTTTTTTTTTTGGTCAAATTCTGTATCATTTCTAGTTTTGTCTTTTATATTAATGTCTCCGTTACTTTTTACTTGCTGGTTGGACAAAATACCCACACCCAAAATTAAGACAGAAAAGGCTTATTTAGCTCACAGTTTGTGGCAATTTCAGTCTATACTTGGCTGGCTCCAAGGCAGAGAGGCACATGGCAGAGGGAAACAGTTCATGTTGGTGGAATTCAGCAAAACAACAAGAGCAAATGAGAGGAATAGTGACAGCAATGGCTGCAGATAGAAAGCCTGTCTCCCTTATGTTGCATTCAGGCTATCTGCCCCAGGCTGGGTTTAGAACTCACACCCATAATCCCAGCACTGTATCATGAATTACTTACAAAGTCTAGAATTCCACCCATGACTATATGAGGCTTTTGGGGGGGACAACTAGAAACAAAACATAGCAATTAATATTCTGTATTATCTTTAAAAAGTAAACAAGTCTAATTTATGGAAAATGATGAGAATAATCCTATAAGATTAGCATTGTAGTGGCTTTGTAACACTAATGAGTAGAACACACAAAAAATAATTTAATGAAAAATTATGTCTGTAGTTTATTTATTCAAGTCTAATAAAGTAATGATAAGCATCATTAAAATACAGGGTTATGACTCAAAAATTTAATTAGAATACTCATATTAATGTTAACTTTGTGCTAAAGTACCCTAGCATGAACAAAATTTATACTTAAATGTTATATAAAGGAAATAATACTGGGATATAATAATACTAGGATTTTTATGATCAAAATATACATAAAATTGAAGTAATTCTTGGCTGCTTTACAAATTCAAAGATATAGGCTTTTAAATGGATGTTTAACACGAAAATATGCACATCAGTCAGTATAAACATTTTATGGAGTAAATGAGGCAAACATTAAACATATTTGAGGAGCCAAGCATAGTAGTATATGCATAGAATCACAAACTCTGGAAGGCTGAGATATGCAGATAGAAAGTTTAAGCCCAGCCCGAGCAATTTATCAGCTTTGGAAAAGTTTGTCTCAAAATTTGAAAATGATGACAAGGATGTCTCTGTATGAAAACCCTGGATTCCATGTCCATAACCATCAAAACATGAGAATATTTAGTATAATTATTTCCTTTTATTATACTGCATAGACACTTGATACAGTAAAACATTGTAGCATACACAAACAAAAAGTTTGAGATTTATTGATTCTATTTTACCATTTTAAATATGTTAGAATTACAATTGTTTGCTACCATGACCACCTAAACTCCATCCCTCTTGTGATTCATGATTTATATTCTCAACAAAGCTGAAATTTGCCTAAGCCCTTTGTAAATCAAGCTCACCTTGAACTTTTCCTTTGCCCTGGTTCTTGTGTATTTTAGCTTATTCATTTATGCTTGAAATGTTCATACATGTAGATGAGGAAAGAGAAAATTTCGTATATTTGGAAACATATTTGCAGACCATCAGCATAAGAATTTTGAAAATGACATGACCAGTGTCTCTTCAGTAAAATTAAAGCATTACTTAGACTACATCTTTTTCTTTACTAAAAAAAAATGAACCTCATCCAATTTGCTGTCACCACAGTACTCTCACTATTTCCCTCTACACATCTTCAACCTCTTATTTTGTCAAAATCATGCTGAGAAGTGCTGTTTTGGAATTTTGGACTTCATTAAAGAATAGTGTGTTTCTAATATACAAACAAATATTGGGCAGCATGATATTAAGAATAACTTCAACTGTATTGAATGCCTTCTAGAGGCAGAGAGAGAGAGAGAGAGAGAGAGAGAGAGAGAGAGAGAGAGAGAGAGAGAGAGAGAGAGAGA
>NW_004524606.1:2528208-2556963 GCF_000260255.1 Octodon degus | reverse complement strand
TAAAGATATATATTCTGTAATTTATAAAATATCTTCTATGATCCTGATGTATGCCTCCGTGTAATTAATCCAGATTCACGTTTCCTTGACATTTGCTTAATGTCCACTAGGTGCTAGAAATATGATGACTTGTGTCCCTGATTTCAACATGGAAATTCCTAAAGGTTATGTGCAGAAAATTTCATTATATATTAATGACAAACATTGTAAATATTATTGAATAATTTTCATAATTAATGTCATCCTACAGTTAAGATGAACAACACCATGCTTGACAGATTAAACTTGGCCTTAATGTAACTTTATTTATTATGAACTTTTTATTTATACTTTAAAATTTATCCATAATCATAATAAAACTGTCCAAATTTTTCCATACAGATGTGTGCAACTTCAGCCAATACTTTCATTTGTGTGTATTTGTTATTATATTATATAGCCCAAGATAATTCCTCTTCATGCTAAAATGTAAACAAGAGAGAAAGAGAGAGAGAGAAAGAGTGCGCAAAAAGTACAGGTCACATGTTGGACACATCTATTTTTCTCTAAAACATAACATAATTACAATCAAGCATCAAATAAGTATTAAATGATTAGGGAAACATAAAAGTGTAAATGTGCTCTGAAATTTATTTCTTATTGCATGTGTATTTGCAAATCACCTGATATATTTTAAGTGATGTGAATTCCATTAAACCATAATCTATAAATGTAGGTTTGTTACTCCAACAGAAGTCAATTGAATGTACATGATGAAATTAAAATTATTTTTTGTTAAATTTATTTATGAAGTTAATAATTTTTCTAATGATCTCTTTCTTTCCACCTTGAATTTGATTTTGTAAACTGATTCACCACGTATATATTTGACCCCACAGCCCAGAAATGGATATTGAGGCAGAGACAGGGACAGTCCATGAGGGCTCCTATATTTGTGGTTCAAAAAGAGGGCAATAGAACTCCTAACAGTGAGTTTGACACTTTTACACAGGATTCTGATGACTCCAGCAAAGCAAATGGATAGTCTTATCAATTTCTCCTCCATTCTCAAAAAGCTATGAGTTATTTGGAGGCTTCTGTGATAGATTAATGACGTATAAATGGTGATAGGACATTTTTCTAGGGCTTTTCGTTGATTCATCTTACTCCAACAGTAGAAAGGAAATATATAATTAACTGAATGTTTTTGTACTTTAATTTTAAACACAATTCAATTTCTTCATGATGAAGTACTGCTGGATGTTGTTCATCCCCTTAGTATTCAAAGGCACTAGTTTGGATCATGTATCAAGATCAAGTTAGATCTTAAGAAAACATCACATACAACATATTTGCCTATACTAACATATGTAAATAGAAATATTTTTTTGTGATACTGGGAATTATTCCAGGTCTTTGTACTTAGTTATATTCTCAACTGTTTTTGATTTTTTTTTTGAGACAGTTTCTCACTAAATTTATAAGACACCAGTCCTTGGCTTGAACTTGTGATCCTTTTGCTCCATCTTCCCAGATTGCTGTCATTAAACAAACATTATTAAAGTATGGGATACCTCTTAGTTATTTGGCTTAGACAACATATGTATGACTACCGATTTATTTATAAAAGAAATCAAAATAAAATAAGGTATTGAAAAATAATAAAAGGATATCAAGGTATGCTAATGTTTTGGAAGCCATGATATATTTAGAGGGAAGTTACAGTTTTGTTGAATTAAAGTGATGAAAAAACAAAGACATTTACTCAGCTGAGACATTGCGATAAAAGATTTAGTAAAGGCAATATTTTAAAAATTAACAAAATGGTATAGGTAAAAGCATACTTTGAAATCAATGAGTAAGTATCACCCTATATAGTTAATTAAAATGGGATATTGAAAATGTACAAATTAAGATTGGTAAAAGATAGTCATGGAGGTAGACTGAGAAAAGACACCTTGATCACAGAAATAGTTCCCTCTGCTCTCTCATTAAATGCTATTGCTGATTCTAAGTAGAACACAGAATATGGAACAGTAATTTAAAGACACTGAAAAATAAGCAGGAACAGGTACTTCAGGGAAAAGGACCAGAATTTGAAGTATTACAGTTTCCAATGCCGGTGGATCTCAACACTGTAACATTCTGAGGTGACCGCCAAAACCAAGAAATAGTTCCAGAAGTGCAGTCTACTTCCCATTCAAGAGGAGGGCAGCAGAATGCTGAACACTTAAAAACAATGGTAAATTTCTCAATTTTTCTACATTCTTTGTAGTCCTATTTCTCCAACAACTCTAGAAACCATGCCCGTGACAACAAAAGGTGCTCCAGTCAACACAAATCCAGAAGAAGCAAATTTAGCTCCCTGGGCAGTTGATCTCTTATTCCAAGTGTGTGGGATGTTTGCTCTCCCTGACCTGTGCACCTCTCCCTATTCCTTCCTTCCTTCCTTCCTTCCTTCCTTCCTTCCTTCCTTCCTTCCTTCCTCTATCATATTTTAGGGAAGGGTCTACAAGGTGTTCAGAGTCTCACTACTAGATATGATTCATAGTGATAACTTGTTTACAGCCTCCCAAGAACTGGGATTATAGGTATGCACCACCACTCCTAGTTTTAATTGCCTTCTCAGCGAGTCCTGGGGGGCGGGTCCAGAATGCTTGCAGGAGCTTTAATCCACTGCTCTCTGTGAAAGCCTGAGAGAATGTTTTCTCTCCAGGTGACTCTCCTTAGGCACACACTACATCATCGATCACCTTCCTCTGCGGCCCCATAAGCTCCTTGATCAGAAAATTTGGGCCATAGGATGTTACAGTATGGGTTCTCCTATGTCCTGAGCCTTCACTGACCTTGAAAGGCTAGAGCCAAAATGTTGGCTGTCTTGCAGTCCTTTTTCTCTAATTTTTGGTCTGCAAACTTAGGTTGTATCCCCTCCAGAAGAGAAGCATATTATTATTACCCTACAACATAGGTAGTGGAGCTTAACCTCACTATCTGAATATCAGACATCTTAGACATGACATGAAACATGTATTTTCCATCAAGTATTGATATGTCAAACTTTAAGCTCCTACAGAATATGAATAAAAAATTAAAAAATTAAAAAAATATTTTTAAAAATAGGAATAAGCAATTACTTATTTTTACACAGAAATTTAGAAATCTAACCATATACAGCATTGTAGCAGGACAGTCCTCTGACATTTTTTTTCTTGTCTCTTGTTTTCATTTATTACCCTTTTTATTTTAAATGAACATTTACTTGAGAGACAGTATGGCAATAATTGGTCTGACATGACAAACAGTATGTATTTAGAACACCAGAATGACAAGCATTTCAAGTATGACCCAAGTATTACACATTGCTATCTTCAGTGCAGTTGTTTAGTTCACAGGTATCAGCATATATAGTTAGTGAGGGTGAGAATCCTACCAATTAACTGGTAGTTTCAAAAACCTGCTGAAGATTCTCAGGATCATTGCCTTACCCATCTTGTGCATATAAATATATGACTTTGCCCCTGTTGTGTTTCCCAGCTTTTCTCCTTGCTCTCTCATACTCTCAAGGGTTTCACAGAGAGTGAATTGCTCAAACAATGGCTGTGACTCATCCACATGACTGACACTTACAAAGGATCTACAAACTGCGGTACAAGGTTTCAGGATAAATTCTGAGGGGACTTGATAGACCTTTTCAGATATAAAAGTTACATTTCTTGTTATATAGGTCTTGCTTTATCTTGGTCTTAACCATCCAGCAGAAAAGTATAAAAATGAGGTATGAAAAGTAAAGCCATGTTAATATGCTGATCTTTAAAAGGCTCAAGTCAACAACTTCTGACATTGCCAGTCCTATGGAAAACTCACTACTATTATAGGTTACTGGACTATATTGGAATATTTTGCTGAATTCACATATCTACAATATTTAAAGAACAACGGGATACCCTTCTCTGACAAAACTAAACAAAAAAAGGGGATACAAAGGAAGGAACATTTTGTATCTGAATATTCAAAATAGGATAGATATATAGCTATTTTCTCTTAATTCACTGAACAGAAAGATTTGTTCTAATAGTATTTGTGGACAGGATATCATGTTTGCATCTTGTACTGTATATAACCACTAAGAAGACAACATTATGCAATGTATTAATTATCAAAACTGTCTTGCTAATCAGTTTTGAAACTGTCTCATTGCTATTTGTTTCTTAATAAAATCACTTAAAAATAAATAAATATTTTTTTAAAAATCCACTGAGCTACTTGGCCAGCCCTCCTGCCTCCTTTTAGAGGCTAGGAAATGTATTTTTAAGGTCACCCAGAAAAGAAATAAATTAGCTGAAGCCCATACTGTTTCAAACAGAGGACAAAAAGAAACCAACATTTAACAGATTGCAGAATTGGACAATTGGGTAAATAAACAAAGGCAGTTGTTTATAAACTCCTTGGATGGCTTTTGAGTTGAACATGCATGGATCTGATCATGATGAATGCAATGCAAGTCTGAAAATTAAATTTATATAAACATCAGAAAACAGCATATTCATTATGTTAATTTCCTATAGTGCTTTAACACCATCATAAGAAACTTACTGATTTCAACAAAACCAATTTACTGGATTCACAACTGGTGCTCAACTTGTAACTATGCTATACTGAATCAGTGTGGCGCTTGTTGTGGAAGGCCTACCTGAGGATTGTTGCCAACAGCATAAAAAGTAGAAGAGGAAGGAGGTGTGCTGCTGATCCTCCTGGAGAAGCTTGTCACGCTGGTTTCCCTAATATAAACTCAGCTGTTCTCATCATTGGAGGAGCTTGGAACCTCACTGTTGTTGAGGAAGGCTAAGGTTCATTTCTTTGGACCAATGAGGAGCTTGGAACCTCACTGTTGCTCAGGAAGGCTAAGGTTCATTTCTTTGGACCTCTAGTCCTTATTTTGAGTGTCACTTCCTGATTGTTGTACAGATCTTTCATCCCACTGGCATGACTTTCTAGTTTCCACCACTAATCTTTGGACCTTCAGTGTAAATCTTTGATACATACTTGCATGAGACATTGTCATGGGCTCTAGGCCTCCAGTTGGACTCACGGGGGGCATTGCTATAGGCTCTAGGTCTTCAGTGGGACTTGTGGAGGAGATTGCTATGGGATCCAAACCTTCAGCTGGATTCACTGGGTCTCTAGTATGTGGACAGATGTACTGCACTCTTTTGCATTTGACTCTTTGGGTGAATATTATACAATAATCCTATAAATTACATATGCTGTATTAAACTCTTTCCCATGTATACCTTGATTATAACATTTACCTAGAATTTTGGAAATCATATATCTAAAATTGTTCTTAGAGGAAAAAAATCAATTTGTATCATTGTTTTGGCAGTAATGATTACCTGGGGGTAGGTCCAGGGAGGTGTTACCCCTTTCCTCTTCAAATTTCTAGAAAAATCAGTATTTCTGACTTCTTTTTTATTATTATTGTTCAAGGTTACATCATTCAATACTTACTTTCAACATCATGTTGCCTATTTTTATATTCATACTTCTTTTTATTTGTTACTTATTAGGACTATTCTCCTTGCATTTAGTTTCCCTGGATAATCAAGAATAATTTTTTTTTTTTTGGTATTTTAAGAAAGAGTCTACATGGTGTTCAGGGTCTCACTACTCGATTGGACTCATAGTGATCTACCTGTCTACAGCCTCCCAAGAGCTGGGATTACAGACTTGCACCACCATACCCAGTCTAAGAATAAATATTCATTGTAAAAATCTTAAACCTAATAATATCAACCATCTTTTTGGCATCTGAGGTAATATCAGAGGGTCTGAAGATTAGGATATGAATGCCTATCTTTGTGAATTAGTGTTCTACCTGCTAATGTGATTGAATGAAATCCATAGGGGTAATATAGCTAAAACAGAAAGTTTCTTTGAAAATGGAACTAGCATTGGAAGTACATCCCACGGAAGGGACATTAGAAAAGTTGATCTTACCTAACCCAAACATAAATATCTCTTATGAATGATTTCATCAACTTTGGTTCCCATAAAATAATAAAAATTTCTGGGATATCATAAAAATGATTTTGTATAGAAAGAACCAGGATATTTTCAATTAATATAGGAAAGTGTAATGAATGCTAAGATGGCATAGATGTTTGAATTCTTAGAAAATTCACTGTGAATTAATAATTATTAAAAGAAAATGTATTCTTCCAATTCATGTAAAGGTGAAGAATACTTAACAAATGGTAAAACATACAAGGGTCAATCAAATAAAGTAGGTTTAGTAGGAGAATCTAGGTGTAATGAGAAATAATAAAGAGACAGCTGAACAGTACAAGTAATTCAATTTGAGCAGAGCATAGTGCAAGGCATCATTTAAAACAAGGTCTCGGGAATACTTACAAAAAATATATAAAATCCAGTATTTGTAACATAACAGTGCCAGAAGAGGAGTAAAGATATATTGCTTGAAATATTTGAAGAAGTAATGGCCAAAAGATGAGGAATGGCATAAGCATATAAAGCATATAGATTTAAGTACTCAATTGTACAAAAACTAAAAGAGAAATCCTTGAACAAATATATGATTATTTAGTCACTGAATTCTCCAGACAAAGAAAATCTTTGAAAACAACCAGAGAAAAGACACATCTATAGAGAAGAGATTTTTCTTATTTATTTATTTATTTATTTATTTATTTATTTATTTGGTCTTTTTGAAAAGGGGTCTCAATCTGCATTCAGGCTAGCCTTGAGTCCACTTTGTAGCCTGGGCTGGTCTTGAACTCTCAATGATCCTCCTGCATCAGCCTCCCAAATACTGGGATTATAGGCATGTGCTATCACACCAGGCTCAAGAAAGGATTTTAATTAATTGAAGCTGATACTGCAAGAGACCACCTCCCAAGACAGTACTGAAAGATATTATTGCTTGTATGGCTTTTGAAGAGTAGATATTACCTGTGGCATCCATTGCATAACATAAAGATGCTTGTAACTTTCTCTAATGCACAGAATACCCTCCCCCACAAAATATAGACCAAAAAAGAAAATATATAATATTTGATTAAGGGCTTAACAAAACCCTTTCAACCCAGAATTCTATATGCAGTGAAAATAAATTATGTGAAGTAAACGAAATGAACACATTCCTGAGAAACTTTTTGCTAGAATATTTTATTACATTGCTTAAGGAAAATTTCCATAAAAAGTTACAATGGCTTCAAAAACAAATGTGGGAAATGGTAACAATGATAAAACAACCAAATAATATATATTGGAATATTAAGTTGGATTGTTCTCTTAAAATCTTTAAAATATATTTGAATGCAAAGGAAAAAAATATTTTCTAGTAGAGATTTTATGTTTGTAAAAATAATACTTAACAGTAATAATAAATATAGTATGACAAAGGAATTTATATCTTTGAAAATATAAAATATTGATTAAGTATGATGTAAAAAGGACAGTTTAAATACAATTTAACTAAGTGATCACATTAAAAACATACAGAGATTTAGAAAAAATATAGATAAATAAGATGGAATACTACAAATCACTTATGATAGCTAATTTTCATAATCAGCTTGAGTTTGGGACCTGTCCCAGGGATTTGGTTGAAGTACATTTCTATGTGTGTTTGGATGGTCAGAAAGGTACAGCATGGGGTTTGTATCAGGAGTTTTGTTCCTTCCTTTCTGGCACTTCTTGTTCTGCACAAACTGAGGATATTTGTTCTAACAAACTCTTTCCCAGTAATATTCTGCCCTGGAACCAACTGTCTATGAACTGAATTCTCTTAAAACTATGAGCCAAATTAAGCCCTTTGTCCTTTAAATTGTATGTGTCTGTCATTATGTCTCAGGAGCAGGAAAGCTGATCAATACAGAAAGTTGTTACTGGAAAAGTGGAGTCACTGCATTGATTGTACCTGTACCTGCCAATGTGGTTTATAAGATCCCTGAACAGGTTTGTAAGAAGAGCTTGGAAAAGTTTGGAGATGAAAGAAGAGGAGCCTATAAGTAGAGCTTGATGGTTGATTCTAATCAGAGCTCTTAAGACCAGAATGTTAACAGTAATGTGAATAGTAAGTCAAGCTCAAGGTCCATTTGGGAATGAGGAAGGACTTCAATGGCAAGGGGATTAGATATCATGCATGTTACA
The DNA here is from genome assembly GCF_000260255.1 of Octodon degus. NCBI lineage: Eukaryota > Metazoa > Chordata > Mammalia > Rodentia > Octodontidae > Octodon > Octodon degus. Next base: position 2,548,812 of record NW_004524606.1, on the reverse strand, counting down.
CTCTGTCTAAAGACTGTCTACATTTTATCCTTGTCCTGCACAGTGAGAGACTGAGTAAACATCTTGCACTAATTGACCTAATGAAGGTAATTCAAGGCCAGCCCTATATTGACACTGCAGTATGAGTGCTGTTGGATGCTTTAGCAAGATGTGTAGTTCCTATGGGGTGCAAAAATATACAGAAAAATTAGAAGGATTTACATTTTGACCAATAAGGAGCCATGGCTAAATTTGAGGTGAAAGATCTTGTGTCTGTTGAAAACATGGAGACATTAGTGCCACTAAAAAGAAATCAAGTTGTTTGGTTAAGGATATAGCAAAGGATAATTTGAAGCCATCTCAGAAATCAGTACTACGTCAGCTAACACTGCCTCTGATAGGCAAAATTGTAAACTTTTCACCTGAGAAAGAGTCATGCTCAGGGAAAGACTCCTAGGGAATTTAATCTGTAGAATTTACTTTATTGTAGTTAACCATCAGGCAATGCAAAGGTCTCTGTAACCATGTCCAATGGATCCTGGTTACCTTTCCCACTGAACTTTGATGCAATCATTGCAATGTTGTTTTGTAGAATGAAAAATTCAACATATTTGGCATCTGGGAGGATTCCAACTGGTTTTCATAGAAAGGCCTGGTAAAGCCAGGCAAAGACAGGAAAGTATGTAAAAACTATGGAAATGTAAACAAGGTTCTATAGAGACCTCAGAAAGACAGCAATGCTAAGAATATAGAATTTATGTCAAGAAAACCTGTAGGTTATGAGTAGAACCAGCCAAAGGGAGTGGCTATATGGGCTGCCAATGGCAAGGGCATAGAAGCACAGCTTTCCAAGCCTGTTGAATTCATATTTTATCACTGTATGCCTTGAACCCTTGGTATTGAACTAGAGAACTTAATGAACGCTACCTTTGTTGGGTTTTGGTCTTGTGTATGGTCCATTCATTCTTTTTCTAACATAATTAAATATTCTTTCTTTTGGAATGGAAATGTCTATCTTGTACCATTTTATTTTGGGATTATAGAAATTGTATTTTTATTCTTTTCAGATGTTCAGAGCTAAGAATTTTCTTTACATTTCCAAAATCTTTGATTTGGGTTTTGGAAGAGACTTGGACTTTTGAAAAAATGCTGGAACTACTGAGATATTAGAACATGAATTATCACATTTTTGGTTATACATACACAAGATAGTTTTATCATGTTAGGTGAAATTATGACCTTGTGTTAATTTAGGTATCAGGTATGTTAGAGCTATGCTTGCACATCAAGTTAATCAGGATGGCACATGATAGTTCAGCTTGATAATGTCAACTTGATTGGCTCTGGGGTCTGACAAGATGTTTGGTGGAACACATTTGTGGGTTTATTTATGTGGGGAATAGAAACATGGTTTTTGGACCTATGCCTGGTTCCTTGTCCCTTTCTCTCTGTCACTATTTTCAAGACTGCTTTCTTGATGTCATCAACAAAGGGTGCTCTGCCCTACCCTTCCCATGATTTTTCTGCTTTAGAGTCAAAGGGCCACAGACTAAATGAATTCAAACTGTGTCAATTTCAATCTATCTTCATATAAGTCACAGATGTCACTCTCTGTTGAGGAAAATACCAATACATTGTTCATTTTATAGTCTCTGAAGTGGAAGAAAAGTGATAAGAGGAGCAACAAAAATGAAAAGAGAAAATAACCAACACAGTGATAAATCAAAATTCAGTAATTTCAAATTATATATAATATTATATTAAACATAAATGATTTAAATCACCTACTTAGAAGTCTTCTCAGATAGATAAAGTGAGGCATCATACCAAAACATTCTGTTTGTTTGTTTCCTCTGTCAGATGTTTGATGCAGATTGTATGATCCGTGATTAGTTCAGCTTGCTGAAAATGTGGTTGCATCATGCACGCAAGGAAACGTGCTGGCAGAAAATGAGAATATATTATCAAATCTATCTCATAGAATTTTGTATAAATCACAAAATGACAGAAACCTTTTAAAGTGTGTAAATATGATTAATAGGTGTATATTAAGCACATAACATGCCCGGACTAGGAGAATGACAAAATATAGTTACAATAGGCACAGTAGCAGTTTACTTCTTGGATAACACATTGTCGATAGCATGCTAGAAATTATATTAAGAGATGATATTCATTCAATAGAATTTGTACATGTTTATGATTCTTGAATCAATTTTAGAATTGATTTATTTATTGAATGTAAAATTTTTCATCAGAAACACAACCATGATAATCTTCAAAGACCATACTGTGCTTTCTTAATGTTGTTAACATAATGAGCTAGTTTCCAGGAATTTTTAAAATGTTTTTGTTTATATTTTGTGAAAAGTAGTGCTTCATATACATAAATATCCCTGGCTCAAATATTTTCCTCTCAGGTAGTTTGATCCAAAGTACTGCTGTCAGTACTTTCCAATTATTAGGGAAAATGTACAATGAGGAAAATCAAAACAAAGGTAGAGTTTCTGCTTCAAAAGATTTCATTATTTGCTAGTAGACTTGAGCTGGCAATAATTCTGGGACAGCAGGCAAAACCCAAAAATAGCAACACAAGGCTGTTAGGCATCAATTTTCTCTCAAATACCAAACAACTCATGTGTGTATGTGTGTGCATGCGTGTGTGTGCATGCATGCATGCGTGTGTGTATGATATTGTCAGGAGGTGGGATAAGGTGATTCTTTGAAAACAAACTATTTGCATGAAACCTTTAAAATTTCTCCATCTCATACAATGGAATATGAACAAAAAATAATTTTAATTAAATATTTAAGGAAGATATGTATCTAGGGAATTTTGGCAGTAAAGGTAAGGGTTTTACTTTCCCTTTCTTCCTTCATTATTATGCATTTATGCAGTAATGAGCCTAGCAAGATGTTTGAAAATTAAAAGTCTTCACAGAGGTTTCTGCAAAGGCAAGGTGAAAAAGCAGCAGCCTTAAGCCTTTCAAGTGCAATTACCAGAGATTGATTGCTCAAGGCATTCCTACTCCAGCTTCTCCCTCATCTTCTCCACACACAGATGTCTTTACACAAAGTCATTGTGGGTTGCTTACTATATTGTAAGGGATGTAATTGTAATGGCAAATGCATTCATGTTGTAAGCACAAGGTGACCTTGTTTTTCAGTTGCCCCTGTTGGGTCTTGGAAGTGGATTTGATTTTGAAGGGTAAATGTAATGTGAAATTGGGTCCTCTGAAGAACTTGTACACAAAGTGCAAATGAAAAATAGTGTTAACTAAACACCTTATAGTTTTGATCAGTAAAAATGTTGAAATTTGACAGGTAAAGAAGAGAATTTCTTTTTTTATTTGATTATTTTAGTGAAGGGTCTACAGGGTGTTCAGGGTCTCACTACTAGATAGGACTCATAGTGATCCACCTGTTTATAGCCTCTCAAGAGCTGGAATTACAGGCACACCCCAAACCCAGTCTCAATGGCCCTCTCAGGATGCCCTGGGGGCAGGGTCAGCACAGCAGGCCCCGCTGGGAATCCCTGAGCCTGCTTGCTGGTGCTTTAATCCACTGAGCTATTTGGCCAGCCTGAGGAAGAGAGTTTCTTTATGTTTGCCTTTCTGTACTTCTTAAAACCCTGTCCAAAGACACCAAATTCTTTCATAAAAATAATTCTGTTACAGTTCTGCTTTAATTCAAATGTGTTTTAAAAAATAAAGAAAATATTCACGATAAAATTTTATAGTATTAAGAAAGCTAAAAATTTTTCTAAAGATTAATTTTTAGTGATCAAACTTCTGAAATAATTTAACGATCCAATATAAATGAGTCCACTAGAAAACTAGAGTCCAATATTTAAAGTAGATAAATTGTTAGGCAAATACTGAGAGGGAATCTTGCCCTCAGACTCTGTAGCAAGAATCTAAGGAGTTCCAGCCTTTACAATATTTGTGATTATTGTGGTCCCTCATAGAAAAATGCCAAGCTTTTTGAAGTTTTACTTTCTTTATGAGAATGTGGCAATATAAAGAAAACTGAATAGTAGTTTGAAATTATAGGGACAATCATAGCTTAGAAGAGAAGTAAAATCTGTTAAATGTTTTAAAAATATCTATAATGTGCTAGAACTCTATGAATCTGCAATATGGAGGTAGACTATTGATTCAGCTTCCTAGCTCGTAAATTGTTTTTCAGTTAGTGTGCCTTCAGAATTCTTGAGTTTTTATCTTCTCAATTGTAACTTACTTGAAATGCTCTTTATCCTCAATTCTATATACCTGGTTTACAAAGTGTTTTATTAGCATAACATTATTTTATGGTTTTTAATAACAACTATTAAACATTTTTCAATTATGCATATGATAAATGCAGAAAATTACTTGGTATATTTTTGCCTAAAGTAAACTTGAAGTATATTCTTATTGAATTCTGATTTTTCTTTTGACTTTCATTTCAAGTCTATTTAACATTTTACCATTGCTAACTCTTTTACAATAATACTAAAGTTGGAACTAAAATACCAAGTATCTGCTATATATGTATTACTCTTTCACTGCGGAAGTAAAATTTGCATTATTATTGATGTAAGTGCAATTTATTATAATCTGAGATACCCCTAAGCAGGTATATTACTTCTTTAGTGTGAAAAAAATTGGTGATATCTTAGATCAGTTAATGAAAATGTCTGATATCAGATGTGCTGTACAGAGGAGATCAATCTGTAAATTAAATAAAGACTTTTGTCTAACGTCCTGATAAATCAGAACATCTGAGCAGGCAGAGAGAGAGAATTTATTCTCTAGCCACTAAGGTGAGATCACAGATAAAGATAAAGAGGTCTTGACATTGGGTCAAGGATTCATCTTGCAAATACTTTATGAACCTTTGTATGTGGTGTTGGAAGATACAGTAGGAACGTAGACATAAAATATCAAATAGAGCTTTCCCTGCAGGCAAGACATTAAGATGATAAACAAAGCTTTTGAAGCCTGTTAATTAATCTATCAACATAGGTACTACTTTAAATGCCTGCTAAGGAAGTTGTTTCTTAGGCTTTTTATCTTAGAAACATTAAGTTTCCACAATAAAAATTTACAGAGTCATACATAATCTACTGTTTTGCTCTTCTCATTCTCTCCATTCTCAAAAAAGAGAGAGGTACAGGGAAAACAATAGAATGATAAATCCACAGATAGAATTATAGTGTGTGGAGCAGCTGAAACTGGAGATCAATCGCATGCGGCTGGGCCAGAGCAAGGGCAGCCTCAGGAGCACAGTTCTTGAGGCAAATCACAAGAATAAGCTGTTCTTGGGCTGGGGAAATAGCTCAACAGTGTAAGGGCCTGCCTGGCAAGCTCAAGAACAAAGAATCTATTCCCGGTACCGCATGCTGTGCAAGTTAGGGGTTCCTGCCCAGAAACGGAAACCTAGAGCGGTGGTGCATGCCTATAATCCCAGTGCTGGGGAAGCTAAAAAAGAACGGTCACTATAAGTCCCAGCTGCATAGTGAGACGCTATATCAAATAAATAAGTAAATACAAATAATTAAAAAAGAGAATAAACTGCTCTAGTCTCAATCTACGTGCTCTAGCCACGTGGATAAGGTGTTAGGTGGAGATTTTTCAGGTGATATTCAACCTCCCAAGTGTATAAATTGGAGCTCTCTCCCCCTCCTCCTCTTCTTCGTCCTTCCTTATTTCTTCTCCCGTCTGGAAAGAAGGTTCCATCTAGGCCTCTGTTTTCTGTATTCTGACTCTTGTCCTTTTTTTCTCTATCCTCTTACCGTCCTTATCTTGGGAACTTCAAGAGCTGTATGGTGGGCCAGCCAAATAGCTCAGCAGATTAAAGGGGCTGCAAGCAGGCACAGGTGCTGGGGTCTGATCCCTAGGTCTGCTGTGCCTGCCCCGCCACCGAGGCGCTCTGAGATGGCAATTGAGACTGGGCGTGGTGGCTCGCGTTCCAGTAGACCCTTCCCTAAAATAAAAAAAATTTAAAAAAAAATTAAAAGAGCTGATTGGGACATGGCGATACAGTTATCAAGATAAGCAGATATCATCAGTTATGCGTGTCTAATCATTTGCTTTAAGTAAATTTTTACAGTTTCATAAGGTCTTTTCTTGATTAAATTGCACATATGTATATTGTATAATTTTTATAAAGCTATCATCACAATAAAAATAGTAAGCTTATTCCTTATCTCTTAAAGCTTTGTCATGACCTTTGATAATCCATACAAATCATACCGTCTATTATTGTCATCCACAAGGGCACACATATGTCTATTTTTCATGTTATATTACTTTGCACCCTACAGAGTTTTGCAGAAATAAAACCTTACAATATGTACTTCGTCTGACTTCTCTTATTCAGTTTAATTTGAAATCCATTGACATTTGGCATGCATCAATAGCTTTTGTTGCTACTGTATTCTAATCCATTGACATTTGGCATGCATCAATAGCTTTTGTTGCTACTGTATTCTGTAATATTTATCATTATTTCATTCATTTTTATAGCCAACTAATATTATGTTACATCTTATATGCTATATACTATTTTTATCAATTCACAGTTATTTGTAGCTGTGATTTCTCATTTTCATTTGTTTCTGGTGTGGGACCTGTATGTATAAAGCTACTATGAATATCCATGTAATATCTTTCTATGTATATATGCTGTCAATTTTGTTTAGTAAATATCTAGCGAAAGAATCAATAGTTTATACCTGTGTATGTTTCACTCTTAAAGAATCTGGCATACTGTTCTCTTTCCAAAAGCACATGTAAAATTTTAGTGTCCTATCAGGCATGTATGAGTTCCAGTTCTCTTGGTTAATATTTGCATGATAAGCAATTTAGTAATAAACATTCATAGTTTTCAAAAGATATCTTGTTATGCAGGAGATGTTGGTGGAATAGTGGTGAGCATAGCTGCCTTCCAAAAGATAGCTTGTTGTGGTTTATATTTGCATTTCTTTTCACTTATGAGTATAGCCTCAAGTTGCATCCACTTACTTACAAAGACTTCAAGTTTGTTTTTCTTTATAGCTGAGTAATACTCCATTGTATAAAAATACCACATCTTTTTCAACCATTCCTCAGGTGATGGACATTTTGGTTGTTTCCAAGATTTGGCTATCACCAATTGTGCTGCTATAAACATGGATGCACATATGTCACTCTGATACGATGTTTTCAGTTCTTTTGAGAAAACTCCCAGAAGGGGCGTAGCTGGATTGAATGGAATTTCCAGGCCTAGTTTTTTGGGGCGTCTCCACACTGATCTCCATAATGGTGGCACCAGTCTACATTCCCACCAGCAATGGAGAAGTGTTCTTTTTTTCCCCCACAACCTCTCCAATATTTGTTGTTGGTTGATTTCTTTATGATAGACATTCTTTCTGGGGTAAGATAGTATCTCAGTGTTGTTTTAATTTGCAATTCTTGAATAGCCAGTGATGTGGAGCACTTTTTTCATGTATTTATTTGCCTCTTGTATTTCTTCCTCTAAGAACCCACATAGGTAAATATTGTATTGTCTCCCTAATGTAAGAACCCAACAAAAGAAATAAAAACTGAAAGGCATAGCAGACACAGTTAAATGGAAAGAAATAGAACTTAAGGATTTAACAACAAAGTGAGAGAGAAATGAGAAAAGTTAGAAAATAAGGTGGGGAAAAATCCATATATATATATGTACATATATGATGAATAAGGCAATAGTCCTAAGAATTTCCATCAGCTTTTTGGAAATAGCAGTTAATGGATAGAATTCACACCTTGACTAACTCTCCATGTTGCTATCTGTGAACCAAGCAAATACACTGAGGACAGCAATGTATAATACTAAGACCATGCTTAAAATGCTTATTGTGTTGGTCTTCTAAAAGTGTACATTTCTAATCTTATATCAATTATTACTATACTCTCCTTAAAGTAATTTTTTAAAAAAGGTAATAAAAGAAAATGAGACACAAGAAAAAAATAATAAATTCACATTTTCTTAAGAACTAGTGAATATTTTGCTGAATTCACATACCTACGATATTTAAATGACAATGGAATACCCTTCTCTGACAAAACTAAACAAAAAAGTGGATACAAATGAATGACCATTTTGTATCTGTATATTCAAAATAGTTAGGATATATATACAGCTGCATTCTCTTAATTCAGTGAACACAGAGATTTGTTCTAATAGTGTGTGTGGACAGGATATCATGTCTGCATCTTCTACAATGAATAACCACTAAGAAAACAATATGCAATGTATTAATTATTGTAACTGTGCTAATAATTGGTTTTGAAATGATCTTATTGCTATTTGTTTCTCAATAAAATTATTTTTAAAAAAGAACTAATGAAACTGTGTTTTGTATCTTTTGTTGTATTTACTTGCTACTTTCTGAATTATATACTGAATATTTTCTACTAATTTCCCCATGAGAATCTTTCTTTTTTTCTTTTTTCTTTTGTATTTAGAACAGGGTCAGCAGGGTCTACAGGGTGTCACTACATAGGTTGGACTAGTAGTGATTCTCCTGTTTTCAGCCTCCCAAGTGCTTAAATTACAGGCGCACACCACCATGCCCAGTCTCAGTCACCATCTCAGTGCACCCTGGGGGCAGGACCAGCATGGCACACTGGGAATTGAACCTGGGCTGCTGGGCTGTGCCTAAGCAGGTGTGTCAGTCCTCAAGAATATTTCTTAATATTGAAATTAGATAGTAGTTTGTCTTTCTAAATACACATCCTTTATTACATATATATTTTACAAATATTTTCCTTTTCTATGGTTTTTCATTTTATTCTTCTAAGAGTAGTTTTATTTTTTATTTTTATTTCATTTATTTATCTTTCAATAATTTTATTAAGAAACAAATAGCAATGAGACAGTTTCAAAACAGGTTAGTAGGACAGTTACAATAATTAATGCATTGCATATTATTGTCCTCATAGTAGCTTTTCATAGTACAAGATTCAGACATGATATCCTGTCCAAACACTATTAGAACAAATCTTTCTTCTCATTGAATTAAGAGAAAGTAGCTGTTTATCTATCCTAACTATTTTGTATACACAGATCCAAAATGGTCCTTCATTTATATCCCCTTTTTTGTTTAGTTTTGTAAGAGATAGGTATTCCATTGCCATTTAAATATTGCAGGTGCGTGAATTCTTCAAAATAATCTAATATTGTCCAGTAGTCTATAATAGTAGTGGGTTTCCCATAGGACTGGCAATGTCTGAAGTTGTTGACTTGAGCCTTTCACAGCTCAGCATACTAATATGGCTTTACTCTTTATACCTTGTTTTTATACTTTTCTGCTGGATGGTTAAGACCAAGATAAAGCAAGACCTATATAACAAGAAATGTATCTGCCAAGGTCAGTCAAATCTCCTCAGGATTGTCCCGAAACCTTGTACTGCAGTATGTAGATCTTTTGTCAGTGTCAGCCATGTGGACGAGTCACAGCAATTGCTTGACCAATTTGCTCTCTGTGAAAGCCTGAGAGAATGTTTTCTCTCCAGGTGTCTCTCCTTGGGTGCTTTATACATCATTGATCATTTTCCTCTGTGACCCCATAATCTCCTTGATCAGAAAATTTGGAACACCACTGAGTTACGGCATGTTACAGTACAGGTTTTCATACATCCTGAGTCCTCATTGACCTTGAATGACTAGGACCAAATGTTGGCTGTCCTTGTAGCCCTTCTTTTTCTCTAGTTTTTGGTCTTCAAACTTAGGTTGTTAACCCGCCAGAATAGAAGCTTAATGATGTTATTACCCTGTAACACAGGCAGTTGAGCTTAACCTGATTATTTGTTTGAATATCAAACATCTTAGACATAACATGGAACAGGTATTTTCCATCAAGTATTGATGTGTTAAACTTTGTATCCCCACAGAATGTGAAGAAAAATTATTTTAAATAATAAGAATAAACAATTACATATTTTTACATAGAAATTTAGAAATCTAACCATATACAGCTTGTAGCAGGGCAGTCCTATGACATTTTTTTCTTGTTAGTTGTTTTCATTTATTACCCTTTTTTAAAAACAAACATTTACTTAAGAGACAGTGTAGCAGTAATTGATATGACATTAGAAGCAGTACGTATTTAGAAGACCAGAATGACAGACATCCCAAGCGTGGCCCTAGTATTACACATTGCTATTTTCAGTAACAGTAGTTTTTTTAAAATTTATTTTTCCATAATTTTATTGATAAACAAATAGCGATGAGACAGTTTCAAAACAAATTAGTAGGACAATTTCAATGATTAACACATTGCATACATTCTTCCTAGTGGTTATTTGCTGTAAAAGACGCAGACATGATATCCTATTTACAAACTGTATTAGAACAAATCCCTCTGTTCATTAAGAGAATGTAACTATATATCTATCCTAACCATTTTGAATACACAGATACAAAATGGACATTCATCTGCATCCCCTTTTTTGTTTAGTTCCATTATTTGAATATTATAGGTGTGTTAACTCAGCAAAATATTCTAAAAGAGTCCAGTAGTCCATAATAGTATTGGGTCTTCTGCTTCACTGGCAATGTCAGAAATTGAGTGCCCTACAGCTCAACATAAAACCATGGCTTTACTTCTTATACTTTGTTTTTATACTTTTCTGCTGGATGGTGAAGACCAAGATAAAGCAAAACCTATGCAACAAGAGTTGTAGCTTTTGGATCTGATAAGGTCAGTGGAATCTGCTCAGGATTTATCCTGAGATCCTGTACCTCAGATTGTAGATCCTTTGTCAGTGTCAGCCAGGTGGATGAGTCACGGCCATTGCTTGGCCACTGTGCTCTCTGTGAAAGCCTGAGACAATGTTTTCTCTCCATGTGACTCTCCTTAGGCACACTCTACATCATCAATCACTTTCCTCTTTGGCCCCATAATCTCCTTGATCAGAAAATTGGGCACTACTGAGTTACATGATGAGTAACAGTAGTTTTAAAGAGCAGAAATTCTTAACAGTGATGAAGCCCAGCTTGCTATTATTGTTTTCTGTTAAGTGTCATAATTTTAATATTATATTTAAAAAACCATTACCTAGTGCAAGTTCAAAGATATTTCCCTTTATATTTTTCTAAAATATACAGCTTTAAGGTTGATTTTATATTATTGATTGTTTTATGTAAATTTTATATGTGATAAGAAATATGAATTGATGTTATTTTTCATACTGTTTGGTCCATTGTTCAGTGTTCTCATAATAATAGTTGAAGATACTATAATTTTAGATCTATGTGTATGGAAATCAATTAGCAATACATAGTTTGGTCAAATTCTAGACTTTATTTTTCTAATATCTACTTTTCCATAGCAAAGTTAATTACACATGATCTTATTTAAAGTTTTAAAATAAGCCAACATGAGATATTAAGGTGTTCTTATTTTGTTTTATTTAAAGTTGCTTTAGTAATTGGAAGATCTTTGAACTTCTATTTTGATTTTGTAATCAGCTTTTCATTTTTAACAAAAATGCCTAAATTTGGTGGTAAAATTTGTAAAGTTTAGTATATCAATTAATTTAGAGAAACATAATTTTAATATAGACTTACAATTTGTGATGGTGAATACTTTTACTGATTTTAGGTCCTCTTAAATTTTTTTCAGATATCTAGTTTTTATGTATTTAGGACAGTGTCTACAGGGTGTACAGGGTCTCACTATGTAGATCAGACACATAGTGGTCCTCGTGTTTTTTAGCCTGCCAAATGCTGGAATTACAGGAGCGCAAGACCACGCCCTGTCTCATTCGCCTTCTCAGGGGTGTGGCCAGCAGGGTATGCCCAGGTTCTCTGCCTAAGCAAGTGCATTAGTCCTGAGCTATCTGGCTGGCCCAGAAATCTTTCTACTTTATACTGCATAGGTGCTATACATATTTCATCTATTCTTTTGATTTTTATTGTAAATATGTTTTAAACTTCAGTTCTGAATTGCTTGTTATTTATATATAAGACAAAAAACCCATAAAATTAAGAAAAAAAGAATTAAAACTGTGTAATCACAAGAAAAGTGGCTAGATTGCTTAAGCTTTTTAATGTGATTACCAAGGTAAGAAAGGCAGACTTAGTCTCTTGTCTTGCTATTTTTTTCTATTTAGTCCATCTAGTATTTCTGTCCTTTACTACTTTCTCTTTAGTTAATTATGTTTAGGTTTCTATTTTTCTATTTATGGATACATTAGCTATAATTTGTTTTATTTAATAATTTCACTTAAAAATACATCATTATGATATCATATTCTACCCTTAACTGATCTCTAAATCTTTATGAGAGCATACATACATCCCCAAGAATTTGTGCTATTTACATTTGATTTCTATGTATATGACATCCTCAATGATCTAGTCCCATTCCTTTCTACTTTCAGATTTTTCACTAAATGATGCAAAATTTTAAATTATTAATATCACCCATGCATGCATTTCTTCATTTTGTGGATCCAAATTTCCATTTTGGTATAATTTTCTTTGCCCCAAATCCAGTATTGTCAAATTTTTAGTATTTTCTTAAATTCTTTAGAGCTATAGATTTGCTATAATCTACCTTTCCAAATCCTAGACACTACATCAAATCTCTTAATAAATAAATTAGTCATTAACAAAGGAAATTTAAAGCCATAGGGATACTACTAATTTATAATTATGGCCATAATATGACCAAGCTTATAATACCAAATGCTGGCTATTTGAAGATTTTCCATATATGAAATATGAGAATATAAAATATTATAGCTACTTATAAAATATTTAAATTTTTATATTTTAAGTTTATTTTTATTAGTAATATAGTTACATTCATTGTGAGAAGGTGATACATATGTAACCTGCACTGCCAAATAGCCCAATACTCCCAAAATTATGTCATCCAAAATAAATGGAAACTTGTATTCATATTAGACATGGTATGCACATGTTCAGAGTAACATTAAAAAGGTAACAAATGAATGGTCCTCCAACACGAACAGGAATGTGTATTTGATAAAACACTATTTAGACAAGAAACAGTATACATGACAGATAAATAAATCCCAGTAAATCATAATAGTGAAAGAATGAAGAATCGCATGTCCACACTATATGCTTCTGAAGAGAGCTTTCTACAAAGGAACACAAAGACATATTTTGTGTTGATGGAACAGATTGCTAATTTTATTGAAAAAGTGATTACAAGACTGTATTTATTAGTTAAAACACAGTAACTAATGGATGAATGGTTTTTGCTGCATACAAATTATATTTTGATTAAAAGAAACATAAATTGAGAAAAAAATAACTTTTTTGTAGTGGGACGAAAGCATAAGTTTCTCAAGTACAATTTGGTTTATATGCCTGTAAGAACCAAATTTGAATGTTACTGCACAGAAGTCAGTAAAATATTCATTTTAATATAAAAATCATTCTTGCAAAAAATTTCATAAGAATTATCAGAAATTTGTTGTATGAGAAATTAAGGTACACACCAGAAAAAGTAAAAAGCTAATTTTTAAGCATTATTGTTAAGAAGTTAAGTACAAAACAGAAAATATTATCTGTTAAAAGAAATCTTTTGGATTTCTCACATAAAAATGAGGTAATTACAATTACTCGTTTAATCAATGTATTGTGTAGTTGGTAATATTTTTCAGCAACTTTTTTGCTCAAGAAGACCTCTTAGCATTTTAAGCTCCACTTAAAAAATAGAACCGTGTTATTCCTTAAGGGGAACTAAAAATTACCCAGTTCAATCATTTGTGCAAGATATCATTTCTTTTCATTACATTGACAATGTGGAGATTCAAAGTAACATGCCACATAGGTTTGAATTTAATCTAGGTCATTCTAATACTATACTACTTTTTACAAACTATCAATTGTTTGGACCATCAGATTCATTTAAATATAAGGGAATGCTCTTGTGTTTTAGAATTTTTTTTATTAATTTTATTGAGAAACAAATAACAGTGAGACAGTTTCAAAACCGATTAGTATAACAGTTTCAATTATTAGTACATTGCATATTGTTGTCTTCATAGTGGTTATTCATACTACAAGATGCAGACATGTTATCCTGTCAGAACACTATTAGTATTAGAATTAACATGTATTTTGTATATATGTCAAGAACTTTTGAGGAGTATAATTGTTATATAAAACAAACATGATAATATAATTTTTAAAATTTCAGAAAAGAAACTCAATAATTGTTTTATTCCCATAAATGAAATTTCTGAGAAAATTGAAGGCAAATGTCCAATACTTTCATAGACAAATTGCAAATTCTGAGAAAATTAGACCAAATCATATTTGTACAAGAAAAGGCAGTATCATCAGTGTCCATACCAAAGCCAGGATATTTGACATATATAAAATAACTAATTCAATAAAAACCATTGTGTACTAAAGAATTGGATGAAGGCCAGACAGATAGCTCAGTGGACTGAAGCATCTGCTTAGGCAGACCACAGTGGCTAGGTTTGATCCCTGACATGCTGTGCCGGTCCTTCCCCTGGGGTGTGCTGAGATGGCAATGGAAACTGGGCATTGTCTCACATGCCTATAATCCAAGCACTTGGGAGGCTGAAAACAGGTGAATCGCTGAGTCTGAGCCACATAGTGAGACCCTTGTACACCCTGTAGACTCTGCCCAAAAGTCATAAAAAAAAAGAATTAGATGGTATAAATGTTTCTCATTTTGTAGTCATTTTTGAGTCAAACAACTTACTTATAGTAACTAGCAGAATTCAGATCTTCAAGAGGTAATTATTGAGTTTAATTCAGGAACCATAAACCTTTTTATGGATATAAATATGTCTAACATAAATATGATCATAATACCTCTAGGTGAGAACTCATATTATTGCTATTAGAGAACAACAAGAATATGAAAACATCTCTTCCATGTCAAAAGCTTAGTTTGCGAAAGGCTGGTTTTTCAATCTTGCTAGAGAGTTAAGGCACTGGCCTCTGAGAAGCAATAGTAGAGTCACAAAAGGCAACTCTATGAAAAATTACAACTGAGCTAAAGCTTGCTCCATGTCACCTGAAGTAGCACTTTATAAATTAAGCTTTGCTGGTGATATTTTCTAGCAGAGTCCATCACCTAAAAGGGATCATCCATCACGTAAACCAATGCAGATACTATTTTCTAGCCTAGCTCAGAAATCAATCAAATGTGATTGAAAGGATGGGAAATTTTATTTGTGCCAAATAAGCCTGTGAGTCGTTTTGCTAAAGCAAGACAATAGGCCTTAGCTCACCAGTTATTCCCACAAGCTTAACTCAAATCACTTATTAGAGAGTGGTCAGTTTGGTGTGCTCCAAAGAATGCAGGCAGCTCCACACTCCTGTGCTTCTGCTTATATGATTCCCTTACTTTTGTTGGCAGTCAGTCTTTTTTTTTTTTTTTTTCAATATGACAAGGTAGTGGAGAGATTTTCTCTGGATCTGTACAGAAAATCTACAGCATGCATACACATCCCGTATCTCATGCATATTATACTTTGAAGTTGCCCAGTTTGAGTTTGTAGAGATAAAAATGTTACATTCTTATAAGGTTTTGGCAGCTGTTAAATCAAAGCCTATAAGCAAAAAAAAATAAGATTTGGCAAAGGATGCCATATAAATATTCATTCAATTATTGTTCAAAAATGTTCCATCTTTTAAATGCTTCCCAATGTAATTTGTAAGACTTACTTTGCAGTTACTATTCATACAACCCTGGCATAAGCATTTAAACTGGAAATTTTTCATTGGTGTGTTGATATTAACTAATTAATCAGAATATATGCAGGTATCATGAATTTTAACACCTATGTCCTTTTTTTTCCATTTAAGCTTCACATATATGATAGCACATTGCAGTTTAGTTATGTCTCCCTGATCTCCAATATGCGATAGATGAAAGTTCCTTTTTTGTCATTTAAATTCTTTTGTAGGCTATTAGATATTTTATAGAATTTGTTATTCATCTGGTGGTTTGTTATGAGTGTACTACAAAGTGAGAAGTTTGGAAGGGAATACCAAAAAGATGAAGTACCTTTTTCAACATATATCAGAGAACACATACTGTCAATATGACTTACTGCTATTAACATTAATCATATTGCTAAATGCAATAGCTAGCATTTTGCTCCATTGTCATTACTATAAATTAACACTTTGCATCAACATGGACCTTACTACCTGATCAGGAACATGAAATGTATAATAACCTAAGAAGTTTAATTTTTGGATCAATAATGTTCACATAGTTGAACATTTTAACAGTTGGGTTTTAATCACTAATACTAATATCTTGGGCAATTTTAGGTAATGATATCCAAAACTGTAGGGAAATACACAACAATCACTCTGATTCTAAATATTATTTTTTATGTTTTTTTTCAGTGATGGTATGAAATAAATGCTAGGAAATCACACTGATTAACCAATGTCCTTAGCCCTGACAGAATTATATCCCACAGTTTTTATTCTATATTGAAGTGAAAAATAATATAATAATATTTTCAATATAGTAAAATAATATTTTCAATATAGTAAAAATAATTAGCTTAATTTTTGCATGATTTTTAATTGTTATTAAAATTACGGCTACTTTATGGATTTGTTTCATTTGTGTTAAGAAAATTTGCAACATGGTGGTATGCTCCTGTAATCCTAGCACTCGGGAGGCTGAAAACAGGAGGATCACTATGAGTCCGATCTACCTAGTGAGCCCTGTAGACCCAGTAAATACATGAAAAAAGAAAAAGAAAACTTGCAACAAGGAAATCTTTCTATCCTACTTTCATGCCCATTTCATCTTTTTCAAAAAGGATATCATGGCAGGGAGCAGCCACTGGGCTGGCCACGGACTCCTATTCCAGGACTCTTGTTCCATCATTTGCCAGTGTCATGGGCTGCCTTCAAATTCTAAAACAGTATTCATCTTTCTATTGAAAGATGACCAGGATAAGCTTGTAAAATTAAAATCATGTAAATGAAAATTTCCTGAGAACTTACAATTTCATTCATGGAAATATTCAGAGAATCAATAATAAAAAAATGGAAATTAAAACATATATAAGCAAAGAAAAAGATGTACGATTAAATTAGTAAAATGTTGAGGTGGAGCATAGGATAACTACTAAAAAGCACAAAGAAAAATGGAAAATATAAAATAAAGTAACAGGACACTAAACAAAATTTTTGTAAATTGTTTTTAGTATTACATGCAGCAAAAATTAAATGGTTAGGAATTTTATTTTCAAAGGATCTTTATTTTGTCAGTACCTGGTTAAGGGACCTAAAAGGGCTTTCTATAGGAGTGATTAGTACATAAATATTTATATTTTCAGAATGATCATAATTGAATGTGACAAAAAGAATTGGACCACAAGGAAAATATTTTCAATTTTGTTGTATATCTCACTAAAGATTTTCAGACACATTTAACTTAATAAATTGGCTAGCTGTCAGCCATTACATGTAAACCAATGGCCAACAAACATGCAATACCTCAAACTCCTAAACTATTGCACTGTAGCCTCTGTCTCAAATTTAATCTAATTTTATTTTGAAATGTTTGATCAAGTTAAAAGTATAGGCTAATCCATAATGGGAAAAATTCAATTTTAAAATATTTACAGGAAACGAAAGGTAAGAAGCCAGAGAGATAGGTTGGTGGCATCTTGGTGGCTTGCCTGCGGGGCAAGCACAAGATCCTGAATTTGATCCCCATTCCAAAAAAAAAAAGAGAAAAGAAAAGAAAAAATATATAAGTATGTAAGTATGAGACAGAAATCTCTGGTTAAAGTAAGTGAATCTTAATTTTTCAATGTTTAATCTTTTCAGTTATTTAAATGATTCTACATTTATAGACACAAACCGAATTTATATTCCCTAATAAGTACTAGTCTTAAAAGTTTTATTTTCAAATCACAAAAAGAATGAACATGTTAGAAAACTGATTAATGTATAATCTTCAGATTTATAAGATTCACTTTTATGCTGTCTACTAATCTGCCCAACATAGTCTCCCAACAGGTATTTGAAATATTTTTAAATGACATTATTAAATTAAACTTGGAAATGCAAACACATAGCAGTTTTTGATGTAAATGCATTCCCCTGTCCATAGAAAAAATGTGTTAGAGAACACTTTCTAATACTTGTAGTGATTATTATTATTTAGCATTTTTTCCTACCATTTGGACTATTACCCATTACCTTCCCATAAGTCATTTATAGAATTATATTCAATATTTTCATTACTGTTCTAAGCACTTGGGTTTAATTGATTTTTTTCTTCTTACAAATTTATTCTTGTTCTCTCCCTACCTCCTTTGCTTCCTTCCTTCCTTCCTTCCTTCCTTCCTTCCTTCCTTCCTTCCTTCCTTCCTTCCTTCCTTTCTTCCTTCCTTCCTTCCTTCCATTCATCTATCCTTCCTTCCTTCTTTTATTCCCTCATTTTTTCCTTCCTTCCTTCCTTCACCAGAGAAATAATCTTCACCAGAGACACACATAATATCTGTGGAAGCAAATCAAGATTACTAGTTTAATTAGGTAATAAAGTAAAAAGGAAGTTATTCCTAAGTTGGATGAGGAAATGAGGGATAACTGCAATGGTCTGGCATGATTTTGATAAAAACAATTATATTCTCAGAATGAAAATAAAATGATCTTAATATATACTTTCTAATTTTTTTATTTCAGAATATTCAAATGAAAGAAAAATATTTTAGGAAATGTGTGCTAAGGTAACATATAATTGAGAAAAGCAGAATCATTCCACATATAGTTCCTTTTTTAAAAATTAATTTTATTGAAAAACAAATAGCAATGAGACAGCTTCAAAACCGATTAGTAGGACAGTTTCAACAATTAATACATTGCATATTTTTGTCTTCTTATTGGTTATTCATAGCACAAGATGCAGACATGATATCCTGTCCAAACACTATTAGTACAAATCTTTCTTCTCACTGAATTAAGAGAAAGTAGCTGTATATTTATCCTATTTTCTATATACACATACAAAATAGTGCACCATTTATATTCCCTTTTTTTTGTTTAGTTTTGTCAGAGATAGGTATTCCATTGTCATTTAAATATTGTAGGTGTGTGAATTCAGCAAAATAATCCAATATATTCCAGTAGTCCATAATAGTAGTGGATTATCCGTAGGACTGGCAATGTCAGAAGTTGTTGACTTGAGCGTTTTACAGCTCAGCATATTAACATGGCTTTACTTTTTATATCTCGTTTTTATACTTTTCTACTGAATGGTTAAGACTAAGATAAAGCAGGACCTGTACAACAAGAAATATAACTTTTGTATCTAACAAGGTCAGTCAAATCTGCTCAGAATTTATCCAGAAACCCTGTACCACAGTTTGCAGAAAATTTTTCAGTGTAAGTCATGTGGATGAGTCACAGCCATTGCTTGACCAATTTGCTCTCTGTGAAAGCCTGAGAGAATGTTTTCTCTCTATGTGACTCTCCTTAGACACACTCTACATCATTGATCATTTTCTTCTGTGGCCCCATAATCTCCTTGATCATTAAATTTGGGACACAACTGAGTTACAATATGTACAGGTTCTCCTATGTCCTGAGTCATCACTGACCTTGAAAGGCTAGGCTAAAATATTGGCTCTCCTTGCAGCCCTTGTTTTTGTCTAATTTTTGGTCTGCAAAGTTAAGTTGTTAACCCTCCAGAAGAGAAGCTTAATGATATTATTGGCCTATAACATAGGCAGTTGAGCTTAACTTCACTATCTGAATATCAAAGACATAACATGGAACAGGTATTTTCCATCAAGTATTGATATGTTAAATTTGAAATCCCTACAGAATATGAAGAAAAAAAGGAAAAAGAATTAAAAATAGGAATAAATGGTTACATATTTTTACACAGAAATTTAGAAATCTAACCATATTATATATAGCATTGTAGCAGGACAGTCCTATGGCATTTTTTGTCTCTTTTTTTATTTATTATCCTTTTTTTTTAAACAAACATTTACTTGAGAGACAGTATGGCAGTAAGTGGTATGACATAACAAGCAGTATGTATTTGGAAGACCAGAATGACAGGCATTCCAAGCATGACCCTAGTATTACACATTGCTGTCTTCAGTGCAGTTGCTTAGTTCATAGGTATCAGCATATATAGTTAGTGAGGGTGGGAGTCCTACCAATTAAGTGCTAGTTTAAAAAAACTACTGATGTTTCTCAGGATCATTGCCTCACCCATGTTGTGCATATAAATGTATGGCTTTGCCCCTGTCATGATTTTTAGCTTTTCTCCTTGCCCTCTCTTTTTTGTTTAATCCTTAAGTTCTTGCATTCCTTTTCATTGTGTATTTTCTTTATCTTAAATATAGTAAATCTTTTTTGATGTCTATTATAATACTATTTCTTTAGGACAATAGACAGTTTAAAATTTTATTTATTTTTACTACAAATTAAGTCTCAATATTTTCTAAAGCAGAAATTAAAGCATCAATTGGAAATAAAGGCACATAGAGTTTAAATGTTTTGCCAGAGTGCACAATACTGCTATAAAAGCACTTTATTGCATGCTTTAGGCTATTTCCCTTCATAGTCCAACTTGGGTTTCATTGGGTATATCAAATT
>NW_004524606.1:2518591-2528047 GCF_000260255.1 Octodon degus | reverse complement strand
CATGTGGTGCTGGGGGATTGAACCGCGGTCCCTGATGCTTTGCTAAGCTTGTTCTAAGTAGGTGCTTTAGACCACTGAGCCATCTCTCCAGCCAGTAATTATGTATATAAATGTGTATTTTTTGCTTTCCTTATTCCTCTTTGGGAGATTTCATGATATAAATGCATTTCAATAATCTACTTTATAAATTTAATTTTGAATATTTTCCTTTTAGTATGTCTTATACTAACATTTTCTTCTTCAAGGTGAATTTTGTTTATAAATCCAATCTATTGTATGGTTCATTTTAGCCTCATATTTTTCCTCTTTAGGCGGATTAAGGTGTCTGCTTAGACACAGGGGCTGAGAGTTCCATACCGGGCCTGCTGTGCCAGCCCCGCCCCCGGGGTGCGCTGAGATGGCGATTGAGGCTGGGTGGGTGAGGCACTCCTGTAAATCCCAGCACTTGGGAGGCTGTAAACAGAGGATTACTCTGAGTCTGATCTATGCAGTGAGACCTTGTATATCCTGTACACCCTGTACTAAACGCGCGCGCACACATACACACACACACACGAAGAAGTGCGGTTTGGGATGTATTTATATATTTTATGGCTATTCTTACTTTTCACATATAGCATTCAGTGATAATTTCTATTTTAATATCCTTGTGTATTCTAATTTCTGTCAATGTGACCAAATTTTTATTTTTTTCTGCTTCCATTTAGGTTGCACTTTCTTGTTTCCTTCTCTAATAGTTTATTATTTAATAATAATGTGCTACTATGATTTTTCACTTTATACTTTAATAAACATTTTCAGATGTATTTTGAGGATGTAATTAATATAGTTGAAAACCATCTTGATTCTTACATAGTATTTCATATAAATGAAATAAAGGGATTGTTTCATGTTTATTAAAATTGTTCTGAACTCAATTTTCATGGTAATCCTATTAGATTTGGGGGTAGAAGTCAGCTATAGTTAAATACTGTTTCCATGTAAGTAATGTCTATTTTCTCTTCAGGCTTTAGATATTATATTGTTCATATTTGTTTCCAACAAATTTGATAAAGGTGTTCCTCAGTGTGGGTTTACTCTACATAAGTTTTATTTAGCATAACATATTAAATTCATATGTTTCTCAAAATTTGGGGATATTTGGCTATTATTTCTTCAAAATTTCAGTTGTTCTAGTTTACATCTATCTTCTCTTTATTATACAAAATGCATGCTTTTTAAAATAATCATTTGTTGATTTTTATTTGAGTCATTGCCAGTCTGTTCTTCACTTTGGATACTTTATATTGTTACAGATTCACTTTTAGTGAAGACAGTGTAAGATTGAATATAAAATTTATACCTAAGTATCAAGATCTGTATTGAATAAAGGCACTCTTTCTCCCAAAATTTGTAAATCTATTGCCTTAATATAAAACCCAGACAAGCCAGGCATGGTGTTGCCTTCTTCAAATCTTAGGACTTGGGAGGCTGAAGTAGGAGGACTGCCATGAGTTAGAGTCCTCTCTCAGTTACATGGCCAAGTTAAGGCCAACTTGTACTCTATAGTGAGACCCTGTGTCAAAATAAGTAACAAACAAAAATGCCATTCAACATAACATTCATCTTTTATGGAACTTTGTAAGTATTTTTTGAAATTACTAAAATTTGCCATGTAAATGTTAAAAAACAACAAAATTTTAAAAATCCATGTTATGTAACAATTATTGTCGAGTTATAGTAATATGCTGATTCTTTTTTGTGATCCTAGAAATTCAGCTCATCACCTTTATTCATTTTGGTGGTACTGGGGATTGAAAAAGATCTTTTTACTCAACTGTGTTATTAATACTAGTTAATTCACCAAGATGGCACTGATATTCATGTTGGTTCAGTCAAATATCAAGTAGTTGTAAATGCACTTTTTTTGGGGGAGGGGTAACTGATCTAACTGAGGACCTCACCCTTGCCAGGTAGGCCCTGCCCTAATGAGCTAAATCTCCAGCTAACTCAGGATCTTCAGAATGAGAGGTAAGCACTCTAGTACTGAACCACATGCCCAGCCACATCGAATCATTTTTTTTTTTTTTTTTTTTTTTTTGCTTTTCTCAGATAGGCTCATCTTTCTTACTACTCCTGTATTCTATCTGTTACTGTTTCCCATTCTGAAATGTGTCTCTTCTCTGACCACCAAGTAGGTTTTGCTCTCTAAAAAACTGACCCTGTGTTTCACAACCTGTTCCCACATCTGCATTCATTGTTTCAGCACTAAATCCGTGCTAAATGTGTCCTTACTCAGCGTTATAATTTGTCTTTGGTTCCAGAAGCTTGTGAAAAAATCTTGGTCAGTTGTACTCTCTTCTCAACCAAATTTATGAAAGTGGTTTATTTGTAGAATTTAAAGAGTATCACTGGGGTTTTTCCTCTTGGTAATCTCCAAGCCCTTACCAGTTGTACTTGGATGATCCTACCTGGGTCCTGGATTGATATTTTTCAAGTATTGACTTTTTCAAGTATTCATCTCCATGTTTAAGTTTAGTGGTTGACCCATGATTGATTAATTAATTGCTCAGTCATGGGTGGAACCCAAGGTCCTCATACTGAATTATGTCCTCGGCCCTTTTATTATTTTAGTTTCAAGACAAGAGTGCCTGTATTGGTCCTGAACTGGCAACCTTTCACCACAACCTACCAAAATACTGCTATTATAGTTATGCACCACCACACCCAATGTTATTTCCATTTTTGTAATCCTTTTACAAAAAATTTTTATTCATTCATTCATTCATTCATTCATTCATTCATTTATTTGGTACAGGGTCTCACTACACAGCTCAGGATCATAGTGAACAGGGTGCCACCTCACCCTGTTTTGGTGGCCAGCTTGTCATGGGGCCAGCATAGCATGTGGTACCGGGACTGGAACCCTGATCCTTGTGCTTGCCAGTCAGGTGCTTAGCCTGCTGAACTATCTTCCCAGCCCCTGTAATCTTTTTTGATTGTTTGGTTTTCTTCTTTTTCAGTTTTAGTATTAGTACATCATCAGACTGATTAAGTTAAATAAAATCTTCATTTCCCACAGGGACATAGGATTTTCTTTTCCTTCTTTCTTCATTGCAGTGAATTTTCTATGGGCTTTAATTTATAATACCTGTACTTTAGTCATATATAATTATTAAACAAACTCTCAATAACATATGTTGTTGAAGGGATATTGTTTTGGTTTTGACTTTGATCCAGGCATGTTTTACTTTTGTGGATATATACATATGTTTTCAAATGAAAGGTCATAATCCAATATGTTTCAATTTTTCTTTAAGACAACTAAGAATAAATTTCAGTGCCATATTTGTTGAAGCTATTAATTTATCTTCAGCATCTAGAAACATTTATTTTTTTGTTTGTTATAAATGTATTCAGTTATGATTGCCCCTTTAATTTTCTTTACCTCACAATTTGTTTGATGCATGGGTTGTTCACAATCTTTCAAAAATGGATAGACTATAAAATATACACAGTCACATATAAGTGTGTATACATTCACACATCCACACATATTTGCACAGGTGTACTCAAATACCCACATAGGTCATCCAGATTATAAAAGAGGAAATCACTAGAATTAGTTCATGCTTTGATATAAATTAGAAAAGTAGACATTGTATCACTGTTACATAAAAGCAGCAGCTTTAACTAATAACTAGTTCCAAATATGAGGTTTCTAAATAACATTATATAAGACAAATTAAACTAATGGATAATATGAAAATTAATTTTAGTGCACTAGTCAAATACAGCAGCATGTAAAGCAAACAAAGAAAAATATGGATTAATTTATAAGAGAAAGATGAAAAATTTCAAAGCTTCAAACTATATAGAATTTATTAGAAGAAAATAATTTGAAAGCAATTTTAAAATTATAACTTTTCTTTTTTAAATGTATTTAATACAGTGTCTACAGGCTCCCTTTATACACATCAGACTCATAGTGAGCCTCCTGTTTTCAGCGTCCTAAACGCTGGGATTACAGGCGCGCGCCACCATGCACAGTGTCAATCGGTAGGGCCTGCATAGCTTGTGGTGCTGGGGATTGATAATTTTTCTTATTGAAAATTTTAGTGTATTTTGTATTTCTATGAAGGATAGAAGCAACGGGAGTTTATGAAAAATGTAAAAATGTTTAGTTAAAGCAAAAGATTGGACAGGAATATTTTGTGAACCCAAACATAAAAGCTGTCAAAGAAAAGTAGTAGGAAAACCCAAGGTACCAATTTCCCAAAATTTTGTGAGATGCAAAGGATTTTTTTGTAAGCTTAATAACATGTAAAGATCAAAGGTAGAATTAATTTTAAAAAGCTAAAACAAAAAACATTTGCTCTTGTGATATTCACCTTCTTCTGACCTGCTAAGATCAATTGTTGTAGACTCCTCAAGGACACTAAAATCCTGCATGAATTACACACTGAGGTGCACCTGTGCGTCTACAGGTGCTCACAAGTCAGTCCAGAACTGGGGCAAAGGAACCAAGCTAATCATTATTATATGCTGTTTGGATCAAGATGAATAAAATAAGGTTATTCCAGGACATGAGTGTGTGGTTGTTTCCTTGCATTAATTTCCTGCCAAACATTTAGAATTTAATTCTTTCAGTGAACCCGCAACTAAGGGAGTTTTCTATTTCTTGTACTGCTTCACTTTCTCCTCCCACTAGAATGATACATTGGTGAGTATTGTTCTTAGTCCCCAGGAGATTCGCAGGATTATCATCCTGTGCTCACAGCGTAGATCAAAATGTCAGAAAACAGGAATTGATTCATCGGCTTACCATTTGTTGTTATCTGACTGAAGGAAATCCTGCCAGCTTTGTACAAATAGTCCCACCTGAGACAGCACAAAATATGAATGTGCTAGTGCATTAAATTTACACTTTCTGGGACTTCACTAATATTTTGGACAGATATACCAATTAGAAGGGCATGCAATTTATAATATTGCTGCAAATTGGAATTAAAATGGAAATGTGCATAATTATATTCTCCATATGGCACAGCAGCAGTATGATTAAATCTTGTATGGGGTTGAAAAATGATAAGCCAGTGTTATTATTGTGCAGCACACAATAACATATGGGATGTAGGCCAACTGCATCATTCTTAAATCAGCCTAGAATTTCACAAGCCACTGAATGTCACAGATGGAAGCTGTTATTTATTCCACCTGCTTGACATGATGAGAAACAATGATAAAGATTCAGAAGTAAAATTAAAAAGAAGACAGCTAAGCCTGCCTCTACTCCACTGGTTACAGTTGTTAGTGATGAGGGGACTGCAGAAGCCAGAGGTTCATACTGATTTTCAGCCTCTGACAAGATGACAGTAGATTAATTCTAACAAGAATTTCATAGAAATCTGCTTTTATAATTCAGATAAGTGACACAATATCCACACAATTGTTCTCTCAGGGGCACTCCTAAAAGGAAAACATGTCAAATTCTCCATACTTTAAAAAAAATTTAGGGCAAGTGAAGGGAAAGACTATAAATTTCTTGCTTGTCCCTTGAATTAGATTATGATTGTATTATGGAAAGTCTTATAAATGAATGGATATTAACTGCAAAATATGCCAACAGTACAGAAATTTATTGAGTAAAAAAGTGAATTTATATTTTGCTTTCCTCGCACATACCTACAAACATAGTCATTTATACTCATGTAACCTATATGCACATATAAACACATACTATGCATATATATATTTACACACATATATGTATGCACATTTAAATACCTATGTGTATTCATATTTTTCCACACAAATGGAATTACATAATTGCATTAATTAATAGACACAAATTTACATTGATATAAATGATATGGAATTATACATATTTGCTTTCAATTTGCTCTATTTTCAACAGTGTAAACACAAGTATTTTTTTCCCATTTTTAAAGCACCTTTTTTGACCCTTCTGTACAATTTTTAAAAATCAGTTCATGTTTGCACTCCATAATAATTACATTGCTGGGGGGGGGGGACATGTAGCTAACACATACTCTCTGCTCTTCCCCTTTCCCTTCATCTATCTCTTAGTCCCCTTCCCACTTGAGAAAGTTCTGTCTCCCTGCTTTCTGTCATCATTTATTTTGCTCTTTGTTTATAGTATGAGTTTCTCATGTAAGAGAAATCATGATATTTACACTTGGGTATCTGAGTTCACCTAACGTGGTTTCAAGGCGCATCTACACATGACTCGAGATTATCCTGCTTTATGGCAGAGTACTACTCCATTGTGTGTAAGTATCACACTTTCTTTATCCATTCATCTGCTGATGGATATAAGGCTGCTTCCAAGATTTAGCTATTATAAATTGTGCTGCTATAAACGTGAACATGCACGTACCACTGCAAAATGCTGTCCTTTTGCTCTTTCAGGAAGTCAGTGAGAAGGGAAATATCTGGGCCAAATGGAACTTCTTGTTTTAGATTTGTGAAGAATCTTCATACTGATTTCAATATTTATTTTACTAGGTTGCATTTCTACCAACAATATAAAAGGATTCCTTTTCCTTCTGTATCCTCTCCAGCATTTATTATTATTTGATCCTTGACAAATATTTCTAATTTAAAAATACCTCTCACTTAGATTTCAGTCTGCTCTATACTAGCTCTTGTGTCTCAATTAAGTACATCAGTTAAATATATTTAGTTAGGGGCCTGGCAAATACAAATTCCTGAGTTCGATCCCTGGTACTGCATGCTATGCCAGCCTGCAAAACTGGTGTGGTGGCGCACCCCTGTAATCCTAGCATTGGAGAGGCTGAGATGAGAATCACCATGAGTCCCAGCTGTGTAGCAAGACCCTGTATCAAATAAAAGATTTAATTTTTTAAAAAATATACTTAATTAATTTAAATCATTTGTGACATCATCTTGCCAAATCCAGCAGCTGCTTTCCTATTTTAATCACACTTGATTTGTTGTATCCCAGTTTCTGACTCATAACCTGGGATGCAGTAGGTAATCTTTTAGTGCCTTATTTATTTATTTATTTATTTATTTATTTATTTATTGGCAGAACTGGGGATTGAACTCAAGCCCTTGCACTTGCCAGGGAAGTACTTATTCTACTGAGCCATCTCCCTGGCTCCCAACCTTTTTTATTTTTAAAGACCAGATCTTGATGTTATTCAGGCTGATCTTCTGGACCCAGGTGATCTTCCTGCTTCAGCCTCCTCAGTAGCTGGGGCTATGGTTGTGCGGCAACTATACCCAGCTCCCCGCTCAGCACTTTATTGACTGAAGGAGTCAGTTGTCCCAGGTCAGTTGGGTACTGTATCAAGCACTATAAGCAATTTACTGAAGTTTCTGCTCTTCTACTTACATAAAAATTTGAGGAAATACAATTAAGTTCTTCATGGGATTGTTGTGTTAAGGCAGATGCTCAATTAATGTTAGTTAAGGCAAGAAATGTGTAAAAAATGCAGCCTTTATGAATGTTGTCATGTAGGAAAACGAAATTGTAAGCAGCCTATCAGTTGGCAAATTTGCTGGATTCTTTCAGTTTCCTGCCTTTGACAAAATTCCTCCTGTTCTGAACTCTTCTCTTTTGATGTTTGAGATCCAGTAACAAATGCCTCAATGTACACATAGGCACAAACATAATCCCTTGTGCAAAATAATTGTTTTCTATAGCTGACCTTTTAGCTGTTCAGTGTATTCCCCAAAGCCTCAGACCATCTATTCTGCCCCATGATTCCAGTGGTGAGTGAGGATCAAATCCAGGGCCTTTACACTGAGCTACATCTCTAGTGCTTTTTATTACTTTATTTTGAGATTGGGTCTCACTAAGTCCCTTAGTTGGCCAGGCTAGGCTCAAACTTGTGATCCTCCTGCCTCAGTGTCCCAGGGTGCTGAACTATAGGTATACAGTACTGTCTTAGTTACTCTTCTCTCATTGCTGGGACAAATACCTGACACTGAAAAGGAAGCAAGGAAAGATTTATTTAGCTCACAGATACTGGAGGTTTCAGTCTATTCTCAGCTGGCTCCAAGGCAGAGTGGCACTTGGCAGAGACCAGTCTTTCATGACTGTGGCAAAGAGCAAGAGCACAAAAGGAGAAGGATGAGAATTCTTCCAATTAACTGCTAGATTTGAAAATGTTCTGAAGATTCTCAGGATCATTGCCTTACCTATCTTGTACATATAACTGTATGGCTTGCCTCTGTCATGTTTCCTAGCTATTTTCCTTGCTCTCTCTTCATTGATTAACTATATATACTAATACTTGTAAACTAAGCAACGGCACTGAAGATGGCAATTTGTAATAGTAGGTTCATGCTTGGAGTGCCTGTCATTCTGGTCTTCTGAATACGGGTTGCTTGTCATGACATGACAGTTGCTGCCATGCTGTCTCTTGGGTAGATGATTGTTTAAAAAGGAAGGGGGTGGTGAATGAAGGCAGGAGACAGGAAAAGGAGTGTTGCAGGACTGCCCTGCAACAACGTTGTATATGGTTAGATTTCTGGACTTATGTGTAAATATATATAATTTTTTATTCCTATTTTAATTTTAAATTTTTTTTGTCATATTCTGTAGGGACTTAAAGTTTAACATAGCAATACTTTATGAAAAATACCTGTTCCTTATTATGTCTAAGATGTTTGATTTCAGACAAATAGTGAGGTTAAGCTCAACTGCCTAGGTTATATGGTAATAACAATAAGCTTCTCTTCTGGAGAGTTAACAACCTATGTTTGCAGACCAAAAATTAGAGAAAAAGAAGGGCCACAAGAAAAGCCAACATTTTGGCCCTAGCTTTCCAAGGTCAATTAAGACTCAGGACATATGAGAACTTGTACTGTAACATCACGTAACTCAGTTGTGTCCCAAATTTTCTAATCAAGGAGTTTATGGGGCCAAGGAGGAAAGTGATCGATGATGTAGAGTATGCCTAAGGAGAGTCACATGGAGAGAAAACATTCTCTCAGGCTTTCACAGAGAGCACATTGGCCAAGTAACGGCCGTGACTCATCCACATGGCTGACACCGACAAAAGATCTACAATCTGAGGTACAGGATCTCAGGATAAATCCTGAGGGGATTTCACTGACCTTATCAGACCCAAAAGCTACAACTCTTGTTGCATAGGTCCTGCTTTATCTTGGTCTTAACCATCCAGCAGAAAAGTATGAAAACGAAATATAAGAAGTAAAGCCATACTGTTATTTTGAGCTGTAGGGGACTTATGTCAACAATTTCTGACATTGCCAGTCAAGCGGAAGACCCAATACCATTATGGGTTACTACTGGACTCTTTTAGAATATTTTGTTGAGTTTACACACCTATAATATTCAAATAACGGAACTTAACAAAAAAAGGGGATACAGATGAATGTCCATTTTGTATCTGTGTGTTCAAAGTGGTTAGGATAGATATATAGTTACATTCTCTTAATGAATAGAGGGATTTGTTCTAA
>NW_004524606.1:2483322-2518491 GCF_000260255.1 Octodon degus | reverse complement strand
TGGGGATACAGATGAATGTCCATTTTGTATCTGTGTATTCAAAGTGGTTAGGATAGATATATAGTTACATTCTCTTAATGAATAGAGGGATTTGTTCTAACGGTGTTCATAAGTAGGATATCATGTCCGCATCTTTTACAGCAATTAACCACTAGTAAGAATGTATACAATGTGTTAATTATTGAAACTGTCCTACCAGTTTGGTTTGAAACTGTCTCATTGCTATTTGTTTCTCAATAAAATTATGGAAAAATAAATAAATAAATAAACAAATAAATGTGCATGAGTTTAAAAAAAAAGGTATAGTCCTTTTCTGCCTTGAAATTTTTTTTTTTGGAGGGGCGGTTAGCCTCTACAAGCTGTCCAGGGTCTCACTACTAGATCAGACTCATAGTGATCTGCCTGTTTACAACCTCCCAAGAGCTGGGATTACAGGTGTGCACCACCATGCCAAGTCTCAATTGCTATCTCAGCTCTCCCCCACTGGGGGCGGGGGCATCCGCATGGCAGGCCCACGGATGGAACCCTCTTCCCCTGTACCTGCTTGCAGGCACTTTAATCTGCTGAGTTATTTGGCCGGCCCTGAAACTCTGTCTTAATATTACAAAAATTTTGCTGGATATAGTGACATACACCTCTAATTCTAGAGCTTGGGAGACCAAGGCAGAGGATCGCCTCCGAGTTTGCATCCAACCTGAGCCACGTAGTGAGTTCAGTCTGACCTACATATAGAAATCTTTTATTTTGCTGGGGAGGGGGGCCTGCTTGGTGGGGCTGACACAGCATGTGGTGCCTAGGTTTGTCTAAGCTTGGCTAAGCAGGCATTTTAGACTGCTGAGCTATCTCACTGACTGCTACATATAGAAATCTTCTCAAAAAGTAAAACTAAATAATGGATAAATGTATTCTTTTTTTACCATTACAGAAAATTCTTTCTCTTTCATTTTCTCTTCTAGTTCATTGTTTCATATGCAGATTTAACCTGTTGTAGATTTAAAATGTTTAATATATAGATGAGAAAAGTTCCTATGGTTCTTTATTTTCAATTGTAGTGATTTTGCTTGTATTTTAATTCCAATGGTTGAAATTAGAAATTTTGTTTGGGTTTACTGCTTTATATTAAACTAAAAAATTTATCTTTCTAACACGTCAATATTTCTCTTCAATATAATAGGTCCTTTAATATTTTACTGCACAGAGTATTTACATATAAATTTCAAATTTATTGAGTATTATAGTTTTTGAAAATGACTACTTTTCCTTTTTAATTTTTAAAAAATATTTTATTTATTTATTTGGTACAGGGTCTCACAGCTCAGCTCAGACTCAATAGTGATCCTCCTGTCTCAGCCTCCCAGTGCCAGGATTACAGGTGTGCACCACCATGCAGGGTTTCTGTGGCCCCTACAGTGAAGCCCTCGTTTCCCAGTGTTAGCATGCCATATGGTACAAGGGCTCGAACCTGGGTCCTTGCACTTGCCAGGCAGGCACATAGACCACTGAGGTGTCTCCTTAGCCAAAAATAACTATTTTTCTTATTTCAACTTTTAAAGTGAGTTTTACTGCATAATATGGCAATATTTTATTTTTATAGATCTTGAAATTAGCAAAATCTACAGACTCATTTGCTTTATATAATTATTTCTAAGGATGGAATCATGATTCTGTAAAACTGTTTTTTACTTGCTTGTCTATATTTTTACTCTCCTGTGGTGTTTGGGTGTATGTGCATGCATGTGTGTGTATTCATCTTATTTCATTAGTACTAAAAGTACAAAGCTGACCAGTGCTAATGATCTTTCTGCTCTTTGGATGAATGAGAATGATTTCCATGTTTGGAAAGTGTAAAGCTCTGAATTTAAAAGGTATCCTTCATTAAAATTAAGATTTATGTTGCAACTTATATTTAGATTTTGACATCACATAAAATAACTAGATAGATTATGATCATTAAATTCTTCATGCAGCTAATTATATTTCACTGTTGTATATCTTTGCATTTATAACACCCCCAGTAAAAGTGTAAATATTCTTTTCTTGGTGCCTCCTTTGATTTCAAATATTTGTATTTTGTCTTGTAAGTCTTGGTTTTAAGACTGACTAAAGAACTTATATGAAAGCAAGTTCTTGCTCCAATTTCTACAATCATTTTTGATGTATCAAAGCTCCAAATTATCTGTTTTAGGTTTCTTTTAATTTTTTGACTACAAGTTCTCATATGTCCTGAGTCTTGATTGACCTTAGAAGGTTAGGGCCAAAATGTTGGCTTTCATTGGATTGTAGATATTGTTTAATTTCTTGTTTAAGTTAATCTGTAAACCATTGGTTGCTGAGGAGGGTGTTAATTTCTACATGTTTATGGTTTTTTTGTGACTCCTTTTGTCATTAATTTCCAGTTTCATTGCACTGTGGTCAGAAAATATGCATGGGATAATTTCTGTTTTCTTGCATATTTATTTATTTATTATTAATTTTGTTGAGAAAGAAATAGCAATGAGACAGTTATGAAACTGGTTAGTAGGACAGTTAAAATAGTTAATACATTCCATATTTTTGTCTTCATGGTAGTTATTCAGAGTACAAAACATTTATCTACAAAGAAAAGCCCCAGTCCTGATGGCTGAGACACTTTAATCCCAATACTCCTCAAACTCTTTAATGAAATTGAAAAGGAACCAATATTCCCTAAATCATTCCTGGAGGCAAGTATTATACTGATATCCAAACTGGAGAAAGATCCAACCAAAAAAAGAATTATAGGTCAATCTCCCTCATGAACATAGATGCAAAAATCCTCAATGAAATACTAGAAAATAGAATACAGCAAATCATTAAGAAGATTATACACCATGACCAGGAAGAATTCATCCCAGGGATGCAACGATGGTTCAACATATGCAAAGTTGTAAATGTAATACACTATATCAATAGAGCCAAATCCAAAAAAACATGTGATCATCTCAATAGTTACACAAAAGGCTTTTGAAAAAGTCCAACACTCTTCAAAATCAAAGCCCTACTGAAAATGGCCTATACCTTAACCTGATAAAAGCCATCTATGACAAACCAAGAGTCAAATGTGAGGTACAATTTGGTTTTTCTGCTTGATAAATGTGCAAAGTTGATAACCAAATGAGTTTAGCACTAAGAAAGCAATAAAGTGTGGAGGATGTTTGATGGGTTGCTATCATTGTCTATTCTTAGAGGAGGTTAAAATGAAAATGCTTCTCAGTTTTGAGGGATGTCCAACAATATAGCACAGTACTTGTCTTAGTTGCTAGAGGAAGAGAGGAAGAAAAGAGACATGGACATTTTCACAGCACGAAGAAAGTACCATGTGTGTGAGCCAAGCCCACATTAGCTAATCACAGAAAATAAAACTTGTACTTAATCTTGCATTCTAGCCCATTTTCTCCTTTGGCTATGGAAGAATGAGGAAGAGTAAATGGAAGGTAACAGCAGCGATAGTACATTAAAGATAGACAAAATCTATTATATTCTCTATTTTCCATCCCTAGTCCTGTGTATTTCCACTTCAAATTTCTAATTTAGGGAAGTCTAAGTGATGAGAAAAAGAAAACTAATTTTTCTGATTATTATATATTTAAGGCCTACATTTTAATTGTGACATTAAAGTATCTTAGCTTCTTCAAATTTCTGGAACAAAAATATTTTTTATGTAAAAATGACCAGGAAATTCACACACCTGTAATAGATATTACCCATAGGTTGGGATAGATAGGATTGGATGGACAGAGCATAGTTGTTTTTTTTTTCCTTTATGAATTCCAATCTTTTGAATAATTTTGGTAACAGTTAAAATGTGTTAACAATATTCTGTGAAGTTATTTGTTTGGTTGTTAGAAAAAATGGTAATGTAGTCATTGTAATCTTAATGAAAGTAATTGAAAATTAAGAATTTAATGGTCAAAGTTTTATGGCTGAAGGATAGCAAAGGTGCAGTATAAGAGTGCCTTTTGAGTCATGTGATTGACTGCTTATTAGTTTCAATTTTTGATACATCCTTTGGTGGATTTTAAAGTGAGTGAATGGAGAGTTGGAATGATTTATTGCTTAATTAAAGCCTATTTGTATTTAAGGTCCTTAGTATAAGTACTAATGTTGTCAACAGTGTAATCCTTTTCTTACAGCCTAACATTTTAAAATGATATTTTTCTCAAAATATGGATTTTACAAACTTACTTGACAGATTAAGTATATTAAATGGTAACTAAATTTAAAAATATCTTCTGCGTTTTGGTCTTAAACAGGATTATCAAATCTGGATTATTATACTTTAACATTGCCTATTTTAGATTTTGTTAGTTTCCTTTTTCATTTAGCTTTATATTTATAAATGTCTTTCTCTTAAGTTTGCTGTGTGTAATTTTCACTCTCCGTTTTATAACTTGCCAGAAAATACCTTTTATTGAAGATTGTGTACATCTAATAGAAATGATTTCCCCTGTGCTATTTACGCCATAATCTTCTTTTTTTTGATTCGAAGTTCTATTGTGCTTTACATGTCCCTTTCAGAAAAAGAATCTTTTTTGTGTGTACATGGTACCAGGAATCAAACAAGACCTTGTACTTGATAGGCATGTGCTGTGCCTATAGGCATGTGCATGATCTATGTCCTTGGCCTGACATGTCCTTTGCATATTGGTTGTATTTAAGATTAAGGAAGAAAGGAAAGTTTTATTTTACAACAGTAGCTATATTTTATAACTAGTGACTAAAGATAAAATGTGGGCATTTTTTTACATTAACTCTTATGTATAGAAGACATACTAGACTTTCATGAGATGTTTCCTTAAGAATAGAGATTTACAAAGATGAATACAAATGAGAAGAAAGGTTCTGTTGTAGGGTGTTTCTTGGGGACTAATGAGATGGAGAAAGGGAAAGAGAGGAATTTGAAAATTATTTCAATCCACAATATTATCAAATGTTTTGAAATTTTTGGTGGGGGGATAACCAATTTCTATTAATAATTTCTCAGGGCTAGTGAGATAGCTCATTGGCTTAAGCACCTGCTTAGGTAAGTACAGGGACTCTGTTCAATCCCCGGCACCACAAGGCACTCCAGCCCCACCGCCTGGTGTGCTGAGTTGGCTACCAACCCCAGGTGCGGTGGTGTAAGTTTGTAATCCCAGCACTGGAGAGGCTAAAAACAGGAGAAACATTATGAGTCCATGCTTCATAGTGACACCTTGTACCAAATACATAAAATAATTTCTCTCCTTTCTTCTTTCTTTCAGCTTAATTTTAATATTTTCTTTCTTGTTTGTCTATTTCTGTCCTATAGCTTAAATATATCAACCATACATCATCATCATCATATTACAGTGACTGAATTAAATAGTATTGATGCTTCATTACATTTTAAAATGTATTTTTATTTTAATATAAATGATCCCTATAAATTGATTTTGAATATTTCTGAAGTATTACTACATTATAAACATCTTGGTGATTCATTGTTATTACCATTTTTTAATATTTTGTGCAGGATCTCACTATGCAGCTTGGACTCATAGTGATCTTTCTGTTTTGAAGCCCCCAGTACTGGGATTACAGACACACACTGCCATGCCCAGCTCAGTGGCCAGCTCAGTACACCAGGGACCCAGCCAGTGCGGCATGTTATTAAAATTCATTTAATTTCCTTACTCTGTATTTGCCTAATATTGTGGTTGATTTATTTGTGATAACAGAATAGAATAAAAATTAAATCATTATAAAGTCTTTTGTAATCTTGCCAGTTCATTTTGATTTTTCATATGCTTCACTGTTGCTTGAGTTTTCAAAATTTCCATTATTGAACTACAAATGTCAGACTTTTTGCTAGCATTGCTAACATAACCTTTGTCTTATAAGAGAATGATTTTGAAAATTATTTAGTATAAAATAATATTTATGGATTATTGCTAATTAAAAACAAAAAACAGAACTTTTTTCACAATTAAGGTATTTTAAGGAAATAAAAGTTGTTTAATAATCCACATTTACGTGGTAAAACAAGTGTCATATTTAGTATCAAGATTTGAGGCAGACTATAAATCTCTGAAAAGGTAGTGCATGTCATTCTTCATATAAAAATTTATAATTATACTTTAATGTCTATTGGTAAATACCGAAAGAGGGAGAAAGAATTAATGCTTGCTCTTTCATATGGGAAATGTAAAGAGTGAAAACCATTGTAAGGTTATAAAGCTGAAAATGAATAAGTCAGTCATGACTATAGCTCATTGGTCAGATACCAGAGACAACAGGAAAGCTGAAAATCCTTTTAACATCTTAGCAAGCATGTTGGAAAGCAAAATACTATGACAAAATGGCAGGCTTATAAAGACCCTACTGAGTGCGGGGCTCCAGGAGAAGTAATTGGAAAATGTCAGCATAACAAAGTAGATTGATTTCACCTTGCTGTTTTTCAAAGATGCTACAGAGAGCAATGAGGTTTCCTGGTCTGCAACACAGTGAATGCTGTTAATAAAGAGAATTTAGGGCTTACATGCTTCCCCCAGTTGGGAAAGACCATTTTTCCTACAGTTAAAAAATAGAAAAACAGAGGTAAAAATCCTCAAAGACTGCTATGACACAGTCAAATGAAGATCCCAAAAGATTTTGACCAACACAAATGTGTGAAGAAACTGTCAAAAAAGTATTTAGTATTGTGGGGGAAAATATCAATGATATGACTTTTCCAGTCAGACTTATGGTTTTAAATGGCTTCAGGGCATCCATCATTAAATGGAAAGCCAAAAAAAGCTAATGGAATAAGGAAACCAATAAATACAACAGACTTGTGAATGCTGGGTAACGACTTTGTGTGTTCACAATCCTAGAGAACTGTTTGCAAACAGAGGTAGGACATTTAAAAAAACAAAGGCTTTTAAAATAAACTATTAAAACATAGTCATACACAGAAAAGCATACAGCTAATAACTGTATGCTTGACAAATTTTAACAAAGTTGAAATCCCTTCATTGTGAATACCCAAAGAAAAATAAGTTATCTGAACTGCAGATACCCTTGCCGATATTTTTGTATATGAAATATATAAATATTGTAAGATTCACTTTGGATATATTTTAATTGCATGGTCTAAATATGGATTTACTTTTTTCATTCTTAATATTTTTTTTTCTGGGCACTGAACTCATGACTTTGTAATTGCCTGGCAGGTGCCGCACCAGTTAACTAAGTCCCAGGCCCTATACTCATTTTCTAGTGCTATACTTTGAAGAGAAAACTCTAAAATTTATATTTATCTATTTTTATGTAAAGACAATGATGTTTTATTAAAAATGCATGTTTCTTTGATTAGAATCAGTGCTGCGATTACAGGTGTGTGCCACCATGTCTGGATTCGGTGGCTGGCTCAGCGTGCGCAGGGGCAGGGCTGGTGTGGCAGGTGGTGCTGGGGTTCCAACAGAGTCCCTGTGCTTGCCTAAGCAGATGCTTAGTCGGCTAAGCTATTTCGCCATCCCTTCTTCATTGTTTCTTTGAGTTTTCTTCAACATTACACAACAGGAAGGGAAAAAAATCAGATTCATTTTCTGGAAACATATGGTGTGGTCAGAGAGGAATTAGCAACCTCCTGATCTCGTCAAAAGTTTCTGGTGAATCATTCCTCATATCCCAGAGACAGCAGGAAATTGCACCTGGAACAAATTCCAATTATCAACTAGGAATTAAACAAATGGTCTCTGAGATCGCATAACCACAAAGATTACTCTATGTGTTCAAGTTTATTTTTCTAAAGTTATGCATTAAAATAATTTATTTCAGATGACATATTTCAGTAGAACAAAAATGAAATAAAACAGTGCTATTATCATTCTATGATTCTATTCAATCTGTTCTCTATTTTTCAGTATTTCTTCCTCTTGAGCTATATATATATATATGTATATATATTATATTTATTTATTTATTTATTTATTTATTATTATTATTATTATTTTCCAGACCCGGGAATTATACTCAGGCCCTTGCGCTTGCCAGGGAAGCGCTTACTCCACTGAGCCATCTCCCCGGCCCTATAAGAAATATTGTACATGTTTTCTCTATATGTTTAAATCAATTTAAAACAACCAGGAAGAGCAAATAAAAAATGAAGTGTAAAATCACATTAAATTCATTTTGTTGGATCTAAATTCGTTTGTTCAAATCTGGAATGTCTCCTAAAGAGTCATGTGTGGAAGGTTTGGTCCCCAATGTGGTAATGTTCAAAAGTTGGGGCTTCTGGAAAGTGAGTGGAACAGGAGGAGTCTACCCTCATCAGTAGATCTGTGGCTGAATAAACTACGAGGGTGTGGGAGAAACAGAGAAAGCCGGGGCAGGACCTAGGTGAAAGGAGTTGTCTTTGGGTAAGGGTCTTGAGGACTTGCCTGTGTTTTTATTTCATATTCTCTGTCTCTCTCTCCCCTCTCCTCTCCTCCCTCTCCTCTCCTCCCCTCCCCCTCCCTTTCCCGCCCCCGTCCGTCCCCCTCCTTCTCCCTCTCCTCCCTCGCCGCTGTTTCCAGCCATAGCCCTGTGCAGAGTACCTGTGACCCACCATGCTACCTCTAGCACAAAACCCAGATTTATCACTGACACAGAAACAGTGGGGCTAAATAATTACAGATATGATCTCTGAAGCCATGATTCAAAATAAATCTGCACGCGTATCCTTATTTCATTTATTTTATCAAATAAGCATGACGTTTCTAAAGTTCTTTTTTATAATGAAACTTACAGTTCACATTTAGAAATTTTCCTTAGTTCTTAACAGTCGATATAGTGAAGCTTTTTCCTTTGCTGTGTCTTTCAAAAACGTTTTGCATCGTTAAAATTATTATGACTACTTTTAGGGACTTTATTGTCTACAATGACCTTAAAGCTTGTAACATAGCATTAATACTGCTAGACTCCTTTAAATTTCTTTAAAAACAAATTGAGGTAATCACGCTCTAAAAATTTTAAGGCCATGTGGTAGCTAATTGCCTTGGGTAGATAAACTCTTTTTCAAAATCAGAGAGCTAGATAGATAATTATAAATCATTTAATACCTATTATTTTCATTCAAATATTACATTTGATGAAATATAAAAATTATGGAGCCAAAGACTTGACGATAGTGCGCACGTGGCAATTGTATCCTATGCGTAACTCTAAACTAAATGTTTAATTCTATATATGAGAGAAAAATCATAAAAATCTTATAAGTGCAAGCTTTCATATTTAGAAGTGATTATCACATAGTAAACTGGTAACAATAGTTGTCATATTCAAGGCATCAGAGAAATATTAAGAAGTTAGTGTATTCCTTTGGTTCTTGGTGATGAAACTCACATCAAATACTATCAATAGGACTTTTCACTCCTTCAAATTACAAAGAAAATCTGTCGCCAGACAATTTTCACAGCTCTAATTACAGCATTGCTTTTGCAACTCTATAATTAAGAGTGAACTACAATTTTCTTTCCTACTCTCAGCTGTGAAAAATTAAAAATAAAAACCAAAAAGCTAAAAAAAATTCTGAATTTCACATGGTGTTTATTATCTTCAGTGTATTAGCTTCTGAAACTGTGTTGAAGCAAAATTTAATTCCTATAAATAATTCCAAATGCAATCTGTATGTATGCCTCAAAATGCCAGCCTCTGATAATGCCTAGAGTTTTCTCTTTTTCTGTTAAAATTTTCTGTGTGAATCAATGTGCTTATAAATATGTTACTGGACTTACTACTTTGTTATCTTTCAGTTTCCTTCCTCTTTTACAATGCTATATTTAATACTTGATATTATTAGATCATTTAAAATTTTATGATGCTTCAGACATTTCTTCAGTTAATATCTTGATATATTTTTCCATTAGCTCTTAGAATTACAGCTTCTATATTCCATGATATGATCCTCCCTACCCCTACCACTATGATCCCTGCCTACCATGTACTTGTAAATTTTATATGACTTCCTACAGCCCTTTAGCAAGGCAATATGGAATATATTTAACTATACAGTAAGATTCATTACACTTAATATCCTGAACCATGTAGTTGGTCCCTTGGTGCTATTTTATACTTAGTTCGTCATTCATATTGACAAGCTTACAGACATCAGAAGGAAGTATTTGTAGCTACCTTTCCTGCCCTTGTTTAATTTGGTGTTGTTTTCTCCAGGAATGAAGGAGATACAAAGGTGAACCAGCATAAATCTTATATATGCTGAAACAGAGGGCCTGTGTTTTTAAGTTTCTATCTACTAAAATACAAATTTTTCCTTTCTCCAAAGTTTCTTTTTCCTTAGTCAGAAAGCTATCTCTAAATCCTTTACCTGGGTTTTCACCATTCTTTCTCTTAACTTTCTTTTTCTCTGATTCCTACCAGTATTCTTTTTATTCCAGTTTTTTCTCTCTCTTTTCTATCCTTCCCCCTCTTCCATCTTTTTTCTCACTCTCCATCTTTCTCTGCCTCTTCTCTTCTTTTGCTTCCCCTTTTCCCTTATAGTTCTTCTTTTTCTCTGCCTTCTCTGTATTCTTCAAAGATCTTCT
The DNA here is from genome assembly GCF_000260255.1 of Octodon degus. NCBI lineage: Eukaryota > Metazoa > Chordata > Mammalia > Rodentia > Octodontidae > Octodon > Octodon degus. The sequence goes on along the minus strand of NW_004524606.1, from coordinate 2,507,950 downwards.
GACTCTCGTTTCTGATTCCTCTTCCTTGACATCAGACAGAATGTTGGCTTAGAAGAAAGTAAAATGGGATGGCAAACCTTTCAACTTAAAGCTTTTCAGTGGTGTGAATGCATAAAATATCAACAGTGCCATAACAAGTTCAGAAAACATATAGTATTATTAAGGTGGTGTTAAACCCTGTAATTATGTCTTTCTGTGACAGGCTTTATTCTAAGCACTTTATAGAGTAAATCAGTTAATCCCCAGAGTGACATCATGAGGTAGATATTAGTATCATCTCCTTTTACAAGGGAAGGGACATACAAAGAATAGTTAATACATAATTTGTACTTACACAACTGGTATATACAGAAAAAGAGATTTAGTTATTTAGTCCATATTTTATAATATTTACTCTCTGTTGTATTACATATAAATCTTTCAAAGAGATAATTGCCTGCTTTTTACTTAAAAGACCTATTGAAAGTGGATTTTGGAGCTAGGCTTTAAAGCACATAACATCTTCATAGAACTCAGATTATAAATGTGTTCATTACTTTCTCACTACTGGGACAAAATACCCAACACCCACAAGTTACAGGGGAGAGGATTTTGTTTTATTATTTTATTTTAAAGAGAATAAAAAATTTAAGAAAACATTAGAAATGATACATAATTTCAAAAATCAAGATGATGGGAAATCCACAATGGTTGTTATACTGCGTATCGTTATCTTCAAAGAAGTTGTTCAGATTATCAGAAACAAGCATGTAAATCCTACTAAAAAGTTTTGCACATCGAAAGAAATCACCAACAGAGTGAATAGAAAACCCACAAATTGGAAAGAGTGTTATTCTGACTCACAGTTTGTAAAGGTTTCAGTGTTCAGTCAGCTGGTTCCAAGACAGGGAGGCATGGAAGAGTGGCATAGCTCTGGGACAGGACAAAAAGCGTCTGGCACGGCAGGCAGAAGCAGTGAGGGAATGGAGAAGAGGAGGGGCATATATCTTCCAAGTCATACCTGCAGTGACCTCTCACACCAGACGGACATCACCTCCTAATATCACACCCAACTATAAACCCATCACAGAATTAATCCAGTGATATCACATTCTTAATCCAGTCACCTCCTAAATCCTCACCTATGACCCTATGAGGCTTCAGGAAATATTTAGATATGAACCACAACACTAATTATTAAGTGAACCACTGGGCTATATATGTATATATTTCATAAAGATGATTTAACCAAATCCACTTTTACTCTTTATTGACATGGAGATTATTTACTTCTTTGCAGTTGCAATTCAGCTTTTGTTGATATCAAGGTCAAAATATTATTTTTCATCATCCTAATTTTTTTCCCATTTGCCCAGTCTTACTTTACTTATAAGATTTCAATCTAAATCATGCTCTATTTAACTACTTCCTAAAGTTAGACAATCATTCAAGAACTTACTATAAATATATCTCAAGGACTGAAATAGCCCTAAGGTTGATATGAAGTTGTCACATTAAGAAAAAATTGCGGGGTCAGGGAGATAGCTCAGTAGAATAAGCACTTGCCTGGCAAATGCAGGGTCCTGAGTTCAAGCACCATATCACAAAAAATTGCTTTATTATTTTTGCTTTTATCCTTAACTATTTTAACATTATTTTATATTTATTAATATAGATATTAAATATAAATTAATGTTTAATATTAACTAATGCTATTTTTAATATTAATTTTTATGATTTTCATATGATTAATCTAAATATAAATCAGTGTTTTTTGTACTTGTATAATATATACTTTATATTTGCTGTGTATATTTTGTTATTCTATTCCTCAAGAATCTTATCGTATAAAACCTTTTAATTTTTTTTTTTTTTTTTTGTATTTTATGGAAGAGTCTACAGGATGTTCAGGGTCTTACTACTAGATCGGACTCACAGTGATCTGCTTGTTCACAGCTTCCCAAAAGCTGGGATTACAGGTGCACACCACCATGCCCAGTCTCAACTACAGTCTCAGCCTGCTGGCATGGGGCGGGGCCAACACAGTAAGCCCAGGGATGGAAATCCCAGCCCCCACAGCCACTTTCAGGTGCTTTAATCCTCTGAGCTATTTGGCCAGCCCAATCTTTTAAAATCTCATCTGTTCAGGTATGTGTGTTAAAGTATATACACATATATTTTAATGTATATATACTTGTACTATATATATTGTAAAATATGCATGTTATGTCTTCCCTTGGCATTATGAATGTAATTTATTTATGATTTTATTTTGTCTCTAAATTGGATGAATCTTGATAAGAAACAATTCTAGCAGCAATATTAATGTCTGTACTAGAAAGTTTCAAACACAACCTAAATATAGTACTTTGATAGTAAGAGAGACAAGGGAAGAATTCAGTGAAAAAACAAACCAACAGAAGTTAAAAGATATAAATAGATAAATTCAACAGTAAGCTTTAGTGTAATGCATTTGCTTTGTTCCTTTTAAGATAGCTTTGTCTGTTCAGAAGTTTGGAATCTAGACTTGTGTTTTCCACTTTTGAGTGACATCATTTGCATTTTTATAAGGATTTCACTAAATCTACAGATTACATAGCTTGGGCATTTTAACATGTTGAATCTTCTGATCTGTGAGCACAGGCATCTTTCTGGTTGCTTGTATTCTCTTCTGATTCTTCCATTAATGTTTTATAATTTGTAAAACAGAGATTGTAGATGTTTTCATTTTTCAGTTTATTCCTGAGTAGTTTATTAGTTTGCTGTTTATCAATTGAAATGGGATTGCTATCTTGGTTTCTATGTTTGATAAATATTGGCATAGTAACATCATTGAGTTTTGTATGTTGATCTGTGAGATATAACCTTGTTCTTTTGTTTGTTAGTATAAGATCATGATAAATGCTTGCCTTGCAAGTGCAAGGTGCTGAGTTTGATCCCTGGTATGACCAAAAAAAAACCCAACACTATAATAAAAAAAACCACTAATAATAAAAAGTATAAGATCATGACATCTTCAAACATGATCATGTGATTTCCCATTGTTCAAGTTATTGCTCTGACTAAAATCTCTGGCACTACACTGAATAAAATTGGTGAAAATGAGTATCTATTTGTTGTTCAGATCTTCAAGACAGTTTTAATTTATTCCCTATTGAGAATAATGATAGATTTCTCTATTATCTATGGCTTTTATAATCTTGAAGTACTTTCCTTGTACACTTAATTTGTTAATAGAAGGATATTCAATTTTATTAAATATATTTTCTAAATTAACTAAAATACCAATAAGTTTTCTGTCCTTTATTCTATTGAAAGTGTGTATCACATTTATTAATGAGTTTATTTTTACTCTTTATATTTGTTTACATTTTACTATTTATTGCTGTATAAGAATTGCACTGTGAAGCCTTTTTAATTTTTGGGCTCTGTAGCTTTTCATTAGCATCTAAAATATATTTTTAATTAGTAGATGGTAACATTTTAAAATTTTAATATTTTTTCTTTTACTTTTTCATTAGTGCATATTGGCTATACATATTAATGTGCTTCATCCTGGCAGTTTTGTACATGTGCAGAACATACTTCTATCATTTTCACATTCCTCTCCCATTTATTTCATTTCACTATTTATTTGTGCATGTTAGTTAGAAATATTAATGAGTTGCTCATATTTACTGGCAGATTTGTACCTGCACATAACATACTTTAATCATTTTCAATTTCCTTTAATCATTTTTATTGGGCTCCAATTTATAATTTTAGAAATGTCATTGCCTAAAGTTGGCTGACTAATTGGCTGACTCCAATGCTGTAGGCAGTGAGGTAGAATGTCATTTTCTAGGATATATGGAGGAGAAATATATGTATAGAAGGACTTTGTCAAGAATCAGGTGGTGGGGGCCAATGAGATAGGTCAGTTCTTTAAAGGCAAGACTGCTTAGGTAAGCTTAGGCAGACACAGAAGACTGGGGTTTAATTCCCAGCACCACATACCATGCCAGCCCTGCCCTTGGCGTGGGATGAATGGGGGAAAAAAAGAATTAGGTGGTTGAGTTTCATGATTCTGTTTTTTCTATTCTATTCCAGACATGCATATGTCTATTTTTATGTCAGTGCCATTCTTTTTTAAAAAATTTAACTCATAAAAATATTCTAAAAGAGTCCAGTAGTCCATAATAGTATTGGGTCTTCTGCTTGACTGGCAGTGTCAGAAATTGTTGACAAGAGTCCTCTACAGCTGAACATAACACAATGGCTTTACTTCTTATACTTTGTTTTTACACTTTTCTGCTGGTTGGTTAAGACCAAGATAAAGCAAGACCTGTGCAGCAAAAATACAGGACCCTGAAATTGTAGATCCTGTACCTCAGATTGTAGATCCTTTGTCAGTGTCAGCCATGTGGATGAGTCACGGCCATTGCTTGGCCAATGTGCTCTCTGTGAAAGCCTGAGAGAATGTTTTCTCTCCATGTAACTCTCCTTAGGCACACTGTACATCATCGATCACTTTTCTCTTTGACCCCATAATCTCCTTGATCAGAAAATTTGGGATACTACTGAGTTGCATGACGTTACAATACAAGTTCTCATATGTCCTGAGTCTTAATTGACCTTGGAAGGTTAGGGCCAAAATGTTGGCTTTCCTTGCAGCCCTCCAGAATATTTTGCTGAGTTTTCACACCTATAATATTCAAATAATGGAACTAAAAGATAAAGGTATACAGATGAATGTCCAATTTGTATCTGTGTATTCAAAATGGTTAGGATAGATATATAGTTACATTCTCTTAATGAGTAGAGGGATTTGTTCTAATGTTGTTTGTAAATAGGATATCATGTCTGCGTTTTGTATAGCAAGTAAGCACTGGGAAGGGAGTATGCAATGTGTTAATTATTGGAACTGTCCTACAAATCTGATTCGAAACTGCCTCATTGCTACTTGTTTATCAATAAAATTATGGAAAAAACCATTTCTATTAAAAATAAAATAAAAATTTATTTTTTAACTTATTTGATACAGAGTCTCACTACATAGCTTGGACTCATACTGATCCTCCTGTTTTCAGCGTCTCTATTACTGGGGTTATAGGTGCATGCCACCACATACAGTCTCTGTCATTCTCTTTTTGTTAGTTTCATTTTTGAAACCACATAAACAGATTATGCTTATTATTCTGGGATGTTTATACTTTCATATGAATTCCAAAATTCTTTTTTTTTCTAGATTTGCAGTGCATTATATTGTATTTTAATGAGAATTTAATAGAATCTACAGATCATTTTGATTAATATGATCTCTTAAATAATATTAATTCTGCCCATCTTTGAATGTGGGACATCTTTCCATATTCTAGTGTTTTCTTCAATTTTTTTTCATTTTTCTATATTTTATTGTGGAGGTATTCTATGTCTTAAACTTATTTCCAGGTATTTTTACAAGTTATTTTGAGGGAAACTGGGTTCCTGATTTATTTCTCACTAGACTAGTTATTGATATATAGGAAAGCTATATTTATGATGATTTCATATCCTGCCATTGTGCTGAATTTGTTATTAGATCTCACTCTTCTAGTTGCTATTAAAGTCTTGGAAGTAAAGGATCATATCAACTACAAGCAAGGGTAATTTGACTTCTCTCTCTTTTTTATACCATTTTATTCCTTTTTCTTGCCAGATTGTTCTGGCTGCAATTGCAAGTATTATATAGGAAAGCAGTGTGAGAGTAGATCTCCCCTTTTTATCTTTAGTTTACAAGAAATACTTTCAACTATTTGCATAAAGTCCATTCAGTATTATACTGGCTGAAAATTTTGCATACAGCTTTAATTGTACTAAAGTCAGATCCTTCTAGACAGAGTTTCTTCCATGTTTTTATCATGAAAGGATACTAGATTTTGTCAAAGGCTTTTTCTGCATCTACTGTGATGACTTGTGGCTCGATTTATATGCAATATTACAATTATTGATTTATATTGAGTTACCTTGCATCTCTGGAATGAAGGAACTTAATGATGATGCATGACCTTTATAGTGTGTTGTAGAATTTTCTTTGTGAGAACTTTTGTTTTTTTAGGATTTTGGTACTTACATTTATCAAGGTTATTGATCTGTAATCTCTCTCTCTCTCTCTCTCTCTCTCTCTCTCTCTCATACACACACACACACATCCAATTTTGGTATCACAGTAATAATGACTTCATAGAATTAAAATTGCTTTGGGAATATTGGTATGAATTCTTCTTTAAAGGTCTTATAAAAGTTCACAGTAAATCCATCTAGGCCTAGGCTTTGCTTTGATGTGAGACTTACATTGCTTCTTCTAATAATCTATTGTTTATTGTGATGTGTTTAGATATTTTACCTCTTCTCAATCCTATTTTGAATTGGTCATGCCTAGAAGATATTGCTTTCTTCTATTTCTAAGAATTCTATCACCATCTCTAAGAATTCTTATTATTCTGTTTATCGTGGCTTACTTGCTTGCCTGTTTTGTTTCATATAATCTGCTTTCCGTTTACACTTATTTATCACATGAAATTAATTTGCTTTCTTATTCTGTATTGTGATAAGAATGACTATAATGTTACTGTAGAGCTGACACTCAGTAGCTCATCTTGTCTCTTTGACAAATCCAGTCTATCTTTTTAGGAGTTTGTTTCTCTTTCTGCTAATGAAGTATTTAAGGTAACATCTAAGTTACTTTAGATGTAAAAGCCTGTGAATTTGATTTCCCTTTAGTGAGTTAAAAAGTAAATAGATGTATATACATATATGCAAGCAGGAGACTTTCCCCCTTGCATTACTGAACATGTCCTTTTCTTTAACAAGGGGTGAATGATATTTAAATGATAATCTTTGTCTTGGCCAAATGAGTCTGTCTCATTGTGGCTGTAAGTTGATATTTAATGTTTATTCTGTGCACTTTGAAATGCTATCCATAATGTTCATTTATTCTTCTATCTTATTTAAATCAAGTAATATTACATTATCATGTGTAGAGCAAAGTATGAGTGTCTCTCTAGAATTTACCAAATAATTTCCCAACACTCAATACCATTGGATTCACTTAACCCAACAGGTGATTCAAAATAAAAATTTATTTATTTCACTGCTTGTCTCTGCACTATGAATAACTATATCACTGTTATTCCCTGGGAAAAGCTTTTGAAAACTGTTAGTGTTACTTCACTATTATGCTTAAGATCTCTTTCTATAAAAAGTTACAGTAATGATAACAAAAACATCAAAATTTTATGGTCTAATATATGATAAAACTTTCATTTACTTAAACTTCCAAAATATTTATTGAGCATATATATTCTCCAAGAGTATGGCTTTAGCACAAAAATGAGAAATTTTTTGCCCTCTTAAGTTTTCAGAATTAAAAATTTATAATAATAATATATATGTTTAAAATAATGTATTTGTCAGACAGTAGCAAAGATATTGAAGAATAAGAAAATTGAATAAGAGAAGTGGAGAGACTAGAGAGTTTGTTCCATTTTTAAAGAGCGGTGAAAGATATCTCTGAGGTGGTAATTTTTGACCACAGTCCTAAAGGAAAAGAGCAAAGTCAATTGTGAATTTGAAGCAAGAATCCTTTGGGTAGCAAAGGCAAGAGCAACAATGCTGAGACAAAAGCACTTTTGTGCGTTCTACCAATGTCACCTTGTTAGTGTAGCTGCAGAAGAATGCACAGGCAGAGTCTGAAGAGATAAAGTAAAAATAATCAAGGGACTAAAGTGTCATGGGCCTCTCAGAAAATTTAAGCATGATTCTAAGTAAGATGGGTGGCTGTTTGGAGCTTTAGAATTGTGTAGTACAGTGGCAACTGAAATTGGCCAATCATAATGAGCATCACTACACGTAGTTGTGCAGGAATTCTTCAAACTGTCTGTGAATTTGATTTTCCTTTAGTGAGTTAAAAAGTAAATAGATGTATATACATATCTGCAAGCAGGAGACTTTCCCCCTTGCATTACTGAACATGTCCTTTTCTTTAACAAGGGGTGAATGATATTTAAATGATAATCATGGCAAATGGTCATTATGCCTTCGAAGGACCACCCTGGGTGCTAAAGTACAGAGAAGACTATAATGTACAGTGAATATTATTTAAAATAACTTTCAAGAGATGTATATAATAAAATATGTAGTTTCATGAATTTTTTCTATATTTTTATTTTAATATTAAAAAAATTGTATTAATTTTATTGAGAAACAAATAGCAATGGTACAGTTTCAAAACAAGTTAGTAGGACAGTTACAATAATTTATACATTGAAAGGGGCCAGGGACATGGCTCAGTGGAATAAGCACTTCCCTAGCAAGCGCAGGGCCTGATTTCAATCCCCAATTCCACCAAAAAAAATAATAAATACATTGCATATTGTTGTCTTTGTAGTAGTTATTCATAGTACAAGATGCAGACATGATATCCTGTCCAAACACTGTTAGTACAAATCTGACTTCTCATTGAACTAAGAAAAAGTAGCTATATATCTATCCTATTTTGTGTATACAGATACAAAATATTCCTTCACCTATATCTCTTTTTTGTTTAAACATGGAATAAATAGAATTTTATCAAAGACAATAGAATCCAAATTGAAAAAAATAATCATGTGTGTAAATTATTCCAGAAAAGTACACAATGTGATGCTCCTGCAACTCAGTATGTAATTACCTGAGCTGCAGTGATTTTTGTATCATAATTCTACCTAAAATCTGTTAATTTTTATATATACTTTGAACTGGTGTCTAAATAATAAATTTTACCGATCAGTGAGAATACTATGTAATATTAATGAATTAATTACATATTTAAATTAAACAAGGGCTGGCCAAATATCTCAGCAGATTAAAGCACTTGCAAGCAGATTCAGAGGCCAGGGTTTGATCCCTGGCCTAAACAGTTACATATTTTTACACAGAAATTTAGAAATCTAACCATGTACAACATGGTAGTAGGAAAGTCCTATGACATTTCTTTTTCTTGTATCTTGTTTTCATTTACTATCCTTTTTTAAACAAATATTTCCTTGAGAGACTGTATAGCAGTAACTAATATGACACAACAAATAGCACATATTTAGAAAACCAAAATGACAGGCATTCCAAGTATGATCCTAGTATTGCACGTTGCTATTCAGTTCAGGCACTTAGGTCACAGGTATCAGCATAGATAGTTAGTCAGGGTGAGAATCCTACCAATTAACTACTAGGTTCAAAAGCCTGCTGAAGATTCTTAGGATCATTGCATTAACCATGTTATGGTTATAAACGTATGGTTTTGTCCCAGGCCTGGCATGCCAGCCCCACTCCTGGGGCATGCTGAGAAGGCAATTGAGACTGGGTATGGTGGCGTGTGTTTGTAATCCCAGCTCTTGGGAGGCTGTAAACAGGCAGGTCACTATGAGTCCAATCTAGTAGTGAGACCTTGAACACCCTGTAGACCCTTCCCTAAAAAATATAGAAAAAGAATAACTAACTAACTAACTAACTAAATAAATAAATAAATAAGAGTTGGTGCTGTGTTTTCAAAATGTGTCATTTCTTTATGGCAAAATACTTCATAATCTTATGACTAGAGTTTTGAGATGCATTGCATATTACCGCTAACTATAGTCACCATAATGAATAAAAGTACCCTAGAGTCTTTTGATCTATCTAACTCAGTACACAGTGAAGATCCTTGAACTTAACAGTAACATTTTAGGTATGTTTGTAATTTTCATCTTTACTCGTCATTTGATTTAGGCTATCTGAATTAAAACATACTTAGGTTGGTCAATTGTACATTTATTTCAAAATAACTATAAGTGGTACCAATACATTTCCACACATTTATCTCTATGTCATTGGTATTTATAATAAGTATAACAATTTAAAAAGTTTTGCATATCTACAGATATACCTGCATACAAATATTCATCACTTTCAGGTATTTATATATTTGTGTATATATACCAAGATTCCACTAAAATAGTTTGAGTTCCTTAAAACTTAACTTATTCTCTGTGCTGTCGTTTTTTTTAAATACTCCACATAAATCTCTGAACACTGTGTAAGCTTTATGAAAGTGAATGATCAGCATCTAATCATATGTTCTGAATATTTGAAGGTTGCTTTCACTCTCAACATTGTTCAAATGGGAAATATCTTTGAGAATGTTTTACCTACAAACAATTGACATGCCACTCAGAGTATCTTTTGCTTAATCTTAAATTTTTTTCTTCTTCATGTTTAACAATAATCTAAGTCAAAAGGAGGAAGAAAAATTTTCTCCCTATCAATCATTCTCTAAATTTGTCACTTCACATCATGATTATTAAATGAAATCATACACATGGAAATACTTTGGAAAGAGCTACTGAAATGTTAATTATCATTCTCAGAAATTTCTTCTAAATGTCAGTTCTGTTACCTAACTAGATGCTTAACATCTGAACATCACTAATGTGTTTCTTAGGTCCAAAACAAATGTCTCTCCAAACTTTATATGACTAGGTCCATTCTATCTCATCTTATCATCTCATCCAGAAGACATTCTGCGACTTCTTTAAAGAAAGTGATTCTTTCTCATTACTTTCTCTCCTGAAACTACATTTCTTTATTCACATAATTATAACTTTTAAGTATGTAATTTATTAGTTTGTTTATGGGACTGTGTTTTCGGAAGTGTAACCCAAAATTAAAGACAGGCCCAGAACATTCACTAAGTGGGCAAAATAATAATTCACTTAGTAGCATAAAAGCTGTGCTGGGATGATCAAATGAGATGATTTGTAATGATTGCCAAGCTTAAAGAATTAGACAAATTTCGAGTGCTATGATTATTTAGAGTCATTAAACTTTAGGATATTTACTTTCACTGTGCTCTCAATCAATTACTTTCAACATGAAGTACAAAACCATAAAAGAACCCACAGCAGCAAATAATTATATCTTATTATTCTGAATTTGCATCTTCATAACCCATGATGAAATCATTGAGGCATTACAGAATCGTATGGCATTGACTCTTAACATTAGAGGCAGGCAGATGAAAGGAAGATGATGCCTGTAACTGAAGTTGGGTTAGGCTCTACTGTCTTCCTCAACATTGTGAGATTAAAAACCATTTCCTCAAAGCATGTTAACTTGACTGTGGCACTTCATGCACAAATGCAATGAAGTCTGGCTCCCTGCAATCTCTGATTGCTATCATACTTCTTCTTATCCTCTGATTCAAATATAAATAATATATTTGGTAAGGATTGTACTCTTTGTTGGGCTACTTTTCATAATTGTATATTTTGTACTTGTACAAAGATACCAATCAATATCTGTCAAGAATAACTTAAAGACTTAGATCTTGGGGCTGGGGAGATGGCTCAGTGGAATAAGCGCTTCCCTGGCAAGCGCAAGGGCCTGAGTTCGATCCCCCGTTCTGCCAAAAAAAAAAAAAAAAAAAAAAAAGACTTAGATCTTCATCAAAGAATAATATAACTGAATTTTTTGTTAATTGCCATGAAATTTTATACTGACTTAGGAAGTACAGGAATCTCAGCTGTCCTTCAGATCTGCAAGATAGCTGTTCTTTCTATCTCCTAAGTCCAGAAATAGTTTTTTTCCAGTTTGACTATTTTTTTGTTGTTGAAGAAGGAAAATAATGGGGCTTGTATAAAAATCATCCTGCCTTTTGAGTCTAGGGAACTATTTAAGCATCATAACTACCACACTAATGAAGGATGACCCCAGTAAAGTTTTCTTCCAACATTATAATCAAATGTGCAACTCTCTATCACAAAGAAATTTGAGCTTTTACTTGTATGCTTTCAGATATAGATACTTTGAGCAAAATTAAATGCAAATACTAAGGCAAGAAAAGATAATGCAATCCAAGAACAGAAGATAGTATTTGTCTATGAAGGAACAGACAGTGCTTCTTAGAGATGGTGGATGATGGTATTTAATCTGGAATTTCAAGAGTGGTGAGATCTGAAACGAATATAAAAATGAGAAATATTCTGGTGACAAAGTATCTGCTGCTTTTTATTTTTTCATATTCTTCTTTTTTATTTTTTAAAATAATTTTATTGAGAAACAAATAGCAATGAGAGAGTTTACGAACTGATCACTATCACAGTTTCAATAATTAATGCATTGCACATTGTTGTCTTAGTGGTTATTCATTGTACAAAATGTAGATATGATATCCTGTCCACAAACACTATTAGAACAAATATCTCTATTCATTGAATTAAGAGAATGCAGCTATATATCTATCCTAACTATTCTGAATATACAGATACAAAATGGTCATTCATTTGTATCACCCTTTTTTGTTTAGTTTTGTCAGAGAAGGGCATTCCATTGTCACTTAAATATTGTAGGTGTGTGAATTCAGCAAAATATTCCAATATAGTCCAGTAGTACATAATAGTAGTGGGTTTTCTGTAAGACTGGCAATGTTGGAAATTGTTGACTTGAGCCTTTTACAGCTCATGATACTAATATGGCTTTACTTTTCATACCTCGTTTTTATGCTTTTCTGCTGGATGGTTAAGACCAAGATAAAGCAAGACCTATATAACAAGAAATATAACTTTTGTATCTGCTAAGGTCAGTCAAATCCCCTCATGATTTATCCTGAAACCCTGTACAACAGTTTGTAGATCCTTTGTCAGTGTCAACCATGTTTTTAAAAGTAAATATAATTAGTTATGCTTATTACACATGGAAATATATAACTAAATAAGCCTGTACAAGTAAGTAAACTTCAAATACAGAAGTCTTTTTTGATCAAGTGAAAACCCAATATTAAAAGTAAGAAATGGGGGGTCCCTGTGACGTTTAGAAGCATTTTGGAACAGGTAGAGTTCTTCAAATTGAGTGGCCAGCAGTGTCCTGAGGGGGGGGGAAAGAAACAAGACACATGAAAGGTGGGATGGGTGGGACCTGCCTGACTTCTCTGATAATGAGGCAACTACAGCGCAGCCTGGTCTTTATCTTTATACCTTTGGCAGGAGCCCAGGGCAGGAGGAAAGTGCAAGGTCTCAGGATTTCTTTAAGAACACTGAAAGTGAAGCATTCTCAGAGCTTTCTGTGCCGCATGTTATGTTCCACGGAGGAACTCCAAGTCCAGACGCCTGCTTGACTGACCTTGCTCTGGTCCCAACAACTTTTTTTTTAAGGGAAGGGTCTATAGGGTGTTCATGATATCACTACTAGATTGGACTCATAGTGATCCGCCTGTTTACAGCCTCTCAAGTGCTGGGATTACTGGCCCGTGCCACCATGCCCAATCTCAATTGTCCTCTCAGTGTACCCCGGAGGCGGGGCTGTCTTGGCAGACCCAGAGATCGAACCCCCGGTCCCTGATCCTGCTTGCAAGTGCTTTAATCCTCGGAACTGTTTGGCTGGCCCTTATAAATTATATTTTTTAGAGAAGAAATTCTTGTCTTTGTTCCTGTGCACATAACCATATCTCCATATGACTGCATTGAAAAGTATCCTTGTTGATCAATAAAGGCAATTTTATTATAATTCACTTTTTTTCAGTTTTCAATGAAAATTTTGTATCTGTGTGTTTAAAAGTTATCAAAGTTTGAAAATTTCAGCTTATTTCAACAAATACTTTCATTCTTAACTTTCTTCTTCTTCTTCTTCTTCTTCTTCTTCTTCTTCTTCTTCTTCTTCTTCTTCTTCTTCTTCTTCTTCTTCTTTCTTCTTCTATTTCTTTTCATTCTATGGACAAATATAATTAGACATAGAATAGGCTGTTGAAAATTTTACCACAGTTCACAGTTATTTACACTATGGTTTTGTTTTGTTTTTGTGCTGGGGTTAAACCTAGCTTCTCATGAATGTCAGACAAACAATCCACTATTGAAATTCCACCCCAGTCATATATGCTTGCTTGCTTTTTTTTCTCTTTCTTTCTTTCTTTCTTTCTTTCTTTCTTTCTTTCTTTCTTTCTTTCTTTCTTTCTTTCTTTCTTTCTTTCTTTCTTCTTTCTTTCTTTTTGCGGTACCAGGGATTGAAATCAGCACCCTGAGCTTGCCAGGTAAGTGCTTATTCTGCTAAGCTATCTTTCCCATCCTTTATTGCTCATTTAAATTTTTTTTTAATCTCTATGTTTCCTGTTTCATCTTGGTTCATTTTTTTGTTATGATTTTTATTCCACTTCTACTTTCTTCTTAAGGTATCTAATATTATTATAATTATCTGCTACCAATTCACTTCTATTCTATTGAAAAAGTAGAGATTCAATTTTCAGAAGATTGATTTGGAATTATTTTGCTATCCATTATAGTTTAGCTGAATTTCTCCCAGTGGCCCATGTGTCAAAGGATTGGTGCCCATAATGGTCTATTGGGAGGTAGTAGAACTCTGAGAGGGGAAACACCATGGGAGATTTTTAAAAAACTGATGCCATCCTCTGTTAAAGCCTGTAGAATCATTACTCCTTATTTTTCTATGTAATTATGGTAGTCATTTTTGCTTTACCATATGCTCCTGCACTGATGGACTGTCTCACTGCAGGCCCAAAAGAATGGACCAAGTGATAATTATAACCTCCACAACAATGAATCAAAACATTTTTTCTCTTTATAGAATAATTATCTTTGATATTGTTATAGTGACATAAAGATGATTACTATTTTTTACATTATGCTTTATAATTTTTCCTTAAAACTTTGGAAGAAATGAATGAAGTATAACCATTAATATAAATGGTCTAATTTCACCAAACTGACTAGCAGAGTGGATCAAGAAACAAAACCCATCAATATATTGTACACCAGAAACACATTTTACTCAAGAAGAAGTTCATAGACTGGAAGTAAAAAGATGAAAAATAATATTCCATGTCACAGGAACTCAGAAAGAAGCAGTGGTAGTTACTCTGCTTGGAGAAAATGTAAATTTCAAACCAAGAATGAGAAAAAGATATAAAGAAGGTCACTACATACTTGTTAAGGGAAAACTGCAAGAGGAAAAGATAATAATCACAAATATATGTGCACAAAATATGGGAGCCCCCAAGTTTAAAAGAAAAATATTAATAGTAATGAAAAGTCAGATAAACAATAACAATTATAATGGGAGAATTTAACACTCCATTGTTACAAAGAGCTAGATCAACTAGACAAAGAAATCAACAAAGAAATAATAGAACTGAACCAAACCTGTAAAATAATAGATTTACAGAGTGCTTCACACAACATTAGAATACACATTCTTCTCAGCTGCACACAAAATGGTCTCCAAAAGAGACCAAACACTAACACGTAGAACATGCGTAAATAAATGCAAAGGAATTGAAATTATCTCATGCATAATTTCTTCTTGAAAAATCAATGGCTCACAGTCAAAATTAAAAAAGAACTTAAACAATAAAAAAAAAAAAAAAAACAACTGGGGCTGGCCGGATAGCTCAGAGGATTAAAGCACCTGCTTAGGCAGATGCAGGGGCCAGGGGTTCTATCCCCAGCCTGCCTTGATGGCTCCACCCCTGGGGCACACTGAGATGGCAATTGAGATTGGGTGTTGTGGCACACACCTGTAATCCCAGCACTTGGGAAGCTGAAAAAAGGAGAATCACTATGAGTCTGATCTCCATAGTGAGACCATGTAGACACTGTACTAAATACATAAAAAAAAGGTAGCTATAGCTTACTAGAATCTGTTGGGTTCAGTGAAAGTGGTCCTCAAAGGGAAATTGATAAAAGTAGATTATCACATTAGGAAAACAAAATGAGCATAAAGAAACAAGCTTATGTTGTACCTCAAACTTCTGCAAAGAGAAGAGCAAGTCAAGCTTAAAGTCCAAAGAAAGGAGGAAATTACAAAGATCAGAGCAGAAATTAATGCAATGAAGACTAAGAAAACAATACAAAAAATTAATGAATCAAAGCTTTGGTTCTTTGAAAGAATTAATACAATTGTTAGATACCCAACCAACCATCTCAAAAGAAAGAATGATAAAACTTAAATTCATACAAAAAGGAATGAAAAGGGAGAAATCTCTACAGATCCTGTAGAAATATAGAATATCATTAATACTTACCTCAAAACTTTATTCTCATAGTATGGAAAATAAAAAAGAAATGGACAGATTCCTAGATACATGTAAATTACTAGAGCTGAATCAAGAAGATATAATAATGCAATATGAGTTAATTAATTTGAAAATGTAATAAAATCTTACCAACAAAGAAAAGCCCAGGTCTGGATGGATTTAAGCTGAATGCTAAAAGAAATTTAGAGAAGATTGAATGCTAATACTTCTTTAAATCTTTAATGAAGTTGAAAGGAAAACATGTCTCCAAACTCATTCCTAGAGGCAAGTATTACTGTAATACCAAAAACCAGAAAAAGATCCAACCAAAGAGGAGAACTATAAACAATCTCCCTAATGAATAGAGATGTAAAAACCCTCAATAAAAGACTACCAAACAGAATGCAGCAAATGAGACAATTATACATTATGATCAAGTGAGATGCATCCAAGAAATGCAAGGATAGTTCAATATATGCAAATCAGTAAAGATAATATACCATATCAACAGAATCAAAAACAAAATCACACAATCATCTTAATAGTTGCAGAAAAAGCTTTTGACAAAGCCCAATATTCATGATAGAAACTGTATGGAAAATCAGTATACATGGTCTTAAAGCTCAATCTGATAAAAGGCATCTATGACATACTAACAGCCAACAACTACTAAATGGACAAAAACTGAAAGTTTTCAATTTAAAATCAAGAACAAGACAAGGATGTCCACTGTCACCTTTCCTAGTTAATATCTTTCTGGAAACATTATTGAGAATAATTAAACAAAAGAGAAGGAAATAAAAGGAATATGATAGAAAAGAAAGAAGTGAAATTATCATTATTTGCAGGTGGCATGATACTCTAAACAGAAAACCTCAAAACTTTCACAAACAGACCTGCAGATTTAATAACCAAATTCAGTAGCATAGCAGGATACAAAGTCAACACCAAAAAATCAATAGCGTTTTTGTCCACAAACAAATAGTCCAAGAGGGAAATTAGGGAAACCATGCCTTTCACATACACACACATACACGCACAGACACACACACACGCACACACACACACACTCTCTCTCTCTCTCTCTCTCTCTCTCTCTCTCTCTCTCTCTCTCTCTCTCTCTCAAGCATGCATACACAAATCCAAAAAAACTAAATACTTCGGAACCAGTATAACAAAGGAAGTAGAAAATGTATACAGTGAAAATTATAGTACTCTGGAAAAAGAGATCAAAGATGATTTCAGAAAATGGAAAGATAGTCCTTGTTCCTGGATAGGAATAATCAACATTGTGGCCATGTTCCCAAAACTGTTATACAAATTCAATGAAATCCCAATCAAAATCCAATCAGTGTACCTCACACACATAGAGAAAACATTCCTAAAATTCATCTGGATCCAGAAGAGACCTAACATAAGAAAAGTAGTCCTAGACAATAAAGGAAAAGAGGGAGGCATCACAATCCATTACTTTAAATTATACCACAAAGCTACAGTGAAAAGAATCAGCATTTTTTACTGGCCATAAAACAGACTGGAAGATCAATGGAACAGATCGGAAGGTGAAAAGCCAACTGCAAACACATTCAGCCAACTTGTCTTTGACAAAAAATGGCCAAACATGTTCACTGGAAGACAGCTTCTTTAATAGATGATTCAGGAAAAATTGGTTTTGCATATGCCAAAGACTAAAACTAGACCCATTTGTATCACCATGCACTAACCTAAAATCAAAATGGATCAGAGATCTAAATATTAAAACAGAAACATTAAGTCTACTGAGATAAGAGTGTAGGCAGAAATCATGAATAAATAGGGGCAGGCAAAGAGTTCAGTATAAAAAGTACCTCAAAGCATCAACTACTGGAATCTCATCATGCTGCACATCAAAAGCATACTGTTTGTTCATGTCAAAAGCAATCACCAATGGAGTAAAAAGAAAACACATGAATAGAAACATTTTACCCAACTGTCCCTCAGACAATAAACTTCTATCTAGAGCATACAAAGAATTTTTAAAAATCAGGCCCCCAAAATTCAAAGACCCCATCCAAAAATGGGCATCCTACATGAATACACAATTCTTAGATGAAGAAATACAAATGGCAAATAGATATACAAAAATTTTTCAGCAGAATTGGCTATTCAAGAAATGTAAATCAAAACAACAGTAAGATTCATGTTGGAAGGAATGGTTGCTATTAAGAAATTTTGTATTTGTATAGGCAGAATAGTTAGGATAGATATACAGCTACTTTCACTTAATTCAATGAGAAGAAAGATTTGTACTAATAGGGTTCGGACAGATATCCTGTCTGCATCTCGCACTACAGATAACCACTAAGAAGATAACAATGTACAATGTATTAATTATTGAAATTGTCTTATTAATCAGTTTTGAAACTGTCTTATTTGTACTTGTTTCTCAATAAAATAAAAAAAGAAAGGAAAACAAACAAACAAAACATCGCATGTAACCACAAAAAAAGAAAGAAATCAACCAATAATAAATGCTGTAAGACTGTGGGATGAAAAGGAACCTTTCTCCACTGTTGGTAGGAGCGTAGTTTTGTACAACCTCTGTAGAAATCAGTGTGGAGATTCTTTAAAAAGTAGTACTAGGGGTCCCATTTGATCCAGATATTCCCATTCTGGGTATATTCCAAAAGAATGGAAAATATCATACCACAACAATATACCTGCACTCATGTTTATAGCAATACAATTTGTCATAGCTAAATCTTAGAAATAAGACAAATGCCCATTAAGTGAGGAATGCATGAAAAGATTTGGTATTTTTATACATTTGAGTTTTTTTCATCTATAAAAAAGATAAACTCAAGGCTTTTATATGTAAATGGATGCAACTAGAAACCATACTCATAAGTGAAATATATCAGATTTGCAGAAATATATCAGATTTGTGTAAATATCATATTGTCTCAGTGTAAGAAACTGAATGAATAAATAAAATCTCAATGGTATGATAGATATTGTGAAATGGAAAAAACTGCTCAAAAGAAAAGAACAACTGGGTTGACAGAGGGTTGAAAAGAAAGAAAGAAGGAGATGGAAGACAAACAGACAGACAAGACAGTTGCACTACTAATTTGTATTGGTTTATTGAAAGGAACAGTTAATGCCTAATTTTTTGATCAATTTTGTATGCCTACACAGGTGTATAAGCCACTGAGTTATCTCCCCAACCCCTTGTATGTCTAGATCTGATAATCCGAACAACTACTTTGAAGATAACAATGTGCAATAAAACAACTTTTGTCAATTTTCTATCATCTTGTTTTGAAATTATGTATTATTTTAATATTTTTTATTTTCCTTGAAATAAAAAATCCAAAAATGATATGATTTCATGCTATTTCATTATTATTATTATTATTATTATTATTGTATTTATTTATTTATTTATTTATTTATTTATTGCTACTTCATGCTGCCTTAAGGGAGATTTGGTGCAGCTTCTGGAGTGAGAATCAAACCGCGGTCCTACATGCCTGACTGCATTTGCCCAAGCAGCACTTTAAACAACTGAGCTATCCAGCAAAGCCCCAGTTTCATGTTATTTTATAAGTCCAACATTCCTCTCAGTTATGGGTTAAAGTTTCTCATGGTATTTTGTATTTTTACTGATTATTTTCTTGTTAGCTAATTTTTTATTGGCTCTCAGATATTGTTGATCTTACTAAATTTTGTATTATTCTGATTTCTTTACATATTCATGATTTTCACTGAAACATAGTTCAATTTATGGCAATGGGTGCAAATCTTGTTTTCTGGTTTATTAGCCATGAGAGTAGCAGTACTTGGTCTAGAAATAAACACTACTTTAATATCAAGCCCATATAAATATTCTTACCTTTGTAGAGTGAATTACTGGGTTTTCTAACCAGATCCACAGTTTTAGGGAGCAGGTTCTCTATAAAAATTATATTTTCAATTATATCTCATGAATGTTGAAGAATATGTAATGAAATCAGAATTATACACAACCTAAAAAGGGTATTAAAATAATAATTTTAATCTGACATCCTTGTTCTATTTCTGTATATGCAAATAACAAGAGAAATTACCATGTTTACTGACTAAGACTTATATGTAGTATAATATAAATCAGTTCATAGCAAATGTATTTACTATGGTAATATC
Organism: Octodon degus; assembly: GCF_000260255.1. Lineage (NCBI taxonomy): Eukaryota > Metazoa > Chordata > Mammalia > Rodentia > Octodontidae > Octodon > Octodon degus. The sequence goes on along the minus strand of NW_004524606.1, from coordinate 2,487,756 downwards.
CATCTTGCAAAATAAATTTACAAGATTGAATTTAATACAGAATATAAACTTGGATTTATAAATATAGAGTTAATTATTGATTTGAGTTGATAGACTTTGCACTATCTCTTAAGATATGATTTGACTTGAACACTAATTTTTTCATTATATTTTAAGTGAAATTTACTTTTGTGAGATAAGGATTATTGCACCTGTTGTGGACTTTGAAATAATGGTACATTTTAGTTATTAAGCTGACTTCTCAAGAGCGTTTATAAATATTTTATAAAACATTTTTAAGGAATTCCAAACATTCTTGATTTACTGAGTCCTTACACAGTTTGGTGACACAAAGATTATATTGAATTAGATGACTAATATTATTATCTCATATTATTTCAGTGTTACAATTTGTAAAACCCACTCAAATTCTTTGCATTTAATTGTACTATATTTAAAAATTCCAGGGGCTGGGGAGATGGCTCAGTGGAATAAGCACGTCCCTGGCAAGTGCAAGAGCCTGAGTTCAATACCCGGTTCTGGAAAATAAATAAATAAATAAATAAAATAAAATTCCAGTTTTCTGACAGCAGATTCATACATCTGAATTCCAGTCCTATAATCTTCAGAAAGATTTTTTTTTTCCGGAACCAGGGATTGAACTCAGGCCCTTGTGCTTGCCAGGGAAGTGCTTATTCCACTGAGCCATCTCTCTGGCCCCAGTCCTATAATCTTGAAACAAGATTTCTCTTTTAGCTTGGAGTCACTGGATACTAATGAGGCTTGGAAAGACTTTGTGTCTAGTATTTTCCTTTATTTTACCCAGGGCCCTGTTTTGCCTTTGTAAAAGACGTGTACAACTAAATAGCTTAGTTTTGCATAGAGGAAAATCTCTCTGTCCCACTGGAAAAAATAGAAATTTCTATTTGCAATAATGGAAAGCTGTTAAATACTTTAGATAGTCTAAAAAATTTAAACATTTAATTATGAAGCACAAAAATGGACACATACAATGAAGGAAATGAATTATTACATATCTCAAATAGTGCTAAAAATGGTGTTTTATAAATTGTTCTTCTAGTTGCTGAAGAAGCTATTGTATGATTTTATTAGATATATTTTCTTTAATATGAAGCCTCAGAAGTACACTATAAATCAAATAAACTAACACTGCAAACCTTTTTAAGAAAGTAGGCTTGCCAAATAGTTCAGCAGATTAAAGTGCCTGCAAGCAGGTGTAGGGGCCGGGGGTCTGATCCCCCGCTTGCTGTGCTGGCCCCGCCCCTGCTGTGCTGAGATGGCAATTGAGACTGGTTGTGGTGGCACATGCCTGTAATCCCAGCTCTTGGGAGGCTGTAAACAGGCAGATCATTACAAGTCCGATCTAGTAGTGAGACCCTGAACACCCTGAAGACACTTCCCTAAAAATAAAAAAATAAAAAAGAACAATACTGAAATTGATACTTACCTACCTTCAAAATACTCATTGAAAAGTCACAGAGAATAAGATACTGATGACATAGAAAAGGACAAAGGATGTGACAGAAAAAATTCCAGTAACTTTTTATCTCCCCTCTAACAAATAGAAACTTATACTGTACATATTTTTAAAGTAATGTAATGAAAAGTAAATAATAACCATTATCAAACAGACTGAGAGCTGGGCATGGTGTAGCTGGCCCGTTATTCTGTTGCTCAGGAAGCAGAGGCATATCCCTGTAAGTTAAAGTCCAGCCTTGGCTACATATGGGATTTTAACGCCAGCCTGAACCTACATAGTGAGATCCTGTCTCAACAAATGAACAAACACTAAGAGACTGAGGGGTTTTAGACAGCATACAGTGTGTACCTGTAGATAAGATAACAGATAAGAAGCAAGAACTACTCAAAAGAATGTCAGAACATATTAACAGAAGCTAGAAGCCAGAAAACATTTTCTTAAAGAATAAAAAAAGATTTTTAAAAGATAAAAATATAAACTAGCAAAACAAAAAAGCATTTCTCTTCTAGATTAATTGTAAAAAGAACATGGGGCAGGGAAAGAAGGGCTAGATAACATGAAATGTAGTTCAATTAAAATTAATTAAACATCAGTTTCCCTAGTCTGAGAGCAAAAACATGCAAATACAACTCAAGTTAAAGCTTAGCACTGCTCTTTAAAGTGGCAATTCTGACAAAATACCCTAAGATTGAGCATAGTTGCTAGGTCCTGAGAATCAGACCAGTGATAGTACACTCAGCATCATGTCCAGATTTGCCTCAAATACCGTTTACTGAACACTTTAGTCAAAATCTATGGAAGACAAAGAATCCAAGTCACTACATTGTAAAACATACTTCATCTTCTAAAATATGCCCAGTATTCTGACTTTTCCACATGCAATGATACCTCCTTTGAGAAAATGTAAGAGAATAAAACACTAATCAATAGCAAAAAGCTAAAATCTAAGAAACAAAATTAGTAAAAGGAAGAAAAAAATTATCCCTAAATAAATAAGGTGGATTCATATAGTGATTTAAAAGTATGAATATTATGAAATTAAAACAGGCTCAGCATTGAAAAAACACAGCAATATAAAACAAAAGTCTTTAACATGAAGTTGATTTTATTTTCTGCAAAAGTTCAATCTGTACCTCCTGTCACATACAACCCCCACTACCACCACAATATGAGAAAGTTTATTATATTTTTACTATGTTAAAAAATAATCATAGGGGCCGGGGAGATAGCTCAGTTGAGTAAGCACTTGCCTGGCAAGCCCAAGGACCTGAGTTAAATCCCCAGTTCTGAAAAAAAGTAAGCATAAACAAAGGAGAATTTCAATTTATGGTGGCACTGGGTTTTGTTATGCTTTATTTTCATCATCAAAAATGTGTCTGATAAAGTGAAAATGTTCAATGAATAATTGATAAATACATGATTTAATAAATTTGTTCAAGCTTTATTTCAGTTGATTAAAATCCTTTTTCACTATGAAACTGGAAAAAAATAGAGCTCTGTTACTAGAGTGTTTCATAGTGATACCTGTTAGCACAATTTTAAAAAGGAGAACAGCCATGACAACCTATTTACTGTACTTTAAGGCCAAAAGGTCTTTCTTTCAGGTATGCCCATGCCCAAATATCAAGATTACACTCAACACTACTGTCCTGTAAGAGATGGAACTATTCATTTCTCCCAAAATTGAATGTCTTAGAAAGAAATTACGCATGCACACTTGGATGTTTTGTAAAGAAGTTGACTCACCTGCGCAACAACCTGGAGTGAAGTCTGTTCCTGCTGAATTTTTAGAGTGTTTGTCTAAAAATAAGTACAGCCAAGGTTCATTGACTTTCGTAGAAATCATCCTTCTGAGACATTTAAAAATTATCTAGAGAGTAAAATCCTTCCGAGACAGGAGGTTCCTACTTTGAAGCAGGAAACTTTGAAATCTACACTGTTCTCAAGTCTGTCAAAAAATAAAACAAGAATGCTATAAAAAAAGCAAAAGATAAAACATAGTTATAATAAAAATTAATGCTTTTAAAATAACATTGAGAAAATCTTTATGAAAATTATAAAATGCAATGAAAAGAGAGATGGTTGAAGAGAAAACATGGATAATCAATATGAAAAGAACAACACCATGATATTAGCAGCTAAGATTTTGAATCCAATCCGTATTGCCTGGATTCAAAATCTTAGCCCTCAAGCTACAGGGAAACTTATGTAAGGATTACATGACTCTGAGTGTCAGTTACTTTAACCATAAATACGAAACAATATTATAGCCTTTCTTATATAGTTGTAAAAGATTAAATGTCAATATTAGGAAGATACCCATATCAGAATTTACTTTTATATTAAAAAAAGATGCCCTTCACACTTTCATTTTCTTTTTTGCTTAGACAGTATAAGAATTGTTGCATTTCTGATTTCTTTTACATGGAACATTTTTTTGCTCACATTTTATCCCTCACAGATTATTTATTTGTGTTCAAATATGAGAGATTACCTTAATCACTTTAAAATATAGTTTTGCACTTCTCTTGACACTTAATAAAATCCTTGGTATTATTTTATCATTTCTTTCAATTTGTAAGAGTATTTCCTATCACTGCAATATATATTCCATAAGGAAGACTTTTTTATTCATGTGTTTTCAAAGACTAAAAAAATCCTTGCCATACAGTAGATCTTCAATAAATAACTTTATCAAAAACAGTATAGTGATTAAGAACTGAAGTCTTACAATAAGCTTCTCTGGGTTCCAATTCCACTTTGGTTATTTGGCAATTCTAGCCCTTTAAACAAATTAGTCAATTTACCCTCTTTTAGCAAAATTGTGATAATGGCATGTCTTTTAGCACTTAGTGCCACCCAATGTTATATAACTTGTAAAGTAAATCAACTAGAAAGTTGAAGATCCAAATTCCTAACCCAGGAAATATGGCTGGTTTAAGAGTATATATATA
>NW_004524606.1:2461234-2483222 GCF_000260255.1 Octodon degus | reverse complement strand
TGTTTGGCACATATTTATAGAATTTACCTAGTAACACTCATCAAAATCTGTTGAGAGAGGAACATAAATAGATTTATGAATAAATGAATGAAAGAAGAGCAAAAATGAAAGAGAACTTTAACTGACTTGCTTAGCTTTTTTATTATAATTGTGTTTTTCTTTTTTTCTTTTTATATTGCCTATAAAATAATTTTTAAATTAAAGGAAATAGTATATTTTTTGCCATGAGAAAAAAAAGCACATGGTTTAAGATATTTTTCAGTTATCTGTTCTCCTCCCACCAAACATACTGTTCTTTACCTTGAAATTTATTTCAAGCAACTGAAAAACATGAGAAGGGGGTAGACTAAATGGGCAGCTATTCTCATAATCCAGTCCTCCAGAAGATAAAGTTGGCCTTCTATGCCTCAGTTTTTTAAGCTGAGAGGCTGATCCTTGTGGATTGTGTCACTTTTGGTCTTTTGCTTCCAAAATTCTATTTGGATTCAACAAATAATTGATACTGATAGGAAATCAGAGAAAATCACAAGAGAGAGATTTACTTAGCTTACTGAGCTACATGTCCCCCACCTCTACTCATGTTACGAGCAGTGTTCCTGTCACTGCCTACATCTTCCAAAGCCAGAAGGGCTGTAGGGGACTCCTGCTTCATGGATCACATGCTTCAGGATCCACATAACTTGCCCTTCAGGTCTATTTTCCATACTGCTAGTACCTGGGTTCTCCATTATACCAACTCAGTATCTATAAATCTGCTAACACTTTTATAAATAAATACAATTTTCATTAAGATTGTTAGCTGAAGTCTTTTAAACCTATCATTATTTCTGAATCAAAAGCCAGAATATTATGTTTCTTGACATATCTGTAGCATGTAACAAGTTGAAAAGATCTACTGTGTTTCCATTGGCTGGATGGCTGGCTTTCTTTCTTTCTTTTTGTTTTTTTTGTATTTTAGGGAAGGGTCTACAGGGTGTTCAGGATCTCACTACTAGATTGGACTCAAAGTGATCTGCCTGTTTACAGCCTCCCAAGAGCTGAGTTACAGGTGCATGCCACCACGCCCAGCCTCAACTGCCTTCTCAGCACATCCTGGTCCATTAGCTTTCAACATACAAAGAAAATAACTTCCTCAAGAAAAAAGTCATTCTGTTTTGCTTGATCATCTTCATTTGTTCTGAACTTCTTACTTTCATTTCTTATGCTTCTACAGTCAGTTATTAAAAAGCTGGATGAGACTGTGGGAAAGATGACAATTCCCACTAAGCCTTTTGATAAAGACTTTTCTATATTAAGTCCACAAATTTTTCACTAATTGATCCCTTGAAAGAAATTGGGTTTGGCTGAATTCTCAGGAGTCACATCTCTGGAATTTGGATGACAGTCTGGAACTGAAAATCATGAGGGAAAACAACATGGCATAGAAATATCTGAAAATCTTCTAGCTAGACAAATTATGTTAGGTCTCTTGGGCATATAGTTTTTAAAGAAGAAATTAACTACTAAAGTTAGACTAGCATCAATTTCTTAGATGACAAATGAAGACATTGTGGTTGCCTTAAGATGGTCCTGCCTTTCCTAGTTACCATATAAATGGTCTTGTCTATCTAGATATTTGAAATTTTAAGGAGAAAATTGGATCTAAGGAAGAATAAAACTTTTGTCACCAAGAGGAAAATTCTTATAAATGAAATTTGTTTCTGTATTGTAAGATATTCATGTTGCATAAATTTTTGATGAAAAATTTTTCAAAATGGGAATAAATTTGTGCATGCTTTTAATGTTTGTTTAGGTTACTTTTACCTGAATAGTAATTATCTATAATTTAATTTCTCTGATTATGCCTTTGTAAAAATTTTAGAATCTTCTAATCATAAATACTGAGTTGATCAATCAGGAAAACTATATTACTAGTTTTATCAGGATATATTGCTTAAATACCAATTGAAAAGTAGACCTATGTGTTTTTCTTTATTTATGCAAATTTTAATTTCTTCCCCATTAAAAATAACTACTTACAACATTATTTTTTATATTTTCCTCTTTTAGAACACTTAGGGTGAAAGTAGAACAGTGGTGATTTTTCTTTCAGTATCAGGGATTGAACTCAGGACCCTGAAGTTGCCAGGCAAGTGCTTAGTCTACTGAGCTATCTCCCCGGCCCAGTGGTAATTTTTACATATTGCTTTCACTTTAGAAATTTTTCTGATGGAAGGAAAAGTTAATTTTTTGATTTTAAAACTTCATATAGGGAACATTGGAAAAGACTTTCAAAGGAGAGATTCATTGGAATTTACCCTTATTTGTTGTTCTCATCAGCAGCATGCTATTCTGCAGAGGTGAAAATTAAAGGATATTAAATATTTAAAGATTTTTATGTAATGAGCCTCAAGTACATGGGGAAAAGAGGAACGATGTTTGAAAGAGGAAAGTATTCTCAGTAATAGAATTTAGTACAACAGTTAGGGAAAAGAAAATATGTTTGATATGCTGCAAAATGTTTATAAATTAGTCTTCATATTTTATTTGTTCTTTGGCCTATTAGTCTGATTTTCAGTGTGTATATATGGTAATTAACTCTGTAAGTGTTACAAGATAAATAAATGGACTGAGGCTGAAAAGCAAAAAGGGAGTTAACTGGGGAAGGAAACTGCAATGGGTTGTTTACTTCTAGCAATCCCTTGCAGTGAATATAAGATTGTGTACTACAAACATGTATGAATAAAAGTAAAAAAAGTAAAAAAAAAATCAAAACTAAATTAAACAAACAATTGAAGTATAGGGAGGGAATGGCCCTGAATTCATCTAAGACATTAGAATCTCGTATGCAGGTATGAACCACTTTTAACATATTTAACATGCACAAGCAGAAGACCCAAGAAAGCATCTATCTTGAAATGCTGCCAAGTAATAGGAACGTGGTGATAGTAAGCAGAAGCAAGAGGTATGGGTAGAACTGTCGCCTCCTCCCCTAAACTGCTTGCTGGCACATGGCAGCACCACTCTGGATCTGATGTAAAAGCAGTTCTAACAAAGAAGATTAACATTTTAAGCCTTTTCAGAAAGATATTGCATTGTCCTAAGGAGTTTATCGAATGCTTCTTGAAAAATATGGAGAAATTAAAAAGGGATTACACTGCTAAGTTGCTGGAGAAGTTGAGGTGGAAGGAAGACTGGAGCTGCAGGAAAATGCCCAAAAGTATAAATTGGATACGAAGCATAAACCTAGATCAGTTCTCGTTTTGCCTAAAAAGATACACTAAAACCATGTCCTCAAGCACACGCAGCATCTGATCATCTTGAGATAAGAAATTGCCTGAGAAACACAGATAGATTCATTAACAAAGGAGAGGTTTAAACACTTTATCATTCTACAGTCCTTGAGTTCTATACTAAGAAACTGTGGGATCTTTATTTCAGATATCTCTAAGGCCTGTCGTAAGTTATACAGTATATGATATGCATGCAAGATCTAGCATCAGAACGACTCCTGACCACAGCTACCTAGAGAGATTTGGGGATTTTAATACCATTGTAAATGCAATAAATGTACTCTTCTGCTCTGAGGAATCTACAGTGACTGACTGTGTTAATTCATTTCCCATTCAGAAGAAATAAATTATGAAGAGCTATGAAAAATATCACTCAAATTAATCTGACTCAGTGACTAGGCTGTTATTTCATGTTTTATGTTTCATTTCATGTATTTGGTACAGGGTCTCACTACACAGCTCGAACTCACAGTGATCCTCTTGTTTTCAGCCTCCCCAGTGCTGGGATTATGGGTGTGCGCTACCACCACACCTAGACTCAGTCATTGGCTCAGCATGCCTCAGAGGCAGGGCCAGCATGGCATAAGGAACCAAGGGTTGAACCCTGTTCCCTGTGCTTGCCAAAGCAGGTGCTTAGACTGCTAAGCTATCTCACTGGCCCTATTTCAGTTTCTTTTTAAATCAGTCTTTAACTAGAATCTGCAGTTTAAAATATTTAATATTTAAGCTACTTACTTTTATAGATGCAGGAAATCCATAGAGTGTCTCTAGAATGAGCATATGTAGAACTACTTCATTTAAGGTCCCACCAATCTTTCTTTTCCAAGTACCAAGTTTGGGTAACTTTTTGTTCAGTTCAGAAACTAGGAAAATTCTTCCAGTGACCGAGACTTCAAACAAGGAATGAGGTTGTTGGTTGGTAATATGCTAAGTGGGTGGCATGCAGGACAGACAATCTCCAGAAAAAATGTGGAGAGTAGTTGTAGCTGTACTGTCTTATCTCTTCTTTTTGGGCTCTATTGGCCATGAAGCATCTATAACTGTGGGCATATAGGATCTCTTCATGATTAATTCTTGACTTTTTCAGGAAAATTAAGTGAAACACTTCTTACTCTGCTTCTTGAATTGGTGCCCCAAGTCTAGGCTTTCTCTTTCATGTTATAGTTGAAGTATAAGGATCAGAGAAAAACTGTTCCCCACAAATTAGGGAAGACTCTTATTGTCATTTACACTTGTTTTGTTTTTGAGACAGTGCCTTGCTATATATAGAGTTCCTGCTGACCCTGAACTTGCTATGTGGTCCAGGCTGACCTCAAATTTCTGGTGACTGTCTTGCCTCAGCCTCCTGAGCACTGAGACCATAGGCATACACTGCCATGTGCAATATCACTTAATCTTTTTCCAAGTTTTCAATTTTTCCCTTCTGAATGATAGGGAGGATTTTTCATTCTTTCTAAAATTCAGAGGATTTTGGCTCTTCAGCAAGATAACTGTGTAAACACATTCAAACAGGGGTTAACAGGAAATTAAGTTGGAGTCCTGCCTGATCCTCTTATAGTGGTAAAATGAATGGGTCCCACCAATCTTCTGTAATTCTGTTAAATAACCTTCTTGATTCCAATTTTCTATTTATTATTGAGATAACTGGCTTTAGTTCAACATTTTTTCAGTCCTAACAAAAACACATAATATGCAATAAGTAATTAACAATTAGCAGAAAAGTAAGAAGCTTTAGCCTTGAGCAGAAATATACTGGTAAGTAGTCCCATAGAATTACACAAGAGATTGAGTAGATATGAAAAAGACAGGCATGTAGCTCTACAGCCTTGGGATCTTTTATAAATTCCCAATTATGTACCTCAGTATCTTGTCGAAATAAATTTATACACAAAGCTGAATCTAGACTATAGCAACCACTCTACATCTTACATCTGCTTCTCTGTTTATGTACTTTTAATTCACCCAGTTGCCTAAACTTAAAATGTAGGAGGAATAATTTTTCATTCTTTGTCTTCTTTCAATTAACTTATCCACTCATTATTTTGTGAATTTTTCCTACCCCTACCTATGTCTAGGATCTATCCCTTTTTTCCTATTTTATTGTAGCTTCTTCAGTTTATACACACCACATCTCTTACTTAGAAGCATATAACTCTCTAATCTCATCTACAAGTCTCGGTCCATCCGTGTGAGCTTCACCCTGCCTTTCAGATTTGTGGAAGCTGTGCTAGTTCATTTGGAATGTCTTTGCAAAGTAGAAAAAAGTATCTCATAAACAACTAAAATATACCACTCTTGGTTCTGGAGACCAGGGAGTCCCAAATCAAGGTGCCAACAGACTAAATGTCTGATTAGACCTGCATCCTTATAGCTAGATTTTCACTGACTATATGGTGAAATACAGTGAAAGGCTGCATTTACATGGTGAAAAACTTGAAGGATCTTTCTTCAACCTTTCTTTTTAAGGGAATTAATACTATTGATGGCACTCTGCTTCTTCCTTAAGGCCCCAACTCTGAATTGCTTTGCATTGAGTATAAGGATCTCAGCCTATGAATTTGAGGGAGATGTAAATATGCAAGCAATAATTGAAGTGAAATGCGTTACCCTCTTATTTCAAATGAACTAGAAATCAACTTCTAAAACATAGCATAAAAATTTAGTCCTTTAAGGTCTTCGATATATCTTCTATAAACATTCTTTAATAGGGTCACTGAAAGATGAACATTTGACAGGGGATGGAAGGAGCCATGCTTTCTCCTCATGCCACTTCTCTCTGGAATGCATCCTTTGGCTTGCTCATTTAGCACAAGACAATTAGCTACTCATTTGTTAAGGTTCTCATGCCATGTTACTTCTTCAATGTATAATATTCCAACTCAGGGAAAAATGATCTCAACTTTTGGTTCTCAAGAAATTTAGAAATTATTCTTATATATTACTGAAATTACTCAAATGTAAATTTCTTTTCACCAGGCTCTATGCATGTAAGCACTATATCTTGTTTTTTATTAAAATTCTTCGGTGTTAATACTCTGTGCACAGTAATTCTGCCATAACTAATTGCCAAAATTAATATATGAGCTCATTAACTTAAGGTAGTTAAGCTAGTGCTGGGCTGATATTCTCTTAATGAGTGTTACTTGAATTACTCTTTAAATAGCCTTTACAATGCCTAAGTTCTAATTTGCTTTTCCTATAAGCTTCACAAGGATGGTATCACCTTGGGATGAACTGTGGTCTATTTACCAACTGCACTGCCATGCCAGATTTTTCTAGAATCTCAAAATATGCCGCTGAGGTACCTGAATGGGATAGTGCTAATAATGAATATTTCTAATCATCCTAAATTAGAATTAGCTTAAGAAAGTGAAAATGAACTTTTTAAAAAGGGATTTGCTAGAAAATCATCTGGTAAGAACTCATTGCTGGAAAATAATCTGTTCTGAGGAGAAAAGAAGTGAAAGAAAAGAGGGATGTGGGCTTTGCTAGTTTCATCTTTTTGTTTTGCTTTCAGCAAGTGTTTTTAATTTTTGCTGTGTATATTGTATAAGCTTCATGGCTTTCAAACTCTGAAAAGTGTAATTTAAATCATGCCAAGGCATGGCACATGACACATGTGTTAGGCATAATCTAATCATTACCTATGACAATTAGTTTTGGAGATAGTTATGCTGATACATTAACTGCTATAGTAATTTAGACACTCAAAAGATCAGATGTAATAATGAAAACTAAAATAGCAGGTTAAAAATAAATCATGTACACAGAATTTTAATTATTAGCCATTTTGTACATCGAATCTCAAAAGAAAAGATCAGAGAATGCAAGTCCCTCAGTGTTGAAGAGAAAACAGAAATTTAATTTACTCCACAGTGAAACTTGTAGCTTCCAATAATTAATAAAATAACGAGGGAATTATTTCCAGCCAAAATGACAAGATTAGATTGTGTATAAGGAAAGGCAAGCCTCACAGCATCAAATTTATCTCTCACTTTATATATCATAAGTAATTACATCAATAAGTAGTACTAAGTCTGTTTTAATATTTCATTTTTTACTATTTTGTCTTTCATGATACAATAACATAGCTCACTGAAGCATAACTAATGCCTCATATTCAGAACAGCTTCATCTTTTAAAGTTAACAAGTGGCATTTTCTCAGAAATATTTCACCAAAAGGGCCAGCCAGATAGCCCAGTGGACTAAAGCGCCTGCTTAGGCAATTGCAGGGATCAGGGTTTGATCCTGGCATGCCATGCTGGCCTCACCCCCGGGGCATACTGAGACGCCATTGAGACTGAGTGTGTTGGTGCATGCTTGTAGTCCCAGCATTTTGGAGGCTGAAATCAGGAGGATCACTACAAGTCTGATCTGTGTAGTGAGTCTCATTTAAAAAATGTATTTTAAAAAATATTTCACCAAATGCTCACCTTTGTATATGGATGAGAGAAGTCTAAAGTAATTTAAGGAGCTTCAGTATTAGCCAAATTGTAAAGCATTTTACATATGTGAACTGATCAGTTGGAATGTATTATAAAACAAGGATCTAAATTGTTAATGCATTTATCTTCCCAGTAAGTAGCTACCAACCATACTGTCCTAAACTATCCATATATTTTCTCTCAAGCAAATGTTTATTAGTATGTATAAATGTGAAGCAGAAATTGTCCTTTGTACTCCATGCTCTATGAGAATAAAGGACATGCAGCAAGAAATTGCAATTATGCTCACTATTCTTATACTTGCTATCGCTATACCCAGTGAGGAGAATTTCTCTGCTCTAAGCACACTGAAGTCCTTAGCCATAACATCATCTTTTTGTTAAACTTTAATCTGATGGAAATTTTGTATTTTCAGTCATTCCTAATAACTAGTACACCAGCAAATGTCTGTGTGTATAACTAATACTTCACAGATTATAGAATAACAAGACCCAGAAGACTTGTAAGCCATATATAATGTATTATTCCAAATTTACATTTTCTCAAATGCAAAAGCTAAAACTCAAAAGTTATGTGACTGGTAGGCAAGGTGGCAGGTGCCTGTAATCACAGATACTTGGAAGGATGAGGCAGGGGGCTCATAAGCCTAGCTTGGGAAACCTAGGGAGATGGCATCTCAAACATATTTTTTTTAAAGGAAAACAAGTTATATTACTTTTCTGACATTGCCAGATTTTTAAGTGGTTAGCAAGTGAGATGAACACATTTTTTCTCTTCTTTCTATTAAACATATTAGGCCAGCTCAGAGCCACTCATGAAATGGCCTCAGGAAGCAGTGACTGCAGAACTCTTCATATATATGTAGTATAAAATAAAATGTACTATGTGAACATATATGGCAGTTATTTAAAATTTGAGACAAATTGAAAGACAAGAAAGTAAAGCCCATATTAATATGATGAGCTGTAAAATGCTCAAGTCAACAACTTCGGACATTGACAGTCTTATGGAAAACCCACGACTATTATGGACTATTGGACTATATTGGGATATTTTGCTGAATTCATTTACCTACAGTATTTAAGTGACAATGGAATACCCTTCTCTGACCAAACTAACCAAAAAATGGGGATACAAATGAACGACCATTTTGTATCTGTATACTCAAAATAGTTAGGATAGATATACAGCTCCATTCTCTTAATTCAATGAATAGAGAGGTTTGTTCTAATAGTGTTTGAAACAAGATATCAGGTCTGCTCTTGTACAATGAATAACCACTAAGACAACAATATGCAATGTATAAATTACTGAAAATGTACTAGTAATCAGTTGTGAAACTGTCTTATTGTTATTTGTTTCTCAATAAAAATATTTAAAAAATTAAAAGACCAGAACTGTTTCACTAGTAATTCATATGCTCTTTGTATATTGGGAGACTATTTTAATAAACATGGTTAAACCAAATATATTATTACAGGTTATATTTCTAGCTTCTTTTGCTTTCTAAGGAGTATTAGAAAATTTAAAATTCTATTTGTAGCTCACATTTGTGACCTATGTTGTATTTGTGTTGACAGTTCTATTTTAGAGGAACCATCTCTCTCAAGGAAAATCTGATTACCTGCTGCTTCTGAAGAGAAAAAAAAAACACTTTTAAAAATGTGAGCCACAATTTCCACTGCACATCTACATGCATCAGTAATACTAATCACACTTAAAGGAACATAATTTTTTTTCAAAACTTGCATCCCAAAATCTACCAGGGGAAACATCACATCACGCACCCTGTGTGGATTCCTTTTCTCTCCAAAATGATTATTAATTATCATCTGTTTTTGCAAAGAGTACTTGTGCTGCAAAACTCTTAACACCTGGAGGTTGTGCATGACTTGCTAACTCATTAGATAATCAAAGATATCTGGAATTACCTTCTAATCATGGAGGAAAAACACAGTCCTTTAACATCTGTTCTCACAGTTCTGTCTCCATAACAACAATGAGGATAGGTTTTCAAAGCATCATTTCCCAGGTTCCCATGCTCAGGAAGTTTAGTATTCAATATTAATCATTTCTAAGTTTGTCAAGGGATTATGATATATGTAGTTTATATTTCATCATTTATGAAATGCTTCCATCAACAAAGGGCCATGTGTACATTTGAATGCAGAGAGGACAAATATTTCAGCAAATAGTTCAGATATCAGCCCTTAGAGTCTAGGTCTTAGTATTACATTTCATTAACAATATGTTTGTATTTTTATATATCTTTAGTGTGAGTCACTATCATGTGAGAAACCAATCAGAAATAGAATGGTGGTTGATAGACGGATAGGTTTTAGAAGACCTGAGTTCATAAAGAACAAATCTTTTTCAATTCTGTACATTGCAATTTCATCATCAAAAATTTGAATGAGTATTGATTACTTGCTTATTATCATGCATATATGGGACTAAGGAGACAGCTCAGTAGAATAAGCCTGGCAAGCACAGGGTCCTGAGTTCAGTCCCCAGTACTGCAAAAAAATATGATGCATATAATTTACTTTAAAGTGTGAAATATTATTCAAATTTTATCAAACAACTCTTCTTTAACTAGATAAATATATGATAACATATTATTAATAGCCTTCACTGTGGCTTGAGCAAATAAAACCTAAGTTCTATATTATAGCATTCATCAATTTTCTGACTTATGAATGAATGGTGAAGTAATGCTGAATTAGCTATGATGACATGATATGAAACAAGATATGCAGCTGATTTCAAAGGTCAGTACATATAATGCAAAAAAAATAATCTATTGACTTACATTCATAAAATCATAGTCCTATTCTTTCCCCCTATTTTATCTATCTTAACATAGTAAGCAAGTGAACACTAAAGTAAATGTAGTACAGTTTTTTCCCAATAGTCCTTTTTAATAGAAATGAGTGACTGTAATGGTTGATACACTGTGTCAACTTCAGAAGTTTGCAAGTTTCATTCAGCAGGGGGCCGGGCTCCTTACTTTGTAAACATCCTGAGCTTGCAAGAGGATGTCATGGAGATAGTGTGGGCAGGTAGCCAGTATATAATATAAGGGAGGAAAAGATAATTGCTTCTATCCCTTTATGTTCCTGTTGTTTTTGCTGTATTTTGCCAGCTTGAAGTGCTGTCCTGCACCATACCACCCTGCCTTGGATTCAGATGATTATGGACTGAATACAAACTCCAAGTGAAATAAATCTTTCATTCTTTAATTTTGAGCATCAGGTTATTTGTCCCAGCAATAAGAGAAAAGTAACCAAGACAATGATTATAAACAAGTAAGATGTATCACTAGGTATCCTGTTATGGTTAAGTATAAGTCACAGACTATGTCTTATACCATAGAAGTTTGACAGTACAAGGTTATGTGTAAATATAAGCTACAGAGTAGGATAACTGATAAAATAAGTAAATGAATGCAAGTGGACACGTACAAGTGCAACTAATGAACACGTCAACATTTAAGACAGCACAGCTCCCACTACAGTTTGTGTGACACATTCCTTCATGTCTGAAGAACCTTTCTCTGCATTGCTTGCAGAAGAATTCTGAATACAGCTGAGTGTAGTTGCCATAGATGTATCAATATGTAAATATTACAGCATGAACTTCACGTGTTTAATGAATTCTCAAATGAATTCCACTAGTAAACCATGAAAGTGGGTACTGAGAAATTAGGAAGATGTATTCTTAGATTCAGTTCTGCAGCAGTTAAGATCTCTGGAACATACAAGTGTTTCCTCAAGTAACTATTTTTCTAGAGTGTAAATGCAACAATGTTCCAAGTATAAACTCTCAAGATAACATTAATTAATAGACACACAGAAATACCAAACACTCATCAAGGACTAAAACTGATGGTATCATTATGAAACTAATATTGAAACAAAGGAGAGGAAGGTCCAGCTTTTGTTGAGAGCTTACTATACTCCAGGTTCTTCCGTTTTGCATATATTAATTAATTATAATACCAACACTGACTGTTAGGCATCACACTAATTTTTCAGCAATGAAAAATAAACTGTCATCTTCACGGTTACCCAACAAAAGTTTATAAATGATGGAGAAAATTTGTCAATTTTTTTTTTAAGATTTCAAGGCTCCATTTTATTAGTGAACATACAAGAACATAACAAACCTTTTCCTCACAGGAAAAGTCCTGCCCTCCCTCTCTAGGGAGATAGATGTGCCTTTTCTGTAGATCCCACGTTTGTCTTCTACAGGTAATTCCCATGATAAAGTGTTTGTAGATAGAGGGCCGGCCAGATAGCTCAGCAGATTAAAGCACCTGCTTAGGCAGATGCAGGATCTGGGGTTCGATCCCAGGCATGCTGTGCCTGCCCCTCCCCCAAGGTGCACTGAGAGGGCAACTGAGACTGGGCGTGGTGGCACGCACCTGTAATCCCAGTGCTTGGGAGGCTGTAAACATGAGAATCACTAGGAGTCCAATCTGTGTAGTGAGACCCTGTAGACCCTGTACTAAATACAAAAATAAATAAATAAATAAATAAATAAATAGTATTTGTAGAGATAGCTGATGTTTTTAAGGGTGTACAAGTTATCAATGAACATTCTATTTCCAACCATTCTCTTCTTTCAGATACATCCCCGCAATTCATGACTTCCAGGCTTGAAGTCTTAGGGGGCCTGTGATCAGGTCTTCTCAAAGAACACCCAGATAGAAATTTATGCTAGCCATGGTCACCAAGCCCTACAGGTACCTTCCAGGCCTCTGAGAGGGCCCCTGCCACTGCTCTAGCTTGTTCTCTCAATAGCATACCAAATGAGACAAATATGTCAATTCTAAATCTTTAATCTCTGTGGGCTTGCGTCTCACTGTGCTCCCTTTCAAGAAAAAAAAAATATTACCTTGTAAGCATCTACACAGTTTTCAGGGTGCATGATCTCAGTTTCAACTTCCCTCCCATCCCAGTGCTTCCAGTGCCTTCTACTGCTTTGTGTCATGCTGACAGTTGAGATGATTGTGAATAAGCAAATGTCCTAAGGTTCCTTCTAAATGAGATAGGTATTCCTAAACATGGAGGATGTGACTGCATACAGAATGAGGCTACAAAATCTGTTGGGATTTAGACTCATGCAAACATATTTTGTGGCACTCTACGTGCAGAACCACCTATTTGCCGTAGTTTCCCATACCGATCACATTCATTTCACCACAACAAATTAGAGAGGTGAGAGGGAAATAGATAATTAGCACCTTGGCCACTTTCACTGAGCTTTTCTATCTGGATATATGCATGTTTTCATTTCACAGCAAGTTTGAAACTGTGAAAACAATCACAGAACTAAAAATAACACTTAATTGAACACTTTTAAAGTGTTTGTATTCTGTTACTTTGTGTAGTTAGTACAGACCTCTAGAAAAAAATTGCGTAGATGAAAGAGAAATTTAGAAAAAAGATCTATCTATCTATCTATCTATCTATCTATCTATCTATCTATCTATCCATCTACCTATCAGAGAGGCAGAAAGGCAACTGCTTAGAGAGGAGAAATCCTCAACTAATCCTGATTTGGACAAGTGACAAAAACCACATGATTTGTTGTCACAGCTGGAATTCCAGGAATTGCACAAAGGCATCTTTGGAAGGTCCACTCTGCCATGCAGCAGATACTGAATCTCTGGAAACCCTTTATCTGCATGCTAAATTGAACTCTTCTGAACTGATAGGAAATGCTAAGAATAGTACACCACTGAGTTGTTATTCATTCCCAATGCTTTTTACTTTGAATGATGACCTGTGGACATCTCTTCCTTACGTTCACCACATATCATCAGGATCCTTTATTTTATGTGCTTATTAACTCCAACTGATTGGGAACTCTTAAAAAAATATATGACTTCTAGGATAGGACAAATAACTGAATGATTCACCTGGTTCTCAAAGCCTGGGATACAATTTCTTAGAAATCCACAATGTATTTTCAGGCACTAACTTTCCTCTCAGACCCATACAGACAGCCCTGACTAACCATCATTTGTGGGCTCCCTCGCTTTCTCTATATTCTAGTGCCACGTCTACTTATCTTGTTGCACTCTGTTCCCTTCATGTCTCCAAAAACAAATTGGCTCCCGTTTTACTCTTTCTTTCAACAGTGGTCATACCTACTCTCCCCTTAACAATAAATAACACTTTGTGCTTCTTTTATGTTGCTATGCTTCTATTTATTCCACTTAGATTTGTACATATGGTTTGAATTAAGTTTAATTTGTCCACTCAGCAGGGCATTCACCTTGTTCCCTCCTGTCCTTTCAGAGTCTATACACAAGTTAGCCTACAGCTTTGAATTCAATGAGGAGGCCTAACTTCCCTTACAAGAGAGGAAGCCTGATAAATAGCAGACATCTAAAAGGAGCTGATAAATATTTAAATTGCAGAAGATCTTACAAAGATAATGACAATGCTGTACAGAAAAGAAAATTAAGATTAATCCAATTATAGGTGTCCGACATCCATAAAGAAGGAAAAAAGTTTAGCTTAAAATAACAAGTAATTTAAAGATAATTTTAAATGTGCTTGTAATTTCATAGAAATGCAAAAATACACATAGAGAAATGAGAAAAAAATCTAAATGGTATCAGTTTTTAAAATCTCTATGTTCAAACATAGGGAATTATGATATAAATTAAATCCAAATGCATTGTAATTTGCATGACTTTAGAAAGCCTCTTATGCAATTCTCTGAACATACACAATAGCATTTGCAATATGGGAGAACCAAGATGACTTAGCTCCTAGGATGTTCCAGTCTTTGCTTTGCATTTGTTCACACACAGATTCGGATGCATTTTAATCTCCATCTCAGCCCATATGGCTGCCCATGAGTATTTAGAATATTTCTTAGGTATGTAGTCACTGAGCTCTAAAACAAAAAAATGAGCATATCAGACATGTAACTTATTCATCATCATCAACATGCTAATTCATGAACCTCAAATAAATGGCAGTCCCCCCGAAGCCCTCTCTAGTTCCATTTAATAGCATGATCAAAAGCTGCTTCTGTTTTCAGTGTGAAGGGCACACGTAGTGAGAGAATGGATACTGAAAATGCTTCCACCAGAGCTGGGGTATGAAGCTTCCATCTGAGTAGGAGTTCAGGATCTGTTCTGTGATTTCTGTTGCTAAGCAACCATTTCCTTTGTCTGTTTTGTTCAGAACAGTTGCTTTATTTATACTTGGTTTAAGTGATGCAGATCATAATGTGAAATCATTAAAGAAAATAGGAAAAATTATATCAAAAGTTGGTCCAGGGAATTTGTAATACTGTGTAGAAACTAATAAATGTCGATGCAAATAGAGCTTCTACCAAAACAAAACAAAACAAAAAAATTAAGGAACCATAACCCAGCAGGTCCACTGGCCTCTGACTTTAGAAATACAATATATAACAACCTACAGTTACCTATTATATATTATATCATCTATGACTAAAATAAACCACAAATCTCAGCAATAATTTAATAATATTAAATGAATTGAGGCAAATTTTTAGAATAAAAGTATTTTTGAGTTTTAGATGTTGAAATAAAAAGATTGAAATAAAGAATATAAAATCAAGGAAGGTGTCTAAGGGATATAAAACAAGAAAAAGTATTTTGCAAACTTTCCAAAATCTGAGAAATCTTGAAATATATAAAGTTGTATATAACTTTGGCCTTTTTATATTAATTATTGAAATAATTAAACTTCTTCACTGAAAAAAATCTTACCCTTAAGAGGCAAACACAAATGTACTTTAATATTTCTGCATCTATTAATTTAAAGATGATTATTAAATAAGCTAAAACAATGCCTATGCTTGGATCTTATTCATTCACTTTAATGTTTTCTATGCCTTTCCTGTTCACTCATTTTCCTATTAGCAAGCTCTTAACATTTTCTCTCCACCATTTAGTAACAATGACATTGTGTACCTATCAAGAACAAAGACACCTTAGTACTTTTTAGATCTTAGTTCAAAGGACCTTCAAATGAACCTTTGGAAAAAGCATTATCATTGGTATCATAAGCATTACGTAGATAAGAAAGTTGAAGAACTGAGATGTGAAGTAACTTGTCCAGGATTATCCAATTAGTAGGTAGCAGAACAAAGACACAAATCCACATTTTTTATGTGGCTCATACCTGCTAAGCTACTAGTCTAATAATGAATTGTTTTATTTTACTCTATGGCACTATCTATGATTTATTAATTTCTCCTTAGATATTATTCTCAATTAATAAGCAGATAAGTCAATTTAACCTTGTTTTATTCTCAAGTTTATGCACCGTGAATTGTAAAGTGTTGCAAGTACTACATTTTGATTGTAATAAACCCAGGCAAAATGTATTCCATTCATGCAAATAATTTCATGATTTTCCTACTATTACATATAGTATTAAGTTCTGAGATTTTAGTAGAGTTCTCATACTGGTGCTGTTGACTGGTTTGCTTTCATATTTCAAAATTTCTTCAGTTTTTCAGTTATGTAGGAAGTTGTTAAAGAATTTCTAGGAATAAGAACTAAATGTTTAGGAGCAGACTCTATAAAATCAGATTATTTGTATTTTGACTTATATAATGTGGAAAACTACTAATCCAAGCTACAGTCTAAGGATATTTTTTAAAAATCTCAATAATTAAAATTCCTTTTTTCACTCATAATTATTTCAGGAGAAAACAGTCTGGCTGCACTTTGCATAATGAGTATAGTCCATAGAAGTTTTTTGTAGGCTTGTTTATATGAATACTGATTTTAAAAGGTACAGTTTTTCTATTATTCTATATGGTGACATTATTGATGGGAGGAAAAATAGTAGGATGACTAAGGAGATTTTGTTGTCACAGAAGTTTGTTGTTCATATAACAACAAATAAGGCTACACTCCAGTAGAGGTCAGTTCCTTTTATTCCATATTTAGATGAGTTTGGATGAAATTCCCTCAGTAGTACTTATACTTTGAGCCACAGAAAAACAGAGAGCGTTGTGTCAAGAAGAAATTTTAACCATTTCTTGACTAAGCAAATCAGAGAAATAAGAAAAAAGCAACCATGATATACTAGTCAGAATGATTTGCCCTTAAATTCCCTAAAGGCTTATAATTTTCATGTGATCCTATAAATGTAGTCCTGAATCAAATAAAGTTCATCTAAATCTACTCATAAAGTTATAATTTAGGGAATCTAAATTATCTTCTTTATCAATAATGTAGCTACAATAAAATTTTTATGACAAATACATTTATAAGTCCATGTATTATTATTTCTTAAGAATTTCTTTGGTAGTAGAGAATAGAGTAATAGTAGTAAGTAAAAGCATTAGGTGCTTTATATAATGTAATCTTTCCAGTAGCTTTGATATCCCTTAGATAACAATAATATTATCTTTTCGTGTTTTCAAGTAACTGTTGAAATAAATCATGCATCTTAATTAATATAAAGAATTATATATATTTTAAGATGTCAAATAGGTAAATAAAATACAAGCAAGTAAAATATAATGTGCTGTCTATGATAAGAAGACTGTATGTGAAGTGAACACAAGATGAAAAAGAGCTAACAATTATCTCACATATTTTCCTTAGGTTATGATACAAGAAACATGAAAGTTGCAAGCAAAGAGATAAAGGTACAGCATCAAACTGCTATCACATGTAACAAAATCCTGATATTCACTGAGAAGAACATGAATATGGAAGTTAAAAGGCAGGTAGGAAAGAAGTATTTGAATAGTATGTGAAACTTCTCATTTTCTGCAAATCATTTGAGTTCTGTTCTTTAATATGTGATAAGGTTAAATAAAATAGTTTCTCACTATAGCACAATGACTACAAGGGCCAAAAAGTGTTAATGGTCTTCTGATCAGGATACTTAATAAATAATATGGCACAGTAATAACCTGAATAAAAGGTTTTTAACATTTATTATCAGCAGATAACCCACCAAACAGAAATTGAGGTGGTTGTCTAATATAGCAATACAGAAAACTAATTCAATATGAGAATATAAGAAACTAATTAAGTAATAGCAAAACAACACTCATGCAATCTGAATTTGCACTTAATATCAGTTTGATCTTAATATCCACTTGCATGAAGCTCCAGTTCGGTCCCTGTTTCACAGCTGAGGCACTGAAAAGGTAAAGCACTCAAGGCGTTGTTTCTCTGAAGCGGGTAGGATTAAGACCCCTGCAGGCTGGCTCAGTGTATTCGGTGCGTTGACACGCACCGTACTTATGACTTCTACTTTACATTGCATCTCCTTTTGAAGAATTAAGAACAATTTTCTTTCTAAAAATTCTTTTCTTTACCAGGGTTTGATCCTGCATGCCGCGCCGGCCATGCCCCTGGGGCGCGCTGAGCCTGCGACCCAGTGCAGGCATGGAGGATCGCTTTGGGTCTGAGCTGCCTAGAAAGATCCTTCACCAAATACAAAAAATGAAAAGAAAAAATATATTTTTCTTTAAATTTTTTGTTATTACATTTGCAGTTCACAATGATTACATTCACTGTAGAAAGTAGGTAACATGTTTAATTCATTTTATGTTCCCTTCCCTTTCCTCCTTCCCTCATATGTCCACCTCTTAGCATGATTATTTACAAAGAAAACATACAAAATTCCACTAAAAGATTCATGAAACCAAGAAACAAATTCAGTCAGGATACAACATCAACATACAAAAATTAAAAGTGTTATTGTATACCAAAAATGAACCCACTAGGAAAGAAACACAGAAAACAATATTATTCAAATTAACTAAAAAATAAATATTTAAGAATTTACCTAACAGAAGAAGTGAAACACCTCTATAATGAAAATATAGTAATCTCAATGGGAGATTAAAAAGATAATCAGAAAATGGAAAATTGTTCTCTGTTCTTGCATACACAGAATTTATACTATAAAACTTTCCACACTTCCAAAGCTGGCATAAATTTAATGGAATCCCAATCAAAATACTAGCAGACATGTTCACAGAACTAGAGAAATTAATCCTAAAAAAATCCTAAAATTCGATAGGCACCAAAAAACATATGGATAGCAAACAATCCAGGGTAATGAGCAAAATGGAAAACACCTCAATCCAGAATTTTAACTTATGTTTTAAAGCTGAGAAAACAGTATCATGCTGGAAAATAAAATATAAAACAGGTATATGGATCCATAGAATAGAAAAGAGGGGGCTGAAATAACCTCAGACATAGTCAACCTTTTATCACTGATAAAGATGCCAAGAGAATGGTGGAAGAATAATAGCCTCTCAAACATAATACTACAGTGAAAACTTGTTATCTACATGAAGAAGGTTGAATCTAGACCCCTAGCTCTCACCATATACTAAACTAAAATAAAAATGGATCAAAAATTGAAATACAAAATCAGAAACACTATCTACCAGAAGATATAGCAAGAAAAAAAATAACTGAAAGTCATAGGTGAAGGTAAGGACTTTTTGAACACAATTTCAATCGTATAAGAAATAATATAAAGGACCAACAAATAGGATTTTATTAATTCAACAGCTTCTGCAAAGCAAAAGTAATAACTAAGCAAAGAAATAACCTATAAAATAAGCAAAGAAACAACCTATAAAATAAGATAAATATATGAGCTACTTCTCAGAAAGAGGAGTAATATCTAATATATGAAAAGAATTTTAAAAAAAGTTAGACAAAATAAAAGACCCAATCGCAAGCTAGGCAACTAAAATTAATACTTCTAAGAAGAAGAAATACAAATAGTCAAACACATAAAGAAGAGTGCAACATCTCAAGTCATTAGAGAAATTCAAATGACTAAAACAGAGATTTTATCTTATTCCAGACAGAATGACTATCATCAATAAATCAGATAATAACAAATGCCAGAGAGGTAAAAGGAATACTTCCACATTGTATGTTGTTGGGAATATCAGTGTGGAGAGAAACTACTTTGGAAACCACTTTGGAAATCAGTATGGAGATTCCTCAGAAATCTAAAAATAGAAATTCCAATTGACCTAGCTATATCTCTACCAGCATCATAGTGCAGTGACATGTGAAGACTTGTGTTCTTAGCACAACAATTCACAATAGCTTAATCTTAGAAGTGGCCTATTTGCCCACCAACAACCAAATGGATTAAAAAATGCGATACTTACTCACAATGGAGTAGTACCCTCTTATAATGAAGGATAAATTTGAGTTATTTGTAGGAAAATAGGTGAAACTTGATGCAAGAGATAAATGAGATAAAAAGGCTTGAAAATTGCATAATTTCACTTACATAAGCAGCTTAATATATAAATAAAATTTAGAACAAAAGAAAGACAAGTAATAAAAAATTTTAATTTAAACATAATTTTGTATGTTTGGGACTTATGGCATTTTTATAAATCCATAAAAGAATGAACACTTTATAGCTGAGATCCATGCTTCTCAAATATTACTTTCTATCAGAAACAAAATCCAATTCCGTATAAGAAATCAAACCACCGTCACTTATTAAATATATTTCCTTAATACACCCTTTTGTTAACTAGAAAATTATCTTTAATTTTACAAGATCAATTTAATGTAGATAATATTGTCAGTTAAAATTGTAATTTTAAGAAAAACAAGAAAGGCACAAGATTATGACGTATATATTTCGGCAAAGCAAGATAAGAATTACTGAAATAATAATAATGTCTGGCACTGCTCCTGAAGTTTGTACCATGCTTATGATGTCCATGATTAGATGATTGAATAATGGAAACTGACAGGAAATGCAGTGCTTCCACTATCTGTCAAAATACAATCAATTATGATTTGTGGGAAATATCACAGCTTATATCTTTCTAGTACATTTAGCCTTTCTTTTGCTTAATTTATTCATGTACGCTTCTCTTCTCCTGGCTAAAAAGTTACACTGACAACTTAGAGCACCATGAAACGCCGTTGACAGATAACTTGTCTTTAAAAGTCTACTCAGGGTAGGATTCTAGGATGAGGAATTAAAATAAATTAGGTTAGGGGTTGGGGAGATGGCTCAGTGAAATAAGCACTTCTCTGGCAAGCGCAAGGGCCTGAGTTCTATCCCCGGTTCAGCCAAAAAAAAAAAATAAAATAAATAAATAAATAAATAAAATAAAATAAAATAAATTAGGTTTATTATATTCTGGTTAATTAATTAGTTTTATTATATATTATTCTATTCTATATATATAATATGAATTATATTCTAGGTAAATAAAGGCATGATGTTTTCTACATGGTCAAAACTATACCTTAAATTTTAAAAAACTAATTCGTTTACAGCCTTTAATTGTATATATTAATGATTTAGCCTGTCTTTATCAACTGTCTTTCTTCTTTCCAATCTCCTTTCAGTTTGACTTCCTTTTCTTCTATATGTCTTTCTGTGTCTAACTTTTCTTATCTAACATACTATCATACAGTTCTATCTGTTGTACTGCAAATGATAGGATTTGATTCTTCTTAATGTCTGAATAATAGTCTGATGTATATATATATGGCATTATTAAATCTGTTCCTCAGTTGATGGACACTTAGTTGATTCCATACCTTAGCTATTGTGAGAAGCGCTGTAACAGATGTGGGAAAGGGAGTGTTTCTTTGGTCTGCTGATTAGATCTTCTTTGGATATATATTACAAAATAGAATGCTGGATTATATGGTAGATCTTTTATTTTTAAGAACTTCTATAATATTTTCTATAATTTTCATAATAACTTACATCCTTACAAACAACATATGAGAAAACCTTTATTTCCATATTCATACCAGCAATATTTTTCCAAAGAAAAGAACTATTTCAAAGAGATGAGAAGATATCTCACTGGAATCTGGACTTTTGAAGGTTACTTATATTTAATATATTTTTCTTATATTTGTTGTAATGGTCAATAAATTGTGAACCAACCATTTGTTGGTTAAAATTAACAATTATATTTTGTATTGAAGACTTTTATATCTTAAATAATTGTAAGTATTGAATCTAGTAACGTACCTTGCCTACGTATAGATGAGACACCAATGAGTGCATAATTCCTAGACTTCATCCTCATTTCATACCGTCTTGTGTTAGAAAATTAATAATATTTTTTATACTGAAATTCAACATGTATATAATTTTATATGGAGAATTAAAATCCATGTGTTGGAGTAGGAACTTCTGCCGACTTCCGGGAACCCCCAGACCCAGTCCTAGCCCAGGTCCGGTCAGTGTGTGGAGAGCTTCCTGCTACCCTGCGCCGGC
>NW_004524606.1:2444508-2458275 GCF_000260255.1 Octodon degus | reverse complement strand
GTTTGTAAATAGGATCACAAGTCCGCATGTTGTACAGCAATTAACCACTAAGAAGAATATATGCAGTGTATTATTTGTTGAAACTGTACTTCTGATTTGATTTGAAACTGTGTGATTGCTATCTGTTTATCAATAAAACTGTAGAAAAAAATAAAAAAAATAAAAATAAAAAAAAATCCATGTGTTTATACTCCATGGTGTTAATTGGTCTATAATTAAACTAAAAAAGCAGGAATCATTTCACATGTGATGGATGATAAATTCCTGTTAGTTGAATTATATGAAAAAGTCATATACTGGTACATGATTTAATTTAAAGTGTTTGGAAGACTATAGAACGTGATTTCTATCCACTTTGGTGAACTCCCATTGGCCTTAGTTTTGAAATTTTCCGCAACTCAGAAAATTAAAACTTCTATTGGATTGTTTGTGCATATTTTACTATTTGGTAACAGGATAAATTGGGGAATTTCATGCATACTTTGAATCTGGGAATTAAATGCATATTGTGAGTATTTATAAAAATAAATTTAAATGCCAATTCAGCAAAATCTCTTTTTTAAGTACTCTGATAGAAGCAAGGGTTTTGTATGCAGGATGACCAATTAGCCACAATTACATGAAGAACTTAAGAGATAACTGGATTCTCAGTTGGAGCACTACTATTCTTCTGTTGTATTGCTCAGTTATGTGTGCTGTCTCCAGGAATTTGAATGCTAAGTATTATAATGATTGTGGATTAAAGCCATAGTCATTTGGTACATGAAGAAATTTTAATGCAATGCAGGAGGCAGCATCAGCAAGAACAGCAGGGATGAGCTTCATTAAAATGGTTTTGCCATTTTTGTCTGTAAAACTCAAGCTGTTTTAAACATCAGTCCTGATGTAGATGCCCCTTCCGAAAGTGAAATTCTTAGCAAATTCTATGCTGCAAGTTCTGCCCCTGGGTATGTCAATCGGCTTTAAAAACTCTAAATTGGCTTTAAGCATTCCAATATTGTTTCTGCCGACATTATTATATTTTCTCAAAAACATATGATGCTACATTGAAAGGCAAATGATCAAATTACACTTTTAAAAGTGTATTATTAAATTGCATGCTTTTGTCTTGTAGCATGTTTTTCTGTCATATTTTTTCAATTTTAGTTTACAGTTAATACTTGTTATACCTATTTTAAAATAATTAACTGTGCTTTTGATTGATGCTTAAAAACTTGGATGACAGCAACATGTGTTTCTAATATACATAATTATATATTATATATTTTACATGATAAAATCATCACTTGGAGCCATATTATAGTTTCATATTAACTTTGCTTTCAAAGGCTAGTTGATTGATTCCTGTGTTGATCAGAGAGAAGTTTATCTTGAGTTTCTGACTTTAGGTTTTAACATGTTGTTGATTCTAATAATAGATAAACATCAAGATGTTTCTTAATGATATAAATTTGTGCTGCTGCTGCTGGATGTTGGTTAATGTGTTATGTAGGGAGAAAGGAACAAGAAAATAGAAAATAACAAAGAAAGGATTTGTGCCAAATCTGTTTTACATCCATCTTTGTACAGTCTTTATGGAAGATGATGGGAGGGAGCGCCTGACTCTTTCTGTGTATTTATAAGTGCCCAAGAAGTGATTTTTAAATTTGTGATAGGGAGCTTAAGAGAAAGAATTAAGATATAATAGTAAAATGACACACTTAAATAAAATTTAAAGAATTTTACAGTCACATTTAGGTATGTTTTTAAATTTTGTAAGATTTGCAAAGCAAATTACATGACTATGTCTTTCCCAGCATTATCTAGAAACAAACATATAAAGATGTACCTACATAGTTTTAGAACTATTGTTGCGTGCAACTGAGATTTGGAAGCAGTGTCCTCTTTTATGCACTAACGCTATGGACCCCCAAAATACAATCTCTATGCAAGGGAAACATGAATTCAAGTGTCTGCATTCTTCCTCAACTGCTCTAAGAATCTTCATTAAATATATTTACCTGCATGTCGATCAAAGAGTAAGCCACCTATTTATTTGGTTTTCTATCATCAGCAAACTTACCTCTTAGAACCGGACCACATTCTGATGTTTTCATCTTTAGTGGAATCTGTTTTTTCTTTTGCCCGCCCCTCCTTTTCCCATCTTTCAAAGTAAACCCTTTAAGTTACTGAACCCGGTGTCTTTGCAAGTTTGCTTTCCTGAGCAATTAGTAAAGAAAAAATGTTATGTTCATATCTTGTTACCAGTAAAAATGTAACAACTAAAACCTTTTACTGCTCAGTTCTGTATAAAGAATAAAATCATATGGATGTTTGTTTTTCAGTGAGTCTTATTTTGCATGATGACATAGGAAATCTAATATTATTTTATTTTTATTAGTACATATTTGTGCTGCATAATAATTATATTCCTCCTGGGGAGCTGGCGCATGTACTACTCTTGGATGAGTTTCCTTTAAAGAATAGCACTGGAAGAGATTCATGGCCATCTAAACATAACTAAAAAAATAGTCAAAATATCAAATCTACCACTAGTATATTCCTTCAAAGAGGAAGTCTGGACCATGGAAATATTCAGACAGTTATCATTTCCTTGAGATTCTCATGAGAACAGATTGCACAAATTCATTGCTTTCTTTTCTACCAAAAAACAGGAAATGATTTTTACACAGAAAGACTCATCTGTAATGACAAAGAGCATGGAAGGGGGTAGTTTCTATAGGCTAAAAATCTTTAAAACTTCTAGAGGCTATCAATAAGAGGCTACTGAATGGATACTAGAGGTGGGGGAGTGTAACTATAAGAACTCAGGAAAGGGACAAGGCTCTAATAATCAGGATTATGGAGTTTGAAGTGAGAGGTGGGAGCAAAGGAATTGAAGAATGGCTGCAGATTAACACCACTACTCAACAACAGTGACATTAGATAGAATGAAATTGAACTGTAATGTGTTAGTAACAAATAATATTTATCTAATCAAAATGGCAATAAAACTGTCATAAAATCTTAAAGTCAATTTATGGACAAACTAAAGGAGATGTTGCTGAAATAGAAGTTGTAATACAATGTTAATTATCTTGACATTATAAAATTTAAATGGATAAAATTATGTGAAAGTAAATAAATAAAAAAAGGAGTTTCTCAGCATTGTCATTCCACATTTAAAATTAGAGAGACAATAAATGTTTCTAAAAGCCAAGAAAAAAATTTAATTAAATGATTAAAGTTATTTAAACAATACTATGGAAATAATAATATAATGAGAAGGTTGAAAAAAGAAGTTAAGAAGAGAGAAACTAAAATAAAGTCAAGTGTGGGGGCACATGCTTATAATCTCAGTACTCAGGAGGCTGAGGCAGGAGGTTTTTTGTGAGTTTGAGACTGGCCTAGGCTACAAAGTGAGCTTGAAGCCAGCCTGAACTGCATACTGAGACCCTGACTCAACATGACCAAAAAAAAAAAAAAAAAAAAAAAAAGAAAAGAAACTGAAATAAATTAAATATCTTTTTTTAAAAAATGGAGTTAACAATTACTTGTAGGGGTAGATGAAATAAGAAGTGGAGATAAACTAATATCATTTATTATTATGGAAAAAAATCACTAGAGAGATGAAGAAAAAAATTTGAGAATATTGCCTCAGGACAGGAAGGGTAGAGTTGGGAAAAGTGTTCTTGAAAACATGATTTTAACTATAAACATCCACAACATTTGATTGTTATTCTACTTTATAACAGACTATAAATAAGATTTTAAAAAGCCCTAAAAGAATATATGCCTATCACATGTATCCTCTCTAAATCAAAATGGTCTTCTGTTAAATGAGATAACAGAGACAAATGTCTTAGCATGAGGCCCCTTGCATAATTAGCATTCAGTGACAGTTTATCCACGACATTATTGTTCTTTTGTTCAGATGATTTTTTTTTCTTGGTAGTAAGACACTTAATAGAGAAATATAGAGATTTAGTAACAAATCATGTCATTTATTGCACACCCTCATTTTCTGAACTGGAAAGAGGAACTCCCAGCCAGAAAGAAAATCTCTGAAATTAGAAATCCAAGAGGAAAAAAATCCCATTGTCATATTAAAATTTGGGGGGGGGAATGAAAGCATCCTGCTTTTTTAACTGCTGTCTCTATCCCAAACAATGTGCCAGTGTTATGATTTGCCCAGCAAAGGGGTCAGCTGCAACACGGAGGTTGCAGAGCTATCGCATCTCCATTAGTTCTTAAACTATTTAGCATGGTGAGGACTCAAGGCATTCTGGTGCATTTCATAAAATTTTTATGCGACCTAATAACAGGAAATGGTGATCTGCAAATATCCTACTTGAAGTGTTTTCCGTTTATTAAAAAAAGAACTTCTGTTTTTCATGCACAGTTCTATTTAAGTGTAGGAGGTTTTCATTGGAGATGACATTAATTATAAGTAAAGGTAATTTAACAGATGGAAAATAATGAGATATATTGAATCATCAACTGAGAGAAAAACATAGGGAGGAAAATGATGTTGAGTATTCACTGGTCCTTTCAGAGTAAGCATTCAATATCTTATTTTATCTTTTCAAGTTTTTCAATTTAACTTAATTTTTAACTGATAATGTAACAACATGAAATTATACATATGAATGTGGCAGCACATGATGTGCTGATGTACATGCTGTGCAATGTTTAAATCTGATTAAATATGTCTATTATTCAAATATTAATCACTTTCTCTGACAAAACTTTAAGTATGATTTCTTTTGTTGTTTGAAAATAAACATTTTGTATAGTCACCCTAATATTCAATAGCACCAAAGAACTATTTGCTCTATTAAACTCAGTACACATTGATCAACATTTCCTGTCTTTACTCCCTTCTACTTCCTCTAGTTTCTGAACACCACTATCCTATCCTCAAATTCTGAAAAATGAAATGTGTTAGATTTTGTGTATAAGTAAGATCATATTTTTTTTGTCTTTCTGTGCTTGACTTATTTCACTAAATGAAATTGTCTGGAATTATATCTACAGGGTTGTAAGTAAGAGGATTTCATTCTTTTTCTATGCTAGATAGTATTCCATTGTCTATGTATATATTCCATTTTTATTCATCTCATTGTATCAGTTGATGGACAATTAAGGTTCCTCTCCCCATTTTTTTTAGCTATTATGAAGAGTTGTACATACAACGACTTTGAGAGTGCTGATGTCTTTCAATGTACCGATTTCATTTTATTTAGATATACACCTGGGAATAGAAGTATTTGATTACATAATAGTTCTATTTTTAATTTTTAAAGAAATCTCCATACTGATTCCTGTAATACTTATACTAAGCTATAAAATTTCCCTTTTTTATATTCTCACAGTACTGCTATACTGTCTTTTTACTGATAATCATTCTTACTGAGAATGACATTTCATTCTAAAGTAATTCCAATGCAGTTTTGATTTCCATTTGCTAAATGATTAGTGATGAACATACTTTTTGATAGCTGTTGAGTCTCCAGCATTATAAATAATAGGATTCAGAATTCTTTTTCCTTTGAAATCTAGTGCATATGTATCATAGAGTTGTTATTCTTATATTTAACATGTAATTGAATTGATGCTGAGATGATATGCCTATGGAAGTATCTTTAGCACAAATGGACTAAAAGTTAAGTCCAGGAGTCTATTTTGAAGGCATTCTTTGCTAAGTTCCTCGATAATGATTCAATTGATCAGCAGTAGATCATTTTTATAAATAGGCTTCTTTGCACAATACATTAGTATATAACATATTATTTAATAAAGTAAAATAAGGTGTTTACTTGAAATTTTGCTTATATATTTTAATAGTTTTCAAAAGACATTAACATACTATGGGAAGAACAAGTTCATTTAGTAGGAATGTGTGACATAGAAATGTATTTATACATTAGCACTTTGAATATGCTGAACCATCACAATTTGTCCATAAGCTGATTGAAACATGAGGACTATGTTGGCAGCATAAGATGACTACTCTAAACAAAGGTGTGTTGCAATAGACAGTAGTAAGTGCATTCAAATATGTTTTTTAATGTGGTTTTTGATGATTATTTTACATTAAGGAATATCAGCAAAGTTTGCTTTAAGAAAATTTTTGTGTAGAGTTAATGAGAATAAGATTTAAAATGGGCATACAGAAAAGTATTCCTAGTGTTATTAAATTCTCTATTAAAATATTTGAAAAATTTGTTTCTGTACATTACCTATTAAGATAGTTTTTCTCAATACTCTGTTAAAATACTTTTAAATTTTGTTTTTATATAGATTCACATCACAAACTGTCTTAGTTACTTTTCCCTCATTGCTCAGACAAAATCCCTGACACCCAAAATTAAGGAAGGAAAGGCTTATTTAGCTCACAGTTAGTGGAGGTTTTGGTTCATGCCCAGCTAGATGCAAGGCAGAGTGACACAGGGCAAAGGCAGCAGTTCATGGCAGCAGAAGTCAGCAAAGATCCAAGGGAAGAACAGCAGCTTCAGGTGCTAACAAGCCTCTCTCCCTTCCTTATATTGTATTCAGGCTATCTGACTCAGGACAAGTGAAGCACTCACACCCATAATCCCAGCATTGGATCATGAATTAATCAAACACTCTAGAAGACTGCCCCGATGACGGAATGAGGCTTTGGAGGGACAACTAGACACAATCCAACACATACAAATATTTAAGAAATTAAGAAGAGTAAAAGTACAAATAATTGAAGAAAGGAGACAAATTAAGTATTATCTGCTTGTTCCCATAGACCAGCATAAATGTGCAGTACACTTACCCAAACCATCCTGGTTGCATCCATAGATAAGTCTCTTTCCCCGCTACTCCCTCTTCTGTCAACCACAACTCAGTAAATCTTTCCATTTGAATAAGTTCATTTCTTTTCCCAGTATGTATTGTACCCTTCAGATTCCATTTTTTTCTCTTTCAGATTCTCACACTAAGGAGACAATATGATGGTTGCACAGGTGGTCTGATTTATTTCACCTAAGAGTATATTCTCTAGTTGCATCCATTTACCCTCAAAAGACTCAAATTTACCCTGTTTTATAGCTGAATAATATTACATTGTGAGTGCCAGCCAAATAGTTCAGTGGATTAAAGCATCTGCAAGAAGGCACAGAGGCTGGGGTTCAATCCCCAGGCCTACCGTCCCAGGCCCACCCATGGGGGCATGCTGAGAAGGCAATAGAAACTGTTCATGGTGGCGTGTACCTGTAATCCCTGATCTTGGGAGGCTGTAAATAGGCGGATCACTATGAGTCCGATCTAATAGTGAGACCCTGAACACCATGTAGACCCTTCCCTAAAATAAAATCACATTGTGTAAAAACTATGTCTTCTTTATCCATTTTTCAGGTGCTAGGCATCTGGGTTATTTCCATGATTTAGCTGTGATGAATTGTGCTACTATATACATGAACACACATACTGTTGTGGTCTGAGGTTTTCAGTTCTGGAAAAGTACACAGGAAGGCAATAGCCAGCTTGAACGGGATCTCTAAACCCAGTTTTTAAAGGAATCTCCTCACTGATTTCCATAGTATTTGTACCTGTCTTTACTCCCACCAATAGTAACGAAGGATTTCTTTTTCTCCTCAGTCCCTCCAGCATTTGTTATTTGCGAACTTATTGATGTTAGCAATTCTTTCTGCATTAAGATGGAATCTGTGTTGTTTTAATTTGCATTTCTTGAATGACCAATGATGTTGAACATTTTCTTTCTTTTTTTTTATTCTTTCAATTTTACATGCATATATCTGGTAATATATATAACTGGTTGGAAGACAACACTATATATTACAACAGATACTGTGAAATTCATAGTATTTTGTTAAGTGAAACTCTGTATCATTTCTAATTTTTGTTTTAATTGTAATTTGTACTGTATTTTTAAAAAATAAAAAATAAAAATAAGACACACAAAGCATGCATTCTGGCCTGTCTTGATAATTACCTCCCAAGCAGGCATTTCCAACCAATTTTGATGCCTATGTTTCAGTTTATGTTATATTGAAGATTAGATAACATGGTTTGTTATCTTGAAATGTTTCAAAAAGGATATAGAGAGATTTAACTATTTAAAGTTTAGATTTAGACCACGTGAATTAAATATTTTCAAAGGTACTTTATAAGAATGTATTTTTAAATTTCACTAAAATGTGTTTAAAATTCTGAGTACATCAGCAAACCATAAGTAATGAAAGAAAAAAAAAAAGATCTTTATCAAAACTGAAAAGCATGGCATTAGCACGTAGTAACAAAGTGAAAGGCAACTCAAAATGTAAAAAAAGATATTTATAGCTAGATGTGATGGGACAAACAAGTAATCCCAGGATTGAAGAGGCTGAGGCAGGAGGATTGCCATAAATTTGACAGCAGCCTGAGCTACATAAGTGAGTTCAAGGTCATCTTGCATTATACAGTGAAACCCTGTTTCAAAAAAAAAAAAAAAAAAAAAAAAAACTAACAACAATAACAAAAGATTTGCAAATCTTATATGTAAGAAGAGATTAATGTAGAGAATATATTAAATTCTTTTGCAATTTAGTTATAATACAAAAACAGACAACCTGATTTAAAAATGCTTAAAGGGCTCAATAAACAGTTCTTGAAAGAAGATATTCAAATAGCTAACCAATAATTAAAACAATCCTCAAAATTACTAAGAATATGCAAATCAAATATTAAAAAAACTTCATACCTTTGAGTGTGACTAGTATAAAAAATAACAAAACTGAGAAACTAATAAGCATATGCAAGGATGTAGAGATGTTGAAACTCTCATGCTTTGCTGATAGGAAGAAAAAATGATGCATTCATGAAAAGCATACTTTCTCAAAGGATGTCAACAGAATTACTCTGTGATGCAACATTATTTCTATATACATTGACTAAAAGTCATACTTGACCAGACATTTTAAATCAATAGTCATAGAAGCATCATTTATAATAGTCAAAATTTTAAATAATCGGGGCTGGAGAGATGGCTCAGTGGTCTAAAGCACCTACTTGAAACAAGCATGGCAAAGCACAGGGACCTCGGTTCGATCCTCCAGCACCACATGCCAGCCAGGCCCGCCCCCTGGTGGGCTGAGCTGGCCACACACACACACACACACACACACACACACACACACACACAATAAATAAATGTAATAAATAAAAATAAATAAATAAATAAAAGAGAATGTAGCTGTATATCTAAAAAAAATTAAATAATCTTTGAATACTCCAAAGGATAAAAATAATATACCACATATATATGATGAAGATTACTCAGTCTGAAAAGCAATGATAATTCTGAAACTGGGTACCATACACATGAAACTTAAAGACTTCATTTGAAATGAAATTAACTAGTCATGAAAGGATAAGTATTACATGATTTTTATATGAATTGAATATAATAGTCAAACCTAAAAATATGGTGTAGTGTGTTGGTTGATACATTGTGTCAACTTGAGGGGTTGGAAGCTTGGCAGAATCTGCTCAGTAAATTCACAATCTAGGGAGAGGAGGCCCCTCCCTAGGATGTGAAGGGCCCACCCTAGAATGACTCAGCATAGCCTGTAATCTCAGAAGTTGGAAGACTGAATACAGGAGAATCACTAAGAGTATGAACTGTGCAGTGAGACCCTGTAGACCCTGTACTAATCACATAAAAAGGGCTAAAAAAATAGGGTATAAAAAGGGATTCTGCATGCCACTTTCTTGGAGTAATTTGATCTTCACAGTCAGTATGAACGGAAGCGAGAAAGGCTTGATAGATACCACAGCTATTGTTCTTTTCTCAGTTCTTTGCTGTTTTCTGCCACCATGAACTTCTGTCTTCTTCCTTGTTGTACTCTGTCTTGTAGCCAGCCAAGTATAGACTGAAACCTCCACTAACTTTGAGCTTAATAAACCTTTCCTTCCTTAATTTTGAGTGTCAGGCATTTTGTTCCAGTGACAAGTAAAAATTAATTGAGACAAGTAAAAGGTGAGCAACCAGAGATGAGTGGAAGAAAAGTTGCCTAGTCATAGTATTATCCAAATTTCAATTTAGAGAGCATACAATTTTGGCAATGGATAGTGAAAATTTA
This sequence comes from Octodon degus, assembly GCF_000260255.1. NCBI lineage: Eukaryota > Metazoa > Chordata > Mammalia > Rodentia > Octodontidae > Octodon > Octodon degus. Next base: position 2,448,181 of record NW_004524606.1, on the reverse strand, counting down.
ACAACAGTGTGAATTACTTGCTGCCACTGAACTATACACTTAGAAATTCATTAAAATTATAAGTGTTATATAAATCATATCCCAATTTTAAAAATGGAAAATTAAAACAATTTATGTAGAGGCTACTTACTGTAGGTAACGAGTCAGAGTGTTTATGAGGATTATTTCTTAAAATATGACAATTTAATTATGGGGACAAAACTTTCTACTGTTATGGGTTCTCAACATAGAAACCAGACCTGAGTCCAAATTAAAAGTTAAATATGAGCCTTTTGTTACTGGACCCTGGACCACTTGACCATACTCATACAGGAGAGGACAAATGGCCAGGAGCCTTAGAAGTATAGAGGTTTTAAAGGTAGAAACCGCATCCTGTTTGGCAAACAAATTTGTCATTTAACATAGAACAGTATCTTTAGGGACAGTGTGGCCATTATCAGCATACATTTTTGGGGGGAGTATTGTTTTCTGGGAATTCTCAGTCTATTGATGATTTATCAATTGTACACCAATCCTCCTTGCGGTATTACAAGGAAGCAAGGTCACAGAGAGTTGAGCACAGTAATTTTTTTCATTTAATTTTACATTAACTCATCACATATCTTTTACATTAACCCTTCACACTATGAAAACCATGAATGTCTTGCAGTACAAGATGAAGCTATGGTGTAGAGCATACAACAAGGTTAAAAAACTAATTCTCTCAGAGACTGCATTTTTTAAAAAAAAGTTATGCCTTTCTTGGCATAAAAACTTTTTGGTCAGAAGAAGTGTTGTTCCCAATACAAAGTCCAAAAACTAAATTTAGATAGAAAGTTCTAGCAAATGCATGATTTAATGTTAGTCATGTTGTTATCAAACTTCTGAACTTCTGGAATGATGTTTTGTGGCTTTTCTCAGCTAGGATTCTGTCTAAGTCCTTAAAGGTGTTCCATCTTTTCTTCTCTGAAATCTCTTCTCTGTTCTATATATATAGAAAAAATTCCTGTCTTGCTTGACACCATTTCTTTCTAAATTTTCTGACTTAGATATGGATGTGACAGAATTAGAAAACAGTGTTGAACAGCCTTTTATTTCTATAATACTCTGATGCATTTCACAAAACAAATAAATTTAACACTAATCAGCTGCATAAGAGGGAATCACATTTCTTGAAATCAACTTCACTGAGGTTTGAATTACATTCTAAAACGTGAACCCATTTTGAGTGAAGAGCAAGAACCGATGTGCTTTCTATAGTTACAGTTTTAGTTTACTTAATGTTTCACATAATGAAATTTTACAACATCTGCTTCTGTGTGACTGAGTTTCAAAAATTAAAGAATATTCTGGAAGAAGAAAAATCAGAGATTTAAGATCAGAAAAGTTTGACTCGTTGTTGCTAGTTTGTAGATAGAAGGAGCAACAGGAAGCAAAACAAGTATCAAAGACCTGATAAAGGCTCCCTGCTGTCTAATTCAACTTTGAGACTGGGTCTTGCTTAGTCACTGAGGTGCCCATTGAGAGGCAGAGCTTCAATTTGGGATATTACTGTCTCATCTTCCCACGTGCTGGGATGACAAGCATGTGTCACCACACCCAGCTATCAATTGCACTGTTGACATATCTCTAAAAGACTGTAGCAGTTTTATTAGTAATAATGAAAACTTAAAATCAAACAATTATTAAATAATGCTTTGGATATAATAAGATTAAATATTACGTAGAGACTGGAAAGGTTACAAAGATGATTAATAATATAAAATATTGTAGTTTTGTTTTGGGAAGTGGATGCATACTATTGACATATTTTGATGATTTTCAATCCAATAAGCCTCTCACTTTCTTCTAGAAAACACTAAAAATGAAATTTGCTTGCATTTTTACATACAAGAAAAATGTGTAATCTCATAAACAAAATGTTGAATAAAAGTAAAAAAATCATTTGTGTTTGCTTTTATATGACATTCAAGAGTAGGCAGAAAACTGATAGTTTTACAAGCCCAAATAAGAATACCCTTGCTGTGTAAAAGTGTATTGTTTTCTGAAAAAGGAACAAAGGACTACTCTGGACTGCTGAAATATTCTACTGAATATTCTGCTAGATATATTCCCTGATATTTAAATGGACATGTCCATTTACTAAAGATAGTAAATAGTTATATGTAGTATTGTGTGCTTCATGAGAAAATAAACTTGAAAAATAGTAGTTCCTAGTAATATAGACAACTTTGAACTACCCCAAGACTGCATTTTTTTTTTTTTTTTTTTTTGATGGTACCAGAGATCAAACTCAGTACCTTGCCCTTGCCAGGCAAGCACTTTTTCCACTGAGCTATCTCCCCAGCCCCTCAAGACTGTATGTTTGTTAATACAATTCAAAAATAAAGAAAGTCAGGGTCAAACATGTAATTGAAACCCCCAAAGTTATTATTTATAAATGACATAGTTTCATAATGAGAAAATCTAAAAAATTCAAAAGGAATCATGAAAATTCATGAGAAAATTCAGCAATTTTGTTAGCTATTGCTAGAAAATATCTTAAAAGTCAATGCAACTTCATATACCAGAAACAAGCAGTTAGATAATAATTTTAAAAAATCTTTTCTAAATATTTAAGAGGCTATAAAAATATAGAAATAAAAATAAAAAGTGTTCGATATACTTCAGGATATTAATTAAACAATTAGTAGGCATCATAAAAGACTTATTTTAGGATAAGAAACACAATGTTGAATTAATTAACTCAAAATTTTGGAGATAAAAGCTTTACTCAAAGTAAATTATATATTTAAAGTATGTAAATAAATTTAAGCGACTGAGCACGGTTGTAATGTAATCTGAGATTACATGCATGTAATCTCAGCATTCTGGAAGACGGAAGTAGGAGTACTGCAAGTTCAAGGCTTGTCTGAGCAACCTAGAGACTTGGTGCGATGCTATTTCATAAAATATGAAAATAAATATGACTGTGAATGTCTTGAGCTTAGTCTTGAGTTTCACAGATAAAGTATGTTTATTCATAGATTTAACAAGCTCTTTGCAAAAGCATGTAATGAAATAAAAAGAGTAAACAATTTTAAAATTTAAGAAAGAAAAACAAGAACTTGTCCATTAAAAATAGGTTACACACTGGAAGAAAGATAACCTCTTTAATAAATGGTGCTGGAAAAACTGGCTCTCTACATGCCGAAAACTCAAACTTGACCCAGGTTTATCACCATGCACTAAACTAAAGTCAAATGGATTAAAGATCTAAACATTAAAGCAGAGACACTAAATCTCCTGGAAGAGAAAGTAAGAGGAACTCTGGAAAACATAGGGGTAGGCAAAGAGATCATGGACAGAAATCAAATTGCACAGGAAACAATTGAAAGAATTAACAACCGGGACCTGCTCTTACTGAGAAGTTTTTTCACGTCAAAAGAAATTATCAGCACACTGAAAAGGCAACACACAAATTTGGAAAACATTATGACAAATAAGTATTCAGACAAAGGTCTGTTCTCTAGAATCTATAAAGAACTAAAAAACACTAGGGCCCCAAATTTAAAGACCCAATCCATAAATGTGTATCCAAGATGAACACACACTTCTCAGAGGAAGAAATTAAAGAAGCGAATAAATATATGAAAAAATGCTTCGCATCACTAGCCATTCATGAAATGCAAATTAAAACCAAATTGAGATATCA
>NW_004524606.1:2443800-2444408 GCF_000260255.1 Octodon degus | reverse complement strand
TTGACATAGTGTATTACATTGATAGATTTTCGAATATTGAACCAACCTTACTATGACTTTTAAAATTTAATTTTGTATACTTATACCTGTTAATCTAAATAAATAATTTGGAGACAACGTTATGCAATATAACAACTATTGTTGAATTCCTATTAGTTTTGTGAAATTCTGTATCATTTCTAATGTCTTTTTCACTATTGTTTTATTCTCTCTCTCTCCCTCTCCTCCTCCCATTTTTGTATTTTATTAAGGGTCTACAGGGTCTATAGGGTCTCACTACTTAGATTGGACTCATAGTGATCTGCCTGTGCTCAGCCTTGCAAGTTCTGGGATTACAAGTGCACACCACCATGCCCAGTCTCAATTGCTGTCTCAGTGCATCCAGGGGATGGGACTATTCTCTTTAAAAAATAAAAAAAAGAAATTAAAGTTTCAATTGTGATATGAAGTATTGTCTGTACCTGAACTATACAGATCATAACATATAAGCATAATATGAAAAGGACATAAATGATGTCAATGTCAATTCAAACATAAAATTCAATAATGGAACTTAGAAAAAATGGGGTATACCGATGAATGTCCATTTTGTATCTGTGTATTCAAAG
>NW_004524606.1:2438631-2442487 GCF_000260255.1 Octodon degus | reverse complement strand
GTTAACAACCTAAGTTTGCAGACCAAAATTAGAGAAAAAGGAGGGCTACAAGGAAAGCCAACATTTTGGTCCTAACCTTCTAAGGTCAGTTAAGACTCAGGACATATGAGAACTTGTACTGTAACGTCATGTACCTCGGTAGTGTCCCAAATTTTCTGATCAAGGCGATTATAGGGCCAAAGAGAAAAGTGATCGATGATGTAGAGTGTGCCTAAGGGAGTCACATGGAAAGAAAACATTCTCTCAGGCTTTCACATAGAGCACATTGGCCAAGCAATGGCTGTGACTCATCCACATGGTTGACACTGACAAACGTTCTACATCCTGTACAAAGGTACAGGATCTTAGGATAAATCCTGAGGAGATTTCACTGACCTTCTCTGACCCAAAAGCTACAACTCTTGTTGCATAGGTCCTGCTTTACCTTGGTCTTAACCATCCAGTGGAAAAGTATGAAGACGAAATATAGGAAGTAAAGTCATGCTGTTATGTTGAGTTGTAGGGGACTCAGGTCAACAATTTCTGACATTGCCACTGAAACAGAAGACCCAATGCTATTATGGGCTACTGGACTCTTTTAGAATATTTTGCTGAGTTTACATACCTATAATATTCAAATAATGGAACTTAACAAAAAAGGGTATATAGATGAATGTCCATTTTGCATCTGTGTATTCAAAGTCGTTAGGGTAAATATATAGTTACATTCTCTTTAGGAATAGAATGATTTGTTCTAATCATGTTTGTAAATAGGATCTGAAGTCTGCATCTTGTACAGCAATTAACCACTCAGAAGAATGCATGCAGTGTGTTAATTATTGAAACTGTCCTAGTGATTTGATTTGAAACTATCTCATTGCTATTTGTTTATCAATAAAATTATGAAAAAAAACCAAAATAGGAGAGATATACAGCTACTATGTTTTAATTCAATGAGAAGAAAGATTTGTACTAATAGTGTTTAGACAGGATAAGATGTCTGCATCTTGTACTATGAATAACCACTATGAAGACAATATGCGATGTATTAATTATTGAAACTGTCCTACTAATTGTTTTTTAGAACTGTCTTATTGCTATTTGTTTCTCAATAAAATTAATAAAAAATATGTTGACAAATGTAAGGATTGAGGATTAAGAACAGCATTAGTCAATTACATATTTGTGCTAAAAATGAATAAATACAAATGAAAACAAAAATGGGTATGTGGCATAAACAATCTTTGACTATATTGCAAGGCAGTTTTAGCAAAAGTGCTAGGCATCAACAGGAAAAAGATGAGGTCTTCCTCAAAGTGATACAAATATAGATGGTTCTACATATGGAGAATAATAAACTAGATGCATACCTCAATCTTATTTTGAAATAAATTCCAGATGAGTTATACACTGTATGTGAAAAGCAAAACATTAAGACATTTATAAGAAACAAAGGAGTCTATCTTCATGGCATCACTACATATAGATATTTATCTTATATTTTATTATAGTACAATGCTGACCAAATTATTGCTATACAGTTAAAAGAAAATTCACATTCTGCAACAGGTATTTTTTCAATACATATAATTTGTTAAATTTTGGTAGTCATTTTTCTTCTAGAAACACTTATAACATGTACAAAAGGCGAGCTACAATGGATAGCTGCAGTCTTGGCTGACATGGTGAACAAAATGAAGTTTGGTAATATAATACATATACACGCATACATAATATATATATATATATATATATATATATATATATATATATATATCCAAACAATGTAGAAAAACCTATATATGCATACAGGTGTGTATTTATACTATGTCTATATATGTATGACTATATATAATGGAGTGCCATATTAAATTGAGTAGTATATTTTATAAATACCACATTAAAGTAATCAGTTTTATGTTTATTATGAAATGATACCAAATACATAATAAAAAGAAAATAGATCTATGGAGAGAATAAATTTTTAATGTATGCACGTGATTCTATATTTATGGAACATTTGATATAAAATTAAATGCTAAAATTTAATGTCTCAGTAAGGCATATAACACTTTATATTATAGAATATATTCTATTTTCATTATTAATTTCTAAAATATCAAAGTGCATTTTGAGAGTCATATTTTAATCTAATAATACTACTTTATCTGTTAAATTCAATAGTTTGCATTTTAGTCAACTATATAGAATTTAGTATGCATAATTTTACTTAAAAAGATATCAAAGCTGCATCAATCTATAAAAATTCTGAATATATCCCAATATCAGGCAATGAAATTTTAAATGTAAATAAAAAAGCTACCAACAAAGGAAAGCTCAGGTTCCAACAGATTCACAGCTGAATTATGCAAAATATTTAGAAAATATTTAATACCAACTTTTCTCAAACTATTCAATGAATGTGAAAGGGAAACAATTCTTATAAGCTCATTCATTAAGGCAAAAATTACTCTAATACCAACACCAGAGAAAGACCCAATCAAAAAAACTATAGGCCCATCTTCCTAATGAACACAGATGCAAAAAATCCTCAATAAAATACTAGCAAACAGAATGCAGCAAATCATCAAGATGATTATACATGATGACCAAGTGGAATTCCTTCGAGGAATGCAAGGATAGTTTAATATATAGTAATCCATTAATGTAATATATTACATCAGTAGAGCTAAAGACAAAAATTGCATGATCATCTCCATAGATGCAGAAAAATCTTTTGATAAAGTCCAACACGCATGATAAAAACTCTGCAGAAAATTAGGATAAATAGCCTCTGCCTCAACCTGATAAAAGTAATCGATGACAAACTAACAGGCAACATCACACAAAATGGACAAAAATTGAAAGCTTTCAATTTAAAATCAGGAACAGCACAAGGATGCCCACTGGCATCACTTCTATCCAACATAGTTCTGAAAACATTAGCCAGAACAATTAGACAAGAGAAAAAAATTAAGGGAATAATTATTGGAAAGAAAGAAGTGAGATTACCATTATTTGAGATGACATGATACTCCACATAAGAGACCTCAAAAACTCCATCAAGTGACTTGTAGATTTAATAACAAATTCAAAAGCATGGAAAGATACAAAGTCAACACTCAAAAATCAATAGTATTTATGTACATAGACAACAAGCACAATGAAAGAAAATTAGGGAAACCATGACCTTCCTAAAAGCATCTAAAAAATTGAAATAATTAGCAATTTATACATTGAAAGAAACTAAAAATTCATACAGTAAAAATTACAGTGCTTTGAAAAAAAGATCAAAGATTAAATGGACAGATAGTCCTTGCTCATGGATAAGAAGAACTGACACTGAACATGGCTATATTCCTAAAGCTATTATATAGATTTAATGCAATTCTGATCAAAATACAATTAGAATACTTCACAGACAGATGGAAAACATTCCTAAAATTAATATTGATCCAGAGAAGACCTATCATAGTAAAAGCAATCTTGGAAAATGAAGGAAAGGCAGGAGGTATCACAATCCATAACTTGAAATTATACCACAAAGCTACAATGACATGAATCAACATGGTACTGGCAATAAAACAGACCTGAAAGGACTATTGTACACTGAAATGCTTAAATGTATCTGAAAGCACAAGGTGATACTCATTGATGGTCTTCCCATTTGTGCTGGTGTTTGCCTGTTTGACACCTGTCATCAGTATTTGGAGGGTGAGAAGTGAATGTAACAGGTATAAACATTTTAGAAACTTAATAGCTTTGCTATAATCACCGTCATGCAGAGCACTGTCAGATTCATTTTAATAACCAGAAGTGGTTGTTTTAAAAAGGGAAATGACAACCATGGGAAAGAAATCTTAAATGACAAAAGCAT
>NW_004524606.1:2420654-2431961 GCF_000260255.1 Octodon degus | reverse complement strand
TCTTAATGAATAGAATGATTTGTTCTAATGGTGTTTGTAAATAGGATCACAAGTCCGCATCTTGTACAGCAATTAACCACCAAGAAGAATATATGCAGTGTATTATTTGTTGAAACTACTTTCGATTTGATTTGAAACTGTCTCATTGCTATCTGTTTATCAATAAAACTTTGAAAAAAAATAAAAAACAAACAAGCTGTGACCTCAAATGAATCTTAAAAATCATAGAATTTGTATAGGACAAGTAAATGTAGTACAAGGAACATAAATAAGATGAGTCACCAAATTCAATGGTTCCAAGACTGTTGAAGAGTGAATGAGGGCAGGCATGGTGGCACACACTTCTAATTCTTCTAGATATAAAGACAAGTGATGTGAAGACTGGGGATGTATCTTAGTATGAAGGTCCTGAGGTTAATCCCCAGTACCATATACACCCATGCATGTGTGCATACACACATATACATGCACGTACATACACAAAAGAAAGACATTGAATCTAAATCGAGCATATTTTATATTTGAAGACAAAGTGAGAGGCAACATTGAATTTAGAAGATAATATTACATTATGACTAGTCTTTAGAAATAGACTATAGTAGTTGATGTAAATATATGTCCTAAATGAAACAAATTTTAGAATTAAATTTTATATGGTTGATACCATAATGGGTACGTCTATTTATCTTGTGAGATGAGGAAAAGGAGAAGGTGAATCTGGCTATTAACTTGTTTTCTTCTCCAGCTGCTTCAGTGATAAATGTGGATGCCTCTGATGCCTTCACATTTTAATGATATAATTCCTGCCCAAAGCTCTATTCTCTAAGCCTGTTTCCCCTAAGAAATGTAACCTGTATCATACTAGATGTTAAATACTATTTCTGATGAAAAGAATTGAAGATTATTTCAAAAAGTAGAATGCAGAGATGATAGAATTATGGATTATGTCTTATTTTCTCTTTTTCTTTTTCTCTGGGCTTACCGAATGCATTTTTAATGTAGATACTCCCCAGACCTTATGACATTCTCCCACATAGATACATGTTTGTGAGTAATTTTGTCAATCTGAGCTTAGTTATTCATGTTTTTACACTACCATTTGAAAGACAGATTTTTGAATTTTTTGAAGTTTAATATATCGTTTTTTTTCTTGGTGGCTCATGAACTTTTGCTTCTAAAAGATCTTTACCTGACTCAAGGTACAGGAGTACTGTCTCATAATCCTATTAAATTTCTAATAATTTTTTATAACTTTATATTTTTCTTTTTTTTTTGTACTGGGACTCAAACTCATGCATGACCTTGTTCTTGTCAGGCAGGGGCTGTGCCATTGATCTATGACCCTGGCTCTAGATCTTTTCCTTTCAAAGAAATTTTGTGCATGATATGAAATAAGATAACATTTCATTGTTTTAATATAATAAAAGAATCATATCCTGTTTGTAGGAAATGTTCTTATAATTCAACAACAAGTAGAAAAATATTTCTTTAAATTATAGGATGAATAAGTGCTTGCCTGGCAAGTGCAAGGTCCTGAGTTCAAACCCCAGTATTGAAAAAAATTATAGGATGAATTACAAAAAGGTTTATATGAACACAAAATAGAGTCATGAGAAGGTACTTAACATCAATAGTGATGAAAGAAATGCTATTTAAATGTACCTTTAAGAATGCTTAAATTTAGAGATATTGACAATTTCAATTATTAGTGAAAATGCAGAGCAACTGAAACTTACCTATATTGTTGTGCTAGCACAGTTTGGTAGAGAACTTGGGAAAACAGTGTAGTTATTTCTTATCCAGAGAATTATACTCTAATTCATGAACCAGAAATACATTTCTAGGTATTTAGCAAAGAGAAATAACAACATCTGTGTACATAAAGACATACACAAATATAATTTTGGAGCTTATATTTATGATTGGTCCAAACTGGAAAAAAATCCCTGACATCCATCAATAAGCAAATGTCTAACCATATTATGCCATCCCCATATAATGAAATGCTCCTTAGTTTTCAAAAAGAATTAGCTACCATGTACAATATGGATAAATTACTAAAGTATATCTATTACTAAGGTATACAGATATTCTTTATGAATCATTTATGTATATCTTTTTTATATTAGAAATAACTTTTTCATATAGCATTGTCACTATATCTTCTAAAGGAAGCGCTATATACTTTGTATCCAAAGTTGTACCATCTGGTTTCTTTTTAAAAGACAAAATTTAAAAAATTTTGAACTGTTATATGAAGTATTGTCTGTACCTGAACTGTACAGTACACAAAATACTGTACAGTACACAAAATATAAACATAATAAGAAAAGGACATAAATGATGTCAATGTAAATTCAAACAGGTTGTGATCTCAACTTGTTTGAGGTATGAACTGAGATGCTATCAACTTGTTTGAGTATGAATTCAGATACTACCCGTATGACCACATGCAGCTTACTACATTCTTAAATTCTATTTTCTCATTTTACTAAATGGTTTTTTCTCATATCTCTACAACGTCTACAGTGACGTTCATCTCTTAATATTTGTTCAATCCATCTATGTTGAAAAGGGCAGCCTTGTATGACAATAGGTTATTTGGAAATGACCAAATCATAAAAGATATTGCTACCTGTATCTTACTCTTACTAAGATGACTGGTTCTTCAGAAGCTGCCTGCTGCATAGTAAGGACACTGAAGCAATATGCAGAAGTCTATGTGGCAAGAAAATGAGGCTTTGTGCCAATGGGCTGCACAAGCTTGCCAAGCGTGTCCTGCAAGCAAAACAACTCTAAAGCTGATCCTCCATTTCTATTCCCACTTTCAAGTAATTGCAATTTATGTATCTGCATTTTATACAAGATGTTAATCCTGAGCCACTCAGTTTAGCTGCTCCAGAATTCTTCATACCTAGCCACTGTGCCAGATGGTTTGGGTTCTTTAAACTACTAACTTTTGTGATTTAAACTGCTATTAAGACTAATAAAAAGACTTGAACTTGGTTTCTACTGTTGGATGATAGAATAATTTGTGATTTTAGAAGAAAAATAACTATAGTAAGTTCAATCATTTCAAACATATTTATACTCAAAATCATAATGGCACTTATTTTCCCTCTCAAAATCCTAAGGTCAGTGCTTATTTTCCTCAGAATACCATTTGACTATTTAATCATATTGGGAACATGTAAACATAAGAAAAAAAATCAGGTATTTACATAACTTTGTAAGATTGGATACACTTTAGATGGACAAATTGTTAGTGGTTAGGATTGTTCTTCAATTGCCTAGTTAGAGGAATCCTTGTGGAGAGTCAGGACTTCCACCTTAACACTGCCTAATGAAGACACACTTCACTGTGAGGTCAGCGAGGACAACTGGAGAACAGTAATGAGCTATATCAGTACTTCCCAGAACCAGAAGGATCGGTAAACACCTAGCGGTGAGACAAATTGTCACTTCTGTCCGTCATTAATGGATAAACTCTCTCAGTTGTCAATGCAGGTCAAGTTAGGACCTGGACTTCTCTTCCCAGTGGGCAGTAACAAGGCAGATTCCTCTTCCACTGCAATACCAGCTGAGACACCAGTTTTAAATAAGAACCAGACACTTACAACTGGAAATCATACATTATCCAGGACCTGAAATCCAGGATGATCCCAAACAAAATCATTAGAATAAATCAATAGATATCAACATAGGATAACAGAGATTTCAGAATTAGCTGACAAATATTTTAACGTGTCTAACATGATTATATTCAATAAACACAAATAGGCTGGAACAAAATAAAAGTTAAACTTCACAAAATAAATACAAAAATTTAACAAAGAAAATATAAATTAAGAAGTAGATATTTTAGAACTAAATGATATAATAACTGAGAAAATGTAATAGAACCAATGTAGTTAAAATGTATGTAAGCAAACAGCAAGAATATTTTAAATTTGCCAAAATACGTAATTGTATAGATTTAGGAAGTTGAACAAGCCTCAGAAAAGAAAACCCATGGTGCATGCCTGCAACCCCAGCACTAGGGAGGCTGAAAGCAGGAGGATTACTACAAGTCTGAGATGTGCAGTGAGACTTTGTACTAAACATATATAAAAAGAAAAACCCAAAGAAATGTACACCAGTGGGTATCTTACTCAAGATTTTGAAAATCAAAAGCAAAGAAACAATATGTAAAAATCTAGATACAGAAAATATATATTAAGTATGAAGGCAAGGCAACTCAAATGATAGTGATTTTCTTCAAAGAAACAGTAAACTCTACTGTCAAGGGGCAAAATAATTTTTGAGTGCTAAAATACAACAATTTTCAGGCCATAATCATATAGTTATTAAATGTATCCTTTAAGAAAACTACAGAAATCATGATAATATCAGTTAAATGAAAACTGGAAGAGTTTGTCATTAACAGGTATATCCTAGAAGAATTTGAAGCATTTTGCAATTGATTTCAGCAAATATTTAATTAAAACTGCTATGTAAGTGCACAGAGATAAATATGACATATCTCTCTCTTCAAGGAGATATACAAGTTCTCTTCAAGGAACTTGTGATTCATTGGAAGATATACATGTGAAGCATTAAAGTATTGCATAATTAATGTGGTAAGTGAAATCATCTGTGCATACCAGTTATATGGAGAATCATAAGTAATACAGTTATCGATTAGCATTACATGTGACATTGTCGGGCTGAGAAGATAGCTCAGTGGAATAAGTGCTTGCCTGGCAAGTGCAATGTCCTGAGTTCGATCCCTGGTACCACCAAAACAAAAACAAAAACATGACATTGTCACTATCTCTATTACTCTTCCCTTGATCCTAGGACAAATACCTGACACTCAAAATGAAGGAAGGAAAGATTTATTTAGTCACAAGAGATTTCAGTCCAGACTCAGCTGGCTCCAAGGCAGAGTGGCACATGGCAGAGAGCAACCTTCCATTTTGGTGGTAAATAGCAGGAGAGCAAAATGGAGGAGTAGCAGCAACAATGGCTACAGAGAGGAAGTCTGTCTCTCTTAAGTTTCATTTGGGCTCTCCTTCCTAGGCTGGGGGAAGTATTCACATTCATAATCCCAGCAGTCCTAAAACTCATAATCCCAGTGGATTATGAGTTAATCTCAGACTCTAAAATTTCCTACCCCATAACTGTATCAGGCTTTGTGGGGACAAATAGACATAAAACATAACAGTCACTAATTATCATGAAAATTCTACAGGTGTGTTTCTTTTGACTGTTACTAAGGAGATATATTATAAAAGGATAGGTGTGATCAATGCCATAGTCATATGATGGCTGAACTTGCTTATAATTTTATTAACTTCAGATGACCCTTTGAAACAATTTGAATAATGAAATGAAGGGAACTTATGTAGGTGGTGAGGAACAATAAAACTATCTCTCTCAAGATTTCTTGACTTTCAGTGAATGACTCAACATAAGCCCTATGGCTGCTTACAGGACTCTCTAGGTGGAAAGGACAGACAACACATGCTAATGAGCTGAATGTTTTAGAGTTATAGCTAACTTTACACAGTATATTCAGAAAAACATAGAATGAAAATGTGTGGTAGCAAATGTGTAGCAAAATAACAGCTCACAAATAATTTTCATTGTATGAATTTATCTGAAATGATAAGCCTATCATTTGTTGTTTGCAGAAAGCAGTCTTGTCATAAGTTATACTGATTTTTCCTTCTTTCGGCTTGAATTACTTCTTAGGTTGTTTAACAATGCAAATGCTTTGTTCTATCTCTGGGCTTCAGGCCATATTATTTAAACTTCTCCCTAACTCCTAACATAAAGTATGTAGCAATTTTCTTCAGGGCTTCTTAATTCAGCTATATCCATGATGATTTTATGTTTATTTATTCTATCAATTGTTGAATGAGTTTTTCAATTTTGTAATTACAGGGTCCTGGGAGATAGCTCGATAGCATAAGTGCCTGCCTTGCAAGAGCAGGGTTCTGAGTTCAATCCCTGGTGCTGCAAAAAAAAATTGTAATTATATTTGTGGATATGTATGTTTTATTTTCAGTTCTTCCAGGTTTTACCTTATGTGATTAATAGCTCTGTTAACTGGTACACATCCAAATTGCTATATTCTTTTTAGTTTTGGGTTTGTTTGTATACTTTTGTGATATATAGTAAATATATTTATCTTCGGGAAAGCAATTATGTTATTTCTGGAAAGAAGCATTGATTCAGAAATCAAGTACTTACAATTATGCCATGAATTCCCAAACTCAGATAGCTCATTATGTTATTCTCTTTCTTGACATAATAAGGTAAGGAAAAAGTTTTTTTTTTCTTTTGCTAAAACAAAGTATACTGATAGCTTTAATGTCCTCATGGACTCTGAGAATTCTGTTAGAACAATTCCATTGACTATAATAAATGTCAAACATTTGGATAACCAGGAGGAAAAATACAAGATGAGAAAAGAGAAAAACAATCGCTAAAAATCAAATCAAACAGCATACATGTTAGCATAAGACTTTAAATGGGGTCACCATATAAGCAATAAATAAATCTTCTCAGTCCATCATAACAGTAACCCTTTATTAGGAGAATATAATAGACCTACACATTGGTCAGTTAAATTTCATCATATATTGGGATATCAGAAGCCATCTAGAAAGCTTCGGTTGTCATACTGCTGGACTTTCGCAGAGAATACTTCAGAATGTTCTGTGTTGGGTCTTGAATAATAAATAGTGCTGCTACAAGAGTTTTTTTTTTTTAATTTCTTATTCCAGGTCCCACCCTAGTTATTTCTTTGTACAGTTGGAATATATACTAATAGTATTGTCTTTGACTCAAAGGATAGAAAGGCACGGTGTTCATTTGTTAGTTATTCCTTGAGCTCATCAACAACATCTGATATACAATATTATGACCTAATTTATGATAATATCTTAGTCTTTGAAAATGACTGGACTGGGGCCAGGGAGATAGCTCAGTGATCTAAGTGCCTGCCTGGCAAGCACAAGGAGCCAGGTTTGATCCTGGAAAGGCATGCCATGCTAGCTCCTGGGCCACTGAAACCCGGTATGATGGCACATACCTGTAATTCCAGCATGGGGGAGGCTGAGACAGGAGGGTCGCTATGAGTCTGAGTTGCATAGTGAGATACTGTATTCAGTAAATAAATAAATAGATTTAAGATACCTGTGGTCTGAGCAGTAGGTGAGAAGGAAAAAGGAGAAATTGAAGATAATATATGTACTAGAAATGAGGTGTGGGTAAGAGAAAATTGAAAGGTAAGGAATGGAGTTAATGTGAATTACAAGAAAGGTAAGAAATGAAAATTAAAAAGTACAAGACATGGAAGATTAATAAATAGAAAAACCATTAAAAATGTAAGGTCTGCTCTTGAGGAAAGATTTTTCAGGACATAGTGGCTATTGATTTTTCTTTCAGGTGTAGTAATTTTAAACTATTACCTGACATCTGTAATTCCAATACTCAACTATGCTGAAGTTTGTAGGTTTATTCTCAATAAGAGTAAGAGGTATTTCTATCCCTGTTTATATTGTGCATACATTAATGTTGGCTGCTATAAGTACATACACATATGTACATGTACAGATATACAAAGGAAAATATTTCTTCATGAAATTATTACCATTTTTGAAATTTTCAATAATTTGAATTTAAGACAATTTCAAAGAACAAAGGCATTAAATGAAGTTTAGACAAACTTATAAAAACAAATATAAGGCTATTAAACTGGATAAGTACACCAAATTTTTACATTTCTGATATTTTTATCAGAGGGTTAAAATGGAGAAAAAGACAGGCTATTAAATGGAGAAAAAGACAGCACCTTCTGTAAAAGGTGCTCTCAGCTGCAGAGCCACATGCAGATGTTTATCCTTACAATGAAGGTAGCTTAACTAAATGATAGGCCTTGAGATAAGAGTGACACCTATTAAACTTCGATAAAGAAACACAGGATAATTTTTTTATGACTTAGAGTTCATAATTTCTAAGGTGATGGAAAATATGATCCACTGGAAAAATAAATGATGAATAGAACTTAGTAAATCTTAAAGATTGGGGTTTCAAAAAGATGACATCGGGAGGAAGCTCGCGTGCCTGAGACACCCCAAAGTTAGGACTTTTCTTTGCACACCTGAGGCCACCTGCCGCAGCTCTACAGAAAGAATGTAATAAATTACACCATAAACACTATGGTTACCAGTTGGATTACCATGAGAAAAAGAGAAAGAAGGAAAGTCAAGAGCCTCATGGGCATTCAAAGAAGGCAAAAAGAAAAGATGGGCCTGAAGGCTAAGCTCTACCACAAACAGCATCATGTGGAGAAAATACAAATGAAGAAGACTATCACGATGCAAGAAAAGAGAAACACCAAACAAAAGAATAAGGAAGAGACTCCACAAGGAGCAGTACCTGCCTACCTGCTGGACAGAGAAGGACAGTCTTTACAAAAGTACTTTCCAACATGATTAAATAAAAACAAAAAGAAAAGGCGGGAAAATGAGAAGTTCCTCTGTCCAAAGTTTATACCCAAGAAGAAACAGGAGTATTAAAAGTTATTTGAAGTGGAAAGAGAAAAAAAAAGACATGGAAAAGGATGGTTACTAAAGTCTTCTTTGTTGGACACGGCTTTACAAGAAAACCACCTATATATGAAACATTCATTAAGCCAATGGACTTATGTTTTATTTATTTATTTTATTTATTTATTTTTGGTGGAACCAGGGATTGAACTAAGGCCCTTGCGCATGCCAGGAAAGTGCTTATTCTACTGAGCCATCTCCCTGGCCCCATGGGCTTACATTTTAAGAAGGCCCATGTAACACATCCTGAACTGAAAGCCACCTTTTGCTTGCCAAAACCTGGTGTGAAAAAGAGTCCTTCATCCCCACTGTATACAACTTTGGGTATTACTACCAAAGGAACAGTGATTGAGGCGAACATGAGTGAGTTGGGCATTGTGACACAAGGAGGCAAGGTTAATTGGGGTAAATATGCCCAGGTAACCAACAGTCCTGAAAATGATGGGTGCATCATTGCAGTCTTACTAGTTTGGCAGATGTTTCATACAATAACTTCTTACACTTATTGAAGACTACAAACCAAACAGGAAAACCATAACTTGAATACTGCTGAACAACTCTCATGACCACATTCAAGAAAACTATTTATTAAATTGTAAAAATATTAAAATGGCACAATTTTACAAATTTATCTTTTAGTAGGGGTCTGCTAAGGGCTTATGTGTGAGATTGAACCATTTGAAAAAATAAACGTAAGTCTTTGCACTAAAGAGTACACAGTAACACAGATCTCTCATTCTTAAAAAGCCACCAGCATTTAAAGTCAGAGCAAACTTAATTTAGGGGTCTAAGGCTAGGAAATCTGCTGAAGCTATTCTACCTCATCATTTATCATTAGTCCTAAAAAAGTAATATTTAAATTTATTCTCAATATAGTCTATTTATAATACTTTAAGAATGAGATTAGAAGTTTATTTAGATAACTCCAACTCAGTTGCACTGATGCCCTGAAAAGAAACTTTATTTGCAGTTAAATAATATAAAAAAATATACATTAGGTGCACATCTCAAATTCTGTGATCTGAATTAAATGGTCTTGGCTTGAAAAAAAAGAGATGACATTAAAGAAACGGAAATCAAGTCATAAAATGATATAAAATTTGCAATTCAGGTTTTAAAAATGTATCCTAATTACATAAAATAAATAACACAACAAAAATGAGAAAGATTTTGAAATACATAGTTCATCAAAAATATGTGAATGGCCCCATGGCTTGGCGCAGAACAAAATACTGAGGATAACGGACATGAGCGATCTTCCAGTGGTAATGGAAGTGTTCCAAAACTGGATTTAGTTAGCTTGGTGCAGTGGTGTATGCCTGTGATTCCAGGACTCAGGTGGCTGAGGCAGGAGAATCGTTGCCAGTTTGAGATGAGAATGGGCTATAAAGTGAGCTGAAGACCAGCCTGAGCTGCATAGTGAGACCCTGTCTGAGAAAGATAAAAAACAACCAATCTAACAAAAAAAAATTGGATTTGGTGATTATTACACAATTTTGTATATTTTTTAGCTATCACATAGCAAGATAGTTATTCTGGCTATATAATCACGTATTTTGATTCCCATCTGTCTCTAATGATACGTTGTATTTATATATTTTTCATATATTTACTTTCATATATGTATATATTTTTCATATATTTACTTTCCATTTGTATTTTTTTCCTCTGAAAAGTGTATATTCATCTCAGAAGCCAATTTTTGCATTGAGTTTTTGAATTTAGGGGAGCCTGATTTTTTTTTAATTCTTTATATTTTCTAGAAAAAAGGCCTTTGTCAGAGGGACCATCAGTGTAATTTTTTCCCAATTTGTGGGTTTTCTTTTTACTCTGTTAGAGATTTGCTTTGAATTGCAGAAATTCTTCTGCAATTCAGAAATTGCAAAAAAAGAAGAAACCCTAAAATTTAAAATAAGCAAGTTTTATGTAAATTATATTTGAACAAAATAATTAGACATTTTTTCATTAATAGGACATTATTATTGAATTCAGTATAATAATACAATATGTTGTATAACAATGACTTTGTGATTATTTCAGATCATGGCTATACATAATTTATTTAATTATATCTCTATGTTCTTGAAGTTTACACCTGAATATGACTCCACACTAAAAATATAACTAACTTTGTCTTTTAAAAGCCTATGTTTTCTAATCTTAACTGAAGTTTTTTTTTTTCCATTCCAAACATACATATTGGTGGCCTGACAAGCAATTGTAGATATGGGAAGATTTGAAAATTGTATATCAAGCCCAAGGCCGTTCAGTGAGGACTATACTTTTATGGAAAAAATTCCATAAGTATGTATTAACATTTTAATTGCCACAATTATTTTCCTTTGGGCATTAATTTTTTATAATTTATATATCATTAAAGTAATTTACAAGTTCATAGAAATGAACTTTATAATTTCTGGAAGCTAGTGGAAAACCTACTTGCATATCCAGGAAATACTACATAAAATTATTTATATTTCTGTAAGACATTTTATAGTTTCTTGTAAAACCATTAAGTATTTAAAGAAATGCATTTTTCTTAACAGATTTATTATTATACACTTAGTGTTTTATATTTTAGCAGAGAGACACCAATAAAAGTCTAATAAAAGATACCAAGAAAAATTAGGTGCATGCTAAATGGAGATAATAAAATTTACACTTTTTTCTTTTGCTATTTCTTCTTCCTCCTGCTCCTCCTGCTCCT
>NW_004524606.1:2419898-2420554 GCF_000260255.1 Octodon degus | reverse complement strand
TGGTTGGAATTTGAAACAAATTAAAACCTAAATAAAATTAGGTGGAAGTTCCCTGACTATTCAGGTGAATTAAAAAAAAAACAGACCTGAAGATCAATGGAACAGATTCAAACACAGCTACAAATACACTAAGCCACCTTATCTTTGAAAAGGGCCAAACATGTTCACTGGAAGAAAAATAGCCTCTTTAACAACTGGCGGTGAAAAAACTGGCTTTCCACATGCCAAAGACTAAAACTAGACCCATGTATATCACTGTGCAATAAACTAAAGTCAAAACTAGATCAAAGATCTAAATATTAAAACAGAAACATTAAATCTACTGGGAGAGAAAGTAGGCAGAAATCATGAAGATATAGGGGCACACAGAGAGATCATGAACAAAAACTAAACTCTATGAGAAATACCTCAAAGCATCAACTACTGGGATCTCATCATATTAAACAGTTTTTGCACATCAGAACAATCACCAAAAGGGCAAAAAAAGGAAACTCAGGAATTAAGAAAATGCATTTGCCAACTGTCCCTCTAGCAAAGGACTTCTATCTAGAACACATACAGAATTTAAAAAAAGAAACTATGACCCAAAATTTAAAGACACAATTAATCATGGGCATCATAGATGAATATACACTTCTTAGATGAAGAAATATAAA
>NW_004524606.1:2419133-2419798 GCF_000260255.1 Octodon degus | reverse complement strand
ATATACGAAAAAATGCTCAACGACATTGGTCACTCAAGAAATACAAATTAAAACAAGACTGAGATTCCATTTCTCCCCAGAAAGAATGGCTGCCATCAAGAAGTGAACTAATAACAAATGCTGGTGGGTTGTGGGGAAAAAGAAACAATTCTCTGCTGTTGGTGAAAGTGTAGACTGGTGCAACTTTTGTAGAAATCAGTATGGAGATTCCTCAGAAAAGTAATATTAGAGATAACATTGAATCCAGCTGTCTTCCTCCATGATGTTTTCCCAGAAGCACTAGCAGAGCAATATATGTGTAGTCATATTTATAGCAGCATAATTTGTCATAGCTCAACATTGGAAACAACCCAAATGCCCATCAACAGAGGAATGGATAAAAAATGTGATATTTTTATACAATGGAGTATTGTTCAGCAATAAAAAGATAAACTCAAGGCTTTTTATAGGTAAATGTATGAAACTAGAGACCATACTCTTAAGCTAAGTAACTCAGACCTGCATTTGTAAACATCATATTGCCTTGCTAGCGTAAGAACTTGCTAGATTAAAGAAAATCTAAAAGGTACATACAGTAGATACTGTGAAAGGGGAAGAATGTGCTCAAAGTGAAGGAACCCCTGAGATGAAGAAAAGGACAAAAAGAAAATAAAAATAAAAATAAA
>NW_004524606.1:2410711-2414397 GCF_000260255.1 Octodon degus | reverse complement strand
TCCTCCTCCTCCTCCTTCTTCTTCTTCTTCTTCTTCTTCTTCTTCTTCTTCTTCTTCTTCTTCTTCTTCTTCTTCTTCTTCTTCTTTCTCTTCTTCTTGAGGATGGTGTTGTGCAAAACAGGTGATTAAGCAAGACCTGGTTCTCTTATCCCCTGCATTCTTATTTCTAATTTAGTACGTAGCATATTCAAGATAGTTATCTATAAGTTCCTTGGAGATGGGAATCATATTTTACTCATATTTTATATGTATTGAAACATTAAAGCCCTGAACTATTTGGAACCATGTGGAGTTGGTTTTTGGTGCCTTAGTTTTCTTATTGTTGAAAGAAGATATCCAACATTCTCAAGTTAAAAGAGGAAATATTTATTTAGCTCACAGATTGTACTTTGTCCTCTGTACTCGGCTAATGTTAAGCAGGTGGCATGGCATCAGGGCATTATAGAGGAAAGCAATCCATGATGTGGCAGGCCAGGCAGAAAGCTGCAAATAGCAAGCAATGGTGGCAATAGAAACAGCAGCAAAAAACATGGTGGAAGTTGTACCTTTTATCACTTTCAAGCTAGATGGCTTTTTGATGATGTCACCCACAACCAGGATAGGCCATCCCATTGTTCACACCTAAAACTACACTTAACCAATCACTGGACTCATTTTGTAAATTGTTCTGGAAAAGCCCTTAGGAGGGGAATAGCTGGCTTGAATGGGATCCCCAATCCTAGATTTTGAAGAAATCTCCACACTGATTTCCAGTGGTTGTACCAGTCTGTACTCCCACCAACAGGTCCTCCAGCTTTTGTTACTGGCCGACTCCTTGATGTTAGAAATTCTTTCTGGGGTGAGATGGAATTTCTGTGTTGTTTTAATTTGTATTTCTTAAATGACCAAAGATGCTAAACATTTTTTCATATATTTACTTTCCATTTGTATTTCTTCCTCTGAGAAATGTATGTTCATCTCAGATGCCCATTTTTGGATTGGATTTTTGAATTTTGGATAGCCTGATTTTTTTTTAATTCTTTATATGTTTTAGAAAGAAGACTTTTGTCAGAGGTATAATTTATTAAGGAGGCTATCTTTCTTCCAGTGAGCCTGTTTGGCCCCTTTATCAAAGATAAGGTGGCTGAGTGTTTTTGTAGTTGTGTTTGTGTCTTCTAATCTGTTCTACTGATTCTTGGGTCTATCTATATGCCAGTACCATGCTGACTCTTTTTATTGTAGCTTTACAGTATAGTATCAGGTCAGGGATTATGATACCTCCTGCCCTTCCTTTGTTTCCCAAGATTACTTTTGATATTTTGGATTCAAGTGAATTTTAAGAAAGTTTTTTCTAGTTCCTTGAAGTATACTAATGGTATTTTAATCAGAATTGCATAGAATCTGTACAAAAATTGTGGGTGTGTGGCCATTTTCACAATGTTAGTTCTTTCTCTCAGTCGTCCCAGAAGTTTCTCAAGCTTTTTAATTAGTTCACTATCTCCACTTTTATTTTCTTTCTGATTTATGAGAGCTGCTTGTCATGACATGCCAGTTGCTGCCATGCTAGTTCTTGGGTAGATGTTTGTTGAAAAAGGAAGGGGCTGGTGAGTAAAAGCAGAATACAGGAAAAAGGGTGTTGCAGGACTGTCCTGCTATAATGCTGTGTATGGTTAGATTTCCAAACTTCTGTATAAAAAATATATAATTGTTTATTCCCATTTTAAAAAATATATTCTAACTTTTTAAAATTTTTTCCTTCATATTCTGTAGGGACTGAAAGTTTAACGTATCAATACTTGATGAAAAATACCTGTTCCATGTTATGCCTAAGATGTTTGATACTCAGACAGATGGTGAGGTTAAGCTCAACATCCTAGGTTGTAGGGTAATAACAATAAGCTTCTCTTCTGGAGGGTTAACAACCTAAGTTTGCAGACCAAAAATTAGAGAAAAAGGAGAGCTGCAAAGACAGCCAACATTTTGGCTCTAGCCTTTCAAGGTCAGTGAGGACTGAGGACATAGAAGAACCTGTACTATAATATCACAAAACTCAATGTTGTCCCAAATTTTCCGATCAAGGAATATTATGGGGCCAAAGAAGAAAGTTAACGATGATATACAGTGTGCCTAAGTAAAGTCACATGGAGAGAAAACATTCTCTCAGGATTTCACAGAGAGCAAATTGGTCTAGCAATGGCTGTGACTCATCCACATGGCTGACACTGATAAAGGATCTACAAACTGTGGTACAAGGTTTCAGAATAAGTCTGGAGGGGATTTGACTGACCTCATCAGATGCAAAAGCTACATTTCTTGTTATATAGGTCTTGCATTATCTTGGTCTTAACCATCAAGCAGAAAAGTATACAAATGAAGTATAAAAAGTAAAGCCATATCAATATTCTGAGCTGTAAATGGCTCAAGTCAACAACTTCCAACATCACCAGTCTTATGGAAAACCCATTACTATTATGGACTACTGGACTATTTTGGAATATTTTGCTGAATTCACACACCTATAATAATTAAATGACAAAACTAAACAAAAAAAGGGGATACAAATGAACGACCATTTTGTATGTACATATCCAAAATAGTTAGGACAGATGTAGAGCTACATTCTCTTAATTCATTGAATAGAAAGATTTGTTCTAATAATGTTTGTGAACAGGATATCATGTCTGCATCTTGTGCAATGAATAACCACTAAGACAATAATATGAAATGTACTAATTATTGAAACTGTCCTACTAATTGAATTTGAAACTGTCTCATTATTTTTTGTTTCTCAATAAAATTATGGAAAAAAGGGATCATGTTATTATAATTTTATTCATGTTCTTTGTTTTATTTTCTTCCACTTTAACTTCTTGAGAATCTTAATTATAAAATTTACTGGGCTTTAAATGTAGTCAATAAGGGGCCAGGGAGATAGCTCAGTAGAATAAGCACTTGCTTGGCAAGCGCAAGGGCCTGAGTTTAATTCCCGGTTCTGCAAATAAAATAAATAAAATAATAAATGTAGTCAATAGATCTAAAAAAGTGCTCTGTTTTTGTTTTAATCAGATATTAACTACTTCCCATTATTTTTTATTCACCAAAACATGAGTTACATAAAATGCTTTGAGAATTAATAGATGAATACATATTTTATATATGTTGTTTAATAGTCAAACATTTAATGGGATTAGTTGGCATTTTCATTATTTTATAGCTCACAATTTAAATCGCAATGAAATTAGAACACCTGCCAAACAATTCTCAAGTTTTGCAATTATTAGCTATGGCAAAATGTTTAAATTGCTCATTGAAATAAAATGTAATACATTGTTCACCAAAGCTATGTTAAAGCCTAGTTTTAGAATCAAATTCATCAATTTTGTAATTTTCTCTTAAATGTAAACTCTATCACATTTTTATTGATCTGCAAGATAGCAGACTTGATCTAAAACTAAGAAAGAAAAATATCAGTTCAACAAGATTGGTGTAGAAATACTGTGGAAAATCAACAGTAAACACTTGCCTTTTTCAAAATTTCTATCCTAGTTATGTAGTATAATAGTTATAGTTTCCCTTTATTTCCTACCTTAGGAATTTGAGAAATTGGCCTTCTCTCTTTCATGCTTGGCTTATAGTCCTCTTCAAATTATAGATAACTTTAGCTTACTTGTTAAACATCATTTGATACATTTTATTATAATATATGT
>NW_004524606.1:2385111-2410066 GCF_000260255.1 Octodon degus | reverse complement strand
ATGGTAATTACTTTATTATTTAAAAATAATGTAAGCGAATTAATTATTCTGGCTATATGATCACATATTTTAATTCCCATCTGTCTCTAATAAAATGTTGTAAGTTTTCTTCAGAAGGGTTTCCATTTGCCTTATTATTCTGAATTCCTTTTAAATTTTGTTTAAGTTCATTTATAAAAGGTGTTGAATATTTTTCATATTTGATCTATTTTAATATTTTTAATTGTTAAAGAGAAAGAAAAACTGGGATGAGGAAAAAAACAAAGGAAAGAAGGGAAAATATATTTAGGTGTATATGCAGAATAGTTTGGATGATTGCATTGCTGATTTCTGCTGATCTTTTGAAAGGAGCAGTTAATACTTAATTTTTGTCTTTTTATTCTTTTTAATTTCTTAGAATATTTTTCTTATTGTTATTGTTTTGTTTTTTCTTTAAACTAATCTTGCACGTTTATATCTGGTAACCTGAACAACTAACTTAAAGATAATATCATGCAAAACACCAAATACTGTTAAATTCCTAATACTTTGAATACTTTGTTTAGTGAAATTTTTTAGTTTCTAATGCAGTTTTTC
This sequence comes from Octodon degus, assembly GCF_000260255.1. Lineage (NCBI taxonomy): Eukaryota > Metazoa > Chordata > Mammalia > Rodentia > Octodontidae > Octodon > Octodon degus. Next base: position 2,409,490 of record NW_004524606.1, on the reverse strand, counting down.
TTTATCTCTATTTTGTATTTTTTTAAAAAATTTAATTGAAAAAAATGCCTTTTCCACATTTCAACTATTACTGACAGATGCTGAATAAAATCTGCTAACGGAGCTTACCCTCAGTGAAATTTGAAATTATATTATGTCCAAACCAAAAACAACAACTTCTTAATCTTGGGACAACTACGCAGACTTCCAGCAGTGGAACAATACTACAATTATACCAAGGAAAGATGATGAAAAAACTTCCTTAAACAATAAAATTAAGCACAGTGTAATATCCCAAACACGTTTATCTACACCACTCAAATATTATTCAATACTAAAGGCAAATATTTGCAATTTAACAGATCATTAAAGTAATCTTAGAAGCAATCACATTTTCACATATTTATCAGAGCTATTCTATCTATTGAGGACACTATTTGCCCAGCCTATTCCTTTGAAGTGAAGAATGTTTGCTTTTCTTGCTCAGGGTGCAGAAGCCTTCTGCTATCAGGTAGGTCAAGGATCATCAGTTCCAGAGTGTCCTACATTTATTTGAAGAGGTCTGTATCTAACATTTGTTTACGAAGACACACAAGAGTATAGTACCTGAGGCCACCTGTGGTTCCAAAGCTCCCTGTGTAGCCAGTAGGACAAGCAAGGGACCTGATTTGCACCCTGATTGTACCCAATGCTGCTCCCTGCTCTGCTTTCCATTCATAGATTCTGATTTCCAAGGCACTCCTTAAAAGACACATTAGTTTAGATACTCTAGTGGATGTCAACTGGTGGTCAGCTTGTTACACACAGCTGAACTGAACTAGCATGATGCTAAGTGTGGGAGTCCACCTGAGAATTGTTGCCAGTAGCATAAGAGGCAGAACTGGAGAAAAAGAGAAGAGGCTGCTAGGGAAGTTGTTTGGAGAATCTGCTGGAGCTGTTGGAAGCTGCTGGTTCTCTTGGGCTATATTGTGCTGGAAGACCTTGTCATGCTGACTTTCCTACTGAACTTAGTTGTTCTCCTCGGAGAAGGAGCTTGGGACATCATTGTCATGGAGAATGGCTAGAGTTCATTTTGAGGGAGCTCTGATCATCACCTTGAACATTGCTTCCTGGCCCTGGAGGGGAAGATGGTGTACAGCTTAGTCTGCTGAAGAAGTTTGTCACAATGGCTTTCCTGATTGAAACTTGGCTTTCCTTATCCTTAGAGGATCTCAGGAACTCTCTGCTGCTGAAGATGGCTATGGTACTTTTCAGGGGAGCTCTGGTTGTTGAGTGTTGCTTCTTGGCTCCAGTTTGGATTCCTCAGCCTGCTACCACAGATCCTTCATTCTGTTGTCAGAGACATTCTAGCTTGCACTGCTGACCTTTGGGTCTTCTCTTTGTATATCTTTGAAGTGGGCCTGCATGAAATATTGTCATAAGCTCTAGGCCTCCAATTAGACTTGGAGGTATCGTTAGGAGCTCAGGTTTTCAAATGGACTCGTACAGAATCATAAGATCCAGTCACTTAGCTGGATTCTTTGATCTTTAGTATGTGTACAGATTTCCTGAACTCTTTGTATATGATTCTTTGGGTGATTCATTGTAAAATAATCTTACAAAATGTGTCCTGTGTTGTATTGTCTCCCTTGCAAAAATCCCAAACCGATATCTACCCAAGCATCCAAATTGAGACATCATTTGCACTCACACAGAAGGAGAAAAAACAGTACATACATGCAAGGCTGTAGCTCTGTTGTTTTTTTACCCAAGCATTTATTGGATTTATTGATGTTGCCACTGATAACATCAAACATTATCATTTTATTTTTTATACTTATGATTATGTGCAAGAGATTTTAATTAGCCATTGAACTATTTTAAATTTTTAAATTTATTTTTCTGTATTTTTAAAATTAATTTTATTGAGGTAGAAATAGCAATGAGACAGTTTCAAAACAGGTTAGTAGGACAGCTACAATAATTAATACATTGCATATTGTTGTCTTTGTAGTAGTTATTCAGAGTACAAGAAGCAGACATGATATCTTGTCTAAACACTACTAGTACAAATCTTTCTTTTCACTGAACTAAGAGAAAGTAGCTGTACATCTATCCTAATCATTTTATATATACATATATAGAATAATTATATATATATATATAATATATATTTATATATATATATTTAAATCAACAACTTCTGACATTGCCAGTTCTGTGGATAGCCAACTACTATTATGAGCTTTGTTGTTTTATTATGGTAGGAAATAAACCCAGGACCTTGTGCCTACTAGGCAGTGCTCTAAAATGAGCTATATCCCCAGCACATGCAACTGTGTTTTGTGCAAAATAATGTAAGCTCAGATTGAATTGATTCTATTTTATTCTATTTCATTTTATTTTATTTGTATTTTAGGGAATGGTCTACAGGGTGTTCAGGGTCTCACTACTAGATTGGACTCATAGTGATCCACCTATTTACAAACTCCCAAAAGCTGGGATTATAGGCACGTGCCACCATGCCCAGTCTTAATTGTAGTCTCAGTGCACCCTGGGGGTGTGGCCGGCACAGCAGGCCCAGGGATCAAACTCCCAGCTCCTGAGCCTGCTTACAGGTGCTTTAATCTACTGAGCTATTTGGCCAGCCCCTCAAATTGAATTTTCAAAGAAAGTCTAATAAAAGTGGAATATATCATCTGCATAGTCAAACTTGTTTCTAGAGTAGGATGTAAATATTGGAAAGGAAAAAGATAGCTTAGCAGGAAAATGTATTGAGATTACAAACTGGATATTCACAGGAAAGACAAAGGAGCTATAAAATAGGAAAATATATGAAAGCCTTTTCATAAATGAAATATAAGTGTATTGAAGGCTTTTTTAAACTTTAGAATATAGCACTTTTCTTCATCAAGTGAGGACAAACATACTATTCTTACCTAGGATCTGTCATAGTATAACATATGACATTCTCTCAAAACTTTGACTTCATAATACAGCACTTTTGTGAAAAATCATCAGAAAAGAAATCTTCTCTGGAAAGATATATTAGAAAAGCAGCCTGTTACTGAACAATGCAACAAAAAAATTTCCTCTAGAGAGTTCCACCTTGTACAGCTTGTTGAGTATGCAAAGCCTGGATATCTAACCCTCAGCCATAGCACAAATGACTCAGTGAAACACAGCAGGATATAAGTGCTGTGGTTTAGCATATGTGATTCATTTAATATTTGATATAGTACATTGTATTAAAGAAAACTTAAATTTTATCACACCTGCTCTTAAATCCTGCAATACATTACAAACTAATGAAGAGAAAAGGAAAGAATATTTCCTTAAAATTAATCAAAATATTGAACAAAAAAGCTTCTTTCTCAGAGTTTTCCTATCTCTACCTACTACAATCTTCAAAATAAATGAATTTCAGCTTTTTAAAATCTCTTCTTTAGAAAAAACATTTATTTGTAGTATTAGTTTCTGAAGACCTATGAGCAGCCTAGCACATATGAAAATCATGTGGAAAAGCTAAAGCTTTTGATCAAAATTTCGATCAAAAGCTAAAGCTTTCCAATTATCTTTGAAAATAATCCAGAATACAAGTACCTTAACTGAACTTGCCCCTATTTCCATGATTATTTTGTGATCCATTTTCAATCAATAACTTTGCTGTTCTTGTAATTTTCCTCCTTCTCCTTAAACGTAGTAATTGTACCTAAGAAGTCAGCGCTCCTGGTGTTCTTTGAAGACCTCTTTACAAGTAAACTATAAAAGAAGTTTTCTCTTTGCCTTCACATCTTAGTCTTATTTGTAGGCTATCATTAGAAGATTCTGTGGTCACTATATTTGATTTACAAATGATGTGTAAACAGTTTGATTTGATATGCGCTGTGTTAAAAATTATAAGGGCAATTGTACTCTATTTAACCAACAAGTCCTCTCAATTATCTTTGAAAATAATCCAGAATACAAGCACTTTTGACTGAACTCGCAGCTATTTCCATGCTTATTTTGTCAGCATCTGCTGTGTAGAGGGTTACAAAAGCCTTCCAAAGAGTCATCTTGAGTTATTTATTTATTGTCAATTTATTTCAAAACAGTAGGCACTGTCATCAGGTAAATCAGATCAATGTCACTCCTTTGCTCATGATTAACATCTCACTCCAGTGCAGTATAATACAAAACCATCACAATGTTCCAAACATCTTATATATCTTCATTCAACCACCTCGGTTATCAGTAAAGCACGTAGCTATGGTGTCTGTGTGACTGATGAAGGTATGACCCTGATTACAATATAAGGTCCCTGACCTCTTTCTGTCTGGAACTTTCCCCCTGTTCTTTTCTCTGGACACAGTGAACTAATCAGGTTCAAGCTTGAGACTCAAGCACTCTAACCCAGAGAGCTTCTTGCATTCCCTTCTGCCTTTTTATTCCTGCCATGAAGCTAGTCATCTGTAGATTCAATCCTCTGAAATTGTGAGCCAACTAAACCTTTACTCCTAAAGGCTAATATGACTTCTATCTAAGACTCTTTATGTGAATTATCTGAAGAAGGTCCTTGACTGCCCAGGTGATATAAAAAACAGTTTATGTAGTTGTGAGTAAGGCAGTTAACCAATGGGAGAGTATGAGATGGAGTGGAGTGACCAACCCCATTGATAAAATTAAGGATAGTGAATGAGGAATTTGAGCAAGAATGAGCATGGCTCAGATAGCATGGAATGATGCCTCTCTTTCTTAAAGGGAGACATCATTACTTACTGAACTCTCGAAGTTTGAGGAATTTGAAATGCAATGAGTTTCCTGTGGCATGAAACACAGCACAGTTTTTATACCTAGATTTTATACTTTTCTGCTGGATGGCTAAGACCAAGATAAAAAAAAGTAAAGCCATATGAATATGGTGTGCTGTAAAAGGCTCAAGTCAACAACTTCTGACATTACCAGTCATGCAGATAACCCATTACTATTATAGACTACTGGACTATATTGGATTACTTTGCTGAATTCATGCACTTACAATATATGAATGGCAATGGAATGTCCATCTCTGAAAAAAGTAAAAAAGAAAGGGGGATATAAATGAAGGACCATTTTGTAGTGAAAAATAATATATATATATATATATATATCTGTATGTACAAAATAGCTGTCATAGATATATAGCTACTTTCTCTTATTTCAATGAGAAGAAAGTTTTGAACTAATAGTGTTTAGACAAGATATTATGTCTGCATCTTATACTATGAATAACCACTATGAAGACATTATGAAATGTATTAATTATTGTAACTGTCCTACTAACCTGTTTTGAAACTGTCTCATTGCTACTTCTTTCTCAATAAAATTAATGTAAAAAATGCATCCCACCCCTTCCTCAGAACTTCTGAGGTATTTTAGCTCAAAATAACTAGTTCTTTCTAAGATCTCAGTGTGCTGTAAACACTATGTGAAAGAACTGGGCTAGAGAGCTTGAGTCCCAATTGTTTGCTTTCAATCCACAGAGGAACCTGTAATAGGTGATCACTAAACAATTGAGCTCTTCCTGTGCTGTTTATCTCTTATTAGCTCTACACTGGGAAGCTTTGTGGCTACACAACTCAGGACCTGTCCTGGAAACCCAGGACCTATTTTTCTCCTCATTTCCAATAAAATCTCACCTAACCTCAAAAAAAGATAAAATTTTAAATCAATATTTATTTGCTTTGCCAAGTTTTTGGGCAGATTTTTTGATATACCTTCAAGTTACAGAAAATAATAAGGGGTAAGAAGTACCAAACCTACTAAAGGTGAGGGAAGTGAGAACACAGTGTTCTGCTTTGCAACACAAATTCCAGTATCCTATGGGCATAATGGAGAAGGTGGATCAACACATTCTGATGTGAAATTTGGGTGGAGTTAAGGCAGATGCAAAAATGGAAGTATTATACAGTAAAGGATACTTTAATATGTTTCAAGAGCTTTGAAAAATGACATAGTAAAAGACGTTCTGTGTTTTAAGAACTTTAAAAAATTATGTAATAATAAAAGATATATATATATATATAAAGAAGTATGAGCAGCTATTTAAAAGGCATGCTATAGTTTGTTAATCAATTAATTAATTAATTAATGCCAGAAATCTAACTCAAGACCTCCTGCTTTCCAGGCAGGCTTTGTGCCACTGAGCCATATTTTGTAAATTTTCAAAAGCATGTTATAACTTCTAAATGAAAATTATTAAAATTTATAAGAACATAGATTATGAGAAATAGATTAAGAAGGGACATAAATAGACATAATTGGGCCATGAAATAGCTCAGCTGTCTAAGTACCTGCCTAGGCAAGTTCAAGAACCCACACTCAATCCCTGGTACCACATGCCGTACCAGTCCCACCTTGGCCTCACTGAGCTGGCCACCAAGACAGGGTGTGGTGGTGCACACCTGTAATCCCAGAGCTGGTGAGGCTATGACAGGAGGATCATTATGAATCTGAGCTGTGTAGTTAGACCTTGCACCAAATACATTAACAAAGAGTTTAGCAGTAATGGAATCTTCTTTAGAGGAATAATCTAGTAGACTACAGTAAAAAATATTTAGCACATTCATTTTTGGTTCAATCTGCATGACCATTTGGAATTGGATAGCTTCTAGGTAAAATGAAATAAATTCCACCAAGAGATTAAGAAAGAATAGCCTAAACATAAGACCCAGAATGATAAAGAAAATCAGTGAAGGAACCAAGGTTAGAAATTATTTTTTAAGGTATAAAAGTGGAGATTACAACCAGTTGGATCTGAGACCTGCCTATTTAATGGATGTTATCTGTAAGTCTGATGTTTCTCTTATGAAGGTATTTTTCCAGCTGATGTGAATTACTTATCCAAAGATAAAAAGCTTAAAACCCCTGAAGAGCCTCAAACTACCTTAATAGATATAGCATGGCATTAATTTTGATTAACACAAGTCTCACCTTAACTTGGTCTTAAATACTCAGCAGAAAATTATAACTGAAATTTATAAAAATTAATAATATGTGCTAAATATAGAAAGGGGACTCCAAATTCTATACTGGCTCTGCTAGTAGTCTGCAGCTCCACCTATTGTTGACTACTACTCTTATGGTTTGATTAGGCTAAAAAACTACAGCAACAGCTGTAGAAGCTCAACAAAAGTCTTTAATTTACTAAGCTAAAATTATCCTTCAAAATTGCAGAGCTCTCCATCTTCTTTCAGCTAAAACTAGAGGGCCTTGTGCACCAATAAATATGTTTAAATTGAGGAGTTTCTGAGATTTCCATCCTGTAGTTGATTTCAATTTGTTTATTTGAGACATAATATATGGATGGGTAAAACTGGTACAGATATTAAATAGTAAAAATCAAGTAAGATCTTCTCTCATATGAAAGGGATATTTAATATTTTGAAACTAATAGTAGTGTATTGGTGGGAAAAACAAAACATTAATGGTGACTGCAAAATAACTTACTGGTTCATACCAATGGAACTTTTGAACACTGTTAGTTCATCATTTGTGCCCCATGTGAAATATATACAACGTTTTGGCTCTCATCTGTGTGGTAAAATATGACAATGTACAATGCATACTCCCCATAATAAAAATTTTCTCTAAGTTGATTATTAATAATTAATTTAACCATTCTCAGGTATTAGAGTTTTGATGAATGCATTCTTTGCTATATATTCCTATCATACCAAAAATTTTTCACTCAATGTGTACTTTATAGTTGAATATCAACTCTGTAGTGCAGAATGACAAATAACTGGGATTATGCAAGAGTTTCACATTTAATCAAAACAACTATGGTTGAATAAGACATTTAATTGGTATGCACAAATCTGGGGTTTTTTGAAGGAAAATTATGGATAATGTGAAACATGAATTTCAGTATAAGCTGAAATTGAATAGTTTCTATCCTATAAAATTTATATACAGAGAAAATAAAGGTGGTAAAATTCATGTTTATTTGGGTCATTATCTCCTGGCTCTATAGTTTTCTAGCAGTGTCCAATTCAAGCTGTGAGTCTTCTCTCATCAATAGTCAAAGGAGAGGTAGAGTACAGACCTGTGGCTGTCGACCAGCAAGGTAGCCAGTGGGCTTACAGCACAGTGCCAGTTTTGGGACTTTGAAATCCACAGATTCAGGCTAAATCTGGACTCTGGTCATGAGAATAGAGTGTGAGTCACACATTCTAGGTGTCTCTTGTAGCCTGACCATAGCTCCCTGACCACAGTTGTCTCCTATGGTTGTCCCTCAGCTGGTCATTGTGGAAGTCTACCCTTGGGAACACTGCATGAAACCCATATTGACTTCTAACTGAATAACTATAACACAGTAGACATGTTGTTTAAGCTAAAAGATCAGTGTTAATTTGTTACATAGTGATGGACAGTGAACACAATTGAGCTTGCCATTCTGTAAAAGTGAAATATTAAATATAAATGCTTAACTCTTTTGCTTTCTAAAATAACTTAAACAATAGAAGAGTGATTTCTAAGCACAATAGAGAAACAGTAAACACAGTAGAAAAAGTAGAAATCTTGTTTTAAAAGTAGATCCCTTAGAAATATCCTTTTGTTTTTAAAACATTTCAAACTGCTGATTGTGTCTCTGAAATCCTACCAGAAAACTAGTTTTATTTTGTTTATTTATTTATTTATTATTTATTTATTTATTTTTTTATGAGCAGAATATATTTATTGAGAGAAAGGAAGCTCCTGTCCAAGAGAGGGACAGGAGGGGGGCTTAAGCAGGTAGTTCCCCAGGAAGTTGTCTCTTCCAGGGACTTTTATAGTGTAAAACCATGTGAGGTTAAGGTAGAGAGAATGGGAACTCACTTAGGTAGGCAGGAGGTGGGACAAAACTATGGTCAACCAATGGTATTACATATGGGACAGGGTCTTTTCCTGTTGGGGGTTGGAATGCTGGATAGGGTCTCTTTCTGTTGGGGGTTGGGCTAGTGACTCACTTGGGTCTTTCCATGTGATTGATACCTATTTAGAATATCAATCCCAGGTGCTACTCATTTAGCATTTGTTTGGCCTTTAGGTCTTTAGGTCTGGTTCACAGCAGGAGCATCCGCCCCTCCCATAGTTGTAAGACATCTTATATTCTGTGTTGTCTCCTTCGAGGGCCTGACCCTGTCTGACTGCCTATAATATTTTTTATCTAACTCGGCTGCCTGCAATATTCCCCCCTCTGAAGAAGTAACCTGAACTGCCGTGAAGGGAAATATGGGCGAAGACCGCTCTGGCTTCTTCACGCTGAAATGGGTCGTTGTTGTTGACTGGCAGTCAGATATATTCTTCAGAGGTTTTAGCTAAAGGCCCTCGATAGATGACAGGCAGTTTTCTCTTGGGTAGATGTATAGCTTTGAGTCTAGAGGAGACAAAGCCAAAGAAACAAGTCAGATAATCACAACAGAATAATTACAAAAAAGATGAGTTAGAACTTTTTGTAGGTCTATTAGCAAATATCTCTTATATGTGAGGTTTAATCCCTTTTATCTTTTATGGTCATTGTATATTGTCTCAAACAACCTGGCCTTTTATATTTTACCTACTCTATTATTACTTGGGACACATGGATTGCCAGAAATAGGGAAAACAGTATTTTCCCATTTGCAAGTGGGCCACTGGCTGGATAACTACTGACAAATCTGCATAAGCAATCTATTGAAAGTTTAACGGGATTTTTCCTTATATTGGCAGTTAACATGGGTTCCCTCAGACTGAGAGGGAAGACACATGACCACCTCAATCTGAAACTTCCTCTGACTCCATCATAAACACTTTTTTTTCCTTCTCTAGCAGCTGTGGACACTTCTGCTTTCCTATAGGCTGGCTAGTATCCCCATTTTTATTTTTCATCTATAATTCCATTTTGTATTCTTTTTACTATGAAACACCTCAAATCAGACAAATTTATTCCTGCAAACCCTTTTAACTTTTATAGCTTGTGTCAGAAATCTGGGGCTCACTGAGAAAGATATAACTTTTTGGTTTTAGATTTTACCTGTATGGTTACCTGGGTTTTCGTATCTTCTAGAAATAAATTATCTGAGATATTAGAACATATATAATCAAAGCATGAATATTCAAGCTAACAGGTACATTTATAAACCGTTTTGAGACCTAGCAATCATAACTCACTGGCTTTTAGACCCCTTTATTCATGGAGTTTGACAGTTTGCTGTAAGTCTCTCTAACTTTAGTTAGAGAGGTCACATATGCATTAACTATCAGCACAAAATACTGTAAATATATTAAAAATCAACCAAGGTTATATACTCATCATGAAGTACAAAGCATTTAGTCATATTAAACTAATGTCCCATTCAGTGTTTTGGATATGGCCCCCATGGTAAGCAAGGGGCACTGCCAAGGGATTTTTCCTTTCAATGCTGTGGCTCTGAGTTTTATATCACAAATACAACGCCTGGTTCTATCTATAGGCCCAAAGCTATTGGGCACTGCATAAGCCAGTTTCTTTAGAACATTTTTATGCTGACAGGTTGTTATCTGTCCTCGGGAACCTGTTTTAACTAGTGAAATACTTTGTCTTACACATGAATAACAACATATTACATTTGTAAAACATCAGTCTCAGCACCATCGCTTAGTAAACAATCTGAATATATTGCCTTACCTCAGTTACAGCTAAAGCAATATACCTTCTAAAGTCTGTTTCTATTGAGGTACGATGACTGGAAGGAAAGTCAGGGTTGGAGAAGGACAAAGAGACCTGTGCCAATGTCCAGCAATAGGCTGGTCTTTTCCCTTACCATAGTCATGAATACTCAGGGCTCCTCCATGGAGACAGCAGGTAGAGGTAACAATCTGGCCAGAGGGAGGAGGCAGGCCCAGGGCCCTTCAGTCCTGCTGGGCCACCTGGGAAGTAGAGTCTGAGCTCTGGGGCCTCTGCCTCAGAGTGCAGTCTCACTTCTAGTGGCTGTCTTGGCAGTCAGGGCATGGCTTGTGGGGCTCTTGAGGCAGTCCCTCTTATGCTGGCCTGGCTTCTGACAGCAGTAGCAGATGAATGTCATCATTGGTGAGCTCTTCTTGGAGCCAAGAGAATCCAACTTAGGGTCTGTTTTGAGGCCACAATAATCGCAGCCATTTTTGTTCTGTTTGTTTTCTCTCCCTGGTTTTCTCCCAGTTCCAATTATAGGACACTTAAAACAGTTTTTACCAAAGTATGAAATGAGTTGTCTGGAGCAAAAGCTATCTTTTGTAGCTCTTTAACTTATCTGTAAGAGTAATCTGTCTGTCTATTGAATTAACATCTGACAAAGTATGTTTTACCAATCTCTCTATTAAACATTTTAAGAAATCAGAGGGGTATTCCTCTTTTTCCTGATAAATAGCTAACATTTAATAACTGAAGGCTTGATTTTAGTTCTTAGACCTTGAAGAATACACTCTTGAAAGAAAACATCTTTTCCATTTTTCTGCCTGGCTATTAGCAGCAGGGCTCTGACTGGTTGGGCTCCAGTGGGAACAGGAAATTCCACTGGTTGTCCATCTTTTGAGTCTTTATAACAATATAATATTCTTCTCCAAATGTAGTAGCAGCTTATAAGGCTACCTGCTTTTCATAGAAGTCAAAGCTTGGTTTAAGATTAATATTATATCTCTCCAATCTAGTTTATAAGTCTGAATAAATCCTCTAAAAGACATCAATGTACTTATCAGGGTCATCTGAGGCACATGAACTCTGGAAGTTCCAAATTTCCTATTTACTTCTTTAAAAGGTATTGTCCTTGAGGAGCTTGCATAAACTCAGCTAAGAATGGGTGTAGCCTTGTAGAGGCCTGGATTATAGCTGTTTTAGAAGTCCACACCCTCTGGACTAGAAAGGCAAATAGGGGAAACCTTACTTTTACCAATGGTGGGCAGGGCTGAAATGCCTGGTTCTCCTGTTGCTCACATCTACATTTTAAAACTTAAATAACAAGGACCTTTTTAATGTAAACCAAATCTAAACATAAGACAGACATTTTTATCATTTTCCTTTTTACATCATCTTTCAAGTTATAAACTAGCATCATAGTTGATACTTTCCTCTTCATTTTATTTAAACAGCTCTTTTTAACATGTAAGAATCAAACATCTTCTGGTGCCTGATGAAGCACACTCTAAAGAAGTAAGAGATTTTGACTGTGAAATAAACTGGAATTCAATAGAAATTACCTTTCTGGGCGTCCCCACCTTTTTTCTAATTGATTCCTCCACCCAGGCGTCCCTGAGTAACTCTCTCCAGAGCAGATGGATGCTCCTGTTGGAGAGAAGGGAGACAAGATCTCACCAGCCTATCCACCCTCGAACTGGCACATGACTCCTATCTCCTGAATACTAGTTTTATTTTGGATGACAGTAAAACTGTGTACAAAATATGAGACCCTAAATGCATTTAAAGATGAAGATATTATTCTAAAGTGGGATAAAGGCTTGTATGAACCTCTACTGTTAGAACATCGGTAGCCAGACGCCTGTCATACATACTTTGAAAAGGGGAGATTAAGAATCTTACCTGAGAAATGTTACTAATCTAAGAGAAGAATCGCAGACTGGCAGAAATCAGCAGTACAATTATCCAAGCCATCACTATCCTGTTAGTCTATAGGGGGGAATAGTGAATAGGTCAATTTTCTTGTCCTTTTAAATTATATATATATTGCATGATTCTATCTGGTAATCTGGACAACTAATTTAAAGACAATATTATGCAATACAGCAACCATTGTCCAATTCCTACTTCTTTTGGTGAAGTTCTGTATGGTTTCTACTTTTTTTGTTTTTACTATTTTGTAATGTCTTAAGATAAAAAGAACTTTCAAAAAATTGAAGCTGGAGCAGATGGAGGAATCAAGAACCACATAAACTTCATGAATATTTCTGAGGTCACTGGTCATTTCTTTGTCCAGGTTTGCTGTTGTGAACAATGGGACAGAGAGCACACTTGGTCACTTCCTCCTGACCTGCCTCGCTGGATCTCTGCCACAGCTTAGGCCAGCTCTTTCACACTGGCCTTTTGTCTCTGCTGTTAAACACACAGAGTTGGACAGATTCAAAGAGGGTCAGGATAGCTCCTTGAGCACAGGTCCACAAGAAGGTGGAGGGCCAAGTGTCCTACACAGGTTCAGGGATCTAGAATCAATGCAGGTTCAGTGCAGCTTCCATAACCACAGCAAGATATTTCCTTGGATTTTTTTGAATAATTATATCTCTTTTTAGCCTAAATCTTACTGATTAATGGGTGCTAAATTTGTTACTATTGGAGTTTGATAGAACTGTAGTTCTTGAAAAACTATTTTTAGACTAGTCTGACATATTATTTGTTATATTATGGGCAAAGACAGAAACCCATTTTACTTAAACCATCACATGACCATTTGGAATCTTAAAAATAATAAAAATCACCTTGCTAGGTTAAAAAAATAAGAACAGGCCTAAAGATACTAATTTTAGGTACATAGTTGAACTGTATTACTCAGCAGGAAAGATCAGGGTTTGACTTACTGCATATATTTGCACAAAACATCAATGATTTTTATAATTTATCTATTATTAAATAGGAACAAAGATGTAACAATCTTTTCACACATTTGAAAATCATTCAATATGAAAGACCCAAAATCATACGTGTAAAAATACACTTGAAACTGATGTAACGTAGAAAGGAAAAAATAGTGAAAACATACTAATATAGTAACTATTTATTTATTTATTGAATTGGTGCAAGTTCTCACCATGCAGTTCAGACTCTCCAGCACTGGGGTTAAAGGCATGTACCACCATACCTGGTTTTGGTGGCTGGCTCAGCACCGGGCCGGCACGGCATGTGGTACCAGGGATCAAACCCAGGTCCTTGTGTTGGCCATGCAGACACTGAGCCTGCTGAGCTATCTCCCTGACTCCACTAGTATACATAACTTAGGAGATAAAAACATGCATTAATGAAACAAGAAGAGAACTATTTTAAAAATAAACATTTAGCAAACAAAACTAATTTTGAAAATTAAACCTAGTAAAGTTATGAGTCTTGGACAATAAATGACATGAAATGAACTAAATTGACATAAAAGAAAGTCACAATATTTCCACAGTTCGTCTTTTATTTGTCATCTCTGTATTTTTCTGGAGTATCAAGAAGAAGCAAAAAAAACTTAGAAATTTACATTTAAATCATGATAGAATTACTCAGAAGAATATTTGGTGCATGAGAAGAATACAAGGAAAAAGTAGTAGAATAGAGACTAGTTTATTTTAATAATCATATATGAAATCTTTGAACCTTTAATCTATTGTCTATCATTTTCTATAGTGATACTATGTATTCATACAGTGAAGGCATGTACACTTTCCACTATAGATATATTTATGCATATATACATAATTTTGTACACATATACAGAAGTATGCATGATTACATGTGGAATAACATCTTTGAAATTCAAAAGGAAAATAATATATAAAGTGTGTGTGTGTGTGTGTGTGTGTGTGTGTGTGTGTCTCCAAGAGGATTGGTCTTAGAAACAGGGAGGGCCTAATTTAGAGAACTAATATATTAGTATCCAGTTCAGCCTTACACCCTGTAAAACAGGAATCAGCTATTGTATCCCTTTATCATCTTGTCCAGACTATTAGGGACCAAAATCTTCATCATGGACTAGTGACAAGGAACTTTAGCTGTGTATGGATAGGCATAAGATATCCTAGGAAAAGTTAAAACCTGAAGTTAAGTATTATGCAGTTATGCATGTTTACCTTCTCCTCGAAGGTATTCTAAATTCAGGAACTTTTGTTATTTGTCTTCTGAACAATGAAACCATAGTAAAACCAAATAATCAGATTAAGAAAAATATAAAAATATCTCTCTGTTATGGTTTTTACATAGTTGTCCCCCCAAAGTCTCATGCAGTCATTGGGGCATGGTTCTAGAGTTGTGATTAATTCATTACCCAAAGCTGAGGTTATGGGTGTGAGTACTGCTGGGATTATGGGTGGAAGTGCTGCCCCCACCTTGGGGAAGACAGCCTAAAAGCAATATAAGGAAAGGAGAAAAGCTTGCCTCTACCACTGCTGCCATGTCTTCTCCCTTGGCTCTGCTGTTTTCTGCCACCGTGAGCTGCTGCCCTCTGCCATGTGCCCCTTTTCCTTGGAGCCAACTGAGTATGGACTGAAACCTTCACTAACTGTGAGTTAAATAAAACTTTCCTTCTTTAATTTTGGATGTTTGATATTTTGTCCTGGCAATTAGAGAAAAGTAACTAAGACACTCTCCCAATATTTAATATATAATAGGGCTCTCACTGAAAATACAGGCCAGAAAGCAAGTGTAAGGCAATGGTTAGCCACAGATATTTTCCATCATAGTTGTTCACCAAATGGATGATTAAAAGACAGATGTAATTACAAAAGAAAAGAGAATACAGGACTGAGAAACATGAGGCTCCAGTGAACATACAGGAATCCAAAAACATATAAAGACCAATGAAAACATATTAGTTTAAAAAGATCACAAATAATTTTTATTAAAACATTTTGAAAAAGTGTACCACTGTACAAACATAACAGAAAATGTAGCCATGGTGGTGCATACCTATAATTGCAGCACTGGGAGACTAAGATAGGAGGGTCACAGATTTAAGGCCAGCCAGGAGACACTGTAACTTAATAAGACTCTGTAAATAAATAAATACTTGGATGTAGCTCAGTGCATAGACCCTGAGTTCGATCCCTAGTACTACTGAAATGAAATAAAACCAAAAACTCATAAAAGGGGGAGAAAGAGTATATGGCTGAACTTAACTTGTTCTTACATCTTTATTTTGCTTAAAAGAATAGAAAACATTAATGAAATTTGAATTTCAATAGGTCACATATATAAGGTTTAATTTTAAGGTTGCTAAAATAAAAGACAGGAAATGTATAAGATGGAGAAATAGGGCCATCGAGATAGCTCAGTGGACTAAGCACCAATTTGGCAAGTGCAGAGTCCAGGGTTTGATCCCTGGTCCTGCATGCCATGCTGGCCCTGTCCCCTAGGCACACTGTGTGAATGGGTCCAGGTGCGGTGGCGCATGCCCATAATCCCAGCGCTGGGGAGGCTGAGAACAGGAGGATCACTACAAGTCCAAGCTACATAATGAGACCCATACCAAATACATTTTTTAAAAAAGATGGCAAAATAAAGAAAATGCATGATCTAAAAAAGGGCTGAAAAACTCCAAGCAAAGCTGTGATTAGGAGTCTATGAACTTATATTTACATTAAGCACATATTTGTCTATCAATATATATATATATATATATATATATGTATATATTAGGTATCATGTATATATGTAATATATATCTACATATATATGTACACACATATACAGCAATAATATGGGAAGCATATTATAAATTTCCAGATAGTGATGATTTTTCTAGAGAAAGGAAGAGAAATGGAATAGTGTAGAGTTAGGAAAACCCCGGTAGCTGTTTCAGCTAGTTCTATCATACTTTATATTATTAAATTTATACAAAGCAGGTATGCCTAAGTATCATGTATCATTTTTTTTTACCTCTGGATCTGACATACATAGAAATGAGAAAATTTTCTGCCTTATTTGAAATATTTTATAATCTCTTTAAGTATCTACTGACTTTCTGCATTTTAGAGTTTTTTTTTAACCTTCTTGCTATTTATGGAGGTCTCTATGGGCCAACGATTCTACCTTCTTGTAGATCACCTTAATCTTCTACTTACTTTCCTAACCCATCAAGCATCACACAGTTCTTAGCACATGTGCTCATATTCCTAGTGCCTTCCGCCCTCCAGACCTCCAATGACACGAGGAGAGATGCGAATCTTATTGCACAAGACATCCTACAGTTTGAAACACTGCACACAGTCACTAAATATTTATTCTCAAGAATCCAAATTATGTGGGATAGTAAATTGTTTTTCGAAAAGATTTTCAATAGACTTTATAGGAGTGTAGACTATACCTTATTTGTGAATTTAATTTAAAAACCTAGTAAGGAGCCTCTCTGAAATAATATCTTCACCTGTAAAAGGAGGATGATTTGCCATTCAAGTAGACTGACAGTAGAAAATGATAAACTGGAGCACAGATGTGATTCTTTATAGGAGTAAGGTTCTAACATACTTGTTCTCTTTATCATGCACTAGTCATTAACAATGTAGCTCTTTTTTTATACTGGGGATCAAACTTGGGACCTTACACTTGCCAGACAGGTGCTTATGCAACTAAACTATATCCTTGGTGACACGGTGAAATAGCCATGAGTTTATGAATTTACAGGTTAAAAAAAATCCAAATTTGGAATAAAAAGCCAACAGTTCCACTTAGTGATGAGGACCATTATCTCTGAACCTAAGTTACATGCTATAGCTAGTTAGCATTGTGAATTAATTCTGTTAGCACCTTGGTGGTAAATTACATATTTCAAGAACTAATCTGTTCCAAGACTGATAACACATTTCTGTATGTAAAACCCTGTCCAGTGAGCCAACTGAATACCTTAGTAAAAGATGACTACATATTTAAACAAAATCAGAAATGGCTTCTAAAATACTGGTTCATGAAGGGTTAGATGCTTATAGAGATTCTTTCAAGAAATGCAATTCTCGGGTAATCAGAATTAGTAAGTTCTGATTTCATCTTGCTGAATGAAGTATCTCAGCAATGAGAAGCAAAAATGAAAGTAATTCTCAAAGAATAACTTGTAGTGCATTGGATCATCCTCTTTTACTAGTTCATTGTCATAGGATAAATGAAAGGAAGCAAGGAATATGGATAATTAACTTTAGAAAAGTGGAAAAATGATAAGCACACTGCAAAAATTAAACCCAATCATGTTTCAAAAGTTTAATATAGATTTTATAAAACTGAACTTGCAGTACTGAATATGAGTTTATATTTTGTACCTTAAATAATCTTGTACATTTAAATAATTATATATTGCATGCCAAAAAGTACAATTAGCTTGGTACTAATTTGAATATGTACAATGTAATTCAAGCATACATTCTGAAGTGAAGTTCATAGACATTCTATGCCATCACGCTAAACCCTTTTCATAGTAAGGATTGGCAGAAGGATTCAAACTACACATAAAATGTAAGTCAATTTCTCCATGACCTCAGTCTTTTGCCAGTTGCAGTAATATATTATGTGAATTCATCTTGTCAAGACAAAAAAAGGTTTTCAAATATTGAGACAACTGAATTATTTTCATTGTATTTAAATGTATAGGTAAATGAATTTCAAACAGCATAAGAATTTTTGTCAGAAATAATTAATGATAAAATATTCATATTTTTCATTTGGTATATATTTACAAAGTATACTCACATATTGCTGAAAAGAATAAATATTTGAATTGAAGATAAGCATTATCAAAATAATTATATTTCTTTTATTTACATTTTGATAAATAGAATGAAATATTTTACTGTAACAAGAGCTATCTCATGAAAATATTATAAAAAGGGTCTATTTTCCAGTTGTTGAGTAGAGTTATGCAGTTCAATGAGTACATTAAGTTTCTTGCTTGTGAGCCATAACATTGGTGGACTAAAAATTATCTTGACTGAAATTGACTTTTACTGTTTGTGATGTAAGCTCTTACAACTTCCTGAAAGGGAAATACTGAAGCTTATTTTTTACTCATTCAATAAAATGTATAACTTTTCACTGCTGAGACATGTCATATACGCACTAAACATCTTACATGAAATCACTTCAATAGGAAGTCCTTCAGGCTAAAATATATGTAACAGATGACTTAGCCTGGAATTATCTGTGTCAAAAAAAATAAGCAAAAGAAGAAGAAAAGAAATTCTTTATTTTTATCCAAATATATCATACTTCATAATTGAGTTTGAACATAAACTTTACCATATATCATCCAAACCAAGACATTGTAATAGTGAAAGGATTGCTACTAATTACACAAGTACAACAAATATAAACTGGAATTTTCCTGGGCAGACTGAAACTTTGAAATAGGGGTTAAACTGCAATTACATGCAGAAATCATACCTTTCCCACACGCGTGGAAAAAGAAAAATAATATCATTCACTTGCATTAATTAATTTGGGCAACAGTAGCTCTTTCTCATTTTCATGTCTCTGTTCAAATATTACCCACCTCCCTAAGCTAGTCACTTCTTCCAAAATAATTAACTCTTATTCTATATTTTCCACTATGTCCCTGTCTTTTCATTTAACTTTACTCTCCTACTGGCATGCACTGTTCATGAAGAATTTCCTCCTAAGAAATAGCCGTGCTCAAATCTCCAGGAACTAAACAATGCTTAGGACATAGAAGGCATGCAAAGATATTGTTGAATGAATGAATACATTCAGAGAGTTTGTTTTTGGTTCTTCCTTTTTGTACCAAAAACAAATTACAATGACTCTCCAAAGTGAATTATGGCTCTGTTTAGTTTTAAGGTGTTGGACTAAATGATCTATGCAGTTTCTACCACTGCTAATACATACACTATGCCCTTTGTCCCTTTTTCTAATTCTATTGCATTCCTATATCCAGGAAATAAGAAAACTTGGTGACGAAGGGATGGGACAAGCACTCTGTTTGCAGTGGATGAATGCTAAAAACTGATCATTTTGCCAGTAATGATTCCCTGGTATATGTTTGCACCTACAGAATTTGGTTGATACAGAGGTAGCCAGAAGATATTATTGTAGTTAATAATGGAATTGTCGATGTAATAATTTGCCAATAATAAAATTATTATTAGGTAGCTATAAATAGGAAATGATGGTACCTCAAACCAGCCATTAGTGATTTTTATATCAATGAGAACTGGATTGATTGTGGGTATACTTACATTGCAATGCCTGAAGAAGCTTTATAGAAAAAGTTATAGTATATTGATGAGAAGCTCTTCTACAACTTTATAAGCGTCTCTGTATTCCAAAGCTTTTTCTACTGATCAACAGCTTTGATTTCTACTAACGAGTTGTGAATATTATTAGATAATTGGCTTAGAAAAATAATGTTGCTAAAATTATCTGAGTAAACTATAGATCCAAACACCAATAAAATCAATATTCACAAAAAATTGTGTAATATATTTTCAACCCATTTCATTTTAATTTCTCCAGGTCTGTTAAAACACTCCTTCTTAACTGTAAGTGACATGCCTGGGATGGGATTTCCAGTTGAAGAAAAAGTCTATCCTCTCACAACAAATGCCATAAACAAGAGAACAGCATAAAAAAGAGACTCAAATAGACATACATATTTTAAGCATAAGTATTTATCATCTATGTTGTAGTATTATCATGTCTCCTTAAACATAAATTTTGGGTTTATTTTAACGAACAAAAGTACCAGAAGAATAAATATGTTTCCAATTGAATTAGTTTGAAATAGAGCTCATTAACTATGCAATTTTGTAGATTCTGATATATTCAAATATAACCTGGTTACTGTTAGAATAATTGAGCATTTTTTCAGAGCACACATTTATATTAGGTCATTCAAGAGAAGTTCTAGAGATTTTAATTAGCCCAGGAGCGCACAAATTCTCAAATTAATCAACATTTATTTCCCCCCAGTACTAGCAATTTTTAAAAATCATGGAAAATTTTAATGATATATCATGTATTGGAATGCTCAAAAATTAACAAGTTAACCATATGATTATACTTTTGGAAGGCCATAAATAGTATAAACTTGCATGACTTTCTCATGATAAAGTACAATTGAAAACCTCCTATGACCTTAAACAGCAAAAACATCAAATGAGAGTTTTAAATGACAAATAATTTAAGGCTAAAATATTTGGTATTAATAATTAATGTCAGTAGCCTTTCTACTCTAATAAAGTAAACATGCACAAGAACTACAGCTTTGAACAAAACATCACAATTGTATCAGATATATATGTATGTGTATGTATATATAAATATGTGTGTGTGTGTGTGTGTGTGTGTGTGTGTGTGTGTGTAATTTTTCACCCTGAAAGCTATCCACTCATGTTTGGCTTAATACATATTTTAGAAATGATGGGGAGAGTACCTCCTCTTTAAATATATATTTATATATATTTTTCCAGAATGTACAATATAAATATGTCATATATAAATCATGCCATAAAACTAAATGCAAAATTTGCACATTATTGCATGCTTGATGTGATAATACATGCCCATTAATAACTTCCTCATGATGTCCTCCCTTCATAACTTTGTTCTCTGCACAGTTGCTGTTCTTGGGAATGGAGAGTTCTCAAATATGTTTATTGAACTGGGGTAAAATGAACCTTTCAAATTTCTTAGGGAGGATTATCTCGTCAGCCAAATATTGGACTATGCCTAAATCAAAACATTAAATAATGCCTAAGGGGGTGTTTTGTTATGTGAAGCGATCAGAATTCATTTTTCTTAATTTGGCTGGAAGATTTCCTTCCATCCTGGCTGCTCCTCCAGCCATCTTTTGAAGCTTTGGTGGCAAATCAGCCACAGACTGACTCATGGGATCAGATAACATCTTGGTGGTTTTTGATACCAGTTTTTCTTCTGAGTTTCCAGGAACTGAACTTATTCGTTGAAGTTTCATGGGCAAATCTCCCAAGCTGTAGGCTTTTTCTGAAGTTGTAGAACTCATCCTTAAGAGTTTTTTTGGAAAGTCTTCTCTTCCAGTAATTTTCTGCAGCTTTGATGGAAGTTTTGTACTAATGTCATCGAGCCCATCTAAGCACTCCACTGAATTATGCCTTTCTTTGCTGTTAGTTATGGCTGGAGCTATTAAAGGGGAAGACATGAGCAGCATTTCTTCTTGCTCTTTCACGCTGTAAGGTGGAGTAGGGACTTCAAATGTTGCATGGAACTGAGAGTAATCAACTTTGAAGAATCCTTCTTCTAAAGAAATTACAGGGAAAAATCGGTGACCCCAAAGAACTTCATCCTCAGTATATGATGTTCGAGCTTGACAAGTCATCCCTACAAGCAGAAACGAAGCATTGATAAATTATGCAGTTCATACAAATGCAAAGAAGATTAGTAATTCACGTGGCTCACTTATTTGAGTAGACTAAATGATAGGATAGAAGTTCTACTATAGGCTAACAACTTTGCTACATATACTTCCTTCTAATTATAAACAAGGTACTCACACTGACAGCTGGAAGGGTAATACATCATAACAAATGTGTAACTTAAGTTTTCAGCCTTAAGCAAAGAGAACTAATAGACTAATTTCAGAATATATAAGTCTCTATAAGGAGCTAGAGGGACAAATTATGTAATCATTTTCTATTTTTAAAGAAACAATATGATACATGAAACAAACTGTACTGAATCCACACTCTCCCGTTTGGTAAACTTAAACAAGATATTTGAGAGCGACTTTCCTCTTATTAGAGCATATAAAACAGCACCTGTTCCATCCTGTGAGCATGAATAAAATAGTATATGCAGAGCTGTAAAGAGTATCACATAACATCTACACATAGTTAACTTTTAAGAAATGAGAGATCACATTCTTCTCTTTAACAGTGAAAATTTACAGTGAAAGACAAAAGGACCAAAAAACTCTCCTAAATTAATAAAAGTTAAAGATATTTCAGTATTTAAGAATGGTAAGTCACACTGGTTATTCTGTTCTTGTGGAACTATAAAGCCAGAATTAGCTTTTGCTGAAATTTTAATAATTTATAATGCTTAAATCAGTAATCTGGGCCAATTGATTTGCTCTGAGAAATTATGGAACTGGGTTCTGGAAATATCAGTTGTGTTATTTGCTATATATATATTTTTTTGCTTGAATGAATTTGCTTGAATATTTACATCATAGTGCTCTGATTCACATAATTTTATTCTCTTCAAAAATCACTTAGGGCTGGTGAGATGTCTCAGTGGTCTAAAGCACCTACTTAGAACAAGCTTAGCAAAGCACAGGGACCACGGTTCAATCCCTCAGCACCACATGCCAGCCAGCCCTGCCCCCCCTGGTGGGCTGAACTGGCCACACACACACACACACACACACACACACAAATGAACAAATAAATAAAATTTTTAAAAATCACTTACTTTGATTGAGTTATTATGAAATCAATTACCCTCTGAGTACTCACTTTCGGAAAGCCTAAAAGTACGTAAACTAAAACCATGTATCAAATTTTAGTTTTAAAATAGTCAGAAGATATGTTTGTGTACATAGTAAAATTCACATCTCTTATATATACTATATTGTATAGCATATACTATGTATAGTATGAATGTATATATACTGCATATATATTGTAGTATATACTATACATAGTGTATATATATATATATACATATATGTATCTCAAAGATTATTAAAATGTAAAAAGATAGATGCACTAAAAATCATCCTTTTAATAATTGTTATTTAGAGTTATTTAAACTGGCAATGACAGTCTCTCATTTCATTTATTTCAGTTGCTCCATCACATAAGTGATTTCTATTGTTTTAAGGTAAGAATAGCTTGAATACAGAATTATTCTTTGTTTTTCTTCATAAGTAGTAATCACAATTATTGTTTTACAATTAGAATAAAATGCATAACTAAAGATCACATGAGGATTTTTCAACTTAACTTAATCATAAGTTTTTACTTTATTAAATCCCTTTGTAATCTAGTCAAATGAATATTATCGGTTATATTTTACACAGGATTAATTATCATTATATTCCATCTTTTAAATTAAAAAACATATAGGAAATGAAAGCCTGTCATGAAGCAAGGACTAAGCTAGGTACTCGTTCTTTATTTTATTCTATTCTTTATGTTAATCATTGACATAGTCTTTGATTTGGAAGAAATTACTTTGTTCATTTTAAAGATAAGGAATTCAAATTTGAGAGAGATTAAAATTCTACTTTTCTTGTAAACTTACAAAAATATAGAGAAAATGTGTTGGCATCATCCTAATTTCTCCTTGTGTATAGGGGTTTACTTTGCATGATGTCTGTAGTCTGTTATTTAAAATATCATTTCTAATTTAATATTATAGCTGTCATGGTGCAAATATGACTGTCACCAAATATCTGTATTCTTAATAAATATTAATCAGGAGTAGTCATAGAAGTAATCATGTGTGAAGAAAATAAACTACTTATAAAGTTATTTATAAATTTTATGAGCACACACACAGCACCATTATGTAGTTTCAGTTTTCTAGCCTCTGAATAAATATTGCAAAAGCAGCAATTACAAGTCACCACTTCATCAGAAATGCTGAAAAGTCATTAAATTTATATTTAAGAAGAACCACTATATAAATTCTGTACATATATCTTTTTTTTTCTTTTCAAAGTTTTATTGATAAACATATAGCAATGAGACAGTTTCAAATCAAATCGAAAGTACAGTTTCAACAAATAATACACTGCATACA
>NW_004524606.1:2361184-2378291 GCF_000260255.1 Octodon degus | reverse complement strand
GGCCCAAGCTGCGCCTGGGCTGGGACTGGTCCCGCTGGCGCAGGGTAGCAGGAAACTCTCCGCACACTCACCGGACCTGGGCTAGGACTGGGTACATATATCTTTTAAAAGACCAGAAACATACTTTGCCCATTGAGTGATAACATCACACTTACAACCATTACCAGAGACTGAACTCAGGACCTTGCACTTGCCAGGCATGTGCTTATGCTGCTGAGCTGAGCTATGTCCCTATCCCTTGTTGTAATTTAAAAAAGTATGTTATTCCATTAAAAATTTATGGAAGAGACAGCTGGAAGGGGATGCCACCAAGCCCCGTAGCCAGCCTAGGCCAGCCACCAGTCCATATTAGCAGAGCACAGCTGCAAGGAGCCCCAGATCGCAACAGCCACACCCAAGCCAGGCCCAGCCAGTTAAGTTTCAGTTCAGTAGAACTCAGGCATACTTATGAGCTCAGGCATACTGCTAGGCCCAGCGGACCTCAGGCTGAGACCCGGACCTACAGTGCAGATCCTCATGGCGAAGGGGTGGCAGGCGGCAACTTGGATGAACTAGTCTGTCTGGAAGACCACATACATCAAGGGAGGTGCCCAAAAAGAACTTAGAGGAACAAATTTAAAACCAAATTCCGGATTTATGACCTGCTTTGTTATATAGCTATAATATTTGCTCCTATGATCTAAAGTACAAACCCCTTAGTTAGACAAGTTTTTCTATTCTAAAATTTCACTAGCTGTCATTAGAAGTGCTAATTGTATTACTGTAAACATGATACCATATCTGGCTTACCCACATGTTCTCCCTGGATAATAATATCCGGAGGCACTTTTTGCAAGAAGCTCACCAAATCCCTATACAAAAAGATAGAGGGCAGTGCCAAACAGAAATCAGTATCTCACTCTCAATCAATACAGAAGGCGAAATCTTGGGACATGCACAAAACAAGAATCTCTGGCACAGTAGTGAAAGCTAAAGACCAGAAGAAGCGGAAAAACTCAGGAGGAAGAGATAACAGTCATAAATATGTATACACCAAATATAGGAGCACCCAAATATATAAGACAAATTTATTTATTTATTATTTTAGGGAAGGATCTACAGGACGTTCAGCATCTCACTACTACATCAGACTCATAGTGATCCACCTGTTTACA
Organism: Octodon degus; assembly: GCF_000260255.1. Lineage (NCBI taxonomy): Eukaryota > Metazoa > Chordata > Mammalia > Rodentia > Octodontidae > Octodon > Octodon degus. Next base: position 2,377,137 of record NW_004524606.1, on the reverse strand, counting down.
GCCTCCCAAGAAGTAAGATTACAGGATCATGCCACCACACCCAGTCTCAATGGCCATCTCAGCGCGCCCTGCGGGTGGGGCTGGCATGCCTGGCCCAGGGATCGAACCCTGGCCCCTGTGCCTGCTTGCAGGCTTTTTAATTCACAATTTGGTCAGCCCCATATAAGACAAATTTAAATGTTCGTGAAAGATTTAATAACCAAAACCACAGTCCTAAAATGGGAACTTAACATCCTTATCTCAAAAAGATTAGTCAAGCAGGCAAAAAATTAGCAATGTCAGAGCAAAACTGAATGAAACCTTTAAACAAATAATCTTAGTGGACATATACAGAGTGTTCCACTCAACCACATCTGAATACACATTCTTTTCAGCTGTACATGGAACATTCTCAAAAATCGACCACACACTAGCTCATATATTATGCTTAAGTAAATTCAAGAAAACAGAAATTATCTCATGGAGACTACCTGACCACAGTGCAATAAAACTGGAAATTAATGACAAAAGAATCCACAGAAACCCCCAAAATATATGGAAATTAAATAACACCCTCCTCAACAACTAATGGGTTACAGATGAAATTAAAGAAGCAACCAAACAATATCTACAATCCAATGAAAACTCAAATACAGTTTACTGGAATTTGTAGGATGCAATGAAAACAGTTCTCAGAAGGAAATTTATAGCAATGAACTCACACATTAGGAAAACAGAAGGAGAACAAATGAATACCCTAATTCAGCACTTCAAACTTTTAGGGAAAAAAAGAGTAAATGAAGCCCAAGACTAAAGATGGGAGGAAATTATAAAGATTAGAGAAGAAATTGAGACAAAAAACAATACAAAAAATTAATAAATTCAAAAGCTGGTTGTTGAAAGATTAAATAAAGTTTATAAACTCCTATCAAACTTCATCAAAAAGAGGAAAGAAAAACTCAAATCTAAGAAATAAGGACTGAAAAGCATGAAATTACTACAGATCCTGTAGAAATTCAAAAGATCATCAATTGCTATTTTGAAAATCTTTACTTTCACAGAATTGAAGACACAGAAGAAATGGACAGATTCCTAGATAGGGACAAATTACCAAAACTGAATCAAGAAGCTATAAGGAATCTGAATAACCCAAAATCAGCCAATGAAATTAAAAATGTAATAAACTTACAATGAAGAAAAGCCCAGGTCCTGATGAATTCACAGCTGAATTCTACAAGAAATTTAGAAAAGATTTAATCCCAATATTCCTCAAACTCTTCAATGAAATTGAAAAGAAAGAAATACTCCCTAAATTATTCCTGGAGGCAAGAATTATACTAATATGAAAATCAGAGAAATATTCAACCCAAAAAGAACTACAGGCCAATATCCCTCATGAACACAGATGCAAAACCTCAGTAAAATCCTACCAAATAGAATACAGAAAATCACCAAGAAGATTATACACCATGACCAGGTAGGATTTATCCCAGGGATGGAAGGATGGTTCAACATACACAAATTTATAAATGTAATACACTATATCAATACAACCAAATCCAAAACCCACATGATCATCTCAATTGATACAGAAAAGACCTTTGCCAAAGTTTAACACTCATTCATGATCTAAGCCATACATCTCCTGTGGATATTCAAAAGATCATCAATAGCTATTTTGAAAATCTTTACTTTCACAGAATTGAAGACATAGAAGAAATGGACAGATGGACGATACTCATCTGCCTCAATCTGATAAAAGCTATCTATGACAAACCAATAGCCAACATAATTCTAAATGGAGAAAAACTGAAATCTATTACTCTAAATTCAGGTGCAAGACAAGGATGACCTCTATGTCCACTCCTATTCAATATAGTTCTGGAAACATTAGCTACAGCCATTAGACAAGAGAGAGAAATAAAAGAAATAAGAATAGGTAAAAAAGAAGTTAAAATATCATTATTCTCAGATGACCTGATCTCCTGAAGACAAGAGACACAAAAAACTGTACCAAAAAGCTCCTAGAATTAATAAACAAATTCAATAGCATAGCAGGATACAAAAATCAACATTCAAAAATCAATAGCATTCCTCTACACAGATAACAAACTCACTGAGAGAGAAATTAAAGAAGCAATACCTTTCACAACAATATCAAAAAAAAATATAAATACTTAGGATGTATTCTATCAAAGAAATTAGCACCAGGGAGATAGCTCAATAGAACAAGTGCTTGCCTGGCAAGTGTAAGGTCCTGAGTTTAATCCCTACTACAAAAAATAAATAAATAAAGGAATTAAAAATCTATACAATGAAAATTGCAATGCTTTTAAAAAAGAGATTGAAGAGATTTTCAGAAAATGGAAAGATATTCTTTGATCTTGGATAGGTGCAATCAACATTGTGAAAATGGCCATATTTCCAAAATTGTTATACAGGTTTAATGCAATTCCTATCAAAATACCATCGACATACCTGAAAGAACTAGAAAAAAAATCCTAAAATTTATTCAGAACCAGGAAAAACCTACAATAGTAAAGACAATTCTAGGCAAGAAAGACATGGAAGGAATCATTACTTTACCTGTCTTGAAATTATATTACAAAGATCAGAGTGGTATTGGCAAAAAACCAAACCAAAACAAACCAAAACAAAGCATAAAAACAATATCTGAGGATCAATGAAACAGATTCGAAGATGCAGATAGAACTACAAACACACTCAGCCATCTTATCTTTGACAAAGGGGTGAACCGCGTTTACTGGAAGAAACATAGCCTCTATCTTTCACCAGAAATGGTGTTGACAAATTGGCTGTCCACATGTCAAAAACTAAAACTAGACCTGGGTCTATTACCATGCTCCACACTGAAATCAAAATGGATTAAAGATCTGAACATTAAAGCAGAGACACTGAATCTCCTGGAAGAGAAAGTAGGAGGAACTGTTGAAGACATAGCGGTAGGCAGAGTTCATGAACAAAAACCAAACTGCGCAGGAAATACACCAACAAAACAACTAGGATCTCATCTTATTGAAAAGTTTATGAATGTCAAAAGAAATCACCAGCAGAGTGAAAAGAGATTCCACAAACTGGGAAAAAAATCTTAACTAACAATCATACAGACAAAGGTGCTCTATCTAGAATATATAAAGAACAAAAAAAATTAGGCCCCCCAAACTTAAATACCCAATCCAAAAAAAATGGGCATCTGAGATGCATACATACTTCTCAGAGGAAGAAATACAAGTAGCAAATAAATACATGAAAAAATGTTCCACTGCACTGGTCATTCAAGAAATGCAAATTAAAACCACTTTGATATACCATCTCACTCTAGAGAGAATGGCTATTATAAAGGAATCAACCAATAACAAATACCAGAGAGGCTGTGGGGAAGAAGCAATACTTTCCACTACTGGTGGGAATGTAGACTTGTACAACCACTATAAAAATCAGACTCCTCAAAATACTAGGACTGGAAATCCCATTCATCCCAGCTGTTTGCCTCCTGATATTTTTGCAAAAGAAGTAAAAGCATCATACCATAGTGATATATGTGCACTCATGTTTATAGCAGCATAATTTATCATAGCCAAATCTTGAAATCAACCAAAATGCCCATCACTTGAGGAATGGATGAAAAAGATTGGTATTTTTATATAATGAATTATTACTCAGCTATAAGGAAAGAAAACGTGAGGCCTTTATATATAAGTGGATGCAACCAGAGGCTATATTCATAAGTGAAATAATTCAAATTCACATGTGTAAATATTGTACTGTCTTCCCAGTGTAAGAACCTGAAGGAATAAATAAAACATGAAAGGCACACTGGACATCGTAAAATGCAAAGAGTAAGAACATAAGGATTACACAATGAAGATGAGGGAAAGGAGAAAAGACAAGAAAAAAGGAAGGAGGAAGAATTATGCAAGTATATATACAGGATGTCTGAGATGATTTTACTAATAATTTCCACTGGTTTTTTAAAAATAGCAATTAATATTCAGAGTTTTCACTTTGAGTAACTGTATGCTGATATCTGCAATCTAAGCAACTAAATCGAGGACAGCAATCTTAGTCTTCCAAGTGTGTACCATTTCTATGGTCTTATCAATTACTTTATACTCTTGTTAAATTTTTTAAAACAGTAAAAATGACAAAGGATTAAGGGTTAGTGAAAGCAAGCATTAATACTCAATTATTTGTCCAATCTTGCATAGGTATATCTGTTAATCTGAGCCACAAATTTGATAATAAAAATAGGTAATATAATAACCATTATTAATTTGCTATTCTTGTATTGTTGTATTTTCTGTCTTTGTTTCTGCTATTTGTTTTCGCTTTTGTTTTTACTCTTCATAATGAAATGAGATAAAATTTTAAAAATATTTATGGAACAAAAGCTTTTTGCATATAAACTTATAAGCAGAGTTATCTGACACAATAGCCCATGATCAACATAGTCCAGTATTCTAATATGTAATGTTGGTTGGTAGTTTATCTTAATCCATATAAAAATGTGAGCCAAGTAGATTCATAAAATCTGTTCCATTGTTTCTAGCAACTGGTAAATACTGAAAGAAGATTTAGTGAAACCATCTTAATATATCTTTCTTGTTTGTTTAGTTTTTTTAGGAGGAACACTGATGAACATAGCCCTCATTATAGCTGATGGCTGTCTCTTCTCTTTCCTGGTCTCTTTACACTTTCTACCTTAAATAGTATCCTATTTAAGGTCTAGATAAAAAGTCTCGGTGCAGAAACTATTGATTATGTGATGTTTTCTATGGAACAGCATCGTGTGTGTGTGTGTGTGTGTGTGTGTGTGCGTGTGTGGATGTGCATGTATGTGCATGTGTGTACGTGTGTGTACATGTGTGTATATGTGTGTATGCCTTTTTGTTGTATTGTTTTTAACCACAACATACATATCTTATGTGGATGATCCATGTATCGTCTCTGGCTAAAGGAAACAATGAATAATAACTGAGTTAGAGGTTTTTTAAACATTTAATTAAGAGCTTGTCATTGCTGATCCCTAATGCCTGCATTTCCTGTTGGTTTATCAGAAGCTATATTGATGAACAAAATAGCTCTCTTTGTTATTTTTACTAAAAACACTTTCAAATATGTTGCTTGAATGAACAACAAACTTTGTTGAAGAGAGGAGCTTAGTATGATACAAAGGTAGAATCAGGAAAGGAAAATGTCAAAAATAAAGAGGCTAGACTGCACTGTCTCATTCAAATAGACATACTGCCACTGGAAAGCAGCACATTTAACAGTAATATATACTCTTTTTAATTTGTGAATCAATGCATGGCATAAATTTTTTCCACAAAATGCTTTTTATCTAAAGGCTCAGAAGTCCCATCTATTTCCAGTAGCAGCATCTGCTGCTTTGCCAGTTTCCACAGAGATGAGCTCGTGTTGATTTTCACCACATTTGTTCCAGTCTGGAATCTGGTTAAAACATGCAAACAGTCATCTTGCCAGCTAAGGGGGGGGGAGGAATCTCATAGTACCCTTTCTACAGTGTTATTCACCTGTCTTTCTTCAAACCAAATAATGATTTCAGGTATGAATTTAATCATGATCTATCTGAAAGTAATTTGAATTCAAGAAACAACTAGAAGGCAAAGCAATGTATGCAGAAGAATGCTATGACACTTTCATATTCTTAGAAAACATAATTATATCTACTTTAAAGCTTCTCAATTAAAATTTACATTTTATTTTTTGAACACCATTTTAGGATAGTTTTTGCAAAACGAAGTAGGCTCTCAATTACATCTTATCTTAGCTCCTCATTTAAACTGCAGATTGGCATTGATAAAAATGTTTCTGTTTACAGGTTATAAAGCTTTGACATTGTTATTTATATATTGACTTCATATTATTGTTAAAAACTGAGGTGAAATGAGATTTTTAAATGAAGACAATGCTCATGGATTGGAAATGTCTTCTATTTATATCCCTATATTTTATGAAATTCTGAAAGGAATGTTGAAGAAACAAAGGTTAAAGCTCTCTCATAATTTCTTAGTATGATTAAGATAATCTCAGATATTATTTTAATCACATGATGCAAGTCTTCTTAATATATCCCATGTTTTTATGGTCTTCCCAAACATTAAGTATTCTTAGTTAGAAAATATGGAGAAATCCTAAAAGTTGGGAATATGAATAATATTATTATTTTTTAATCTTTCCAAAGCATACATGCTGAATATTTTGAAATGAATTGCTGATATCGGCACATTTTTAAATTTAATTTCATCTACGAATAAAATACAAATTATTGACATATCAAAATTACCCATAAATATTAATGCAACCATTAACATTAAATTTCAGGAGGACCAAAGATACAAGTAATCTACTTACAAAAGTGGGAACAGTGGTCTTTTGTGTTATTTTTACTGTGACTTGAACTCCAGACTTTGAACCTGATAGGTAAGCACTCAACTACTGAGCTACAATTTCATCTCTCCCCTCTTGTGCAACTGAGTCTTGCTAAGTTACAAAGACTGACCTCAAACTTGAGACCTCTGGGCCAGAGTCTCTGGAGAACTCAGAAATGTAGGCACGAACCACTGTCTGGTTAGCAGTCACTCTCTCTCATCATCTAAATACAAACCATAATTCTGTGCCTGAACTTGCAAACTCCCAAGAAGTTTATAAAATAGGGTGTTATAATAGAGAAGTCAGTTCCTGTGAACCGTAGCTAATTTTTATAATTATTGGTGAAATTATAGACACACTTATATATTTTACAACTATATAAAATACTTACTTCATACATACCAGCTTGCTGTGGAAAGAAGAAAAGTTAAGTTCTTGTAATGGGATACAATCTTTACCTTTCTTTTCAGTGAAAAACATACGCTGACTTTTAAACACAATATTTACAAATATTTTAATATGAGCATCTGAATGCCTGTTTATACTATAGACATTGTAGCACATTGAGTACCTTAATAATCAAAGGCTTGATTCCTCAAAGTTTAAGTTTAGATTTTATTTCTCCCATTTTCTCCCTTCATTTAGGGTTAGTAGTAGGTTTTTTTTTGTTGTTGTTCTTTTCCATAGCTTCTGATAAGCCAAAAGGAAATGTAAGCATTAAGGATTAGCAATGTACTACGTTGTAATAGTAAACAGTGGGAACAGAACCTTGACTTTTTTTTTCTGTATTTAGTATGGGGTCTACACAGATTGGACTCGTAGTGATTCTCCTGTTTTCAGCCTCCCAAGTGCTGGGATTACAGGCGTGCACCACCATGCCCAGTTTCAATGGCCATCTCAGCATGCCCTACGGGTGGGGCTGGCAAGGCATAACGGCATCAAACCCTGGCCTCTGCGCTCTGCCTAAGCAGGCACTTTAGTCCACTGTCAGGATAGCCCAGAATCTTGTCTTTTAAGTTAATATTCTTTCCCTAATATTAAAGAAGGCAAATATCCTTCAGTTGAGCCATAAATCTTGTAGCAGTAGCATATGCATGGGATTTGTGTCAATTACCTATCTAAACTCTTACTACCTGTTGCCTTTAATCTTCTCAACATGTTGATAAAGTTACCATTACCTACTTCCCATTTTTTTTTTTGTATTTTTGTATTTTTTTAGGGAAGGGTCTACAGGGTGTTCAGGGTCTCACTGCATAGATGTGACTCGTAGTGATCCTCCTGTTTGCAGCCCTCCAAGAGCTGGGATTATAGGTTTGCACTACCATGCCCAGTCTCAATTGCTATCTCAGCCTGCCCCCAGAGCAGGCTGGCACAGGAGGCCTGGGATCAAACCTCCTGTCCTGTGCCTGCATGTAGCTGCTTTAATCCTCTGAGCTATTTGGCCAGCCCTACTTCCCATTTTTAGAGGGAGAAAGGGAATAACAGAACAGTTATCCAATGGTGAGGTCACAAAGAGCCACAATCTGAATTCAGGAAATTTGACTTAAATTTATGTTTTTAATCCTTATACTACACTGTTTCTGTACCAAGTTGTATTGTGTAGTTATAAGAAAGAATAAAAGTTTAGCATTAGAAATATATTATCAGATGTTTAACTGACTGAATCTATTTTGGGGTATGGGAATGTCAGAGATATGAATTTGTGCTTGGAGGAACCCAGTTTCTGTAATGAAGACAAAATAAGACATAACAAAAATGAACAGCTCTATACAGATGAACACCAAAAATGTTTTATACAGCCGCATGGAGTCAGAAGTCTTCTGGAGAAAATTCTGCCTACCACTTATGTTGTTTGTTGAACATTGGGAAAGTTTATTTACCTCTCTGAATCTCAGTTTTCCTGTTGATTAAGATGATAATATTGTATACTAGGGTCATCACATGATAACACTATGTTCTAGCTCTGTGAGAATTGTTTGCAAGAGGAGGCACTGTCTGAAAAACTTATTGGCATTCATATTTACTGTAGCTAATAAAACATGGAAAAGCGTGGGAAATAAAAATATCAGTAAAGTTTTAAGAATTAAAATATGAAATCATGTTTTTATTAGTCTGCAAAAAAACTGCCTATGTTCCCCTGGCTGTTAGTTAAAATTATTAACTATTAACAATGAAAGAATAGCGACAATATTAATTGCATAGTTAATACTTAGCCATGTGTAAAACATTATGCTGTACAAACTTTACATATTTATGTCACCTAACCATCTTTCCAATGCTATGAATCAGATTTGAGCACTTCCATACTTCAGGGAGAATAGTATCTTATATGAATATCTTATGAAGTTCACATACAAGAAAGGAAGCAGCTGAATGAATCCAAAATTCAATTAAAATTCATACTAACATTTAAATCTAAACTTTGAATCATTAACTTTTCCACCTTATGATTTCTTTAATTATAAGGTACTTGAATCTTATCAGTGAATTTAAAAATTATTATATAAATCAAAAAGTTATATAAATATAAGTGTACATTTGAATTGAATAAGAAATTGTTCATTTCTAATGTGAGATCTATATTTAAATTTTTTTTAAGCAAACAAAACCTTAAGGTTTTGCCCCATTGATCTGAATCATGGCATTGTATAGAACAATCACTGCTGGTGTACTAATATCTAAAGGAAGCAGGTCGCATTTTTCCTAGAGGGCACTGTTCAGCACACAAAATTTGAGTTTGAACACCAAACTCATCTAATGTCAATTACTGAATCCTAGTTCCAATGTTCATTAACGTGTGACCTTGGGAACACTATTAAATCACTTCAAAGTGCAGTTTCATCATCTATGAATTGAGCCCTCTCCTGATGTTGTAAGGAGTGAATGAAATTAAGTAATTGCATGCATAATAAATGCTGGTCATTTTCCTCCCAGACAAGTTGCCAAATTATATGCACAATTAATTCTGGTAACTTTCTTCCAGAAAAGTCCCAAACTATAGGGTACTGCATGACTGTATGTCTCATTTTTCACACATACATAAACATGCACAAAACCAATGGATTTATCCAAATGACACATTGCTTTTCTTCCTTAAATCCACTTTGTACATTTTTTATTCACATTTGTAGTTGATTTTATATAACTGATGAGCTGATAGGTTAGCATGCAGAACACATTGCCTATCAAAAGAACAGATTTTTAATTCACCTTAATCGGAAGATTATTGAGTAAAATCTTTAGCTGTCTCTTCTGAAGTATTTCTCAAATTTTATCCATCCCCAGATACAATAATTTTGAGCCTACTTTGGAATTCTCTGACTGTTTCCCTTATTGCACTGCAGTGAGCTATGCCCAAATTTGAACTGTAACTTTCTAAAGAAGCTTACGATTTTAAAATCTTATTTATAAATATAAATATACTAGGTGTTCCAAAGTATAATGATGTTTGGGTTACTACTGGCATAACGTTCAACTGGGACACAGGTTACAAAGCCGAGAATACATAAACTGCTTCCAGAAACTATAGTTTTCAAATAGATGGGATCTCTCTAAAGAGCAACATATTTTGCACAGCCAGACTTTCAGAAAGCAGCTTCTGGCGGGTGTTCAATCCAATATTATCCTCTGTTATTTACAAGTTCTTGATTTTAAAATGTATTCTCAGATGTCAGTTTGCCATTATTACTCAATCTGGGTCAAATAATTAAAAAAAATAAAAATAGAAAATAGAAAAACCTAACTATATTTGTTAGAAAATTAAGCTTTAAAGAAAAACTTAGTAACTGATATTTAAAAAATAATACTTTAGTTTCTGAGTTCCCCAAACAGAACAAAAAATAGGTTTTCAAAATAACAACCAACAGATTGTAAGACTTCCAAAGTAGAACATAAGTGTGGATGTCAAGGTTCAGGGGCAGATATGTAACATGATACAGAGTTCACACTAAAAATTCAAATTTTAAGAACTTTGAATAGAGATTTTTTTACTGTTCATTGCCCCTGTTTTAACTCTTAGGTCATCAATGAGTTATTTTAATGGTCTGAACCTTAACTGATATAATACATTATTAATAATGGACAGTAAACCAAGTGTGATGTACACACTTGCAACCCAGAACTTTTGAGGCTAGCAAAGGCAGGTGGATCACCATGATTTCAAATTCCATGTGGTTATAAGAAGAGCTAGAGGCCAGCCTGAACTACAGGAAATATCCTGTCTCAAAAATAAATAAATAAATAAATAGAAGGATGGCAATATCTACTTCATAGGATTATGAGTATAAACGTTGAAACCTATTTATCATAGAGGCTGGCAAGTTATAAAGTTTGGACCATTGTTGATTATTATCAATTATAATTACTATTGGGGCTCTAATTAATTAAAATATCATTTTAGATATGTTTTAAACAATGCTTTAGTGATCATCCCTTTTCTCAGAGTCCATTTAGAGCAAACAAGCTAGTCGTCCCTTTTACTGTCTGGCAAGATGCTACAGATTATATAATCTATAATAATAGTATGAGTATTACTATTCAGAGTATGAGGAGGTATATCTTATGCACTGCGTGAACTGAGTCAAATGTCATGTAACTATGAACCTGGCCTTCAGTGAACAAATATAACAATTTTTTGTAGAAAGCAACACCCATGCACAAATGCAGTTAATTTCTCTGCTGTGTTGCTAAGGCACAGGATTTAGGTCTTTGTGTCACTTAAGTGTTAGAGACTTTGCTAAATTCATTTTCATCTGACAGTCACGGAAAACATGCCACTCTCATGTCACCTGTTTTTTATTTTCTCCTTATCACACCTACTAAAACATGTGTCCTGGTATGTTCAATTACAGAATCAAAACCAAAGTTACTAAATCCATTCATACCACTTTTTTCCCTTACAAGATATGGTTTAGTTTCCAAAATACCTTCATTACATAAGCATAATGTAATCCAGTTACTGATAGAGGCAGCTCCACATTATGAGACTGGGAACAAAAGATTATTTCTTAGAAAGAAATTGTAGGGCTGGGGAGATAGCTTGGTAGTCTAAGTGCCTGCCTGGCAAGTGCAAGGACATGGGTTTGATGGCCCGTACAACATGCCATGCAGGCTCAGCCAGCCACCAAAACTGTGTATGGTGGTGCATGCCTATAATCCCAGTGCTGGGGAGGCTGAGACAGGAGGATCGCTATGAGTCCAAGCTGCATAAGGAGACCCTGTACCAAATAAATAAATAAATAAATAAATAAATAAACAAATAAAAACAAAAAAGAAAATGCAGTATGCTTCTAGTTTAAAGAAATAGCAAATGCAGTATCTGCCAGGAGAAGCTGGCATCTAATTATGTTGGATGGTATAACCAATAGTCATAAAGAGGTAACAGCTTTTAGAAATATATATATATATATATATATATATATATATATATATATATAATTGTATTTGGTACAGGGTCTCACTATGTAGATTGGACTCACAGTGATTCTTCTGTTTATAGCCTCCCAAGCACTAGGATTACAGGCGTGCACCAGTCTCAGTAGCCATCTCAGAGCACCCCAGGGGTGGGACCGGCAGGGCACGCCAGGGCTCCAACCCTGGCCACTGTGTTCCGCCTAAACAGGAGCTTTAATCTGCTGAACTATTTGCCGGCCCTAGAAATATTTTCAGAAGCAGTAAAATACATGTTAACTTTTTCTAAATGTTTCATACACATTACAATATGTACAGTGCATATTATTTTTTTTCTTAGATGACATATACAGAGAGTAGCGCATCGAGAGATGAAGTAGCATGTCCAAAATCACATGGCACACAGGGGCGGGGAGTTTGATTCCCAGGCCTGCGCCCACCCCCACCCCTGTCCCCTGGTGCACTGAGAAGGCAATTGAGACTGGGCGTGGTGGCATGTGCCTGTAATCCCAGCACTTGACAGACTGTAAACAGGAGGATCACTAGGAGTCCAATCTATGCAGTGAGACCCTGTAGACCCTCTAGATCCTGTCATAAAAAAAAAAAAAATACAAACTCACATGGCACGGCACAGCACTGTCAAGATACATACCCAGTCTTTTCAATTTTACAGCCAGCGTTTTATCTATACTGCTCCAGTTCAGTGTCTTAGATGAATTACTTCCCCTCCGGTTAGAACCAGTTTTCTGTTCATATTAGTGGTTTATGTTGATTTAAATGCTTGATTTTTTTTTTTTTTTTTTTTTTTTTTTTTTTTTTTTTTTTTTGTCTTTCAACCTGTTGATGTTTTCTTTACATTTAAAGCACAATTCAGGGCCGGCCTGATAGTTCAGCAGACTAAAGTGCCTGATTAAGCAGAGCGCAGAGGCGGGGTTTGATTCTCTGCAGCTGCGCTGGCCGTGCTCACGTGGGGCACTGAGATGACGATTGAATTTGGGCATGGTGGTGCGCTAGGGAGGCTGAAAAACAGGAGAGTCACTACAAGTCCGATCTATATAGTGAGACCCTGTAGATCCTGTCCTAAAATATGGAAGAAAAAAAAAAAAGCACAAATCAAATACATTTAATTCTACAAAATCTTTCTTGATTTTTGTACTGTAATATCTTTTTTTCCATATTTTTAGGGAAGGGTCTACAGGGTGTTCAGGGACTCGCTACTAGATCGGACTCCTAGTGATCTGCCTGTTTACAGCCTCCCAAGAGCTGGGATTACAGGCGTGCGCCACCACGCCCAGTCTCAATCCCTGTCTCAGCGTGCCCCAGGGGCGGGGCCAGCACGGCAGTCTACTGTAATATCTTCAAATACGTCATATCATCACACATGTGCACACGAGTACAAATACATACATTCCTTACATCCCAGGTAGTTGAAATGTTTCAATGTCACACATGATTAACTTTAATCAGTAATAAATTTAACATTTATTTGTTTATCAAGCATCTGTTTTCTTCCAGTTGTCCTTCCAGGTACATAAATATCAGATATTACTGGAATAAAGGATCAATCTTTTCAATTTTTATGTTCCATTTGTAAACCTATTATTGAAAGATGAATAGTAGCTCCTATTCACAATGTGAGAAAATAATGTTCTTGGAAGGGTACAGTGTATACACAAAGGCGTAATTAGCTGCACCTGAATTGAGACAAGGCTTCCATTTGTTAATTCTCTGTAGTTAATTCCCACATATCAGAATAATCTCTCTAAGGGAGTTCTTATTCAACTTACCTATCTACTACTGCCTACCACTCCACTAGCTTTCAGATGCTCAGTGTATGCCAGAGGAGATCCAGCAGGGGATCAGGAAAGCACTAGTGAAGTTTAAAATGCTAGTGGAGGAGAAAGCAACTTTTGTGTGGTACAAATCTCACATACCTCTCACTAATGTACTACCAGTACAACAAAATCTTAAGAGATACATTATTAATGTAAGGTAACAGATACCCCTACAGGGCTGGCAAGATAGCTCAGCAGTCTAAAGTGCCTGGTGAGGCAAGCTCAGGCAAGCTCAGGGACCAGGGTTCCATCCCCAGCACCCTATGCTGCACCAGCCCCACCCCCAGGTCGGGCTGAGCAAGACACATACACACAAAAGATATCTTTAAAAAATAGATACTCCCACACTACATCAATACAGACTAATTTCTGTCCTTCAGGCATCAATACAGGGCCTCGTATAGGCCTAGTGTGTTGCTGAGCTGCATCTCTATTTCTTGATGATGACAGGTCCATTAGTTGAACTCATCAACTCAAATTGACTTGAAAACACCTATACTAAGAGGGTTTTTTGTTTTATTGGTGAAGAATGTCAGAATAAATTACACATTGTATTATATAAATCATGAAAAACTCTTGAACAGAGAGGAAGTACATAATTGGTAATAAACCACATTTAATGATAACTGATTAGTTTTCTTTTTAAACCTTTGTGAAACTAAATACCAACAGGGGCACTTTTACAGATATTTACTAAGAGCTTCTGGATTTATTCACAAACCATACAACAATTAATGAGCTACTTTATTTCAAGTGAATATTTGACCTCTACTAAGTCTGTTTTGGAGCAATATCTATCCCTCATGTAACTAGCATTGATCACTTAACAAAACACTGAATTTCTATTTTTAATCTGACAGTTTAAAATTTGTTTTCCTCCTAACTTACGATTCTTCCTTTTTATATAGACTGCCACATCTTTTTCAATCACAAACTACAGCTATTTTTTAACATCTCCTTGGCAGAAACTCAAATACACTTTGTTTGCTTGCAGGCTTAGAACAGAACTTGAATAAATATTTGCAATTCAGCAGTTATTCTGGCTCTATGCTTTGCAGTAAAAGGTCAGAGAATTTTGATTCTAATTTTGTTGTTGTGCTATTTATAGACCTTCAAAGAAAACTATATTCTCTATAATTTTATGGGAACTATTTCTGAGTGACTTATTTTGAGTATAAAAGTACTAAACAACTGTTATAATCACAAATATATATTTATTTTTATTATCTAAAGAGAATGCAAAATGGTAAAAAAAATACAGAAATGTTACAGAACTTCATCAAACAAAACAATAGGAATTGACAATGGTTGCTGTATGAATATATATTTTAGCTTATGTACTTTTTAAAGAAATATAAATAATTAGTTTTAACATTTATATGCAAGTTTTATAAAGGAATTTAACTTTCTAGTAAGATATAAGCCAGCATTTAAAGTCAAACTGTTAAAAGTTTCCCTAGAGTATACAACTTTGCAACTCCTTAGATGTCATTCCAATTTACTTTTATAAAGAGGATTTTTATGTACATAATGACTTGCTTAAAAATATTACTTTCAGAAAGGAAATGATAACCAAACTGTAAGTGGCTCAGTTCCTAGAGTACATATTCTCTCAGATTACAAAGTGAAAAATGATCAATCCACAGTCATCACTTTAATATAGAGATTCAGTGTCTAGGAGCAAAATTTTCAAATGGTCTGGGGGCCTTCTGGGGAGATTTTATCAAATTTGACTTTTCAGAACATTTTGCATTTATGAACAGAATTGCCCACACCATATAAAATATGCTGAGACACACAAAATATAAAATTAATATTCAAATTTTTAGTTTTGCAAAACCACATAGGCAAGTGTTAGAAAACAAATGAGGAAAAACACTAGGGAGGTTAATAGTTGATCCACCTCGAATACTGGACATCAAGTGCTCTAGCCAAATCTCTATTTAGGACACACTAGGTAGAAAAGCTTTGCAACTGACATAGCCACAATTCTGGTATCATTGTGGGGCCATTTAGAATAAAAAACTACATTTTTTTATACCTTGATAATTTTAGTAGCTTTTAAACTAGTAGTGTTCATCCTTAAATGTATTACTTTTTGAACAAAGAACAGAAAACAAGAATCCAAAAATAATGTAAAGCCACATAGTTATTTAATTTTAAGCAATAAATTTCTTTGCTCAGCAAACATATGAGAAGGTAATGTGACTGTTAACATTAAAAAATATATGATCAAATCCTCTTAAACATGTTGATGTATCCATTTTTTCTTTTAATAGAGTTTTTTTTAATTTTTTATTTTATTTTATTTTATTT
>NW_004524606.1:2358856-2360561 GCF_000260255.1 Octodon degus | reverse complement strand
CTTATTCCACTGAGCTATCTCCCCGGCCCCAAGTGATCTGAACAGACACCTCCCCATAAAAGATACACAGTAAGAAAGATTATAAAAAGATGTTCAACATCACATCATCCGGTAATTGCAAAGTAATGCAACAATAAGATACAAAGACACCCTTATTTAAAAATGGTACAAATCCAAAGTATTGACACTAACAAATGCTGCTAGGGAACAAGGACTTTCATCCATTACTGGGGAAGAACACAAGAATAGCATAGCCACTTTGGATAAATTGTGATATTTTCACTATGGAGTCAGTAAAAAAAGAAACCAGTTATTAATCCCAAAAAAGACATGGAGGACTCTTAACAGCATATTATTAATTAAAAGATGTCAGTCTAAAAGGTTACATACTATATTATTTCAAATATTTAATATTCTGGGAAATTCAATCACAGAGACAGTAAAAATATCAATGATAATCAAGGGTTGGTGGAAGGAGGGAAGACTAGATTGGACATTAGAAACTTTTAGAGCAGTGAAATAATTCTGTATGTTATTGAAATGGTGGACACCAGAGGTCATACATTTGTCAAATTTTACCATGCACAAACCAAATCATGAAGTCTGATGTAGACAATGGTCATCACTAAATAAGTATGCATTGCTGTTCATTATTATAACAGATGTACAGCTCTGATGCTGGACGTTGATGGGGAAGGAAGCTAGGACAGGGTAGGAGGGCGTTTGAGGGCTATGTACTTCCTGTCTAAGTTTTCTGTGAACTAAAATTCCTATACTAAAAAATTAAAGTTTAAAAATATCTAAAAACTGTAAATGAACATAAAAAAGCTATATGTAAAAGAAATCACATGATTTACCAAAGTTCACACCACTTAGAAATAGCAGAACCAATTTACATCTTTCGTTTGAATTATTCTGCAGAGCCTTTATCTAGGTAGACATGCTACATTTTGAACATTTCATTAAGCCATAAATGGGGACCTGCAAGCCATGGTATGCGTGATTAAAAGATGTTAAAGAAAGACTTAGTTAAATTGTTTTCTTTTCTAACTTTTTAAAAAAAGGTTGATTATGTTAACTCATGAAGCCATAATTTAAGGGTTTTTACTACAGCCCTATTCATAATAGCCAAGAAATGGAAGCAATCTAATTGTCTATTAAGTGATCAATGAAATATGAAATACAGTGGTATCTAGTTATAAAAGGATAAAATCTTGTTATACATGACAGTGTGCATGGCACTAGAGAACACTGTATTAAATGCCAGTAACTTAAGAGTAGAAAAACATGTACCACTTGGCCTCACCCATATGTGGAATCTAAATCATTGATTTCATACAAGTTGAGAGTGGATGGTGGTCACCACAGGCTGGAGAGTAGAGACAAAAGGAGGTGTGGAGAGAGCTTCGCCAGTGGATGCTAAGCTTCAGTCAGGCAAGTGT
This sequence comes from Octodon degus, assembly GCF_000260255.1. Classification (NCBI taxonomy): domain Eukaryota; kingdom Metazoa; phylum Chordata; class Mammalia; order Rodentia; family Octodontidae; genus Octodon; species Octodon degus. Next base: position 2,359,119 of record NW_004524606.1, on the reverse strand, counting down.
AAGATGTTCTGGTGTACAATTAAACAACAGCCAACTACAGAAATTGCCAATGTACTATATAGTTTAGGAATACAGAGGAAAGGATTTTGACTGCTCTCATCAGGAGGGAATGATAAATGTTTGTGGAGACAGATATGTTTAACCTGATTTAAATATTATGAAATACAATTGTTTATGTAAAAATATCATGCAGTATCTCAAAATTATGTACACTTTCTGCTTTTATGTATCATTGAAAAATGTAAGTAAAATTATATATATAT
>NW_004524606.1:2329404-2358729 GCF_000260255.1 Octodon degus | reverse complement strand
TAATTATATAACTATTCTTTACTTTAAAATCCCCTCTAAAATTTGAAGCCAATAGCTTTCTTTCATTCTTTCTTCTTCTTTTTTTTTTATGGTACCAGGATTTCAAATTCACCATTCTCTCTGATGCAGACAATTCTTACTCATTCATAGGTTGTTACCAAGTTCTATTTAATGTTCTTCTTCACTTAAAAAATACATTGTTGTCTTAATCTACCTACAGAGATTAATTTAAGAACATAAAGTACACTTCGAATTCTGGAAGCAGAGCTTGTCATAGAATAATCTTATAAGAACTAAGTCTTATACTTTTGTGACAGTATACAAGAATCTTAGTGAAAAAATGTCTGCATCACCATTCAATCGAAGGAAAATGTACACAGATATTTTCAAGAGAAACATAATGTAGACATTTAAAACTTTAATTTACTATAGGTGGATTTAACATGTTTATAAAGTTCAAGCTTCACTGACTCCAGCACAATTCATCTCTGTACTTTGCAATCATAATTCTATAATGCTTTCTATTTCCAACTTTTGCTGCTGCAATGTCATAATATAATGAAAGCAAGTCCCCCTGAAGCAGATTGCATATGCTTTGAGAATGATTTTCCGTTATCACGATGGTGTTGTTTTAGTACTTTTGAGCTTTCTTATTATTAACTTTCTTAATGAACTATTTTATAAACTTTGGAAGCATAATACACATTCTGTATACCTTTGCATGCATCTTTTGTATTTTACCTCATCACACACTTCCCCCATTCCAGTGGCCCCTGGACACAGTTCTTAAGCTGGTCTCCTGCTCTCCTTCTGCAGTCTAATCCCTCATACCGCCTTCTACAGCAAGTCCTCATTATTTATCTTGACTTAAAGACCATTGTTCATAATTTCCATTCTCCTTCAAGGGCTACTCAATAAATATCAGTGGTTATCATTATTATTATTTTCATTATCATTATTGTTTTATCTACTTTCAGACACTACAGTTGTCTTGCATAAAACTATTTTCATGTTAAAAAGATTTTCCATTTCCTTTGACTGCTGAAAAACCTCTATGAGATAAGGAACAGCTGGTGTTGTACACAAAAGAGAAATTGTACTTATCAGCTGAAAAAAATGTGTTAGTCCATTTAGTAGCAGGCAGTTCATGTGTTTCACCAAACACAGTGACACAATCTGATAGTATTTTGCAGAGATCACATAGGCTGTTACACGGGGAAGTTATCTGTCAGATCACGATGAAGCAAGCAGACCAGGTGCAAAGAGGTAGGAATGGATAATGCCCAAGCGAGTGACTATGTAGAGAGATCAAAGGGATACATAGGAAGAAAGCTTAGCAGGGTTTGACAACCAGTTGCATCTAGAAGGCAAGAGAGACTGACTACCAACTCCTTATTTTTAGATTGATTATTCGGACATGCTCTGAAATTTTACTTGTATGTCTTCTAAGAAAAGGAAGATAAAATAGCAAATTAAATCATATCGTTATTTTCTGAGTTTTCTGATCACATTTATCTGACAGTGCTGCAGCATCTTGTCTGCCAACACTCTTAGTGTCCAGGAATACAAGAAAAATAACTCTTCCCATCTAATTTTGCACCATGAAGCTAAGAACAATGGCTTCCAACTAAATTACCTTTATGTTCTGCAAAACACAAATGAAATGTTAAGATCAAAGTGTCACCTCGATGCTCAAGTTTCTATATCTGGCATTGATTTCATTAATTATAGCCTCTTTGTCTTACTCTCAGTCTGCTGACAGAGCACTGGCTGGGACTCAGCCAACTGATCACATTAAATGCATTGTTTGCAAGTAAGTATGTGATGCGCATTTCGATGCAGTGGTTCTTCCAATGCTCTCTTCTGGACAAACAGGTGTTAACAATCTTATGGTGATGTTTCAAGTGTAGTTTTATGAAAGTCATTCACTTCATAATGAATAAGTCTGTTTAAATACAAGCATCATTCATTATTGCTTTTCCAATAATATGAGAGAGAAAAGGAGTAGAGAAAATTACTTTGGTAAATGCTCATAAGACAATTGTGTCCCTTGTAAGAGAACTTATTGCCTGAGTAATGTAATTAATGAAATGTATTCTAATTTTAGTTTGAGAAGCCAACTTAACTTTAGCATATGTTAGGAAACACATAATAAAATTTTAGCTTGTATCAAAACAAAGAGGGAAATTAAGGTATAGACAAGTTTCCTCTTGCACGTGTGCCACTCTTAATTCAAATTTTCAGGATGCAATTTGATTTAATCATGACGTTGACAGAAGCAACATGAAGTGCCATTGTGCAGCCAGTAACTATATAATATAAACATAATCTGTATTCTTACATTAAGGTGAAAAGTACTGAGAGCATGTCTAAATTATCCAGATGGATTTAATTCTCTGAACAGGTTTAGGGAACATCCTGTGTTACCTCTTATTCTAATTAACAGTTTGGTCGCTATTAGAACATGTAAAGGAAAAAGCCATCTGTCTCCTTCTCTAGTGGCATTTAAAAATAATGGGATTTCAGGTCTTGTTGCACCTATTCTGAGGTCTTGCCAACTACTTTCAACTTCTAATGTGCCAAAGAGGCAAGTAACAGAATCAAGATGTTATGGCGAGTGAAAAGATATCACTATGGAGTATTTTTAGCTATTTTCCATCAGATCCAGAATTATGCAAAGTCAGTTGTATAGGAGTACATCCTGGGATACCCTTGCCTGAAGAAGGCCACAACTAAGTTTACTGGAAATTGCAGCGAGATGTTTGCAGTTTTTAATATCTATTGAAAACACAATATGAATGTTCTTGTCAATGAAACCAATATTATGAAAAAACACTTTGTAATTTTAAAATACAAATAATAACAGCTAAGATACTGTAGCGATTTTTTTGAGAATAAGCAATTTAGTCTGACAGCTTGTCTTCCAAGGATTAATCTTATCATCAGTATAATGCAAATGTCAAATTTGTCACCCATTTAAAATGAAGGTAAATAGCGTGAAGGTATTCAAGCACAGAGATTCAGTCAAAAATACTTGTTCCTGAACTTAACACATGAATGGACATCTGACAGGATCGACGTGCAGCTAATAAAATCTGAGTTACAGAAAATACATTATTTCCAGAATCTGGTCCTTATAGTTATTAATATTCATATTTTAAAACAAAATGACTTATCTATACAATGAATTGTATGACCATTAAATGTGTTTATGTTTATTAATGTTTACTAAGATACAGTAGATTAGGATATAATAAACTGGATAGAGCCAAAGCAGAACAACTTAATTGGCAATGAAATCTTTAAACAGACATTTTAAATAAAAATTTATAAATTTTTATTGTGATATCCTCTTTAAAATAAAAAAAATAGATAATAGGAAACAGAAAAACTGAAACACACATGCTTTGACCTCTCTATCCTGTGCCCTCCAGTATTCCCAGCCTGACATTCCTAGAAGTTTAAAGTCAGCTAAAATTATGTTTCAAGAAGTAGGTGTCCTCTCCAGAAGGGAGCGCTGGTCTCTTCGTACTTGCCATGGAGAAACACTTCATTACCTGAGGCAGCTTATTTAAGTAGAACATCTATTAGAGTGATTTAGGAAAAATACCACTTCCAGAAATCTTAAGGGAAATTTCTGCCTTACAGCATGAAGCCACAGGATGGTGACATATTTTATCAACATGAATGTCAGAAGGGAAGAGGGGGCCTTTCAAGCATTTCTTTGGTCAAAACAGGACATAAGACCTACATAATTATTATGAATCAAAAAATTGAGAATCCCCAAAGAAAACTATATTTTATTGTATAAATTAAATTGCTTTAGATTATGAGAGAAACTATGAATTATTTAAGAGATATGATTATATGATGCTATTAGAATGGAAAATAAAAGTAAATAGATTAAGTTGGAATGAGTAAGGACTAGATTTTGGAAGTGGTACTTCGTCTTCTTAATGAGTAGTCTGTACCAAGGAAAAAAGGAAATGGAATTCTTGGTTGCTTCACTAAACAGTAATATAAAGGATATGAGACACACACTTTGATTTGTGCTTGGGCAGGAAACTGCATGGTGGCTGGAGACCGTCACAGCATGTAAGCTGTTCTTGAACAGTAACTGCAAATATATGAAAGTTTACTGATTTTGAAGCTTTGCTTAGTAATACATACCTGATTCACATGTCAGGTTGTGTGTGTGTGTGTGTGTGTGTGTGTGTGTGTGTGCAGGGTCTCACTACACAGCTTGAACTCATAGTGATCCTCCTGTTTTCTGCCTCCCTAATGCTGGGATTTCAGGTCTATGTGACCACACCCGAACTCCATTACCTTTTCAGCATGTCCGGGGACAGTGCCAGGGGTCCAATCCTGGCTCCTGCGCTTACCTAAGCAAGTGCCTAGTCCACTGAGCTATCTTGCCAGTCGCCTGATTCACATTTTAAAAGACCACATGAGCAGGTATTTCTATCTAAAAAATATTAAAATGTCCAGTGTAAACATTCATAACATGACGTGGTGTAGCCAGCTCACAGCACAGCGTTTTAAAGTCAGAATATTAAAACATCTATTCTCAGTAACCTAATTTCATTGTATTATTATGTCTGAGAAATGGTGATTTAAAGTATCTTCATGTGGTTAGTGTACTTGAATGTAAAATCAGTTTTAATGTTATGACTATAAGAAAATTTTAAAGATATTCACAATAAATTATCAAAAGTTATTTGCATATTAAACTAAAACAGTAGAACTTCACGAGCTGTATTTCAAGTGACTATCATCACCATCTTTGACTTTATATAATTGAATAATAAAAAGAAAATAATTTTTAGTGAAATTCTGTATCCTTTCTCATTTTTACTTTTTTATTGCTCTTTTGTATTCTCTTCAAAAACATGTATGCACCAAACCACAGTGCACCCAAATTCATAAAATAAAATCCAATGAACATAAAAGATTAGATAAATATCAATACAAAATTTATTTTAATGCTTGAATCTGTAAATTGTCAATTGCCCATATTAGCAATTCTGAAAAACATTTGTGATTGATCAAAATGCTATGTTCTCTGAATGGTTCTTTATGAACATTTTAAAATATGAAATTGGGAAAGACTATTTGTCACTTGTTATGTTTGGTATCTAGCTGTTCCCCCCAAAGCCTGATTCAGACTAATGTGGGGGGTTTTCAAAGATGTCTGGACCTAGAGTGTGTGAATCTGGGCTCACGAGTATATGATTATTGAATTGGCCCACTGATTGGTCTGGCATCATTCTAGGTAGGATTGGGGGTGCTCTATTCTGGGTGTAATCACTGCCCACCCTAAGAACAGATAGCCTGACTGAAACATAAGGGACAGAAAGAAGGTTGTCCTTTACTGCTTAGCCCTGGCTTCCTAGTTACTTTGCTGCTTTGTGGTCTTCTGTGCACCATGAACTGTTTCTCCTCTACTGGGTCATACTACCTTTGAGCCGTCCAACTATGAGAAAACCTCCAAAAATTATGAGCAAAATAAACCTTTGCTTTAACTTTGGGTGTCAGGTATTTTGTCTCAGTAATGAAAAGAGTAACTAAGACAATACTCACCAGTGCCCTTTCCAATAGTTGAGTCTAGCACAAACCTGGCCCTTAACAAATAACTAAATAACTCCCAAATCTTGAGTAGTAACTGAGTCAACCATGCTATGGGAAAATAAGGTAAGAGTTTCAACTAGTCTCTTTCTTGTTCACTCTCTTCTAAGTTAAATAAGTGTAAAATGTGGCTACTCTATGAGACCAAGAAATGGAAGAGAAGTATTATTATTAAAGATTTGTTTCAAATAGCAAGTGATGAGCTTTACACCACTGATCCTTTGACAATGTCTAAGCTCCACACTCTTGGTGGAGTGTTCATGTACTACTAAACTTTTTTGTTATAATAATTTATAAGTAACAACAATATTACAAGATTCCTAGGATCTCTTGAGTATTTATTCCTGTAACCAGTTCCTCAAAACTGCATCTTGCTACTTACCATTTCTGATATTTTTCGGTTAGTAATTAATGCATTCATTTGCACATTAGGTATTTATACTTGTATTAGGCATTGAAGGTGAATAAGCTGGTGAACAAAAAATTTTAACCCCAACATAGATTTTCAAATACAGTATTTCAGCAAAGTTTGATAAATTCTATTCCAGGCCCTACTGGAACACAAAGTTAAGGCATTCTGGTCATTAAATGTCAAGGAAGCTGGGTAAATTTGCAAGGTGGGTAAATCACAGAGATTATAAAGAAAGGGTAGGGTTTTTTTTTTTTTAAATAAACAGCGAGACTGTTTCAAGAGGAGATTTGCTTATCAGAATGCCCAAAATGGAAGTCAGAAAAAAATATTGAATCAACTAAAGAGAATCAGTTAGAGACAAGGCATAAACTACTAAAAATAAGGGAAGTATGACAAAACACCAAGTAGTGGGCAGTGACCCAGTCATAGAGAAACAGGAAGACGCACTAAGCTGACTGAACTGTGAGGGAAATTCTTAAGCCAGGATTTTAAGTGTTTGGCATAGCTAGAGAGTAACACTATCCCTTCTTAGTTTGTTTTGTTTCTCCTTGAAAGCTTTCCCTGAGATAGTATATCATACTACTGTCACCAAATAATGGACACGATTATTTTCACTCCTTCTTTACCACATTCCTCTGGATAAGATTATGCTGAGATCATTAGTTTACAGTAGTGACTTTGCCTTATATCTTCCTTGAGGGTAAATGTACAGTATGTAATTCTAAGAGAATAAAAATAATATAAATAATACAGAATTTCAAAACAAGGTGTTAGGAAATGGACAATGATTATTATATTGCATATTGTTATTTTCAAAGTAGTTCTTCATATTACCAGATATCTTGATCAAGAATTCAAAATCGATCAAACAATATAAGCATTAACTATTCCTTGCAATGAATTAATATAAATTATTAGCACAACTATCTTAGCTATCTTGTGTATACTTATTATAGTTTTCCCTTTCTTCTTTCCTTTTCCCCATCTCAATTGTTCTTTCCTTTTGGATCTTATTTACTTTTTCAATTTCTTACACTAGGCAGACAATATAATGATTATACATCTGAGTCTGATTTATTTCACTTCTGAGTATGGTCCCCAGTTGCATTCAGCCATCTATAAACCCCACAAGTTTATCTTACTTTATAGCTAAATCATAGTTCACATCACGTGCTTTTGTTAGGCATTAGTCCTTTTCTACTCTCGTATGTGTTCATATTGTGTCTTCAATGTCCTTTACTTATAATTGGTTTCTACTTTCTGTTTCTTCATCTGTGAAAGGCTACATCATGTGGCTTAAAAATGCATGCACTTTTTATTCACACATTTTAAATGCATTTATACTTAATACAAAGAATATCATTGCAAACAAGAGATACACCTGACCATCTGAAATATCTCTCATGTGTTTTATTTCAGCATAGAACCTAAGTGAACAGTTAATTTAAACTACATCAAAAATGCTAAAATTTGAAATAGTGGGACTTTGATGTATAACATAATTTATACTTAAGCGTATTGAAATTAGGAGCTGATATTTAATGTTTAAGTATACTGGTATGGATGTATCATGAATGAATATTATAAAATCATGTTACAGTGATATATTCTCAGAATCAGGGTAACTCAAGGGCAGACACACCTTTTCACGGCTGCAGTCTTAGTAACTAAACTAAAAACTCTAATCATGCCAATAGGCTTTACTTCAAGAAAGTGAAAGCTCTTCATACAGACATTCAGTCAGACAACCATTATGAGTAATTCCTTTATTTCAAACACTGCAAAGTGATGAGCATAGTGATGAATAAATGGCATAAGACTCCTCACTGCTTTCTATAAAAGATAAGCAAAGTCAAATATTACACACAAACCATAAGACATTAACTTAAACATACAACAATGCATGTGTAAATATTTTAGTAACAGAAAAATAAGTTAATTAATACAGAGCAGAGTGGGGGAGATTGAGGATACTACTTAAGAGGAAGAATATATAAACTTAGCTGGCAATACATAAATTATGCAATTGAGGGGACAATGAAAGACCAGGGATCAATGTACTCAAAGATCCATGACATCAGATAGGTAAGAGAGAGGAAGTTATAGAAGACATATAGGCATTAGAATATTTATTTTAGCTACGTGGTAGATGGATGGAAAATATTTGTTATCTGTGAAGATAAAAGATTGAATAAACAAACCATAAGCTATTCCTGGACTTTGGTCATTGATTAGATGTTAGAGAAAGGAGATATACAAGTTACTATAGTACCTCAGTCCTGTTAACACTGGCCATTGTTTTCTTTTTTTATTTAAATACCTTTCTATGTTTTCATTCTTTTTCAAAATTAACTGGTGCCTCTTTTGCATGGTATTTTCCTGTCATTGTTATTCATATAAAACACTAATTTACACTAGTAAAGACTTTAGAGTAACCTCAATGATGTATGTGCTTGATTTTACGTACCATACATAAAATTTAATATAGTATATATATGATTTTATATTAAAATAATTAATTTATTTGGAGTAATTAGAACCTTTTGTAACTGAATCCTTCTCTCCTTCCAACATAGTGTAGTTTCCATTATGACAGTAAAATATTCAGATACAGCTGCACAATACCTTGGCTAAATTCATTTCAGTTCATTTTGTCAATGAATTAAAGGCAAATGAAAAGATACCTATTCTTTTCAAAATATAAAATAGATAGATTTTCTTTGATTTAATTCTTTTAGTATATGCCACACTATTATTTCATTTTGTCAGTGAGAGAAAATGAACAAAATGCATATAAATGTCACCCTGGGTTAGCAAGGGCTAGCAGAAATGTTGCAGTGCTTCTAGATAAATAAGAAGCACAAAGGTCAGAAGTAAAAGATTTATGAACACCTTCTTTAGCATTGTAGTTTTAATTTCACATATCAAAAGTGCCGGTGATCATGTGTATAAGATGCACTTCACCCTGGTATATGAAAATCTGTTCAGGTTCATTTGCAAACATCTGCAGATGTAACCCAAAAGTAATTATTTGAGATAGAAAAAATATTTTGCTGCTGCCTCATTTTAATGTTTTTTATGGAGAGCGTCATTCAGTTTGATGAGTGCACTGTAAGTTGTGAACTGTAACAATGGCGTGCTCCACTGCGGTGAGCCCAGAAATGGGAGAGAAACGACACTGCATTCTCTGGTACAGCGTTACTGTCGGAGAGGTGCACGCTGAATTTTTTAAAAAAGTATATATTCTTTGTTACTTTTTAGGAAAGGTCTTGGTACTAGAATTTCCATTCAATCAATAAGAGCTTTTGAGAGAGGTGGTTTTATTTCAATTAAGAAGGCATTATAAGGAGTGAGTAAAGGACAACTACTAACATATTCTTTAAACTAATAAATATATTGAAAATGATTTGTAGATAGTTTGGATTGGAAAGGATGCAGAGAAAATAAGCAATGTGCCAAACCTTTATGTCTTCATGGTCAATTATTTTCTAATAGTCTACTGTTTAGGAAACTTCTCAAAAAGATAGTGTACTTCAAAGCAAGAGTGTCCATGTTTTCATTTTGTGTCCAGGCTATGATTGTCCGTGCAATTTTTACAAAAACAAAAGAAAAAGGAGCTTAGATCTTTGAAAACTTGGCTCATTGAAGATCTGGGGTGAGCAATACACAAGATGAGATACAGATAACTTGTGCTGTGTCTAATGGTGTGTGCAAAGACCACAGCAACTAGCTTGATTGGCTAGTATAGAAAGGGGAGACTGAGCCTAACAAATAATAACGAGTGCTGTTACCAGAAAAAGTGTATAAAATTCATAAGGTCAGTATGACAAACATACGATCAAACTGAATATTGAATTTATAGTGGAGGTTTGTAGGATGCCAACTTTTTTCTTTGAAAGTTGGGAATTAAAAAGTAAAACAGGGCCAGGGAGATAGCTCAGCAGTATAAGTGCCTGCCTGGCAAGTGCAAGGTCCTGAGTTCAATCCCTGATACCAAAAAAGAAAAAAAAGTGAAAATTAAATTTCAAGATAAGTAATTCTGTGTTTGACAAATTTTTCTTTATCTAGGTAGCAAGTTTTTTTTTTTTTAATACAAGGTGTTGCTATGCAGTTCAGACTGGTAGTGATCCTCCTGTCTCAGCCACTTCACTGCTGGGATTATAAAGGGTGTGCCACTACACTCAGTTCTGGGACTGGCACAATGTGCCTGGAGTTCTGAGGCTGGCATTGCATGCAGTACTGGGTATTGAACTCTGCAACTTGTGATTGCCAGGCAGGTACTTATGCAGCTGAGCTATTTTCCCAGACCTAGACAGTAAGTTTTAAAAGAAATGACAAAGTAAATATTTCCATTTTGAACCCCAAATGAAATAAGTGATCCAGATCATGATTATCCATAGATGTTAAGACCATAGTAAAACAGTTGATAGAAAAATTTAAACTACAACTGGGCTTCATCTACTTGCATTTTCCAATCTCTACACAGCACTGAAATGGGATAACATCTGTGTTTCCAAGACATAAGCAGGTGCACATCTGTAATCCCAGCACTTGGTAGGCTGAGGAAGGAGGACTGTGAGAGACAAGCATAGGCGAGAGAGTGAGCAGATCTGCATAGAGAGGCCCTCTCTTAACAAAACAAAAAGCACAAAGCAGTGTTTCTTGATGCAACAGAGCTCACTGGTGAAATATTTCTGTCAAGAAAATTGAGTTTCAGTGAAATGAAATCATTTGGTCTCTGTTCCCGTTCTTAGGACAAATTTGAGTAGAGGTCCATATTTGATAATACTAAGAAATGGCAAGGTAAGTACAGAATGGTGATCATCTTAGCCATTAATTATTTGTTGTTTTCATGAACTCAATAATTTTGAGGGGAAAGGCATATAGTTTATGCAACAAATCATTGTGGCCTGGACCTTTGAAGAAAAGACAGTAGTGAAATAACTGGTAAATTCTGAATTTCACCATTAAATTTATTAATAATATTGGGACCAATGTTAATTTATTGGTTTGAGTCATTGTTCTATAATTCAGTAAGATATTAGTACTAGAGAAAGGTGACTATTAACTCCTCTGAAATTATTTAGAATAATAAATTTTAAAATTAAAGACTGGTACCAAAATCCAAGGTACACAGATTCATCGTTTTCTGATTTGAATCTACCAATAAAAAGATATATTGTTTAGATAATATGGGCAATTCAAACATAGTCAGGGTGAGAATCTAACTATGAATCCAGAATTAGACATGCTTAATTTAACTAGATTATGATAATGATATTGTGTTTACAAAAGAAAATGCTATTATTCAAAAAAAGAGAATAATTTAGTAGTGTAATGTCATGATGCTAAGAATTTGATTAAGTATTAAAAAAATAAATATTTTTTGCTGGTATTGGCTGAATCCAAGGATGGATATACAGGCATCCATTAAATATTTTATCCAAATTTATATTTGAAAATTTCAACCAAAGATTATTAAAAAGTTTCATAAGCTTGGCCTAGCTGCACAGCCAGACCAGATTCTCTGGCATCTCAATCACTACTCAGACCAGAAGCTCACTCTGGGTTGATTGGTACAATGACTGCCTCCGGAGTTTGCTGGTGCAAAGATTGCCTGCCAGTCACTGTGTTTACACTGAGAATAGCAGGAGAGTTTTTCAAGATTTATACTGCACCTGGACTATAGGATTTCTATTATGTTCAGCAGACTTCTGGATTCTAATACAAGAGAAAAAGAAATGCTTAGCTGCATTTTGTCATGATTAATATTTTCAAACATTTTGAAATTTCACTTATGTAATCACATAGTAATTAAGGAAACAGTTTAGTTTCTTCAACATCTACACATTTAGTAACTTATTTTAAAAAATAAGTACCAAAAGAAAGTAGAGCAGTGCAGTTAAAAGCAGAATTTATAATGAGACATTTTTACTAGGTGGCTGAATTTCTTATGCCTTTCTCTAAGCTTCAGTTCCCTCATCTGATTAAAAGGGAAATAACAATATTTGAAATCATGTAAAATATTTAGCAAAATGCTTGATAGAACATAACTAATGAATCAAGCTAAGTAATAATATTCATACCATAATTAATTTATTCTCCATGTGGAAATATTACTAGTGATCATATGATAGAATATAAAACAATTTAGTTTTTTTAAAAATAATGTATCTAGCTTCACTCACTAGCCTTTTTTTTGGTGGGGGGAAACTATTTTCAAAGTTAACTCAAAGTTGACCCATGCTTCAGGAAGATTTTAGATTCTGAGAAAGAATATGATGTTCCTCCACAACCTAGAGGAGACCAAGGAAATCCATGGTTTGAGAAAAGTGTAATTTATTTTCTTTTTTTAATAAAAAAAAATTGTGTGGGGCTGGGGAGATAGCTCAGTAGAATAAGTGCCTGTATGGCAAATGCAAGGTCCTGAGTTCAATCCCCAGTAGTGGAAAAAAAAAGACAAAAAGAAAAAGAAAAGAAAAATTGTATTTACTTAGAGGCATTCAGAGTGTCAATAAAACAGTTGCAACATTTTTTTTTGCAATTATAGAGTGATATTCAATCAACAGAATAATTATTTCATAATAAGCTGAACCAGAGACAACAGAAGATGAAAGACTACCATCCCCGTATATAACTAATTTATGCTGTGCACCAACAAGAACCTGCTTTAAATTTCCATGCCAATTTACAACCCCATACTGTACCAAACAAGGCTAGTGGCTATTGAAAATACCACCAGGACAGGGCTATCTAAAGATGCACTCAGTAGTGTGTTAACTATACAAAAAAAAAAAAAAAAAAAAAAAAAAGAAAGAAAGAAAGAAAGAGAAAAACACACTATACAGTCAGAGAAGATTTGTTCTACTCTTTCTTGCACCAAGAAGGGGGTAAAAACAAATCTCAGTAGGCAGGGGTTGCTCTTAATTTTAATATAAATGTCAAGGGAGATAATAATATAACAATGCTTGTAACACTTTTTATGGACATTTAATGTAAGAGAATTTCTCAGTTAATTATGACTTTGGTTGACCAAACTTTTTACCTTTTATAACTTTTCTTTCTGCCCATGAACTGAATCTCATTGGAATAAATGTCATATTTATTTTTGAGTGTGGTTTGTATATAAGGTTTAGAAACAAAAGGACTAAAAAAAAAAGGTTACGCTAAGAGAACAGCAGAATATTAAAGGGTAGAGGGTTTAGCACTTAGGATGTACATATGACAATGAAATGGATTAGAGCACAAAAAGTTGTCTTGGGGGAAGTAGAGAAGTCTTAGGACCACATCACTTTAGTATCTAGACCCAACAGTCAAAACTGGCCCTAAGAGGACAGTCCCTCAAGATTAAGAGAGGATTGGGAAGTTGGTTGGACAATCTAAGAGAGTTGCCTCATCTTCAAATTTCCATGATTCGAAAATTCTGTGAGATTTTCAGACAGTTTAATCACTGACTTGAAAGACTTGAAATTCATCTTTATGCCATCTCATAGAAGAATTGTGAAAATCATGCAAACAGGGCCTGGCGTGTTCTCTAGTGCTTGGGTTTCTGGCACCCAGCTAACTGCAGCATAACATAAACACCAATAAAACCAACAATTACTAAGGGATCCCTATGTAGAATTTCCATCAGAGATCTCAGTCTCATATCAGCACTGCTAATGTAGAAATATTGAAATTTAAATCAGAAGTGTTTATCCAACACTGTGATGAGCTAAAGTGATTTGAGACTGCTTATCATGATTAAGGCTGTAGATCATGGGTTATTAGAATGGAAAATAACTATGAAATTAATGGGAAGAAAACCAACATACATTCTTATTATCAGGGGAAAGAAAATGATTATTTCATGAATGCAATTAATGCCCTAAAATGCTTGTAGTATTCTCTTGTTTCCACACATTAATCACTTTTTTCATGGAAAACAGGCTGAGCCATGACTTAGTGCTTCAGGGCCAAATGACTGGCCAGGAAAACAAAACATGAAGTCCTTAGCTATTTAATAGATCTAAAAGCTTTGTCTTTTAGATATGAAACTATTGATCACTAATTTTAATGCCAATGAGAAATTGTAATAGGGATAGAAAGGCTACACTGAAGTACGTTTTAATTTATATATTAGAACATTGCTACAGAATAGCTCTAATACTTGCGTGAAAACATCACTACAAGGAATGTTTTTTCTCTCAAAGCTTATAGAAAGTGAAAGTTTAATGGTGACAGTTATTTCCTATGATATTTGCTGATGTGTTCAGAATTGTCTATCCATTACTTTATTACTCAGAGTCATAAAGTATACTGCTGAGATTCTACTGAACATAACTTTTTATATTTATGAACTATAATGTGTGTAAGTTATCACAGGCAATTGTTAGTATTTTTACATGTGTAACAATTCACATATTTTAATAGTATTTTTGAATGTGCTCAATTATCCATATGCCATATTGTGTGAAATATAACAAGCATTCCAAAAAGTGTGCTGCATAGGTTAGAAGCCAGTTTTAAAACATGGATTTTTTTAAAAGTATGAATCAAGTCCCAGTAATCTATGTTCTGTTTCACATGGTACCGTGTGCCACAATCCTTACTTATTTACTTCAGATAGTTTTACATGGGTTTTTAAGTATTTGATGGTGCTAATTAATTTACTCTCTTGCATTAAAATATTTTAAATTTGAAATAAAGTCTTCTTTCACATTGTATTTATAGTTTTGCAAATAAATTATTGTAGCTAAAGGAAATAATACACTTTTGAAAGGTACATTGTAATGCAGATACAAGTTTTAAAGGCAAAAACAAACAAACAAAAAAAAACATTTGAGCAGCATCCTGTTATGCAGTTTACAGCTCTCTGGGGAATAATAAAATTCTCTGGTGGGGCCTAGATTTATATATTGGGTGCCAAGAAATAAATATTAATGAGCAAATATGAGAAAGAAATGAGTAAATGAAGCCATAAAAATATCTATTATAATAAGCTCTCAGGAGAAAGTCCGTGAACGCAAAGACCCTGGGATGAAGGCATCATTGGAATGCATGAGCAGCAACAGGCTGTTCAGTTTGATGGGGAAGGAATTAGGTGGTGAATGTTAAGAATTTCCAGGGAGCCAGGAAAGAATCTGCTCATGTAGGCCTTCTGTATGGAAACAAGGAAATACACAGTTATGGAGACTGGAAGGGGCTTTCTCTAATAAAAATGTATTGACACTTTATATATGCCTATGCCTAAGTGCACACAAGGTTAGAACTGGTTTAAATTATACATTTTTCATCAGTCTAGACTATTAATATTTTGCTGATAAACATGGATATTTCTAATAAACCTGTAAATGAATTACAAAGCACGGTATTACTGAAAGCTGACTATAAAATCAATATTGCTTTTTCTGCCCCATTCTCAGGACCCTTTCCACCCCGATCTCTTGATCTCTTGGGAAACCTCCACCGCTCCCATCCAGCCAAAGCTCAGGCCCAGTGAGTGTGTGGGAGAACTTCTGCACTCCCCATGCCCCCTGGGCCAGGAGCACAACAGAGGGGCACCACAGGTTCACTCTTGTGCCAGATGGGCACAACAAGTTCACTACAAAGGGCTGCAGATGGAAGGAGCTGAACACAACAGCTAGACCCAATCCAGGCATCACTGGAAAACTCAAACTTAAAAGATCTGCACCCAGATTTCAGTAGGTGCTAAGGTTATAACTGCACCAAAGATCCACAACAAAAGTCAGAAGACAGTGCTATACAAAATGACAAGAAGGAGCAAAATGCAATCGCAGACCTCAAGCCTACCCATAACAAGTGCAAAGGACACTAGCACAGAACAAATTTGGAATCACACAACTGAAATCAATGAATCAAGAGTGTTTAAAATAAAGAAACAACTGCAGAAAGGTATAGAGGAACTCAGATCAGAAACAAAAAAGAAATCTCTGAAATAATGGCATCTGAAGTAAAGAATCAATTGCAGAAACATATGGAGGAAACTCAATGCCCACCCAGAACAAGTGCAGAGGACAGTAGCTCAGCTGAAATGTATGAAATAATAGCATCAGAAGTAAATAAGCAACAAAATAAAGGTATAGAGGAACTCGGAACACAATGAATTTCTGAAAAAAGAAAAGAAATCTGTGAATCCATAGCATCTGAAGTAAATAATCAAATACAGAAACATATGAAGGAAACTCAATCTGAAAAAAAAAAAACTCTGCAGTAAAAGAATTAATAACTGCTTCTAAAGAAGACATTGAAAAATGATAGAGGAGATTAGAAAAATAACAAATTCCTTGAATGAGGAATACAGGAAGAAATAGATCGCATAAAGCAGAGTCAAAGAGATATAGAGGAACTTAAAATCTCAATCACAAGCCTGCAAAACCGTTTGAGTGAAAGTGAAGACAGAGTTTCCGATTGTGAAGACACCAGTGCAGCTAGTGAAAAGGAAAGAAAAGATCTCTTAAAAATAACTAGGATGGAGGAAAAAATAATTCATCACAAGATAAACTATGTGACTAATAGGCATCAATGAGAAAGAAGGAGTCAACACAAATGATATAAAAAGAATATGGGCAGAATAGCAGAAAACTTCCCAAATATGAGGAGACAATATGACATTCAGTTAACTGAAGCATACAGAATGCAAAATAACTTCAACCCAATAAAAAACACATTGAAACAAATAATAGCCAAGATCCCAGAAATCTAGCGCAAGAATAATATACTGAAAGCTGCTAGAGAAAAGAAGCAGATCACATTCAAAGGAAAAAAAAAATTCTTATTCCATAAGAATTATAGCCGATTTCTCTTCACAAACCATGAAGGGAAGAAGAGCATGGAGCAGAGTACTTCAAGTCCTCTATGAAAACAAATTCCAGCCCAGACTACTATACCCTGAAAAACTCTTTTTCAAGTTTGATAGAGAAGTGAAATACTTTCATGACGAAGAACAGCTAAAGAATTTCATGATGACAAAGCCAACCCTACACAGGCTACTGAAAGATATTCTAGAGAGGGACCAAAATGATAAGAAATCCATGAATGAGAACAGAAGGAACCCATTAAACAGGGCAAAAAAGTAAACACAGGACAAAAAGGACTAAACAACAGCAGATAAATAACATGTCAATCATAAGGTAACACATCTCAATTATAATCATCAATGTAAATGGACTCAATTCACCAATTAAGAGAAATAGACTGGCACAGTGGACTAAAAAACAAAATCTAACAATATGCTGTATACAAGAAGCACACTTAACTCATAAAGAATTTCATAGGCTGAAAGTCAAACAAGGGAAAACAATACTACATGACCCAGCACCTCAGAAAAATGCAGGGGTAGCAATCCTGTTCTCAGACAGTCACAACTTCAAACCAAGAATGATCAAATGACATAAAGAAGGCCACTATACACTGGTTAGGGGAAGAATTCAAGAGGAAGAGGTAACATTCATAAATATGTATGCACCAAACACGGGAGCACCCAACTGTATATAGGACAAATCTTAATGGACATGAAAAATCTAATATTCAATACCAAAATCTTAACAGGAGAACTTAACACCCTCTTATCCCAAAAAGATAGATCAACCAGACAAAAAAATTAGCAAAAAAGTAGCAGAACTGAATCAGAGCTTGGAAAAATGGACTTGGTGGACATATACAGAGTGCTCCACCCAATGACAGCTGAATACACATTTTCTCAGCTGCACATGGGTCATTTTCTAAAATAGACCACATCCTAGCACATAGGTCATGCTTAAGTATAGGTAAGAAAACAGAAATTATCCCATGCACAGTAAAATGAAACTTGAAATAAACAACAAAAGAAACCAGGAAACCCCCCTAAAGACATGGAAATTAAACAACACCCTACTCAGCTATCAATGGGTCACAGATGAAATTAACCAAGTAATTCAACAATATCTACAATTCAATGAATATTCAATCACAACTTATCAGAATTTATGGGATGTAATGAAAGCAGTTCCCAGAGGGAAATTCATAGCTGTGAACTCACATATTAGGAAAACAGAACAGGAATAAATAAACACCGTAATGTTGCACGTCTGACATCTAGAAAAGGAAGAGCAAACCAAACCCAGAGCCCAAAGAGAGGAAGAAATCATAAAGATTAGAGCAGAAATTAATTCAATTGAGATGAAGAAAACAGTTCAAAGAATTAACAAATCAAAAAGCTAGGTCTATGAAAGACTAAATAAAATTGATTGTCCCCTAGCTATCGCCATCAAAAAGAGGAAACAAAATATTCAAATACAATCAATAAGGAATGAAAAGGGTGTTATCACCACAGACCCAGTGGCAATTTAGAAGATTATAAATGGCTACTTTGAGAGTCTTTATACTCACAGAATGTAAGACACAAATGAAATGGACAGATTCCTACAAAGGTACAAATTAACAAAACTGAATCAAGAAGATATAGCACTCTCAATAACCCAATAATAGCCAATAAAGTATGAAATGGAATAAAAAGCCTGCCGACAAAGAAAAGCCCAGGTCCTGATGTATTCACAGCTGAATTCTACAAGAAATTTATAGAAGATATAATCCTTACACTCTTCAAACTCTTCAATGAAATTGAAAAGGAAACAGTTCTCCCAAAAACATTTCTGGAGGCAAGGATTATACTGATACCAAAACCAGGGAAAGACACAACAAAAAAGAGAACTCCAGGCCT
Organism: Octodon degus; assembly: GCF_000260255.1. NCBI lineage: Eukaryota > Metazoa > Chordata > Mammalia > Rodentia > Octodontidae > Octodon > Octodon degus. The sequence continues at coordinate 2,339,992 of NW_004524606.1, read as the reverse complement.
CCTTCATGAGGACTACAATCTCCCTCATGAACATAGATGCAAAAATTCTCAATAAAATCCTAGCAAATAGAATAGAGAAAATAATCAGGAAGATCATCCACCATGAGCAGGTAGAATTCATCTCAGGAATGTGAGGATGTTCAATATTTGAAAATCTATAAATATAATACACTATATCAATAGAGGTAAATCCAAAAACCACATGATCATCTCAATTGATGCAGAAAAGCCTTTTGATAAAGTTCAACACTCATTCATGTTGAAAGTCCAAAAAAAATGTTTTGAATAGGAGGTCTCTACTTCAATTTGATAAAATCCATCTATGACAACCCAACAGCTACAATAATTCTCAATGGGGAAAAACTGAAATCTTTTACTCTCAGATCTAGTATAAGAAAAGGATGTCTTTTATCACCCCTCCTATTCAATATAGTTCTGTAATCATTAGCTAGAGCCATTAGACCAGAGAAAGAAATAAAAGGAATAAGAATAGGTAAAGAAGAAGTTAAATTTTCATTATTTGCAGATGACATGATACTTTATGTGGAAGAACCAAAAAATTCCACCAACAAGCTACTAGAATTGATATATAAATTCAGTAGCATAGCAGGATACAAAGTCAATACCCAAAAGTCAGTAGCATTCCTCTACACAGATATCAAACACACTGAGAGGGAAATTAGAGGAACAATACCTTTTGAAAAAGCATCGAGGAAAAGAAATACCTTGGAATTCATCTAACTAAAGAAGCCAAAAATCTTTTCAAGGAAAACTACAGTATTTTGAAAAAAGAGATCATAGAGGATTTCAGAAAATGGAAAGATATTCCCTGCTCTTGGATAGGAAGAACCAACATTGTGAAGATGGCCATACTCTCAAAATTGCAGTACCAATTTAATGTAATACCTATCAAACTACCAACAACGTATGTCCCAGACCTACAGAAATCATTCCTAAAATTTATTTGGAACCAGAAAAGACCTACAGTAGCAAAGGCAATCCTGGGCAACAAAGACAAGGCAGGAGGCATTATAATTCCTGACTTGAAATTATACTACAAAGCTACTGTGATAAAATCAGCATGGTACTGGCAAGGAAATAGACTTGAGGATCAATGGAATAGATTACAAGATGCAAAGGCCTCTAGGAACACCCTCAGCTACCTGATCTTTGGCAAACGGGCCAAACACACTTACTGGAAGAAAGGTAGCCTCTTTAACAAATGGTGCTGGAAAAACTGGTTCTCTACATACCGAAAACTAAAACTTGACCCAGGTCTATCACCATGCACTAAGCTAAAGTAAAAATGGATTAAAGATCTAAACATTAAAGTAGAAACACTCAATTTCCTGGAAGAGAAAGTAGGAGGAAGTCTTGAAGACATAGGGGTAGGCAAAGAGTTCATGAACAAAAATCCAATCACGTGGGAAATACTTGCAAGAATTAACAACCTTGATCACCTCTTATTGAGAAGTTTTTGCATATTAAAGAAATTACCAATAAGTGAAAAGACAAGCCACAAATTTGGATATAATTTTACCTAATAAACACTCAGACAAATGTCTGCTCTCTAGAATTTATAACGAACTAAAATACATTAGGACCCCTAAATTTAAAGACCCAATCCAGAAATGGACATCCTCGATGAACACACATTTCTCAGAGGGCCAAATTAAAGAAGCGAATAAATACATGAAAAAATGTTCCACATCACTAGCCATCCATGAAATAAAAATTAAAACAACACTGAGATACCATCTCACCCCGGAAAGGATGGCTGTCATAAAAAAATCAACCAACAACAAATATTGTAGAGTCTGTGTGGAAAATGGAACACTTCTCCACTGCTGCTGGGAATGTAGGCTGTTGCAATCATTATGGAAATCAGTGGGGAGACTCCTTGAAAAACTAGGACTGGAAATCCCACTCAAACCAGCTATTCCTCTGCTGGGAATTTTCACAGAGGAAATGAAAACATCATATCATTGTGATATATGTGTAACTATGTTTATAGCAGCACTATTTGTGATAGCCAAATCTTAGAAACAACCAAGAAGTCTGTCACCTGAGGAATGGATGAAAAAGATGTGGTATTTTTATAATGGAGTATTAGCTATAAAGAATGATGAACTCAAAGCCTTCATATTTATGTGGATGCCCCTCGAAAATATACTCATAAGTGAAATAAATCAGATGCACATATGTAAATATCAAATAGTCTCCCTAGTATAAAAACTCAAAAGAAGAAATACAAATAGAAAGGTATAATATAATTAAAAGGAAAGCAAGAACTTGAGGAATGGACCAAAAGAGAGAGCAAGCAGAAGAGCTAGGAAACATGACAGAGGCAAATTCATACAGTTATATGTACAAAATGTGTAAAGCAATGATCCTGAGAATCTTCAGATTTCTTAATCTAGCAGTTAATTGGAAGGATTCTCATCCTGACTAACTATATATGCTGACACCTCTGAATTAGGCAACTGCACCAAAGATGGCAATTTGTGATAGTAGATTCATGCTTGGAGTGCCTTTCATTCTGGTCTTCTGAATACGTGCTGCTTGTCATGACACACCGGTTCCTGCCATGTTGTCTCTCGGTAGATGTTTGTTAAAAAGGGAGGGGATGGTGAATGAAGGCTGGAGACAGGAAAAGGAGTGTTGCGGGGCTGTCTTGCTATAATGCTGTATGTGGTTAGATTTCTGGAATTATGTGTAGACATACTTAATTGTTTATATTCCTATTTTCAAATATATTTTAGTATTTTAAATTTTTTTCATAATATTCTGTTGGGATTAAAATTTAACATGTCAATACTTGATGAAAAATACCTGTTCCATGTTTTGCCTAAGATGTTTGATATTCAGAGAGTGAGGTTAAGCTCAACAGCCTAGGTTGTAGGGTAATAACAATAAGCTTCTCTTCTGGAGGGTTAACAACCTAATTTTGCAGACCAAAAGTTAGAGAAAAAGGGGGGCCACAAGGAAAGCCAACATTAGCCTTCCAAGGTCAATTAAGACTCAGGACATATGATAACCTATACCGTAACATCATGTAACTCAGTTGTGTCTCAAATTTTCTGATCAAGGAGATTATGGGGCCAAAGAGGAAAGTGATTGATGATGTAGAGTGTGCCTAAGGAGAGTCACATGGAGATAAAACATTTTCTCAGGCTTTCTCAGAGAGCAAATTGGTCAAGCAATGGCCATGACTCAGCCACATGGCTGACACTGACAAAGGATCTGCAAACTGAGGTACAGGGTTTCAGGATAAATCCTGAGGGTGCTTGACTGACCTTATCAGACACAAAAGCTACAGTTTTTGTTACATAGGTCTTGCTTTATCTTGGTCTTCAACATCAAGCAGAAAAGTATAAAAACGAAGTATAAGCAGTAAAGCCATATTGCTATGTTGAGCTGAAGGTCAACAACTTCTGACATTGCCAGTCATGCAGAAGACCCAATACTATTATGAACTACTGAACTATTTTGGAATATTTTGCTGAGTTCACACAACTATAATATTTAAATGACAGAACTAAACAAAAAAGGGAATAAAAATGAATGACCATTTTGTATCTGTGTATTTAAAATGGTTAGAATAGATATATAGCTACATTCTCTTATTTCAATGAATAGAGGGATTTGTTCTAATAGTGTTTGTAAATAGGATATTATGTCTGCATCTTATACAACAGATAACTACTAGGAAGACTGTATGCAATATGTTAATTATTGAAATTGTCCTACTAATTTGATTGGAAACTGTCTCATTGCTATTTGTTTCTCAATAAAATTATGGAAAAACATCAATAAAGATTAATGTAGAAATGAGAACAATTAGTCTATTGCAGTTTTAAAACAAGAAAAAGGAGGTAAAATAAATGACTAACAAAGATAGTGGAACTTGGTTAGTATTAGCAATTTTCAATACAGATTTTTGAAGAAATAACTGTGTGAACTGTCTAAATTTTTAAGTATTCTCCATAGCTAAGTTAATAGTTATGTATGTTTATTTTTATTTTTTAGGACTGAGTAAAACAGTATGTACTGAAGAAGTTGAGAATAACCTATTAAGGTGAAAATAACTCAAAAAATCATTTACCTAGAATCATTGCTTTAAGGGACATGCTTATAGTCAATAAAATTTAAACAAATTAAGTAACTCAACTTACATTTCTGCTCTACTCTGGAGACTGTAGATTCAGCTATTCTTGCAGAATCTGCATACAGTGAATACACTGACCTTACATGTGTTCATGTTAAAGTGCCAGCTTTAACTGTCCTACATTTTTAAGGTTGTGCTCTCCAGAATTGATTTTTGTCTCTAAAATAACAATTTGCCACACTTCTTATCTTTTGCTACCACACTATTCTTAGAATTTACTCATTACAAAGTATTTTCATATGGTGCCTTTCACAACAGTGCACACATAGCCATTGATTATGAATTTTCACCCAAAAATCTTTAGGAAATTTTTACTGGATAATTATGAAATAAAAAGTTTGAAAGATGAGCAAAAATAATTTTTAGCAATTCATTTATGGAGAGATTTCCTTCTTTGAGCTATCTTGCTTTGTATCCAACTCCCAAATGCTCTGGGATCCACAGTATTATACTACTTATACATTGCATGTGACACTGTATATCTTAAAGCTTTCTAGTAATGTATTGCATCATGTGTTCCCTCAGAAGAGAGTAATGTCATCTTGTGCCAAAAACCACATAGTTAGGTAAAGAAAATATCACTGTGTTCAGTCTAAATTAGGTAGCAATTTTGACAGAACTTTCAAATAAGTGAAAACAAGGCAGGGGAAAATGAAATGAAACCAGAATCTAACATGTTTAGTTAAGGATAAATGCAGTGATTGCCTCATGTGGCAGAAATGTGGGCAGCACAACCAGATGATTAATCAACACATTTGAAAAGGCTACAGGTTGTGACTATGCTTCTGGAGCATATAAACCCAATTTGGAAAAATAATATTGTAGGGCTAATGCATTTATCTCTGACTCAGCTGGAAAATTGTCCTTTACATGTGAGGAAGATGGCAGTTGACATCATCAGAGTCTGTAACTGAAGTCCTCCCACGCTTTGGACAATTTGTCCTTAGGCAAAAATGCTTGAATTTACTAGATCAATAACAAGAGTGTTACATTTCAATTTCAGAAAACTATAAAACTTATTCTAAATAGTAGGAAATTGCTACATGGTCAATTAGCATATATGTCTAAACCTATGTAATACCAGAATTCACTGAAGAAGGCAAAATCCTATAAGAATAAAGGATAAAAGAAAATTAAACTTTCAATCCAATTACGAATAATTTCTGCAAATTAAAGAGTAGGAGAAGTCAGGGGCTGAATAAAAACACTCCATTCCAAGATTCCATGCACAATGAAAGTCACAGGAAATGTAGGGATCAGAACCCAGGCATCTCCGACTACCATGCTCTATCCTGGAGAGATTCTGTGTGGTGGGTTCCTATCAGCAGCTCTAGACTTCAAAGGCCTTCCTTGATTTGCACTTGGAAAATACCCTGTGCTGGGGGGACAGTGAGTGTGGCTGTAGTGTGCTCACTAATGAGGACCAAGAGCTGGAAAAAGAATTACATAACTACTGACTACCTAATATTCAATAGAAGCTCTTCACTCACCCAACTCAGTGCTGAAGAATGTGAGTTCCAGTTATTTGCTGAGCAATCTGGGTTTATAAACTATCCTTAGCAGCATTAGTTCCTGCATCTTAGAACAGGGATAACAATAATGTATCCTTATGTATATTGGCTAGATTAATGAAGAAACTGAATATAAAGCACTTTCCTACATAAGATGCACAGGAAGTGCTTCAGAAGTTTTAGTTAAGATTATTATTCACAGTATCCATAACAAAATTTTTACTGCTCCTAACCAGTGTTACTCACAGCAATTTAGCTCATGACCTGAAAAAGCAAATTACAGATAGTTGTTGTATTTCTTCACTGGATACAGAATACAATCTCCATTACCCAAACAGCAGGCAATGTGCTCTGGAGACAAGGACAATTGTCTTATAATGAAATAAATGTCCTAAAAATATATCATTGCTCAATATAAGTACATAGTCAACCATTCTTGAAATATTTTAGTTTAAAGTTTGTAGACAAATAGATATACTCATCCCATCTACTTCAAATAGAAAACTAATGAATTAAGAAAAACATCAAACCAAGCCTTTCTGTGGTAGAAGCAGTTTAAAGAAAAGACCAGATAGTTTTTACATTAATCATTATTTACTATCTGTTTGAATGTCTCTAGTAATTGCTTTTATAGACAATTTACTTTGCCTTTCAGTTTGGTTAAATTGATTATTTACTTGCTTAGCCAACTAAACAGCCTAGACCTGTACGCAGCACTTTTGTAGGTGAGGACATTTACTGTACGCATCTCTTCTTAATTGTGAAAGAATGTTCTAAGATCTCAGGCCTAATGAGAAAATTCTTTACCTATCTTTTCAGTGAGGCCTGGAAGACCTAATGGGTAATTTGTCATGAGTTGCCAACTTTTTCTCACATCACTCCTCTGCTATATGGTAAAGTGGACACGATTGGCAGCTGCTATCTAAAGTTGTTTAGGATATTATCTCTGGAAGAATAAATTTGGAGGTAGGACTATGAAACTAGTTTTACTCTGATCTAAGCTGCTACCTCCAGCTACATCACTGTGGTCCAAGAAAATATTTTATTATGTCTTTAGCTTTTAAGAGAATTTACCATACTAATAATGATACAACTATTTTCCTCAAACATCACCCAACAGTGGGATTGCAATTAAAATATTTAAAGGACATTTAGTGATTCTTTTCATTTTTTAATTCTGGTGCCATTAAATGGCATAGTCTTCAAAGAATATACTGAAAAATTGTTCTGACTTCGTCTCCCTCATTTCTTATCTCTAGATAGTAAATGTAGTTTGGTGACTGAATATAATAGATCCTTCACATAACTCATTTTTCTTGGTATGCCTAACAACAACCTTAGACTAGTCCAAGCAGGTACTTGAGTTAGGTAGCATCATGGCTAAAAGAGATCCTAAAGAGTCCTAATTTAATTCTTTTTGTTTTGTTTTGTATTTCAGGACAGACTCTACAGGGTATACCGGGTCTCACTACATAGATCAGACTAGGAGTAATTCTTCTGTTTTTAGCCTCCCAAGCTCTGGGATTACACTCAGTCTCAAGGGCTGATTTGTTATTTTCTTCTACTTCTAAATGAGTTTTAGGACTGTTTTCTCTAATTCTGTCAGGAATATTACCAGTACAAAATTAATTGTATTAAATCTGTATAACAGTTATGGTAGTATTGATGTAGTAACTATGTTGGTTCTACCTATCCAGATCAAGAGATATCTTTCCATTTCTGATGTCCTCTTTAATCTTTCATTTGAGTATGCTGTACTTCTCACTGAAGAAATCATTCATGTTTTGGTAATGTTAATTTCCAAGTTTTAATTTTTCTTGACTCTCTTGTGAATGATGTTGTTTTTCTAATTTCTTTATCAGTGATTTCACTATTTATGTACAGGAACACAATAGATTTTTTGTGTTGACTTTGTACCCTGATTTACTATTGTATTTGGTTATTAATTCTAGGGGATTTGGTCAAATTTTGTGGGTCTCTCATATAAAGAATCATGTCTTTTACAAATAATGATGATCAAACTTCTTTTCCTTTATTATTTTTTCTTGCCTGATTGCTCTGGCTTAACATTTTAAGTACTATATCAAACAGGAATGGATAGAGTGGATATCCTTGTCTGGTTCCGAATTTTGGAAAGATTTTAGTTTTTTCCTCATTTAACACACAAGTTAAAGACATTATTGTAAACATTTATAGCAGCACAATTAATAATACATAAAACTTAGAAATCTATATGTCCATCAGTGGATGAATGGATAAAGAAAAATGTATTTATACACAATGGAATACTACTCTATCATCAAGAATAATAAACTAGTCATTTTTAGGAAAATGGATACACCATGAGATGATAATATTAAGTGAAATAAATTAATACCAACAAGTTTAAATATTGCATGGCTTCTCATATAAAAGCTGAAAATATAAATAAATTAAAAAAATAAAGCATAAGCAATAAAAATTAGAGAGGTAGACATTTTGAAAAGGTGAAGAGGACCAGAAGGTGGAGAGAGGTGGGTAGGGGAAGGAGAAGAATGAAGAATTAAGATATGTTATATAGATACATCAACTCCCCACAAGGAATGTCATTATTGTGTACTGCAAATGTATATTAATAAAAAAATGAAAATAAAACTAAAAATGAAAATAAACTATAGGCTTACTTGCATTGACTTCACCGAGCTTTATACACTGTCCTGAATGCTACATTAGAGGTCTCTGCCATTGTTTAATAGTGTGTCCTGGCTTATTTGTTCACAACCAGAGTGAATAACAATTACATTTAGCATTTTATTTTCAGTAGTAACACATATATCCACAGAACTATATTACATTTGTGGAAACAAGACATTAACCCATCTTTTATTCAAGCCTGATGTGACCTGTATCTGCGGAGTGCTAACAAAAGCCCTCCAATATTTAATAAAACACTAACAAAGATCCTGCAGCCTTCAAATCTATCTCAAACAGTTTAAATGGCTTACTCTACACTGCATTTTCTGGGTGGCTATTTGTACAATGAGTTTCACCCAACTGGAAGGAGTAGAAACATGTCCCTGGCATGAGCTGAAGTTATGCACACACATGTGTTCATCCTCAACTCATTGCCCAGGACTATTCCTGAAGATAGGCTTTTCCTTTATCCCTTTCTTTGAGGCCAGGGTATAGCTTGTATCACCCCTAATGTATCTTGGCTTAACAAGCTTAATTCTTCTGAAAAAGACAGAAGGTCAAAGCAAAGACTTAAGAAAAAGGCCTGTGTGGAAGGAATTCTTGATGCTTATAGGAGTGATTTAGCTGGCTGAACCTGGGATCCTTGGCCCCATGGTAGAGGGCAGCAGTGCAGGTTGCTTGGGTGGAAGCACAATTATATCAGCCTTAATTAAATGTATGAAACAAGTTGAATCTATAGTTCTAGCCTGTGGAGAAGATTGACCAAGTGACCTAGGGGTAGCATAATCAAGAAAATTTGAGAGGGATTTTTGTTAAGGGAGGGTAGGCAGTCTCCAAGAACTCTGAGCATCCTATGTATTCTTGTTCAATATTCAGTCTACAAGGCTGATCTGTTTGGAGATTTCTGAGCAATTTTTTTTTGCCTCACAATCTATTAAGTAGGTCAAGTTCATCAGAGTAGAACAACCTGTTTGCTCCCCAACATGAAAGAATCTACATACTCGTTTATCATCTGCTACACTGTTTGATGCACAGTAAAAATGTATTATGCCCTTGGTTCTCGTTTTGTCAGCTATAAAAACAAATTCACCATTTGTCTAGTCTCTATCTACTTCTACCACATTGTGCCAGATGTACTAGGGAGACAAGCAGGACATATGTCAGAGGCTGAGGTCTCTGCTGCCCGCTGTGCCACAAAGCCCTTTATCTCTGATCTAGACATCTTACATCTTCTGCCAGAATCCACATAATGGTGAAAGATTGACTTGCCAGCTTGCCAGCGGCATAAAAATAAATCTCAGAACTTATTTAATTCTTTTTTCCTTTTATTCATCTTTTTGGAGCAAGGTTTCACTATGTAATTTAGGCTGGCATTGAACTCACTTTGTAACACAGATTGGCCTCAAACTCCCAGCAACCCTCCTGCTTTAGGCTCCCAAGAGCTGGGATTACAGCTGTGCACCCCCACACCCAGCTTGTTTTCTTAACTCTTGAGAGACATATAGATATTTTAAATGCTACAAAATATATTCCATTTAGTCTCCTTTAATGATTAAACAAACTATAAATGCATCCTTGCAGTTTTATGGAAGAAGCAGTGTCTAGGATGAAGCTAGACTGACATGAGAATCAAGCATTATTGATACATATCAGGTCTTTTTTTTTTTTTTTTTTTTACAATTCTGTATGTGTTCATGTAATTCTAAAGATGTAAAATATTTTATACTTTCTTCACTAAATTTTTCATATCTGTTTTATATCTTGTTTATTATTCTCTCTGTATTATGTTTTTCAGTCTATATACTTCATGGGTAATCACTTCCTCTAAATTTTGATAGATCTGATTCTTACTTTCACATTTGTGTATGATTTATATACATTCTTAAAACAACCCAGTCAATATTGTGTGCCTATGTTGCATATTATAATATTTTATATGAATAACATAATTAAATGAGTTTGATTCAATATTTTTTTAAAAAATTAAATCTCCATAAATTATAATTTTTAATTGAATACTTACAGAAGTTTAGATATCAAAAATATAAAGGTAGAATTACAATCTTTTTTAGTCCCTTTGCTACAAATTGGGAATCAAAAAATGTACCAACTTTGAAATAATCCATGGGGGCTGGAGAGATGGCTCAGTGGTCTAAGGTACCTACTTAGAACAAGCTTGGCAAAGCATCAGGGACCGCGGTTCAATCCCCCAGCACCACATGCCAGCCAGCCCCGC
>NW_004524606.1:2299436-2329304 GCF_000260255.1 Octodon degus | reverse complement strand
TTTAAAAAAAAAATAAAAATAAAAAAAAGAAATAATCCATGAACCACCATTCAATAATTAATTAGGAAGAGAGAGAGGCATATTTAAAATAGTTCCAAAGTGTTCTGAAACATTTCTTAAAGTTAGCCTTTTTATGGTACAAAACAGTTCAGCTTCATAGGATTTTTGTTAAGCTTAGTCTTTGTTTGCTCTGTTCCCTTTGAAATTTTTATTCCTGTCAAGCCATTTATACCATTTGAGCAATCCCAGGTAGTGGCTTGACCTCACCAATACCAAAGGAAGATATTGTGTCACATTTTCCTCATTCCTCTTCAGCCCAATCATTAGTCTATGAAGTTAGGGTTCCTACAAAATATGACTGTGCATTCACCTCTAGTTTGCTACTGTGTTTGTTGTTTCATTTTTCACCACTTACTAAATGCAACTTCTATAGACTGTTTTCACCTACATATCATATTTCAGCTGAAGCATAGATGTGATGATTAATCTTGTAATCAGCTTGATTAGTAAAGAGCATTTGGCTGAGTGCTAGGAGTATCACCTTGGGCACTGCATCTGTTACCAGGACCCTACCTTCCTGACTTTCTCTATCTTTCTGCTGCTATCTACGAAGAGGAACAGCTTTCCTGTGCTCTTCTGCTTTGAGCTCTGTGCATACAGCCAATGGATCACGGACTGAAAACTCTGAAGTTGTAATCAAAATAAACTCTTGCTCTTTTAAATTGAATATGTCAGGTATTTTGTCATAGCATTGGAAAGTGTTTAATGCAAAGAACTTCTTTCCTTCTTTATAAGATTCTTTTGTTTACTATAAAGTTCTAAGGATACCTCCTTGGCAGTTTTATGCATCTCTCTTTGTCTTCATATTGTCTTTTAAATACTTGTTAACAAAAGTCTTCAATGGAAAATGATTTTCTTATTCCTACAATGCAATATCTGCTTTGGAAATGAATTTTCAGCACATAATTCATTTGTAATTAGAAAATTCCATAGAATTTTACATTGAAGTACATAAATATATTTATAATTTATTAAATTATAAAATATTTATGATTGCATGTATAAGTAACATGCAATCATAAATATTTATAATTGCATGTTATTTATAGGTAATGTTTTAAAAGTTTAGGAACATGTCAAATACAAGCAAACACATTGTCCAGTTAGGAATACAGCTTCAAGTAAGATCGACCTAGATTTCAATATCAGCATCGTTATTTTTTAGTGTATAAACATGGATAAGCTCCTTAACTCTTTTCATCTTGCATTATTCATCAAGGAAATGCAAATAGTACAAACTTTACACAGCTGGATGCCACAAAAACAGCATCTTACCTAGTTCCTGGCACTTACTTGTGAAAGATTAAATCAAAATGATTTAATTTGTGGTTGGTTTCTCCATTTATTTCACTCATATTATTATTCATTTGACTAATTCTCCACATTACAGTGTGAAATGCCTGCTAGCCAAACCGGAAAGAATTTTTACAAATGTGGATAATAAAAGAAAATGAATAGTTTTGAGATTAAGAAAAACAGGAAATGACATAATATAACCATCTTCATAATATAAGCATAAAAATATTTGATCAGAATTTTAGCAATAACTCACCCTTTTCAGTAAAGTGGAAGCCCTCCAGAACTAAAGAATTTTTTTGATTCCCAAAATACTTTGAAGTGACCTTCAGAATACTGAAATCACTCTCCTAAATATAAAATCTTTTAAAAAAAATAGAATACCCTAACATACGATGCACTGAAACACAGTAAAGCCCTATCACAAATTCTAGATTTTTGTAATCTTTTTAATTTTTTTACTTCAGTTCAAAGGTGAAATAAAATATTAGGCTTTTCTGTAGCCAGATCATCATTATTACTAACCCACAACCTAATCAGCATGATTCATTTTGCATTTCACATCAAGTTAAGTATTCATCTTGACCACTTTTCATTTTTATGCCACAATAACTTTATTTCTACATACACCTTGTTAGTAACGTATCTTAACAATTTGCATTTAAATTTCAATCCATCTTAAAAATGACTTCACATAACTAGTAAATATTTATTTTAGGTTCAGTCTTTAAATCCCACATTTTAAACTAATAAATAGGAGATAAAATAATTTAATTGAAGAACAAACATAGCATGGAAAGAGTAGAGCTACCAAACTTTACTCTTCTGCCATTGTGCTTGGAGTAAGCACTTAATAAATTGATATATTGAATTATTCCCAATGATTTCTTTTTCCTTTTTGCATTTCAATCATTTTGATTTAGTGTCAGCATGCAAAAACACAAAAGTTTGTGGATGAGTTTTTAAAATATTTATCATTAGACTGGACATGGTGGTACACTCCTGTAGTCCCAGTGCTTGGGAGGCTGAAAACAGGAGGATCACTACAAGTCTGATCTGTGTAAGGAGACCCTGTAGACCCTGTATTAAATACATTAAAAAAATTATCATCGTTTGTTATAATAATTGCCCATTTAATTCAGTTTTTGTTTCATGACTTACAAAATATTTATTTTATAATTTACCAGAACACATAGGACATGAAGACTAGATTATTTATTAAAAATAACTTATACTTTTGGGCCAGCTGAATAGCTCAGCAGATTAAAGTGCCTGCTTAGGCAGATGCAGCAGCTAGGGTTTGATCCCTGGGGTGCTGTGCTGGACCCGCCCCCAGGACATGCTGAGATGGTGATTGAGACTGGGCATGGTGGTGTGCTCCTATAATCCCAGCTCTTGGGAGGCTAAACACAGGCGGATCACTATGGGTATGAGCTATGTAGTGAGATCCTGTAGACTCGTTAGACCCTGTACTAAAAGAAAGAAGAAGAAGAAGAAGAAGAAGAAGAAGAAGAAGAAGAAGAAGAAGAAGAAGAAGAAGAAGAAGAAGAATAAGAGAAAAAAAATTAAAATAACTTATCTTCATAGGAAAAATCCATTAATGATTGACATTTTTAAATTATTTATTTATATAATATTCAGAAGTTAAGAAATTTACAAGTTTTCTTCCTCTGTGCATTGGAAATTATATCCTATATAACTCTGAGCACCAAGAAGTTACTAGTTTCTATTGCTCTTAGTTATTTCTTTAGTAGTTTTCTTTTTATTGTTATTTTCAACAGTGAGCTTAGGTTATATGAGGTTAGGTTTAGAGTCCTTCATATAGCATTGCATTTCCTATTGGAAAGTGTCTACATTAATTTTAAAATTTATAATCTGTACATTATTTGTACTCAATCCAATTTAGGCTGGAAATTTCTTCTTACTCCAAAAACAGGATGTTTTGTTTTGTCTTATTTTGTTGTCATTTTTGTCCTTGTAGAAGCAACTAAAACACAGTCTAGTCTACATGTAAACATTTTAATAGTAAGTTTTCCCCAGCTGGAGGACAGGGAGAATCTAAATTAAGTGTCTTTTAGGCACTGACACTAATGTCACTTGTTCATTGACTCTGTCTTAATTTTCATATTTAAAAATCACAACCCGCTCTCTAAGTCCATCTTTCTCTGTTGTTATTTACACTTAAAACTTGCCATTTGCAAGTGTACTATACATTTTTTAAAATGTATTATTGGAATGCAAGCCCCATGAGAAAGAGGACATTTGAAAATGTTGGTCAAGGATAAATCTCAAGCGCAGAGAACAGCCTGATGCCTGAGCAAGACTTATTGTATTAAGCAGTGACGTACCAGGCAGGGTGTGGAGGGCAGGTTACGCACTCAGGAGGAAATGGAAGGGTTCAAGCACCCACATTCAGAGCAGAGTCAGAAATGTGATGGATCAGTGGGTGGAACCAAGCAGGAAATGAGACTCTCATTGTAAGTATGGTGATGGCTCTAGTGACAAAGTAGGTTTTGAGTTATCCAAAATATAGAAGAGGGGATAGTGGATTCCAACATGATGAAAACACTTACCTGGTTATACTGTGGGGTCTCTATCATCTATTTCCTCATGAGGTATTGTTTTTTTCCCCAATAGATTGCTAGGAATTGCCTTAAAATTTCATGAGTATTTTCTGAATATGAAGTTACTGAAATTCATAGGTGCATATCTACAATATTCACAGATTCAACATCTTATGCATTCATCCTTCTCAAAGCACACACACACGCATGCACGCACACACACACACACACACACACACTGAACATGCACACACACACACATGTGCAGTCTGTTCCCCAGCTATAATACTCTTTCCCACTATGATGCCAAATGTAAGACATATGGTTTAATTTTAAAAGATTCCTACACAAAAGGTTCAATACTTTAAATATGCCAACTTTTCCCAAATAGATCTAAAATTCAGTGCAATCTTAATCAAAATCTCTGAATTTCTTTTACTTTTCTTTTCCTTTTGGAGAACTTGTCAAATTGATTCCCAGTCCATCTGGAACAAAAACCCTGCAAGAACATCCAAGACTATTCTGAAAAAATAACAAGATTAATAATAGAAAACTAGTCTTACTTTGTATCAAAACATATGAAGTTTCAATAATTAACAAGTGTGGCTTGGGTGCAGATATTCATTATTGAAAAAATATAGAGAACCCACATATATTGCACTCTAAGATTTAGGATAAATGAATTATGTTTGTTGCAACTTCATTATTTTCCTTATAATATATATTTTGTTTTTCTGCTCTTCACTTATTTTGCTAAGCATGATGTCTTCAAGGTTTATCTATATTGTGGTGTCTTGTATAATTAATATATTTTAAAAAGTTAACTAGTACTGAATTGCATATATGAATTATACTTTTTATCCATCCACCTATGGACCCATTTTCCATGTTGGCTACTATGAATAGTATAGAAGGAGGCTGCCAGAAGGGACAGAAATGAGCCATTAAACAGGTTTAAAATTGGAACATAATTAAGCTCTAAATATACACTGTACAACATTTTTCCTATCAGTAACATTGTATTCTACTCTTAAATATTTGTTATGTGAGTATATTTCAAGCATTTTTATCACAACAGGCATAAAATAATAAGATACTAATAATTAAAAGCAGAGACTACCTAAATAGGCAACCTAGAGAGAATGGTAAAATGAATCATTGTATATTCCATAAATTATAGTACACACACACGACTGTGTACAACATTAACTTTCAGATACAAAATAAGTTATGGCAAGATATATTATATTTGTAGACATTTTCTCATTTTGTGAAATAGGCACATTTAAACAGTAAACTTGACAAACTCAAATGTTTTACATCTGTGTATGACCATAGCTAAAATCACCAGCTAGCACTCTAATTTGTAAACAGAGAGGGAAGATTTCAATTAAGGTGCTCTAAATCATTGGAGATTTTCAATGAAGAACAAATTTTACATGCCACTTTTGTAATTAAATAAATATATATAATATATGTAATATTACATATATAATATATTGTATGATATATATATATATATATATATATATATATATATTAGTGTCTGTAATTTGTAAAAACACATCTATCATTTAATTTAAGGCCCACCCAACTTTATGAGATACAATAAAATATGAATACCTAAATTTTCCAGATATTAAAAATATCAAAAGCTGTTCTAATGCAACTACAATGCTTCGGATCAAGAAAGTAAGAGTGGACTTGGGCTGGTGAGATGGCTCAGCGGTCTAAAGCACCTACTTGGAACAAGCTTAGCAAAGCACAGGGACCGCGGTTCAATCCCCCAGCACCACATGCCAGCCAGCCCCGCCCCCTGGTGGGCTGAGCTGGCCACACACACACACACACACACACACACAAATAAATAAAAATTTTTTTAAAAAAGAGTGGACTGCATTTGAAAAGCACCTTGTGCATTAGGGTGGACATAGTGTGTCTTGGTAAGGATCCACAACATGAACACGTGATGGCTTTTTATTTTTTTAGAGGCCAGAACTGTCAAGAACTAATTTGAACCTCTTTTGCCTCCCATACCATGAAAAAGTGAGCCCCTTGCTAACAGTTATTTCCCAAACAAAGTGAGAATGGATGGAGTAAGTCTAAAATAAAATTTGCTGGCTTATCCATCTATAGCCAATGGTGGTAAAACTGGTGCTTATAAAACCCTTTCTAGCCTTAGAAGATTATTTCACATTATTGAACTTTATAGTTTGTTCTAAAAAAAGTATTCTCTGCCTCAAGCACTTTTCTAAATTTAAAGTAGCAAGCAGTAGTAAAACTAACAAGGAAATCAGCTGGGAACTTATGCAGCCTATTTTAAATGCTGTCTGCATCATGCTCTTGACTGTTGTGCAGTGTCATTTCTTCATAATAATCATCACAAATGAATTATTAAAGCATGATTTCAGTTCTATGACAGAAATTAATAAGCAATATAGACTGCTGTGTTATCTTTTCATATGCTGAATGCTTTGCCTGCATCTGATGGATATCTATGATTCAGGATCTTCGTCTCAACGATGACCAGATGATGCTAGCTCGCTTAGTAGGATGGTTACATTTTAAGAACCACAGAGAGAGTACTACTCCTCCATAAAGGAGAGCAAACTTGAGTCATTTATAGGAACATAGAAGCACTTTTAGATCATAATTTTAAGTGAAATGAATCAGAAATGTGCATTTAAATATCACAAGCTTTCTCTTACATGATAAATCCAAAACATAAACATAAGAGCAAAATAAAAGGTCAATAATAGGAAATAGGGGCATAGAATTTTTTTTAAAAAGAGAAAGAGACCAAAAGATAGAGGAAGGGGTGTGTGTATGGGAAAGGGGATGAGCAAAAATTAAGACCATTAGATGCATGTACTAACTCCCATGATGAATGTGATCTTCATGTACTTCAAACATGTAATATTAAAAATAAATTTTTCAATACATAAAAAATTATATCAGGGCCAGCCAGATAGCTCGGCAGACTAAGGCACCTGCTTAGGCAGACACAAGGGCCAGGGGTTGGATCCCCGACCTGCCTTGCTGTCTCTGCCCCCAGGGTGCACTGCGATTGTGATTGAGGCTGGGTATGGTGGCACGTGTCTGCAACCTCAGCACTTGGGAGGCTTAAAAACAGGAAGGATCACTACAAGTCAGATCTGTGTAGTGAGACCCTGTAGACTCTGTACTAAATTCATTAAAGAAAAATTATATCAATGTCTCAGTAAAATCACTGAATGAAAATGATAAAGCCACTTACTTGGGATTCTTAAACATTATCTGCACAACATAACTGGAAACACTACACTTTTATACTTTGTGCAGATAAACTTTATATTCATAAAACTCTACAGAAGTCCTTGAATGTTTACCTAGTTAATCATATTTTGTTTTCTGATTGGATTTTTTTCAATGACATTCTCAGTTGAGTCCCTCTGTTGTATAAATAAATCTCCTACCTTAAAGGTAGACACTTAGATTGTTCCATTCATCAGATCAGCCTCACATAATTATGTAATTTAGCACTGTCAGACAACATTCATCATAGTCTTTAAACCATTACCCATCATTTATTTGCAATAGCTGGAAAAAGGCCAGTGAAAAAAATCTGCAATCTAGTTTAAAAACAAACAGAGAAAAAAAAAACAAACATGGCTCAAGTTTTGTGGACTAGTCTAAGGATATTTGAAAGGATTCATTTCTTGATGAGTTACACTTACTGTCATTCAAACTCTACAAGGGAAATCCAATTCCTCAAAATCCAATTTCCCAAGTAGAAATCCAATTCTCCAAGTCTTTCCTTACTGTGTAATGATTCTTTGCACTGTAAACTGATTTAACAGAGGTCTAAAATGGAAGGTACCTCACAGAGACACTAAAAAACAAAAGCAATGTATTCCGTTATAGGTCAAAAGAGGCCTGATTTTCAAGAGTGAGGAAGAAAACAACTACCACTCATGTTTCGTCTTTACAATTAACTAGATGATCAGTATGAGACATTGAAAACAAAGGTTAACAAAGCAAAATGAAACTCACTTTTCTGTGGAAGCAATACATGTTAAAAATCAAAAGAAAGAGAAAGAACCAGTTTGTTGTATAATAAGTAGTGATTGCAGTACATGGTTTCCAGCCTCCTGCAAATGTATGGAGAAGGGATGGGTAGACAAAGGGTGGCTACTAGCTATAGGGGTGCAGGTGGACAGAAGTAATTTGTAATGTTCCATAGTACAGCAGGCTAACTACAGATGACAATAATTCATTGACTATTTCAGAATAGTTAAGAGGATTTTCAATGGCCTCTAAAGATAAAAAAGACTTATCTCTCAGTCAAATCTTATCCTGATTGGATCATTATACACTCAATACAAGTATAAAAATGTTGTACTACAACATTTATATACTACAACATATATATATATATATATATATATATAAATATGGACAGTTAGTATATGAAAATTAAGTATAAAAATGTATTCAAAGTTTTTAAAAATAGAATCATTAGATTGACTCAAGAATGTTGAATAAATCATAAACCAATAAAAGTTTTAATAAGCTAAAAATCTTAAAGTCTCAAATGAAAATTTTTTTTTTTTTTTTTTTTTTTTTAGAGATAATGTTTATTTTCTTTTTTTTTTTTTTTTTTTTTTTTTTTTGCGGAACCGGGGACTGAACTCAGGTCCTTGCGCTTGCCAGGGAAGCGCTTATTCCACTGAGCCATCTCCCAGCCCCTGAAAATGTTTTTTATGAAGACAGTTACACAAAAAAGATATTTGGGTGGTTAAAATATCTGAAACAAAAACATATAATAATGTTATTAGATTGGAATATTTAAATAAGTATAGGAAATTAATGTCAGGTCGTCAATGCTCACTAAATAAAAATTTCCTACAAGGCACAATATATCCATTTATAATACATATATAAGTGTAGAAAATACTGAAGGCATTCAAATATAATTTCAGGTCCAGGAGAAAATTTAGATTGACATTTATCTTTCAAAATGAGAGTTATTCATTTATAGTCCTCAGCTTTATAAGACATATACATTTTATTCTATTTTATTTTTAGAAACATTTTATTCTAAAGAGAAAATAATTTCAAAAGAATAGAATAAGAGAGTAACAGTGGTTAATACACTGAGTATTTTTCATCTTTAAAATGTATCATAATTTTGCACCAAACTTATTTAAAGATGCAACAAACATCAACATGTTTCTTTAAGGCATAAATATCAATAATTAAAACAGAAATAGATGCATCATAGATAAAATCAACACATATTTTAATTCTATGAATCTAAACTAGTAAAGATTCATCTTATCAATCAAAATTATTTCCTAAGGAACATTCTTTCATGCTAAGGAATGTGTGTGTCATTGTTCAATAAAGCTTATTTGTTTGCTAAACTTGAAATACAGACTGTATATAGACAATAAAAGGAAATTATGGTTGATTGAAACTTTGATTATCCAAAATGGCAGTTTAGTTCAGATTACTCCAAGATATTTATGTGTAGGGGAACATTTTATTTTTCTTTTTTCTGATTTATTTATTAGTACATATTTGTGGAATGTAATGGCTACACTCCTTGTGTGGAGCTGGTCTGCATATAAGCCAAGTCTTAAATACCTTTTTCATGTCTTCCCCTTTTTCTGTTCTGTTGGTCTCCTTCCCTTTTGCAAAAGATCTAGCTCCCTATTTCTTATGATATATGTCTAACACTGCTCTTTATTTATGCTTTGGGTTTCTCATATAAGAGAAAACATGCAGTATTTAAACATGGGTGTCACATTTCTTTCACTTAATATTACGGTCTGAAACTGTTACAAAAGGAATAATCTTCCTCGATGTCTCCCTAATATCATGTGTAACACATCTTCCTTAGCATTACAGAACTGCGTTCTTCACCTCATTATTAGCTTCCTGATGGTTTGCAATGTTTTCTTATATGCTGTTTAATATCCAATTATACAATGCCTGCAGTACAGAGTTGGACATCAGGAAAGAAATTGTTACTTGATAGGAAGAGTAGTAGTACAGGACCCTTTTTATGGATAGTCAATAATAATTTTTCACTACTATTTATTGAAAACCTACTATGTGAAAAACTATGTATAAACATATTTTAAAATTTATTAAGTATTAAATTACTTGTGATTGATAATAATGCAGAGCTAGAAAAATCATTTAATATTCAACAGTATTTAGTGCTTCACATAAATAAAAATATTCATTAAAAAAACACCCCCACTTGAGTATAAATAAGATTCATTATGACTTTAAGGCAATGTGCCATTTGGTAGGTTAATACCCTTTGCTGGAGAAATGAAGAGAGAATTTTTCTGTGAGCGCCCATCTAGATATATTTATTCCTGGATCGCTCTCTCCTCCACTCAGTCATCCCGCAACATATTGCACATTGCTCTAACTTGGAGCAAGTGCCAACCTCAAAATTCAATTTGGAAAACCTTAAAAATAGACTGAACATATCATGACAAATCAAACATTTTGAAATAACACTGTTGGCAAGGTAGTTTTTACTTAGAATTGAAAATGTTAACATTTTGCTAGGTGAATTATTTTACTTGGCATATATATTTTAAAGAACATTGAAAGGAAATACTGAATAAGGAAAGTTTCTAAAAAAATCCAACCTGTTAAAGGAAATAAAATATCAAAGAGAGATGGCAATAAAATATATATTCTCTTATCATTCAAAAATTTGATCTGAACAGCTTCTTAATAATAAAGCAATGGAAATTCTTGCTCAATAGCCCCAGACATAAAATCATAGAACACATTAATCGTAGGCTTCCAATTAGA
The DNA here is from genome assembly GCF_000260255.1 of Octodon degus. Classification (NCBI taxonomy): domain Eukaryota; kingdom Metazoa; phylum Chordata; class Mammalia; order Rodentia; family Octodontidae; genus Octodon; species Octodon degus. Next base: position 2,318,562 of record NW_004524606.1, on the reverse strand, counting down.
TTTGAAATGTCAGCTTGCAGTTCAGCAAAGCCAAACTTTCCTTAGAGATTGGCTTTGAGGAGTTTCCAGACACCTCCACTTTGCAATGCTGAAAGTGAACACATTACAGTCCCTGAAAATAGCAAGGAATTTGCTTCAGGGGGAAAAATTACCATAATGTTTGGGCTCAAACTCTGCAACACAATGCCTAGAGGCATTAAACCCAATTACATATATTCAATCCACAGCCATTTCTTTTGATACTATTCACTCATTTACTCATTCAACCATTAGATACTTATTAAGTGCCAGGCTCCTTGTACTGCTGATAGAGCTTAGAAAGATACATATTAAAGGGTTGTCCCTGTTTCTGAAAGCTTAAATTCTAGTTCCCTCCCCCGTGTGTATGTATACAAATGATTTCTGGAAGCAAATATTTGTACAATCTAAAATTTTAGAGGCTATTCTGTGTTAAGCTACAGCTTGATGAAAACATGTTTGAACATATTACATGTTGGAATATTAAAAAATGATTGAAGGTCATACAACTATTTTGTACTAAATCAATCATGCTTTCTTTCTTTCTTTCTTTCTTTCTTTTTTTTTTTTTTGGTGGAACCAGGGATTGAACTCAGATCTTTGCACTTGCCAGGGAAGCACTTATTCCACTGAGCCATCTCCCCGGCCCCTCAATCATGCTTGCTAATACACTATAGTCCTATAATCATTATTGACAAGAAAAGATGCTAAAAGCGAAGTATTCATATAAGTATAGACTATGATTTTCAGTTTTCATTCGTTTGGATAAATATCCTCAATCTCTATATTTCATTATAAATTCATAAGCATGGGGTTAAGAAACAGTCTGATATCAGAGTTTAGGCAATTGTCTTTGATTATGCAAAAAAAAGCAGAGAAGCAGAGAGTGGCAATTATTGAATTAGCTCAATGAAAGCATAATATGAAGTAAAAATTTACCAATATAATAAAATTTTTATAATCCAAACTTGCATTTTCAATAACTCAATTATTTTCCCAATATCTTCAAGTTGTTTTTCAAAAGCTATCATTTGAATCTTTACAAACTGTACTACGTTTTGAGTAAAAAGCTTGGATAAGCTTGCTATAGTTTAGATAGTTAATGTCTCCAAAGGTATTTATGTTAAAAGTGTGGTCTGCAGGATGGCTCTGTATAGTAGGGGCTTTAGGTCACTGCAATATGCAATTGAAAGGGACTGGTAGACCGTTTCCTACCCTCTTCCTTTGCTCATGGGATTATGATATGTCGTGTGTGTTTGTGCCTGCGCACACTCCCTGCCTTTGCCATCTGGCACCTCCCCCAGAAGCACATAGAAATGAGTATGTATCGATTTGGGGCTGGAGGCTCCAAAACCATGACCCCAAATAAACCTCTGCTCTTCTAGTTTAATTACTGCATGTATTTCATTACAGAGTCAGAAAGCTAACACATAGCCTGTGGCCTATTTATTCTTTGGAAAATCTGACCTCCTCAGAAGTATTTTTTTTGCTTTTTAGTGCAACTCTATGATTTTATTTCATATAAAACTGCTTTAGAATTTTTAAAATTCACTTTAGAAAATTTGTGCTAGAAGTATATGGTGAAATTTCCCTCTTTTTCTACCTCTATAATTCCTAACTAAAATGATGAGAAGTAGCTTTATTCAGAAAACATTTTCCTAAGAGGGAATTTATATTCATAATTTTAAGTTAAATATTCATGCTCTAAAAATACACAAATAAATAAGCATCAGTGAATTAGAGAGATATAAACAAGGTGAAACATTTTGTGATGCCTAAAGCATTTAGCCTTGGCTATGACTAAAATAATGATTTTCTAGTTAAATGAAATCCTGTGTGTCGAATTTACTAGTGATAGAATAAGCCACCTATGTTTCTACTATTGGTCTTTTCTTGAAATTTTACCCTACCCAGGTGTGATGGTGATGGTGAGATCCAGGGGCAGGACCACTCACACCTGAACAGGCATATAAGCTAAGAAGGCAGCCTATCACATACCATGGATTCTGAAATAAGCCAGAGGACTCTGAGATCAGACAGACAGAAGCATTCCCATAATTGCCCCCACCCCAGCAATCCAGAGTTAGGTGCAATTTACACATGCAGTAGGCTATGGTATCAAGGGAAGAGCCCTGAATTTAGAGCATCCTCTCCTTTTAGCAGAAGCACCAAGCAAGCCTCTGTTCTGCCCACTGGAGGGCCAAGAATAGCTCAGAACTACATGATGCTCACCTCAGATGCACTGCCTCACTTCTCAGAATTACCTACTGTAGTTTTTAATCCTGAGAAGGAGCAGGTAAATAACTAAGTGGCAACTTGTCATTTTGGCATATTGAAGAAGAGATGCAAGACAGCAAGTAGATCATCACTGCTTCCCAGTAGATCTGAATACTGCTTTGTATCCAGTGAAGTTGGGGGAGTCATGTGCTCAGAGATAAAAATATAAGACAGTTAAAAAGTAAAGTGCTCACTTCTATTTCTGTTTTACCTCTCAATGACTCTAAATGAGAAGAGAGACCCTCATTTATTTTGCTGTCTAATGCAATGTTGAGTTTAACCTAAAATCTGACCCAACATAGGACTTGCATATATTTTCCTTGCATGAATACATGAATTCTTTTAGCTGGTCCACTTGTCACATCCTACGCACATACACTACTGATTAACCACTGGGAACTGGCTATTTTCTGCTTAGATCACAACCTGTGGGTATATATAATGTTGGCCTCTCCCTGTACATGAAAACTAGTGGCTCTCTAGTCTCTGTTTCAATGCTCTAGTATCCAAATCCTTGTTTGAAATTTCCTAAGCTTCTTATACATCAGAACTTTTGACCCAACACATTCTTTCTGTTCTCTATAGTCAGGGAGTTTCACCCCATGCTTTACCAGTTCCTACACTATCTCTTTTGGTTGAAAGATTAGATTTTTGCATCTATATGCTTGGTTCCAAAATCTGACCTAGCCATCCTGAGTCCACTGTGAGCTGATTTTGTAACCACTGACTCACATCCTTGAAATGGCAATAACAGAATCCAACTCATGGGCTTTAAATGAGGCAATCAGTTTGTAGAATTGGCTGGACAGAAGCCTCCAACAAGAGATATGAAACTATTTTCTAAGGCACTAAAGCTTTTTAAAAAATCAACTTTGGAGCCCTTTTTTTTGAGATTTTTAGACATATACTTTAGCTTTCTAATCACTTAAAAATTAATGAATAGTTCTAATGAACAACAAGCTAATAAAACTATCCAGATCAATTAAAATTTAACAATTCCCTAACTCAACAACACTACCAAGTCCACTGGCCACAGCATGTGTGGGGCGAGAGATACTCTGTCTTCCTTGTGTTCTTTCTTCCTTCTGTAAACTTGAGTCCTGTACTCTATCCACAGCCTTTCATGTAAAAATTTGAAGAATGGATTTCAATGGGACGATAACATCAGCTTTATGTAACTGTGATTGCTGAAGCCAAAACTTTGGTAACCTGAATCCTTTACAGAGTTATACAAAGATCACACTTTCTCCTTGCTGGATCACTCCCTCCCAATTCCTTGATGAAAGGACTAAGCCTCTTTGGAATCATCTCAGGTGACCTCAGCTCTGGCTGTTCACGCCATAATTGTTTCCTCTTTCTGCAAGAACCGTCATATCCATGGAGGGTTTACGGATATTAAAAAAAAAAAAAAAAAAAACAGGGACAAAGACCAAAAAAAAAAAATCAAAAAAAAAAAAAAAAAAAAAAAAGAACATTTTTACATCTTAGGGCAGCCTACACTCAATAAATCTGTTCAATTTTTTTTAAGTAAGGGCAATCATCTCAAAGTATTGAATAGGCAACTACAGTGAGAAATGAGAGACGAAGAGAATAAATGTAAACTTAAGCATCATTTTATCAGTTTACTCATTAATCATACATTTTAAGTTCTCACAGTAACTCCAGGGTGTCAGAGTTATGATAAATATGTAATAAAAATGAAAAGCCAGCCAAATAGCTCAGTGGATCAAAGAGCCTGCAAGCAGGCACAGGGGGAGGGGGTTCCATCCCCAGGCCTGCTGTGTCAGTTCCACCCCCGGGATGTGCTGAGCAACTGAGACTGGGCGTGGTGGGGCAGGCCTGTAATCCCAGCTCTTGGGAGATGTAAACAGGAGGATCACTATGAGTCCAATCTAGTAGTGACACCCTGAACACCCTGGAGACCCTACCTTAAAAAAATAAATAAATAAACTTAAAAGGAAAAAAAGAATATTGAAAGCAAAGGGAGAATATAGCTAAAATGCTCACAACAATTATAATTAGGAAATCATCAGAAGTGTCAGAAGAAGGTCCAGGTTATGTTTAGAGTCTGTCACTCTACTTCTTTAGTGATTCAATTGGTAGAGTAAGATTTAATAAAGTTAAAGTTTCTTCTACACATCGCTGCATTACCTGTGATAGAAATTATTTTAAAATTATTTTAGGATACTCTTAATTATTTATGTTTCTTTGAATAATTAAGTCAACCTGTCTTCAGAGCTGTGACATTTTGGAGGCCTCCTGTTAAAATAGTATCTAGTATTTATTTGCTTGTCTGAAAGACTCTAGGGCCAGCATCACACTCTACAGGACCAATAACAATTATGAAGCTTCACACATTTACTTTCTTTTTCTTTTCCACAAGTAATACATCTACTGCTTATTATCAATAAGACGTGGTGTAATGTTATTTCTGTGATTTTTTTCAAACATTATAGAGCAGTCTTAATAAAATTTTTATCAGAGTACTTTGATAACATTAATGTTCATTTTATATTATTTTGCTCTAATCTGTGTTCCAAACATTTATTTTCCTTATTGTAGTCTCTTTAAACTTTCTTCATATCACTACTATTTGTGTTTGAGAACCTAAGGACTTTTGAATTTGGTTGTCTTAATAACAAACTTGTGTAACAAATGTGTATTTTTGAATGTCAAAAATGATTTTTAGATTCTATATGACTACATGTAATACTTGGATTAAAAATGTGTGTGTGTGTGTGTGTGTGTGTGTGTGTGTGTGTGTGATGACAGTACTATTAGGAAAATTGTAGTTATATGCAATAATGGCACAATAATTGGAAAACAACTATAGTTTCTGAGCTCCTTAGTTTCCCTGGCTGCTAATAAAGCCTTCCATAAAACAAACTTATACAATTTGTACTCTTAGATAAAGTAAATTTCCTTAGTATTTCCCTCATATAAAATTCCCAAGATATTCCAAGCAACAAAGTAAATTCAAAGAGGCAGTAGGTTTAATTTCCCCTGGGTTCACTGTGTCTTCACATTAAGTTTAGCCTGATTACTACCAGGCCCTAGGTACCTTATGGGCTTGTTGGTGAGAAACAAATCTAATACTTAAAAATTTCTAAGTGTTTTCTTCCTACAATGTTATATGGCTAAGAAAGTTATTTGTCATCAAATGTTTGTACCTTCAACAAATTGTGAGTCATGAAATCAATATAACACAGAAACCTGTAACACAAGCTAGTACACACACCTGAAAACGTTTTTCACCATCTGGTCAGGTCTCTCACATCCTAAGACCAACCTCCAGAACAAGAGTCTTAAACTGATCTGAATCCAGAGAAGGTGCCACAGCTTAGCTTTGGCCCCATCTTATTCGCCCAATGACAAATATGGGGTAACCCTTTGTCTAGTGAATTTTCACTCTGGCATACAGAACACTGTTTCAGTTCCTGAAAATTATCACTTCAAATATCTTTTATTTGGAATTTTCAAATTTAGTTGGAAAAAACTTGAAGTCGCATACTGATATTATTTTATGCATCTCAAATCTGTAAAATATTATTGGCTGAAAACAAAAATATAATTCCACTAACCATCTAAAACCTAGGAAGAATATGTGACAATGTACAACAAATATGGCAATCAAGCCTCTTCACTGTAGTCCACACTAAGCTCGAGGTGTGCTTTTATTTTTATTTTTTCCCTCTTTTTTCTTGTACAAGCTAATCTGCAGAGCCTATTTTCCTCCTGTACTTCTACTTTTCTTTCCTACCTTTAATAAATGTGTAATTTTGGCACTGTTAATAAAAATGAAATAAATACTAATAGTCCTCTCAGAATTTCACATACATACTTACTTAAATGTCTGTTGTTACTATCAGGCAAGCAGAACTGAGTTTTGAGGTAATAAGATGAAATGACAAAACAAGCATTTAGGTGACACTAGCTCAGCTATTGGGCTCATATTTAAGGAATCCCTATGGATCATAAAGCAAATAGATATGATAATTTTCAATAATCTTTGCTAGTTGCTTTATTGTAACTTCTTAATGTTTCCAGTTCATAGGCTACCTATTTTTTTAATATTCTATTTTTTTTATTTATGAAAGAGAGAGAGAGAGAGAGAGAGAGAGAGAGAGAGAGAGAGAGAGAGTGGTGTGTGTGTGTGGCCAGCTCAGCCCACCAGGGGGCGGGGCTGGCTGGCATGTGGTGCTGGGGGATTGAACCGCGGTCCCTGATGCCTTGCCAAGCTTGTTCTAAGTAGGTGCTTTAGACCACTGAGCCATCTCTCCAGCCCAGGCTACCTATTTTGGATGAACTATATTCATGTAGACTATATTTTACTTACATATTAATAAAGAATCTAGTTATCTGTGTTTCTTTGAATAATTAGGCCATTTAGAGCTAATCGTCTCATTTTTTGTGTCTTAAATATGAGCGGCCTCCAATGCTCTGAGAAGAGAAGAGATACAGGGACAGTTTTCATGAATTCTGGGGCAATACAGGCCACTCCATTTCCAGTTTTCCAAACTAAAGAAATGAGTGTGAATGGATACGCATGTGCCTTTCTCAACACATTTCTCTTGTGTCAAGGAGCTTCTGACCAATTAATTAAAATAAGTATATTCTGGATTCCATTATAAGGAAGACTGAGACAGTTGCCATGAAAATATTGCTGAATCTCTTTTTAGTTGGAATACCTGCTATGGCTGCCAACTGATGTGCAGGTTTCCAAAAGGTGGAAACTGGAAAATTGAGTTATAGTTAGAGGAAAAATTATGGGAAAACATTTGTGTGCAAAAGGATACAGGTTAGGCTTGGGAATCTGAGCTGTGTAGGTTGAATGCAATAAGGCTGGTCAACTAATCTACACATAAATTCACCTAGATATGGCTTTTACAATTGTTAGCTACTAATTGTTGTGAAAATATGATTTTGAAATGCTTGAGAACACAGATAGAACCCAGAAGGAGGTAACAGGCGCCGTTGCGATGCTAGGAGCTGTAACATTCATGCTCTGGTCCTGGTCCCATAAGGTTTAGGAAAGGTGATCAAGATCATTGTTCTGGGATCTGAGTGGAGCAACTTTCAGAGCTGAGACAATTCTGCATGAAGAGCAACTCCATACAAGAATACTGAAATTCTGGGGCCAGGGAGATAGCTCAGTAGAACAAGTGCTTGCCTGGCAAACGCAGTATATTGAGTTCGAACCACAGTAAAAAAAAAAAAAATACTGAAATTCCACCATACACTTCATTTAAAGAGAAGGTTAATAGGGCAATAGAAATATTAAAAATCATTTTTTCCAAAGAAAACACTAGGCGAAATAGTCATTAGAATGGAGGTGCAAAAAGAAAAGAAAGCAATGCAATGCCAACAAAATATTTCTTTCTTTTCAATACAACTTTAAAACTATTTTTTAAGTTGACATATATTCCTTTTCTGTAATGGCAGATCAAAGCACATTGCAAGAGTCCAGCAAACAATGTCAACCATTATTACCCATTAATAGCATGTTCACACTTGTTCTCTCCAGCTTCTTCTAAATTATACAATAAACTAAAATTTGAAATAACAAACTAACACTTTTTGGCTTATATTCACAAACATAGTTACCTCAGTCTTCTGCTTCGCCTGTACAGTTAGCTATTACTCTCAGTTAATCCATAGCTATTTCAATAATTCATTTGTTCTTCAGTGAAAAATACAATAAAATTTTGTTTGGCTTTTGACAACTACTGTACTAAGTAAAGAGGTATATATCATTTTTTTGACATTTTTCAGTTAACTAAAATTATTTTTATGATAACACCTTTACTAATCATGCATACTAAGCCATGATACCTTCAGAAACCATTTTAATTTAATTTCAACTTAACATGAAGAATGACATTTCATTCTTTATGCATAGTTTCCTATTGTCAATTGTTAGTTATATTGCTTTGGTATATAGAACCATTAATTCTAAAAACAATGAAATAATTTCTCACATATGTTGCCTAATGCTCCACAGACAAGTGACACATTTACAAATTGAGCCCTTATTTTTCCAGATCATGGCTCACATTCAAATGGGTTCTTATGGATATACACAGGGAAGCTGTTATAATTTCTTTCCACAGTCCTCAAAAGAAGGAGGGAAAAGTTCATCAGAAATTAATTGAGGTAAAAGCAGAACACTAAATTATTCATTTTAGAACTATATAAATTTGGTGAAAATGCTAACCTAAATGTTTCCATAGGATTTGGAATCCTTTACAATATCTTCAGCAAGCGCATAATGATTATATCATAACCAATCCATTTCCTAAGGAGATGAAATTTGTATCATAATAGTAATCCTAGAAGATAGATAGGCTTTTAGTTTCAAGATCAAAGCATTAAAAAGAGTGTATGACATTTCTGGGTTGGTTGAGCCATGCAGTCATGGGTCTGAAATTTATTTGCTGCAAAAATGACAATTACAGGGTAAATTTTCTACCACACTCCCAATTCATATGTTGGAGCACTAATGCCCAGTATATCAAAATATAACTGAATATGGAAGTATTACCACTACATAGGAAATTAAACTAAAATAAGGCTGTGGGGAGTAGGTTTTAATCTAATGTCCTTACAGGAAGAGAAAATTTAGACAAGGGGAAAACCCAGGCTATGTTGCACACAGAAAAATTAAAGTGGGACAGAATAAGAAGGTGGCATCCACATGGTAGGGAGAAAGGGCTCAGAAGAAAGCAAACCTGCCCAACATTTGTTCCTTGGATTGGAAGATTCCTGAGTTGTGGCAGCTATATTCCTGCTGTTGACCACAACCAGTTTGAAGATCTTTTTGATGGCAACTTTGTGAAGTCAAAAGAACTTTACCACGTATCTTTGTTATTTACATAAATGCATATATTTTATTTAGCCATTATATATTCTACATGAAACAACAATTTATAGAAGCCTTATGTGGAAAAATATTTTACATGCACACTGCTGCATGTCTTCTCTGCTCTATAGGACGTTTAGACCACAGGTAAGTAAAACCCACCTTCCTCCTCCCCTAGTCTTCCTCCAGTGCTCCCTGCTCCTCCTTCTTTTCCTCTATTACTATCATCACCATCACCATATAATCTTTTATTGAGAACATAGTATGTGGTGGATACTGTTCTAAATGATCTACATATTAAAATATTCGGTTCTTACAGTGATTCTACATGGTATGTACGATTAGTGTGATCACTTTATCAGTTAGTAAACAATAGAGCAGTTAAGTAAGTTGGCCAAAATCACAGAAATAAGACATAAATTTACTGTGCACAACCCACCCTGGCAGTACTTTTTAACCATTATGTTATGGAGTGTTCAAGACACTATGCCAAAGTTTAGAAGTTTAAACTCTCTTTCATTTTAGCTCAGTTGCTTTCCTAGGATAACGTGGGTCTTTGCTACAAGAGCTGTGTTCACTTTAAGTTCAAAAAGTTTTATGTGAATTGCCAGCCAAATAGCTCAGTGGATTAAAGTTCCTGCAAGCAGAAGCAGGGCCCAGGGCCTCATTCTTTTCATTTCAGTCCCAGGCGCCCACCATGCTGGCCACACCTCCAGGGCACACTGAGAGGGCAATTGAGACTGGGCGTGGTGGCACACCTGTAATCCCAGCACTTGGGAGGCTGTAAACAGGAGGATCACTATGAGTCTGATCTAGTAGTGAGACCCTGAACACCCTGTAGACCCTTCCCTAAAATACAGAAAAAAATAGTTTTGTGTGTATTGTTCTGTAATATAATACCAACATCAAATGATTTCAAGTTTAATATCAACACTAAAACAGCATCAAAAAAGGCCTAAAGGCTCAGACATAAAAGCTAAATCTAAATTTTGAAATAATAATATGAAGTTTTCTGTAATAGATAAGAAATTTGAGATGTTATACATTATTTGAAAATTCTTTTGTAATATAAATTGGTAAAACAAAAAACTTGTCACAGTCATTAATATATAATTATTTTCACAATTATAGGCTGAAATTTTAATTGAAGACTAAATAAAGTACATATCATAAATCTCTAATTTTATCTATTAAAACAATCTGAAATATCAGAATTTTACTAATGTTTATAAACCACAAAATACTACAAATGGTGCTGTGACCAAAACATTATTTTCTGCATAAAATACTATCAAAATAATTCAAGTGCATTGAAAAAATGCAGTATATGTAGAGTTGTAAGCAGGCACTTTTTAAGACATCGAATAATGGAAATAATTATACTGAATTTCTAATATTAGAAAGCAATCCATGTATTTCAGTTAAGAAGGTATAAAACTGTTAGTCTTCAAATTTGACTCTAGTACTGGACAGTTGTGCCGCACTGGGGTAATTATTAAATTTCTTTGTACCTCAATTCCTATTCAACAAAGCTGAGATAGATATACCATATAAGTCATAGAGTTTTTATGAGAATTTAACAAACAAATACTTACAAACCAGTTAAATATGATTTAGATATGCCCTCAGTTTGCATGACTTTAAAAAGAAATTGAAATATAATTTTGTGGTTGTTTTTAATTTTGGATGTTTTAGTGACATATAAGCATATACTAAAGAGTCATCTTATTATGTTACATGGAAGCATATTTCCATGTTTTCTTGGCTCTATCTCATTCCAAGAGGAATAAAGATGCCAACAAACAAGGAACATATTTGTGAACATCATTAAAGCTCATTAAGTCATGCAAAATGCACTGATGACATAGACAAAATGCACTGACATTCTCGGCTACACCAACACTGTGAGCGTGCAGGGCATGCTGTGCTGTCCCATTGTCTCATCTGTGCATTTCTTCACCAAAACATAGTGAGAGTCCTGTTTCATGATTTAAGAGTTGATGTCCTCATTCAAAAGAAAATAATGAAATTTTGTAAACAACCACTATTCTCTTCATGATTTTTTTACACACCCAGGCTAGAAAAAGTAATCAAAATAGGGCTTGGATTCTCTCTGCTTAGGAGAAAACTGTGAGGCAAGCCCATCTCTGTTTCAGATCTTTTCCTAAGATGGATTATGAGGAACATTTTATTAGTTTTCATCCATGCCACTTGACAGGCACCCGAGGAAACCATTTTATTAGTAGATATTTCATTCTGTCTTTTTACCTGTTTTCTGATCTATAAAACATGTTGATGGGGAAGAGTATATGTGTCTGTATATTATAAGAATATGAATCTGTGTGCTATGTTATGTTGTGCTTCATAACACTCTCAAATGCATGTTTCACCTATTTTCAATCAGGTTTAAGTAAATACTATAGATAGCATTTATTTAACACTTGTTAATACAAAATGTAGTCTTCTCACTCTTCTGACCACCATCAATCTAATAATTCATGGGGGCATGTGAGTTAGCTCAGTTAAGTGCCTGCTTGGGAAAATCCAATCAGGTGGGGAGAACTGTGGTTTGATCCCCAGACCCAGCCTTAAGGGAGCCTGAGCCAACCAAAAAAAAAAAAAAAGAAAAGAAAAGAAAAGAAAGGAAGGAAAATCACAACTTAAAAAAAAAATCATTTCATCATTACAACATCTCTATAGAATAGAAAATATTTTCTTCTCACTTATATATAAGGATCTCAAGATATAGAAAGGATACTTGACCAAAATTATATGGCCACCAAATAGCAAAAGTAAGTTTAAGCAGTTATTCGTGCTCCGTTATTTTTTTCCTTTGAAGTGTTATGGTGATTCTTAAAACTACTCTATTGAATAAACTTCCCCAAAAGCAAGATGAGACACCTACAATATCTGCAACTAAGCAATGATTTTATATACTTAAATATCACTTAGGGGCAAAATAATTACATGAACAGATTAAAAGGCAAAAAGTATCAAGTAAAATGAGAATGATCTTCAATACTGAGAACTGGAAATATTATGTCAAACAAAATTGCTAGACTGACCTTTTAAAACAATGGACTAAGACAATTTTGTTCATTAAATTTCTACTGCACTCCCAGTAAATGTGGACGTAGGCACAGAGGGAGAAATAAAAAATCACAGACATACCCCACATTTCTATCATGACCTCTATATCCATTATATATCAATACTGTAAAGAAATTATTAAGAAGTTCAGGAAATTAGGAAGTATCCAAACATTTGGTTTCTCATTGATGTGTATTTTTAACTATGTTATCAGCAGCCAAAAAATAACCCAATTAGAAATGAAGATCCTGTGTATTATTAAATGCTGCTGTTATTTTAGCAATTAGAGTCAACATCAATACAAATTTCAGAACTGTGCATTGCCAACTGTCGCAACTGTGCTTTTGTTTCATCATGTACTGCTTATCATTTTTCCTCTTGAGACTTTTCTTCTCTAACAGGAAAAGACTTTTTTTAAAAAAAAAGATAAGAGTCTTTGGAGAAAAACAGTTATGGAGGGCTGGGTAGATAGCTCAGTGGTTTAAGAGCCTACCTGGCAAGCACAAGGACCTGAGTTCAATTCCCGGTACTGCATGTGAAGGTCCTGAAACCCTGTGCGCACCCTGTTGGACCCAAAAGGGCACATGTCTGTAATCCCAGTGCTGGAGAGGCTGAGACAGAAAGCTCACTACCAGGCGGAGCTACACAGAAAGACCCTGTATCCAATCAATCTATCAATCTATCTTGAAATTATAGATAATGTTCTAGTATTAACACATAACATAATTTTTCTGTAAATATCTGCACACAAGGTGAGTCACTTAAAAGGTTGTACCCAAAAGAAACTCATTCAGGTTTGAGGGGTAAATTAATTTCTCTTGATGTCTGTAAGAAATTGCTACAAACATACCAGTTCAAAATAAATGTGCTATCTGACAATTCTATAAATCTGATAACTAAAATATGTCCCACAGGCCAGGCTCAATGTGCTGGCAGATCCAAACTCTGTTCTGGAGGCTCCAGGGAGGAGAGAACCCACTTTCTGTCTCCACTCTGGCCAAACACTGACTGTGTTCCCCTCTCATCTTCAATCATGGCAATGGTCAGTTGTTTGGCTTCCTGTCCTCTAACATGGTATTTCTGCCTTCTTCCTCTTTAAGGGTCTCTTTGATTACACTGAGATCCTCTTCCATCCAAACAATTCAAGATTAACTCCTTAGATTAGGGTCATCTGATTAGCTACCTTAACTCCACCTACTGTTTAACTCCCCTTTGTCAATGTAAGGGAACATTTTCAAACACTGTAAAAGTATGTAAGCATCTTTCAGGGGTGTTATTCTGTACAGGAAAAGGCACTATTGTTTCTTGACTATTCAAAAATTCTTCAAAAATCCTTTAGATAAAGAAAGAAGAATGTCTGATGGATAGTTCATATACATATATACATATATACATATATATATATATATATATATATTCACAACCATAAACTTCCTGTACTTTTTTACTGAGACACTTTGAAAACTGGGCCCAAGCTACCTTTCACTGGGCTTACCCTATCTCTCCTGCTAGCCCACTGAACCAGCAGTCAGCTTCCTGACCCCCAGCCTTTATCTGAGGCCCAGGTACTTTTTCCTCTACTATTCCTATGGGATATTAGCCTCCCCCTTCTAATATTCTTCACAATGATTGTAGAATCATTTTGTATGCTGTAAATCTCACTGTATCCTATTTGCTTTGAATTCATGCAAGGTTCTTTAATTACCTGCAAGATAAATGTAAGTTATTAAAGATGTATCATGTGTGTGTGCTAATTCCCCCAAACATCACTATTGTGTACCATAGACATACACTAGTTTAAAAAAATGAAACTGCTTAGTATGGGGCAGCCCTATTACTGGAAGTATACAATCTTTGCTTTTACAACACATACACACAAGAATGTATGTACAGGGCTGGCGAGAGAGTGCAGTGGTCTAAAGCGCCTGCTTAGGCAAGCATGCAGGGACCTCGGTTCGATCCCCAGCATCACATGCCATGCCAGCTCCGCCCCCAGGGTGGGCTGAGCTGACCATAAAAAAGACAAAAATAAAGGAAACATTAAAAAAAAAGAATGTATGTACATGTACATACGCACACACACACGTACCAACAATCACATGCCTCTTACATGTATTGAAATATTTAGTGTATCTACAATATGTCAAACTTTCTCCTACCTTTAAGCTTTTATTTTATTTGTTTAAATCTCTCCTTATATCCCTGAAAAATTATGTGATCCAGTTCAAATATTTTTTCACGAGTAAATTCTTCCATGACCTTTCCAAGATAGGCTATTTCGTTCTCTGTATTCCAACAAAATGTGATATATTGCTTTATTAGAGTTCACAACATTTTTAGCATATATTCTTTTAACCTCTCTCTCTGTCTCTGTCACCTACACACACACACACACACACACACACACACACACACACACACACACTTCTCTTATCTCTCTTTTTCTCTTCTCCATCTTTCCTCTCTGAAATTTGATCCCTTCTAGGGCAAGGATTACAATGATAATTTAAAAAATATTTATTTGGTATGTGGTCTCACTGAACAGTTCAGACTGATAGTGATCCTCCTGTCTCAGCCTTCCCAATGCTAGGATTACAGGAGTGCACCACCACACCTGGTTTCAGGTCTTTGTGCTTGCCAGGCATGTGCTTAGACCACTGTGCTATCTTTCTGGCCCAAGAGAAATATTAAAAGTATAGTGTTATCAAACTATAAGAGCATTTTCTTTTATAAAAGCATCCTGATAAAACAAAATAAAAACTAAGAACGATGTAAAATTCAAATCAGATATTGTGATTTAGCACTTTGTCTGAGTCTCCAGTTTTAAAAAAGTCAAATGTAGCAAGGCCTTTAAATTGACCCACAGGTTTTACCTCTTCCATGCTATCACATGAAATACATTTAAGATAAGAGGCTGCACACACACACACACACACACACACACACACACACAGTGAAATGGTCTCAGGGCTTTGAAATGCTAGTTGTCCTATGCTTCTGTCATAGGCATATCTGAGCCACTACTGCACATGATCTTAATGAGCTATCAACAATTCAACTTGATCTGCCATAATGTAGCCATGAGACTGCACACCCAACACAAATGAACAATTTCAGTTACTCATAAATAATAAATTTTTACATGGGTTTGCATACTATATAGTTCAAATTGAGGTAGCGTGACACACACACAAACACTTTTAAGTGTAAAAATCTTATGGAAACAGAAGTTCATAGACAAAGGACCTTCTAAATCTGAATGACAAAAAAAGGAGAACTTTTAAAAATCCATTAGTGCATTATAAAACAAAATAGAAAAGGTAAATTTAAGTGGCACTTAGGTAAGGGCATTCTCATTATAAAAAGGAGTTGTCACCTTAATCCTCCAAGAAAATTACCCCTTGATGTTCTATTTGATCACTTAATTTCAATCATAAGTAAGTATATGTACATATATAAGGATCTATGACTACAAATGATCAAGCACTTGATTAGTTAGGGATAACAAATTTGCAAGAATTTTAACAAATCGGGCTGGGGAGATAACTTCGTGACATAAGACCCTGCCTGGCAAGCTCAAGGCCCTGAGTTCAACCCCAATACTGAAAACAAACCAACAAACAAAAATACTTTAAAAACATTTTATTTTTATTTAGGACAGGGTCTACAGGGTCTCACTACACAGATGGACTCCTAGTGATTCTCCTGTTTTCAGCCTCCCAAGTGCTGGGATTACAGGTGCTTGCCACCGAGCCTGGTCTCCATCACCATCTCAGCACACTCTGCGGGAAGGGCCAGCATGGCACACTGGGGATCAAACCCCGGCCGCTGCACTATGCCTAAGCAGGCGCTTTAGTTCACTAAGGTATAAGGCCGGCCCCAAAAGACTTTTTTTTAAATTTTATTTTTTTTTATGAGCAGAATATATTTATTGAGAGAAAGAAAGCTCCTGTCCAAGAGAGGGACAGGAGGGGGGCCCAAGTGGGTAGTTCCCCAAAAAGACTTTTTTTAAATAATCTTTTATTTATTTGGCATAGGGTCTCACTTTTCAGCTTGGACTCATAGTAATACTTCTGTCTCAGCCTCCCCAGCACTGGGATTACAGGTATGTGTTACCACACCTGGTTTCAGGGGCTGACACTGTGTGCCCAGGTTTTGGGGATGACACGGAATATGGTACTAGGGATGGAACCCAGGTCCTTGTGCTTTCCAGGAAGGCACTTAGACTGCTGAGTTTTCTCTCTGGAAAAAAAAAAGAAAGAAATTGTTTTTATTCTAGATGTACTAAGTTGCAAAATATAGTGGCGCACACTCGTAATCCTTCCACTTGGGAGGCTTAGGCAGGAGGATTGCTGTGAGCTCAAGGATAAGTTAACAAGTGTTTAAGACAATTGAATGATGAGCTGGAAGACCGTTAGAAAAGCAAGGATTCTTAGCTTCAATAATTCTTTCTCCACAATATCTGCAGAAACTTCAAGAACAGTAGTATAGGTATAGATAAGCTTATAGATAAACCAGTATAGATAAAATAAATCCACATGCAATGATTCTGTAAGTAATTCCAAATATTCCAAATAAGTCCACAAGTAATAAATCTACATACCATATGCTACTATGAATTATCAAGGTGTTGAGACTTTGCCTGCTTCACACCAAGAGGGAATAAATCATTACTCAGCAGTCATTTTTAAATTCCAGAATAAAAAGCATCACAGGTTTTTACCAAGTACCAACTTCTGCCGTGTATTCTCCTAAGTTGTTAAAACTTATGCCTATGACATCTGACTGAGAGGTACATTGCAATCTCTTTTCACAAAAGATATAACTAGTATTTAGCACAGTAGGCAAACTCCTTAGTGCTAAGGATACAATGCTTGCCCTCTTCAGTGGCTAAAAAATGCCCTAAACAATCAGCTTCTCTACTTTATAGTGAGTCGGAGGAAAATATTTAAGCAGTTAACCATTCTCTGACCAAGGAAAAAGAAGAGAGAATTTCCTCAAACTCAACTTCAATTACATAAGGAAGACTGCTGCTACCCAAAAAAAGACATAGGAACTTGGCACGGTGATGCTCATCTCTAATCCCACCTACTCAGCAGGCTGAGGCAGGAAGATTATAAATTCTAGATCATCTTGAGTAACTTGGCAAGATCCTTTCTGAAAATTGATTTTAAAGTTTAAAAGTGCTACTCAGTGGTACCGTAGTGCTTCAATCCCTCTTACCGAAAAAAGGCATATGCATACACAATAGAAGAATGAAATAAACCAGTCATAATTGTTAAAGTAAATTATCTCAGATCCAAAAGATATTACATTATTTACATAATTCTTAATTATCTTTTAAAAATTAAATGTATTAGTACAATAGACATTCATAGTGATCACATTTATCATAGAGAATTTGTACCTACACATGATATATCTTTATTCTTTTTTCCTGTACATAGTGCTTAATATCCATGTCTAATTCTCTTGCAATCCCATTATAATATAAAAGATAAAAGTGTGAAAGAAGCTTAACATCTCCAATCTCTTAAAATCTTTCTGCTACTGCAGAAAATACTTCCTGTCCTCTCAGCTTCAGTCTACCAGACAAAAGTTACCAAATGGAAATCTGTCATTTTTTTTTCGTAAAAGAGTTTTAAAGGACAAGTTGAACTGTTTATTTGCTTTGGCCTTTAAATATCTCAGTTCATTGTAGTTATTTTGGTAATAGCATAACTAATGATTAACTCTCTGTTTTAATAAAAGAACAAAATGAATAAGAACTGAATAATTTTTTATGATTATTTTCAAAATAGAAAAATATAAATAAATCATTGATCCTATAAACTTTGAAGTGATCATTGAAGATTCTTCAATAAATTTTAGATAACAATACACTTTTATAGATATAGTAATACTATCTACCCATTAATATTTTTGTTCTTTCCTCATATGGAGAAAAAATTAGGACAGTATAAATAAATAAGCAAACCAAATACTGTAATACCCATGGCATGCCTTGGCAGAAAACAGAGATTTTGGAACAAAGTAGTCACTGAATTAGATTTTGTTTCTTTGCTACAAAAGCTCATTAAACTTCCACATTTATGTCTTTTATTTAATAGTGGCTGCCATAATGACAATCTTTTGTTCCTTTAGCTCCCATTTGCCACCCAAGTGTGCAAATTAAGTTGGGATAACTGAATCAAAGATCAGAGGCACTAACGTTGAAAAATTCAGCAGGTTTATGCAAAATAAAGCACTTTTAAGCCCCTAAAAAGATATCACTCAAAGAATGTATTTCAAAGGAAAAAGTATTAAAGTTAAAACTCTTTCAAAGTACCCCTTATATAAAACAAAATGTACTACGTATTGAAAGTGGAGGAAACAAACACCGCTGATCAGCTGACATTACCACTTTTAACATCCTGGATGGTGAAGATCTATACAAAGTGTCAGTTCTCTGGCAAGGAATGAGACTGGGAAAGGTAAAGTGAAATAAAAGATAAGTAGAATTTGTCAAAGTGACAGATGAGGAAGACAAGTTATGAAATCTGTAGGACTATTGACAGTTCCATAGTTTGCACTGGGTCAGTAGTTTTTGACAGCAAAGAAAACCTTGATAAACCAAGATGTGCACCCAATGTTCATTAAGAAAAGAAAAATTGGGCTGGGGGGATAGCTCAGCAATCTAAGCACCTGCCTGCAAGTGCAAGGACCTGAGTTTGATCCCCAACCCCATCCTGGGTGTGCTGTGCTGGTCCCAAAGCCAGGCATGGTGGCACATGCCTGTAATCCCAGCTCTGGGTAGGCTGAGACAGGAGGATCACTATGAGTCTGAAATATGTATTAAGACCTTGTACTAAATAAATAAATAAATAAATAAATAAATACAAA
>NW_004524606.1:2297117-2299336 GCF_000260255.1 Octodon degus | reverse complement strand
TATATATATATATATATTCACAATTTGGGAATATGATATAGTCATGGGACAATAATAAGACTATTCCATTGCTATCCACACAATCTCAAAGGAAATTGAAAAGGCTTTAGGTGTGTAGGACATTTTCATATATGTGCACTTTGCATAAAAAGATGTTTGCTGGTTAGGTATATTGCTTTGATCCATTAGGTGAGCTTAGCTTGTTTCCACTGAATCTTTCTGATTTTATTCCCGTGTGTGTGTGTGTGTGTGTGTGTGTGTGTGTGTGTGTGTGTATGTAAATATGTGCTTGACTACGCATGAAAGAGAGAGAGATAGATGAACTCTGGAAAAATTAAGTGGCACAAGATTTCAGTGCAACATGTGGAAATTGACCAAATGGTACATATGATGTCCTTTTAAAACAGAACATTAAAACATAATTCTACTCTTTTCAAACTCTTTTGTTAATGTAGAAGTATTTTCCTATTAATAGCCAGTCAATGGACCACTAAGAAATATTAAAATACAAGACTAAAATACAAGATAAAATTTCAATCATCTTATGGAATATAGGTCAATGCCTAGTACTATCATTTTTTTCTGAGATATGGTACTTTAAACTCAGTAAAATTTTGTAACTGAGACCACATCTCTATATTTATTTTAATTGGGTCTAAGATATTAATTCAACATAAGCATAGTAAAAATTTTAAGGTACTTATCTACCCTTATTGAATTTTATTCTAAGGTTACAGACATTTGATTTCACAATTATTTCTTTTATTAGATATGTGAAAATTTTAATAATTAAAATGATGCCTATTTTACTAATGCGGTTTTAGATTTATGAAGAAATCAAATAGTTTGTCAATTAATTCATAATATGTACAGCTATATATTATGTGTTTCTCCAGTACATGGATTGACTGTGAGCAATGACAAGTCCCTTTGTGCAAGTTCCTTTTTTTTTTTTTTTGAGGCAAACAGTTTATTGTAGAGAACAGTTAAAAGATAGCTAAAATCATTTCATTTAATTAACTTGATATGTCTACCTTGTGTTTAACCAATATATAATAAACTGAAAAATTTTCCCAATGTTTTAGGTTTGAAAAGTTGGAATAGTGATTAATTGGACTGGGAATTTTTCTCTGTAGTAAGATTATTTTTTTCTTTTTGAGTTACTTTAATTTTTTTTAACTTTCTTAATTAATTTTATTGAGAAACAAACAGCAATGAGACAGTTTCCAAAAAAGTTAGTAGGACAGTTACAGTTATTAATACATTACATGCTGTTGTCTTTATAGTAGTTACTCATAATACAAGATGCAGACAGGATATCCTGTCCAAACACTATAAGTACAAATCTTTCTTCTCATTGAATTAAGAGAAAGTAGCTGTATATCTATCCTAACTATTTTCACCATTATTTTTCAAACATTGGGAAGACTGGGAGACTTGAAAGAGAACCCTGAGACAATGAAAGGAAAAACACACAAAGAACAACTTAAGGATTCTCTCAAAACTTATTTATGGTCTGAGAAAAAAAATACCATTATGCTCTATAAAATAAATTGAAACAAGTATGCTTCATATTTTGGAAGGGACTGCTGACATAGATCAAGGATTTTTCTTTTCTATTTCCTCAAGTTGCCTTGGTACAAGGTTTTGTATTTCCAATGATTTATGCAATTACTTAGGCACAAATATTTAAGAGAGATGTTTTGTAAACTTTCAAAAAGACATACACTGGATTGTTTTCATTTTACAATCAGAGCCCTATGATAACTGGTACTGATGAAAATGGAAATTTGTTCTAAATTTAATAAGCATATTTGATGAAATTGGATTATTTGTTTTGGTATTGACTTACTTCTCAAAAAAGGCCATAAAATGTTTCATTTATTTTTAACCAGTCTGTGATAGAAAAAGAAACACAAAATGTTAATAAAAATACATAGGAGGAAGTATCCAACACAAATATATAGATACTCAGTTCTTTGAAGCAGGGCCAGCCAAATAGCTCAGTGGGTAAAGCACCTGCAAGCAGGCGCAGGCACAGGCGTTTAATCCCTGGGCCTGCCACGCTGGCCCCACCCCCAGGGTGCACTGAGACAGCAATTGAGACTGGGCATGGTTTGTGCACCTGTAATCCCATCACTTGGGAGGCTGTAAACAGGAGAATCATGAGTCCGATCTAGTAGTGAGACTGTGAACACCCTGTATACCCTTCCCTAAAA
>NW_004524606.1:2283574-2297017 GCF_000260255.1 Octodon degus | reverse complement strand
AATTAAATTAGAATACCCATAATTTTTAAAATTCATTTTTAATTTGCCTTCCTCTCTTTTCTAAAATATGCAAACTTTTAAATTTTTTTGCATGTATCACAGAATTGTTGCCAGGCAGCATTTAATTAAAACTGATAATTGTAAGTGATGTTCTTGGCTTCCCACACTTTGAATTATAGCCTTCTTATCTGATCAACCATTTGATCAAAGTGTTTGTGCCTTTATTACTATAGTTGGTTTTTGGACCAGTAAAACATTTTACTCTTTTAAAGGCTAAAAATATGTCCTTATAGTTATTATTTTAAATCTCTGAGTCTTAAAGGAAGTGAAAGATATTACCAAAACATCATCAGTTCTTTGGGTAAATTACAAAGCCAATCAATTATTTTTCTTTGCATACTGAATATTTTTGTTTGAATATTTTTCTTTGTACAACTAAAGAATGATAAAGGCTGTAAGGTATGTAAATTATGTAATACATCAAATGTATTCATCTGACCATAAATTATTATGTTTAAGGGAAAAATGCAAATGATCAAACATAAGTAAGTACACTCTTATTCTTACAAATGCCATAAAACTAAGCAGGGAGAGGAAAAGAAACAAAGATGACAGGCATGAGATTTATTTGCTATCTAGTGGAACTATTTCTTCATTACTAATTTCCATTTAAAACATTGTCCTCAGGACTGCATAGATAACTCAGCAGTCTAAGTACCTGCCTGGGATGTACAAAGACTCAGGTTTGATCTCTGGTACTGCCTTTCTTGCAGGTCTGGGAACCCCAGGTGCACTGGGCCAGCCTGTGGCACACACCTATAATCCCAGCACTGAGGAGGCTGAGATGGGAGGTTCATTATGAGTCCCAGCTGTGTAGTGAGACCCTGTACCTAAATAAATAAATAAAAGCAAAACAAAAAAATCTTTGTCCTGGACCACAGACTTGTTACATTATAAGTGTACTTGTCATTTCAAAAATTATGTGCTAGAAGAAAATTATGATCACCAAATGGTCTACTTGGAAGAGATCAAAATATTAAAGTATTATTAGCAAATTTTAAAATTTAAAAAAGGAGAGTAATATCTACCCCTGTTCAGCTTAACATGTCAACTGATATTTGAAGTCCCTATTTGCAGCTTCTTGGGATGCCTTAAACAGAACGTTAAATGCTGAGGAAAGGGCAGAATAAGAGAACAATACTCCAGGCAGTTATGCACGGGTGGTATTAATAGTTGTGATAGTAAGTATAAAAATAACTAAAGACTAATGAATTTCTATCCAAAATGTCATTCACTGACAAAGTATAAAGGAAGTTTAACATCTCATAATATCTCCACAAATGTTTTATCGG
This sequence comes from Octodon degus, assembly GCF_000260255.1. NCBI lineage: Eukaryota > Metazoa > Chordata > Mammalia > Rodentia > Octodontidae > Octodon > Octodon degus. The sequence goes on along the minus strand of NW_004524606.1, from coordinate 2,295,665 downwards.
ATATGATTTACGTATTAAGACATAATCTCAAGTGTGACTATTAGACTTTCAATCAACTTAATAACCCTTCAAAACTTCTAGAAGTGCATAATGAAAAATGTGCAAGCCAAAATGGGATGTCTGAATTATTAAAAGACAACTAAAATAAAAAATACTAGTGATATCAAAGTATGAATAAAAAAAGGATTACTTGAAACACTGCTTCAAACGACTGTGGCTTAATGGTTCCAACGTGTGGGAGAGAAAATCAAATTGCTAGTACCACAGATCAGAAAATAAAAAAGAGTTCCAAAAATAAAGCTCATCTCAGGATCATGACATCACCCCTAGGCCTTGCATACCTAATATTCAAATATTGCCTTTAATCTACACCTAAAGCTCGGGGAAAATAGAGTAAATAATTCTGGTGGATTTTGTCATTAAAAACAAAAATGAAATACATTAATATCATTGAAGAGGTCTCATAACATAACTCAGTTGCCTAACACTCACAAGGCCATGAGTTTGGAGCACTACAATAATTACTATTGAAGAAATTAACATTAATAGTTAATTTCAGCAGTAAAAGTGTGCCACCTTCCCCTTATTTTGACTGTTTCTGTAATTCCCTACTTAACTGACTTTACTGCTTTATGTCCATCCAGTCACTGGAATTTGCCACCCCATGTGGTAAGGGTTCATGGACTTCGTATCACATAGAACTAAATAATTCAATAATTTTTAATAGAATGATGTAATTCAAATTTGGCAAGAGTATTTGAACATAGTATTGAATTAGTAAAATTACTTTTCAGAAAACATTCATCACATTTGCTTAGATGCACAAATAGAATGATTAAACTTCAGACACTGATATGGGTTAATGCAGAAGACCTGAAAAGACTGCTGCTGCTCCCTGTTTAGGACCACAGGAAATGTCTCTGAAAACAGAAGTTAAGCACTACTACTCAAAATGGCTTTTGGCTTTCACACAACTCTGATTTCCTGAGTTAATATTTAAACTCAATCAAATGTTCTAGACATTCATCTGACAGAGAAAATTTTATTTTCTACCAATTTGGGGAAAATTAACAAGGAAAATAAAAGGTTAAGATGATTATTCAACATTGTGCTCTCAAAAATTATACTTCAGGAACAAAACCAACTGTCCAAGTACATTGCAAATAACTTGTGTTTCAATCATTCCAAATTATGTGGAGTAATATTAAATCTCCATGGATGGTACATTTGAATTTCTACATATTCCAGGGAAATGGAATAAGTTAATAAATGAACTAAGAAACTATTATTAGCTGTACTTATTCTCTCTTTTGTCACTCATGTTCTTTTTTGTCTTCAATGTACTATCCCACAGAAAAAAAACAGATCTGAGGACACGGGGACCAGGCATGCACTGATCCTCTAAGTGCACCTTTTAGTGGAAAACTGCCTCCTCACAGAAGAATCAGAACAACGCTTGTAACAGTTTACATTTTTCCCTCAAGGCATATTTTCATTAGGAGATGATTGGTTAATGGCAGTGTTGGTGTACGACCTCTTGAAAAATCAGTTATGATTGTCCGTATCAATTTGTACATTTTCTTCATTTTAACCTAAGTTCTTTCATTTTCATTTCATCTATTTCCAACACACATGGGGTGAAATGTTTGAGATAGATTAACTAATGGTCAGCTTGGTGCTGGGTATGGAAGGCCCACCTGAGGAAGGTCGACAAGCGCACAAAAAGAAAACTGGAAGGGAATATGGTGTGCTGTTGATTGTTCTGGAGAAGCTTGTCATTGCTAGTTTTCCTGATATGAACTTGACTGTTATCATTATTGGAGGAACTCCAGTCCTTGCTGTTGCGGAGGACAGCTGTTTTTCCCTTTGGGGGAGCTCTGGTCCTTATTTTGATCATCACTTCCTGGCTCCAGTGCAGATCCCTCAGCCTGCTGGCACAGATCCTTCATCCTGCTGGTGCAGACTTTCTAGCTCCCACCATTGACCTTTCTGTCTTCCCAATACAGATCCTTGACATAGACTTGCATAAAACATTGTCATGGGTTCCAGGCCTCCAGCTGGACTTGTGCAGGACATTTCTGTGTGATTCAGGCCCTTGGCTTCTCACTTTGGATCTCCAGAGTGTGAACAGATCTCCTGCACTCTTGGGCAAATATTATACAAGAAGCCTGTAAATTCTGTGTACTATATTAAATCTTTTACCTTCCAAACCGAGACTACAATGTCCAGGACTTTATGTGGTTTCTCTGATTAATTCCAAATATAAGGAACAGAAATGTAACTTACCATATTATGCCAATAGTAAGAGGTCTTCCTTTGTGCAAAGCTACCAATCTTGGGAGCCAGGTTCCCTGTGCACTAACTTTTACATTCTTAGGTCTGCTCCTGCCATCGAGGAACTAGTTTACTTTCTAAATTCAACTAGCCTCTTGAATAGGGTTCAGAAATTCTTTTCCTGTTGGATTATCCAAACATTCTAACCATGTTGGACAGAGATGATACTGAGTTTAACACTGAACAGCTATTTAGTAAATGATCATGGGAACTCCATTTGTAGAAATACATTACCTCTCAGTTTTTATTCACTCTTCTCCATTCTATCCGCTCACCACTATCCATCTACCTGCCCTTCTTCAGTATCCCAGACTTTTCTCTACATTCCTACTCACCTCAGTTGAGTTAACATTTTCACAGTACACAAATATTTTCATCTAGTAAGTGCATTATGATATTCAACCATTTGTTATTTTTGTAAATTACCTTAAATATGAGGGATAAATTCAAATGTATTTTCTTTTCCAGATGATTTTCATGTGTCATGACATGATTTATTTTTAATCAAACAATTTAACTTGGAAACAGAAGCAACAGTCTGTTTAGTTCCTGCTCTATATGTTCTATAGTTAATGAATAACATAATTTTTTCATTAGATTTACAATTAATGGTCAGCTTATAACACCCAGCTTAACTGAATCATGGTAGTGCTGGGTGTGGAAGGCCAATTAATGGAGGGAAATTTAATAGTTATACTATCACAAATGTATCACATAAATCAATTTCTGTTAGCGCCTTCAAAACAATAGTTTTTTTTTTTTTTTGGTGGAACTGGGGATTGAACTCATACCCTTAAGCTTGCCAGGGAAGCACTTATTCCACTGAGCCAGCTCCCTAACACAATAGTTTTAATATTTTTTTTCTAAATGTACTATACAGAGACTAGAATAAGCAGTAGCAAAACTACTTCTGAAAAGGTATAAAATAAAAATTATTTCCTATGATTCCTAAGCTACCTCTAATTTATCACTACCAAATACTCCAAAATGACAATAACAAAACATTTTAAAAATACAATCTGCAGTAGAATTAATAAAGCAGACCAAAGACAACTCAAAGTAGAAAACTGTCAAATTAGCAATTACACAACATGATATTACAGACTAATATGTTCTTAAAACACTACAAGCAACAAAGACAGTAATAATAAAATTATTTTTCTCAGTTCTCCAAATTGCTCAAAATTTTGTCTGCAATTTCCAACAGCTATGTGAAGGCGAATTTTGGACAATGAAACATTCAGCAATGGGAATTGTACTCGTCTTTCCAAGAAGACGCGGTGATACAAATTCTTAACAGTTGATTTTGGTGGCAATGTTTAGAATTTCAAATAGTACTGTTCAGAGGGAATAGGCACTAATGCAATGGCATGAGCTGCACAATAGAACACATGAATCAGTATATGATGTATCATTACATGTGAGTGTAATCATCAGCTTGTTTTTTGCATTTTTAATTGACTATACAGATAAATGGATCTAGTTTTGTCGCATTTGCACATGCACAGAACATACTTCAGTCATTCTTGGGACACCCTCTCACTCCCAAGCCAAATATGTTTACTACTGAGAATTATGGACTTTGAAATGTCTGTCAATGACATGCCTGTGCCCTCAGTAGAGGTGAGCAACTCATTCTGAAATGTGATCTATCTTTCTAGTACTTACTCTAGAATTAATAAAAATAGTTTGAGGATGCAACCACCTTATGGAAGAAGTGATTTAAAAGGCTTAAATCTTTTATTGAAAATCCCCACATTAAAGCTATCAACTTTGAAAGGAATCACTCTACATTGTTGGTGGGACTGTAAACTAGTACAATTATTATGAAAATCACTATAGGTATTCTCAAGAAATTAAACACAGAAATTGTATTTTACCAAATCTCCCTGCTCCAGATATTTTACCAAAAGAGTTAAAGATATTATATTATGATGTTATATGCATAGTCATGTTTGTATCTGTACAACTCATAATAGATAAAGATTGGAGCCAGCTTATAAACCAAATCAACAGATGAATTGGTCATAAAGAAGGATATATTTGAGTCATTTATGATTATAATATTATGTGAAATAAATTAGTGACAGAAAGTTAAATATGACATGGTTATTTTATATGAAAAACCCAAAATATAGATAATTTAAAGAGAAAATAAAAATACACATGATAGGAAGGGAGAGACAGACTTTGAAATAGGAAGGGGATCAGGCAAAAGAAGAGATGGAAGGGCAGGAGGGGAAAGGGAAGCAAAAATGGTAAGATGTGGCATTCGTATATATGAACTCCCCAAGACAAATGACAAATATAATTTTATATATCACAAATGGAGTCTAATAAAAATAATAATGAAATTAAAAATAAGGAAGCCTCCCCTCTGTTAGTTGATGGGGAATCCCATTCGTAGAGTGTCAGCAAGTTGCCAGCACCTGGAGGACAAGTGTGCACAGTATACACCCACGGCATTTCCTACAAGTAGACTGTCTTTAACGATGTCATGGTTTGTGTCTCGCTGGCCCCCCAAAGCCTCATGTAGTCATCGGGGCAGACCCCTAGAGTTTGTGATTAACTCGTGACCCATCGGGATGACGGGTGTGAGTGCTGCACTCACGGAAGCCTATAAATGCAATGAAGGACAGGAGAGAGGCTTGCTCAGTGCTGCTCTCCCGCCTCTGCTCCTCACTTTTGCTCTGCTTGTTTTGCTGTTTTCCACTGCCATAACCTGCGGCCCTCTGTCGTGTGCCACTCTGCCTGAGAGCCAGCTGATTACAGATTAAAACCTCCGTAAACTGCGAGCTAAATAAACCTTTCCTTATTTAATGGGTGGAGGGTATTTTGCCCCAGTAATGAGAAAAAAGTAACTGAGACATGTATAGAATTCTAACATATGGATATAACTGAATATTCTGTATTATTGTGCATCAAAATCATATACCAATGAAAATGTATAAAACTTTCAACAATGTATGCCACAAAAAGCAGTTTGTTACTAACATCAGATAGCCAGGAGGCTTCCCCTCCACCTATTCCTTTAGTCATTCTCATAATCACAGTTATTGGAATTCATATATAGAGTCCATTACAAAAGTAATGAATGTTCCAGGAATTAATTAGGACTTGGAATTTCAGCTGAAATAAATCTGATTTAATTACTGTTTCATTTATAGAATTTGTACTATAATTGAATGGCAGCTACTGAAAAAGCAAAAGGCATACTATAATGAAAAGTGATTAGTTATAGTCTATTTTAAATAAATTCTTACAAAAGCCTTACCTAGCATACCAAAGATACTAATAAACTGTCAGTAGATTAGTAACCCTGTGGTGGATACTATAATAAGTTCTAACATCTGAAGATAATAGTTTAAGTTTCAGCATTATCAGAGAGGTACATTCTATTAAAATAAAAATTATAAATAATGACAGAACTTCTTCATCCAAATTTCTTCTAAAATTTGTAACCTAGAACACCCTTTAAAATCATGGTAGAAGAAAATTGCAACCCATCTCTCCCTCTTACGTTTTTACCATATAATTTTTCAAAAAGTATAATGATATATCAAAAATATTACAATGAAACTTGTTAAAATATAGCTTAAAAGAATTAGAAAATAGTGTTTATGAAAAAAATTCAAATAAAACAGTTAGTTAGTTAGTAGAGATTTTCTCCTTTCTTTCCTCATCCCCTTACTATTTCATTATGCTTTTTCCATTATAACCTTTGGACGGAAAATAGTTACTTTTTCTATTCATGGAGCAGTCAAACTCACACAGCCTACTGTTTGTTAGTCATTTTAAAACCTAACACATGTAAGCAGAAAGAAAGCATTTTGTTTCATTCGTAAATAACCACAATTAAGACTTACTAGTGGGCTACAGGTAGCTACTAATAGCCAAATGTAACTTTGGGGGAACTGCATGATTTCCCACGTGTTGGAACCATATTGAATATTACCACCCTCGTTTTCTGTTCCATATTAGTTTTTCTTGTGGCACTTGATTTCTACCACAGCAGTTTTCAACAATGTAGTTGCATATAATGTGAAATCTTTAAAATAACATAAAGTGTCCTAATACTGAAACTATGAATTAACAGGAGCTACTAGTTTATAGAGTGCATGGCAAATGGCAGTGTATTTCTCTTGAATACAAAAATATTTCTCAGCAATGCACCTGACAAGTATTTCACTATAGGACTTCGGGAGAAAGTTACAGAATTAGAGGCTAAATATTAATATGTTTATGTAATAACATGATAGTTTGACATTAGGACTCTGATAATTACAAATATTCACTAGTTTCAAAAATCCAAATTTCCCATATTTAGAAGTGAGCAGAAAAAAAACCATAGGTCATTAAACTTACAATGTACATTGAGCATCTAGTGCAATTAAGGCAGTATGGTAGTGCTAGGAACATAAGAGAGAATCAGGTAGACATTAGTTCCTTCTTATATTTTTATATTAGCAGGAAAAAATAATGTAAAATGTGCAAATGGTCAGTTTACCATTAAGATGAGGTTATATCTGATCATCTTATTAAAGCTGAAAATACACGAATTGCAAATGCATTTGATAGACTCAATCTATTGGACATCTTAGCAGAGCCACATGGTACACTGCAGAGTATCTGTTGTTTGCCTTCATAATCATGTGACTGACTGGGTTGCTGCTTGCTGGAGTCAGTCAGCATTTAAAAAGAATGTTCTGTTGTATACTGTTAGCAAGAAAAAATATCTTTAAAAATGAATTGAGATGTGTTATGTACGTGTGCAAGTCCCCCATGAAAGTGTGCATTGTGTGCCTGCATGTATTGAAAAAACATACACTGCAGCTTCCACAGTATGCATATTGCTTTCACATCTTTGTAAAGTCAAATCATTGTATATCTGGGACCATTTGTTGTTTATTAAATGTCCAATCTGTGATTTTATTGGTGAAAAATACAACAAAAGAGATTTATGGACGAATAGAAACGGACATCCTTGAAAATGAATAAAGATGGGAGGGAACCATGGTATTTTAGGGATAAAAGAAGCCTTCCTTAATAAAAAAATGACATTTATCATAAGCTGAAAAACAATGCTTCCCTAACAAGAGGGACTATATCCTCTAGCTGCTTCCCACAAGTAAAATATGGCTCAAATATTCTGGGTAGCCAGAATGAGAAATATTGTTCAAGAGCATAAGAGCATTGGAGTGGCCAAAGGGGGGGGGGCGGGGTTTGCAGGAGGGTAGATATAGCGAGCATTTTAGTTAAAGCAAACAGCATGTACAAAGGCTTTTAAATGGCAAAAATCACAGTATACCAAAGGAGCCAAGCCAGGGCTATTGCAGATGGAGGTGTATATAGAACATTTCAGCAATTCTCAGCATTGATGCAAGAAAAGTAGAAGTCATTTTAAAAGTGGTTCTTCCCATATATATTAGGATAAAAGGCAGAATAGTATAAACTAATTAACTGCCCCCTCTAAAACATGGCACAATATAAAAAGCAAGTGACCTGAACAAAATCTGCTATCATTAAATGACCATTACATGGTTTTCTTGGGGACTAGCAGTTGCACGATTTAAGGTTGGACAAATATAATCTCATCAAAGCAAAGCCCTGAAACAGCTAAAACAAAAGGGTATTTCATAATCATAATTTTTTTCTATTTAGCTTTCCTTTAAATCACTATTTTAACTCTCTTTATAATAAGATGTTGTTTAGTCTAGGATATAACTGAAATAGGTGTAGCATTTTTCATGTTTAAGCAATTTAGTAAAATAGTAAGCTGACAACAGGCATTGATGACACTATTATAGATACAGATAACATTTCATGGGTGAATTATAGCTTCTGATCATTTACTTGTGATACAAGTACACCAGTTAGGTTCTACCTACATTCCTCAAACACAGGCTATGATAATCAGTTATTCTTTAAAAATTATTCCTTGGAATTATATTTTCATTTATTTTACCATTCAGCATATGACACAGACATCTATTTAAATATGTACTTTTAGCATACCAGGTTCAAAGATAAAACTTTTCATTTGTTTATATTCAGTCCTTCAAATATTCTCATTTAAAGGCAAATAAAATCGAGACAATGCAAGGCACTTTCTCAGATTATAATCTAGAAAGTAGAACACAGAGACATAATCTGCTCTGTGTGTCCCAGTACGCAAGCTCCTCCCACACTAATTTCCCTTCAGTAGGAAAGAGGAAAGGGAGACAACCTCATCATTTGGTTTCTGTAATGAGTTCTCGGGATTGTAGTCATTTACACTATCCAGAAGCTGCTGGAAGTGAGCACCTAATGCCCAGTTTTCTGCTTTTTATCTTGTCATTAAGTCCATCCTATTCCTTTTTCAAACACCATTTAGGGTCCAATAGCATTGCAACATAGAAAAGATACTGAAACAAATTAGTATTCATGTTAGTCAGAAGTGTTTGTCTTCTCTGCAGCCTGGGTCTGTCTAGGACCACCTGAAAAAGATACAGAAAGGAGGATGCAGAGGGAATCCAATGGGCAAAATGAAGATTCCGAGGAACATTGGCTTCTAAGTTTTATGAGACAGTCACAGCAAGAGACTAGTTCAATTCTGGTAACAGCAGATAAGTTTAAAAGATGTACTCTAAAATATTTAGTTTTGCATAACTAGGTGGTGAAGTTCTCAGAAAACTGACTGTCAGAAATGAAAGCCACAACGCCAATATACTGGACTGGATGACATCATTATATTATTTCATTTTGTCATCATAACAACTCTGCAAAGCTTTTAAATTTCCCCCAATTTACAAATGAAAAAGTTGAGGTCTGGGGAAATTAAGTAATAAACCTGAGAACACAATTCTTGGTAGAAAGAGTTCCTGTGCTATTCGGGATACCTACAGGACCTTGTTTTGCTTAGATTTTCCTTTTTTCCTGTTTTTATATCTCTTGGCCAAACATTTTAAATCCTCCCATCCTGCTCAATATCACTATAAGATACTCACACTTTCAAGTCAACATTCAATGCAACATAGTGGCCGTAGTTAAAAGCTTCATCTACTTTCATCACTAATTCATGTCCTCGTTCCAGTGCTATTTTTCTTTGTATGGGTCCCTGGGTAGTAGGTTTCCTCTAACCATTACATTTTGCATATTATGTGACAGAATGTAACATATCTTATTTGTTTCTCCCAGCAATCCTTTCAGATAGGAGACTTAAATCCTGTTTCAAAATGAAAGAAAAGGGAAGAAAGGGAATAAGTGAAGGGAGGGAAGGAGGAAGGAAGGAATGAAACCAAATAGAGAGTGGTGAACTGGGTTGGGTGGAAGTTCTTTTGTAAATGAGTATGAAGCTTGCACACATCTACTCCAGAATCTTATTCTAATGGACTGCCTTTCTTATTTTTCACTTAGGCTTAAGACTTGGCTCATGCCCAAGGTGTTTGTATATACATTCCATATCTACAACAGTGAAACTGTGTCTCCTTTAAATTCCTCCACTCAAAATTAAATAAATAAATCCCTCCAACCTCAGATCAACCTCATTTAAATAATAAACTTTTTAAATGATGCTTATTTTTTACTATTAATACATCATAGTTAAGGTATATTTTGTCACATTGAATCAGATCAGAATTGCAAAGCAATCCATTGAGATAGTGTATTTGCTCTTTATTGCTACTATGACTAATTACTACATACTTAATGGTTGAAATCAATTCAAATATGTTATCTTATACTTTTAGAAATAAGAAGTGCAGGGGCCGGGGAGATGGCTCAGTGGAATAAGCGCTTCTCTGGCAAGCGTAAGGGCCTGAGTTCAATTCCTGGTTCAAAAAAAAAAAACATTGCTAGGGGCCAAGGAGATGGCTCAGTAGAATAAGTGCTTCCCTGGCAAGCACAAGGGCCTGAGTTCAATCCCCAGTTTCGCCAAAAAAAAAAAAAAAAAAAAAAAAAAAAAAAAAAAAAAGAAATAAGAAGTGCAAATCAAGTTCCTGGTAAGACTGGTCCCTACTAAAGGTCCTCAGGAAGATCAATTTTTTTTTCCTTTTTCTGACTTAGAAGCCTGATGACATTCCTTGAATTTGGCCACACAGTTGTGATTCTGCTATAAGAGCCTTCTCGTTTACCCACCTTTCCTGGACACATGGTACCAGCGGGAGAATCTGAATAACCCATGATAATCTAGCTCTCAATCTTTAATTTAACCACATCTTCAAAGTCACTCTTGCCATATCAGTTAATGTACTCACAGACTGTTTAGATTATGATGTGACAATCTTTAAGGGGTCAATATCCTATATACCACCAGATTTAAAATTTTAAAACCAATTGTTCTAAATAATCACATTGTGCATTTTAAATTTTCCTTTCTCACAGAAAAAGCAAAAACAGAGTTTAGAAGAGACATTCATTTTGGCTCATGGCTTCAGAAGCTTCTGTCCCTGGTGAGCTGGCTACACTGTTCTTGGCCTTTCCATAGTGAAATATCAGGGTAGAAGAGGATGGGTGAGGCGAATTGTTCACCTCACAGCAGCCAGGGAATGGAGAGAGTGGACGAGCCAGGGGAAGGAGTCAGGGGATGCTTATAGCCCCAAGGTGACACCAAGACTGTCATTTCTGTCCCACAGAATGCTACTAAATAACAATAGCACCTACATAAATATGAAAAGCCAAACCATGGCAAAAACAGTTACACCAAACATAGCTCAGGAAAGGTCAAAGAACAATAATCATGGGGCTGGGAAGATAGCTCTGTAGAATAAGTGCTTGCCTGGCAAGTGCAAAGGTTTGAGTTCAATCCCTAGTTCCACCAAATAAATAAATAAATAAATAAATAAATAAATAAACAAACAAACAAAATAATCAAAAATTCACAGCTCAAGAAACACATAATACAATAGAAAATCAAAAAGTGAATAATCATATGAGAAAAGATTAGAGTTCCCTACATTTAAAAGAAATGAAAATTTACACAATGACAGGATAACATTCCATCCTCACTAACTGGTCCCAAAATTTAATAGACTAGCAAAACCCATTGTTGTTCTAGGTGTGTTGATTTATAGAATTATGAGTAGCTGGTAACAGTATTAACTGGAGCAATTGCTTTGGAGAACAAGTTAGGAATGTGTTACAGTATTTAGGAAATCTATTCATAGACATTTCTTACAATATATTATTTCAGTTAGTAGCTCTGAACCTCATAACACTGTGTTATCTAAAGAAACTTCTAAAATGATATTTAGTCCATGTAAATTGCTAATATGTAAACTTGAAACATATAATGAATAAAATATGCAGATGAATGAAAACTGCATCCAATAAAAATAAGAGAACTGTTAGAATGCATGACAAAATCTTAATTTTCAAAATATAAAGTTTTTTAAAAAGCAACTTGAGAATGATATAATTTGCTTCCATTTTAAAATATCAAAATCAGTATTTATGTTCCATGTACATAGAAATATATTCGTGTGTGTGTGTGTGTGTGTGTGTGTGTGTGTGTGTGTGTGTATTTGGTACTGGGTCTCACTATGTATGTGGCTCAGACTTTCAGTGATCCTCCTGTTGTCAGCCTCCCCAGTTCCGGGATTATAGGCATGTGCCACTGCATAGAAATATAATGAAAACTAAAGTTACATATAGCTTTAAATGTATTTGGGAAAAGAGGAGAGCAAGAGAGCATGGTAGTTAGGCTGAAATAATTATATATGCAGATCTCTCTTTAAAAAAGACCATTTAATTATAGACCATTAAATTATTATATACATAT
>NW_004524606.1:2264205-2283264 GCF_000260255.1 Octodon degus | reverse complement strand
ACAGCATGGCTTTATTTCTTATAATTTCATCTTCATACTTTTCTGCTGGATGGTTAAGACCAAGGTAAAGCAGGACCTATGCAACAAGAGTTATATACATATAATTTAACATACAAAATCAGATATTTCATATAATTTGAAACAAATATTTCAAAATATAAACAAATGTTAAATCTGAATAATATAGGAAGCTTTACTCATGTTAAAACAAATGTGAACACACTTTAAGTATATTGTAAAAGAAATAAGTTCAAATAACAAACAGTGGACTTTTAGAACCATATATCTTCAAAAGGGCAAATTCCTTTTGTTGGATCTGAAAGTCCTTCTCATTCTTAATACTGGATAATATAAAAGGTTAAGAATTAACATTCCTGTCCCAGTGCTGTGAGTGTGTTTCATGGTTCAATTCAGTTTCTCTCAATCCTGTACTTTATTGCTAAGAGTTTTTTACTGCTTGGACTAAAAACATGGAGATTTTAAATGGGCATTTAATGGAAAGATTGGGAGTACCATCTGTTCCTGAGTCAGCAAAAACGTGATTTCTATCAAACATGTTATTTCTTTGCATATGAAAACTGTTTTTATGTTGTTGGAGACTTCTATAGCAAGTTGAAGTGTCTAATCAATAGCTTGAAATATAAATTTAAAACACTAAATATGGTTTGCTAAAGAAAAAGCTAAAAGAGAACTCTTAAGACAAACATTTTAGAAGTATCCTTCAAAACAAAACAGATTTGGTTCCCAACTGGTTAAACTATCTATTCGTGTACTCAGCTTAACATTTAATCCAATAAAAGTTTCAGAGTGCCTGAAGCCAAGAAAAGGAGGATTTTTTCCTTAGCATATTTCACCTGGTGTCCAAGAATACAATCTCATTGAGGACATCCAGCATTAATATACAAGTGTATTTGATTTAGCATGGTTTTTATATTATTATGTGTTTTATGTCTTTAATTTGTACTGAAATATATTTGAGGTGTTATTTTTAATGCCATTAATTGACATCACAATACTTGTTTTCCCCCAATAATTCATTATCTGGGAACTTAATGTCTAACCAGTGTGATAGCATGCACAGCTAGAGTCTTTGAGAAGTGAGGAAGTCACTAGGGTGCCACTCTTAGGAACAGAATTAATGTCCTCAGACACAAGGCACCAGCAAATTTCCCTTGCCTTCTTTACTGTGCGAGGACACAGCAACAAATTTCCATCTTTGAAGTCAGGGGAAAACCACTGGCAGATACTAAGTCTCTTGAGACGACTACCTTGGAATTTCCAACTCCACAACTGTGAGGAGAAATAATCATACTTATTGTAAATTACCAAGTCTAACTTGTTTTATTAGATCAGCCAGAATGGATTAAGATACCACTGATATTGGAGTTTAAAAATAAATTTACATGGCAAGTGTGGGGTCCTGAGTTCAATCCCAGTACCACAAAAGTACATACATACATACATACATACATACGTACGTACATAATAAAAATAAATTTACAATATAGAGTGCAGCATTAATTTTTTCTCTAGTTTATATTGACTAATAAGGTCTCATGTAAGGGGGAAAATGTGCACACTTGTGAAGTTGAAAGATATAAATAGGAATTTAAGAAGGTAAAAAGACAAAATAGCTTTCTCTCCTGAGTGAAACTGTATTTTTAAAATTCTTCCTTTTGATAGTTTAGAAATATTATTTATGATAAGAGAACATCCTGAACCAGCTGGTGCAATACTAAATCTTGCTCCCCAAAATATATACTTCACTATTATACTGTAATATTGTTCATAAATACAAAATAAGAGGCTTTCTATAGTTGCTTTTGTGAAAAAATTCCAAAAAGACAAAAAAGAACATTCTGATGCATTCAGTCATCTCTAGGTCTATCTATACTGTCAGTTTATGTTTTACATACTGGTATGTTTTATTACATCCTGAAAAATCCATACTTGTAATAAAAATATTTAAATCTTTAAAATTATTAATTTGTTTCAAATGACTCATGAAAGTATCACCATTATTTAGTTTTTGCTCATTTTTACCTGGAAAGAGCTTAGAAATGGATTACATAACTTTCTCAAGACAATGTAGTTTCCAAGGGTAGATTTCAATCAAATTTTCTTCCACATTTTGTGTACTTTACCATATGTAATGGTCAGTACACTGTATCAAGTGGAGAAGCTTAGACACCTAACTTAAGTGAATCACAGGCAGCTAGGTTCCTCACTTTGGGAACATCCTTTGCTTGTGGACGAGGAGGGCATGGAGATGGTGTGGGCGGATAGCCTGCATACAGTGTAAGGGAGGAAGGGTGGGGGAGATGGCCCAGTGGCATAACAAGTGTCAGATCCAGAGTTCGATCTCCCATATCAAAACATAAACGAAAACCCAAACAGTTTTCGGGAGGAAAAGAGGCTTGATTTCCCACTTTTGCTCTTGTTTTTGTTGTCTCTGCTGCCTTAAAATGCTGCCACCATGCCTTGGGCCCAGTTGATTATGGACTGAAACCTCCATAAATTGTGAGCTAAATAAACCTTTCCTTCCTTAGCTTTGGGTGTCAGTTATGTTTGTCTCAACAAGAGAAAAGTAGCCAACATGCCATATATTTCTTGGGTGTTAAGATTTTTAAATCTTTTTTTCCAAAATATTAAACCAGAATAAAAACAAAAGATTTTTCTCTATTATATCATATAACATTTTCAATTAAACTTAAACTTTCAATAGGACCAATTTTGTAGACATCTAACCTATCAACATATAAAAGTATTAATTCAAATGATAGTCACTATAGTATCAAATATGACTTATAATTAGGGCAGGAAATATCAAAGCATAAGTTTGGGAGGTATGAATAAAATATGGTGAATGCTTTAAATTTAAAAATATTATAGTGAAAAATACATTTTCCTGAATCCCCCTCCAAGCTCTTTCTCTAGATATAACCACATTTATGCTATAGTTTTCCAGTTCCTGAAGCAGGTTTTGGATGCCTTTTCTAACGGTGTCCTTATTTGCCATGGCATGACTGCTTTGACATACTGAAATGATTCAAAACATATACTGTTCACGGTCATTTTGAGCTTAGAGAAGAGCAGAAGTCTCATGGTGCTAGATGGCAACAAAGGTGGTTGAGCACATACTGTCATGCTTTCATGAGCTGCCTTTCCAGTGGCTGGCACTTTATAGTGGCATTAAACATATATTCAATATACCTCATACAACACACACACACATGTGCACACACACACACACACACAAGGATTTCCAGAATTGCTTCAGAAAGTAACAAGAATGATGATATATTTGTGTTCAAGTGGGAATATTTTGAAGGGGATTAATAGTATTGCCATTAATATCTTTTACTCTAATATTTTTAATCTAAATATTCACTATATATTTTGATCATACCTTAAACAGTAATTGTGTAGTAGAAAATAACAAGAAGTGTTTAAATTTAGTGATTACCAGGCATTTAAAATATAATATCTATGACTTCGTAGCTGCCTTCTTTCGATACAGGTATAGAGCTCCATTGTATAAGAATGAAGAATGTAAAAATCTAAGCATATAACAAATATATGACCAAATACCAGTAATGAGAGTGTACATAATAGGTATTTGGTCATACAGAGGTATATACCTGTTTAGATATAAACAGGAAACATAAATGCAAAGACACTGAAAATAGTCAGAGTAAAAAAAAAAGGAATGTCCCCAAAATAGCATCTAAAGGCAGATGGTAAAGAAGAAAAAAAAATTAAAGTGTAGCAATTTATGACAGCGTCTCCCAAGTAGGTATGTCTAGATTATCTACCCACAGTTTAAAGATGAAAAAGCTTATGGAAGGTTTACCAATATTAGACAGCTCATACAGACCAAAGTCAAATTCAAACCCTCTACAGTATCTGAGAGCTGTTGGATAAAATGATCTGATGCACTTTCACATTTATTCTGTTTAATTTTATTTACATGTAAGCAACAAAAAGTATTAATATACATTCAATTTTGAGTAACAAAGAAAAGCAAATTTCTGAGAACAATTATGAATGAGAACATTTTTTTAAAAAATGTCTATCTGTACCACAGACTTTATGAATATAAAATGCTGTTCATGGCCAGGAATAATCTAGTAACATAAGGCACAATTTTTTGACTTTGATTACCTCCTGTGCTACACACATTTGCAGGTACTCAGTTTTTCTTGCGGGATGTACTCCTTAAGCAAAATAATGTCTACAGATGCATGACATATTGGATTAATTAAAACATTCAAAGAATTGGAAATTCAGCAACAACCTCTTTAAGACCTATTTAATGGGGCTTTTGAATTTAATGAAAAAGCATGAGCCAATAATACAATCCTTCATCTCACGGGCTAAAATAATACGGCAAATCAATCTCAAGAAGTAATAGAAAAAAAATCAATGACAAAAGTAGCAAATGTCTGATGGAAAACTTCAACAAATGCAAAAATATCTATTCTTTGAAAACTTAAGAAATACAGAAGATTTGTTTCTTACTATTGTATATATGCCTTTGTGGGAAGCTAAAAATATAATTAAAGATGAAAAAAGACAGACAATAAGAAAAAGGAACAAAGAGCTTTTGCAAAGGGAAAGGAATAAAAAAAAATTGAAGGGCACAAACAAAGGTGATTAAAGAAAAAACTGTATGTGTTATGTACATGTGCTAACTCCCCACAAGAAATGTAATCTTATACACTACAAAGATAAAAATGTATTAATAAAACATACTAATAAATGCACTAATAAGAGTTTCTTGAGAATGCAGGTGATTATTGTAGTTTTCTATATACATTCTAATGAAAAGTATGTGTTTCTAAATAATGTGCCAAGTCATGGATGGATGGATGATATTTTTCTTCATTTATATATACTTCTAAATACATATTTTTAAACTGAATAAGTTTGGTTCTAAGTTATAGCAGGGTGATGGCAAATCTTTTAGAGCTGAGCGCTGAAACTGCAACCCTAAACCCACTTATTTATTACAAAGCACCAGTGCTATAATTAAACCTGAATACTGAGGTTATCATTTAGAAAAAATGATTCAGACATTAACATCTTTTGTCTTAAAAGAAAAACAAATGACACATATGCCATAGACTCACCACCCCTGGTACTGGACAAAGGAGAACAGAAACATAAAAATGTCATACAGAACTGCCTCTGTACTTCCTTGCACTGGAGGGTACTGTGCTTCATAATATAAATGGAAAAACCATTGTCTAATAGGAAACCCATATATAACTTTCTCCCTTTAGAGTTATAGGAGACAGTCAACAGGAGTTATCATACCCCTAAGATGCCAGATCATTTTTATTTTTTTTTACACAAGCTTTACTTATCGACCACTATATCTCTAGTATGTGAAACAGAAAGGGGAGGGCTCAATCCAAAGATTTTAAATTAAACATGACTCAAAATAATGGTGCCATTTAATAGTCATATGTGCAGCAGATATAAATTTTATCCGTGAATTACATTCAAGTGGGAGAAAGTCTTGGGCTTTTTATAAATAAAAATAATCTAAAATTGTTTATTTCTTATCACACAATGTTTACAGGAAGTTTTACTTGGCCATGTATTGTATTTTGAGATAAGAGTTGGGAAAAAGGATCCTCAGTAATCTCTAAGGCCAAATAGATCAGTGGATTAAAGCTCCTGTTTAGGCAGGCACAGAATTTGGGTTTCAATCCAGGCTTGCAGTGCTGGTGCAGCCCCCAGGACATGCTGAAATGGAGAATGATACTGGGTGTGGTGGCGTGTGCCTGTAATCCCAGCTCTTGGGACGCTGAACACTACGAGTCCAATCTACATAATGAGACTCTGTAGACCTGTAGACCCTGTACTAAAATACACACACACACACACACACACACACACACACAAAAGTAATCTCTAAAGTTGTATTAGAGTTCACAAAACATATACTATCCAGAAATGTTGAAGAAGAACATGTCATTTGGTGAGATCCTGTCAGCAAGCAGACAATCCCTGAGCAAGCCCATGTAGTTCGTTCAAAGGTGGGCCATGTTCCTACCGTGAGCACCAGTGTCAGTACTCACATCTCAAAGCCCCTACCCCCACAATTCAGCACCTAGGAGCTAACATACTATCTACCCAAATGTCTGATTTTCCCTGTGGATTTTATAGGGTTATGAGCCCAAGGCTTTTCTACTTCTAGCACCAAGAAATATGAGACCATTTGTCTCAGGAAATTACCTTCAAGTAGAGTCATTTGTTCATTTCAAATTAAAGCAATAAGTTCTCCTTTCTATTATCTTGAATGGACATGAAATAGGAAGGCTGTTTATGTGTAGTAGAAAGCATATGGAGGTACTATGAAGAGCTTAAATTTTAGAAACATTAATGATGTGCCCCACTTCTGCTTTCTGGCAATATGGGTAGAAAACAGACTAGTATTATTCATCTTTCATGGAAGGATAATAGCAACATATGCTAGTTTTCTTTTTAAAATATACCTGGCTATGTACATACACATATATGCACACATATTCACACATATGCACACAAACATGCACAGAGATATTAAAAGTAAGAGATATTCTTCTAGTTAAACCTTCTCAATTTTCCTCTCCAAAACTCTGTCAGTCTTATCTCTTACAACTCTTTATTTCAAAAATAAGAGCACAATAACTAGAACCATGGCCCAAGTACCATGGGTAGAATGAGTAATAGGAATATTTGTTAATAATTCAAAACGTAGATGTTCTATGACACGTACCATATAATACTGACTTACACTAAGGTACACATTATTTTCAACTCACTTCTTAATATTATAAAGCACAATTCTAAAGTGCTTCACACAAGCAAAAAGTAGTACCAGTTTGGTTTGTACCACTTTGTACACAAGAGTAATGTTCTTAGGACTTGTTCCTTCAGCAGTGACAACAGTTACTTTTCTTATTATAAGTTCTTCCTGACACTTTATAAGAAGTAGTCCAAGTGTTTTCCCTAAGATCTAAGTTATGCATTATTAGTGCTCATATAAATAAAATATTGCCCATATAATTATGATGTAATGATTTAGGGAACATATTTCATAAAATAATTTTCCAAAAAGATACAGCAAGACACATAAGTAAAAGAGGAAGTAACTTCAAGACCTAGGAATATATGGTGATAAATTCATCAAATTTTCTTTTAGCCTCATATATATGCCTATAATTAGGTTTAAGGAATGGGCAATGTAGAGATGCCAATGGACACACACACACACACACACACACACACACTCCAAAACCCCAATTATCTGTCTTGGCAAAGAACAAGGAAAAGGATACCAAACAAGACAGAATACTTAAAGATAATCATCTTTCTATTCCAGTCAAAAGTCATACACGAAACTCTAACTGTACACACACCAATCAGCAAAGGCTAAGTGGAGAACATAGCCTTTCACTTTGTTGGGCTATGATAAGTTATAACAAAATCCTCACCAATGAAATCTCAGAGAAAAATGAGTAAAAGGTCATGATTTTCACTTCTGCTGGATGGTAATTCCCTCCACCTCCATCCCCATACTGCCCTTTTGTGTTGGTGGAGGATGAGATGGAAGCCTGCACTTCCTTTTACTCCCTCCTGCTGAGACAGCTGAGGCAGCCTTGTGGAGAATAGGACTTTGGCCATTAAGTAATTCCTGTAGAATCAGTGGAGGCCACCCAATGGAAAGCAAGATGATACTCTTAAACCTCCCAGACAGAGAGACCATCAGTGAGAGCTCACAGACTTTGATGCCAGTAGAGACTAAGTGGCGGTATAGACTTCTATGCCCACTGGATAGTTATCAAGGGTGCCTTGCCTTACCCTGTCCAGTGACTTAATAGCTAAAATTTGAAAGTAACTGAAATGTCTGGCAACAAATAGAAGATAAGCACTATGTGATAGATACACAAGGAATGTTAAATATTATTCAGCCTTAGAAAGAAAAGCAATTACAAAACATGTTTCAACACAGATGAACCATGGAAACATTAAGTAAAATAAGCAAGTAATAATATAAATACTGGGGCTGGGGAGATAGCTTAGCAGAATAAGAACCTGCCTGGCAAGCACAGGGTCCTGAGTTCAATCCCAGGTACCACAAAAAAGATAAATACTACATAATTCCATTTTCATGAAGAACTTAGACACATAGATTCATCATTTGTAGAAGATTATAACAGCATATACCTATTAAGGTGACGAGATGCT
This sequence comes from Octodon degus, assembly GCF_000260255.1. Taxonomy (NCBI): domain Eukaryota; kingdom Metazoa; phylum Chordata; class Mammalia; order Rodentia; family Octodontidae; genus Octodon; species Octodon degus. The sequence goes on along the minus strand of NW_004524606.1, from coordinate 2,275,023 downwards.
TAAGTAACACATGTAAATACACTCAAAGTCTACCATGTAATTACTTAATAAATATTTTCCATGATTTCCTGAAAGCTTTCATACAGTATGAATACTGTACTACACAAAGATGTAAACTTAAAATTCTATCAAGATTAATTTGAGCTACAAGATTTTCTGGAATTCTATATGGTAACTAAGAAAGATATGCAACTATTTTGGTAGTTAGCACAAAAAAGCTCAAGAGAAATAATCTGAGTGCTTTGCCCTGGTATTTTTTTTGCAGTGTGGATTATTTTATGCCTGGCAAGTTATACACAGGGTCCAAAACTGACAGATACTGCCAATTCAAAATTTGTGGTTTTGCTTTCACGTAGTGTACTCCATGAAAATGATTTTGTTCTTATTTTCTAGTTGAGACATCATTTTTATTATGTAAAACCTTAACAAAAAATATAGGAGAGATTAAAAAGAGTCTGCTAAAACAGACTCTGAAAGCAAAACCCTACCATCTGTAGCAAGAGGACTTCCTAAAACCCAGGGGTGTCTTCTTACCCAACTGTCAACACCAGGAATAGTGCCAAGGGGCCAGATGCTAAAACTGGAAAGTCTCATCTAGGGCATGACATTACAGTCCTATAATTTCTCTCTAAAAAAACATCAGTCATCACAGCAGCAACACAATATTAAGAAGAAAACAAAAGGGCCCACCTTAATAAAGAATGGCTTCTATTAAATAAGCATACTACCAGAATTCTATTAACAGAAGTGAACATACTGGTTTGTAGGGTGGGACATAAAATTTGTGCTGAACAAGTTTCCAAGAAAGCAGGAAGTATCTTTTTAATCATTGGCATTAACAGGAAACATATGATCAAGCAGAAAAAACATGACAGAATCCTTACTAAAAATAGTTTCCATTCACAGCTCAGAGTCTCAGAAAAACAATAAGGAAACCTCTCTTTTGAACAATAAACTGACAAGTGTGTGCTGCTGGAAATTGGTAAGTTAAAGGTAACATACAGATTTAAGAATGGAAAATAATTGGTAAATAATAATGGTATAAAAATTCAACTTTCAAGAAACCTCTAAATCATATAAATGTTAACAAAATGAAATCTTAAAATAGTTCTATCATTTCACACATTAAAATCTATAACAGATTCGATTTTGAGCTATAGGTAATAATGCCTAAATGTTGGAGAAAGACAACCATGTCCCTCGAAATTCGCTGTGGTTAATTTTTAGAAACTTGCTGGCCTTCTGAATCACTGCTGGGGCTTCTATTTCCTACAATTTTCCTTTCTGTCTTATAAACTATATACAGTTCTCTTTAGCTTATCATTCTATGGGATGACAAATCATGAACATAATTTTTGCAGCTCTTTTTGCAGTTCATTTTATTTCTAGAAACTGCTACTATTTTAAAACTGCAAGACACTGAAGTTGGTAAGAAGTATCTTTTATGGAACAAAAACCAATAAAACAAAACAAAACATCTTCATGCCGGGCTCTCTCACCCTAGATGAATTTATTTTAATCACACTAACCTTGTGAGTTTACATTGTATATATTCAAGGAATCAATAGGAATTGTAATGAGTAATCCATGTAGGAGTAAAGAACAGATTCTTACTCTTAAATTATACATAAATTTGAAAATTTTCAAACTTCTCTGCCAGTAAAGATGAAATAGAAGAGATCTTCTCTTTAGAACCACAAAAAAAGAGTAACATTTATGAAACATCAATTTTCAGAAAAATAGTCAATAATAAAAGACAGTTTTTCCTTAAAGACAAAAGGCGATGCAGGCCATAACTCAGAGGATTAATTGCTGTCTAAGACAAACACAGGGACTGGTTACATCCCTGGCACACCTGCTGTGCTGGCTCTGCCCCTCGGTGCGCCAAGCCAGCCACTGAGTCTGGACGTGGTGGCACACGCCTATAGTCCCAGTGCTAGTGAGGCTGAAAACAGGAGGATCACTATGAGTCTGAGCTGCACAGTGAGACCTTGTACCAAATACATAAAAATAAAAAATAAACATAAATAAAGTACATCTTATATCTTGCACTTGAATTCCCCCTGTAAAAAAATGAGGTTGGAAATTATTTGCCAATATGAAAAGACACAGCCAGTATAAGACTTTAAAGAACAGATTAGGTCTGAAGGTACTCCCTTGTGAATGCATTAATAAGTTCTCAGCATAAAAGAGGATATGGTACATTTGTGCAGTCTTTCTTTTATGAGTTCACCATGGGATAAAACTGGAGTGATGCTGATGCCATGCTCTTTGGCTTCCCAGTCCTGCAAACTATAAGCCAAATAAACTTCTATTGCTTATAACTACTTAGTCTGTGGTATTGTGTTACAGCAGCAGAACACGGACTGAGTCAGCGGATGAAACACAATAATGTAGGATTTTTAAACACTTCTTCCATGTTTGGCTTCTTGTTCAGAAGAAAGCGACCACAAAATTAAACTTGGTTTTGCTGTATCAGGCTGCTTCTCTTCTCAGGTGGTGTTTGTAACAAGACCAGTAACTCTGATATTCACTCCAGTGGTCTGGAAACAGGCCCATAAGAAGAGTTCAACATCAGTTACCTAAAGCCACCGCTATTAGCTTACTGAACATAAATAGAATTTGTTGAGCTGCCTATACTTGAAGTATAAACAAAAAAAAAATACTTTTCCCCCCTATTATTCAGTCTTTCAAATTACTGTGCTATATCTTCATATTTTAAAACTTTAACATTTTAATCTTTTAAGTAACCTTAAGGTATAGAAAAATTCCTTTGATCATGATTACAATTTACTGCTCTTACCAAAGGGTCAATCTTGACTAAAACCAAAATCTCAAACCTAGACTTTTTCCCTCCATATCAGTAAGAATGTATGGGTTGACTTTTTTATGTCTCTACTTCCTTTCTCACTGTTTTGTTTTTCCATCTTTTGTCTCTTTAAAAATCAGTAAGCATTGTAGGAGTGGAGAATAAATGACATTGAGTGAAAAACTGACTTTTAGAATTTTATTTTGTTGGACAAAGACTGTGGTTCTCATCTTCCTGTCTTGTAATTGACAAATGCTGGTTCTTTTATGTCAGCATTCCTCACCTTTTTTTTGTACCAGGGACCAGTCTTAGGGAAGACAGTAATAAATTTTGAGGTATCTTAAATATAACCACAACAAAAGTGATAACCATTGTGTATGTGCCACACAAAACAGGGCTACAAAGAACTCTATGTGAGGAATGTAAACATTGTATCCTGCAAAAATACACATACACACACAACACAAGAAAGGAATAAAAGGGGAGAGGGGAAAAAAAGGATAAAGAAAGGAATGAAGATGTGTTTTGTACACGTACCAACTGAACATAAACATGCACTGCACATATGCACAAATAAACTAAAATTTTTAAACAGGATACCTACTACCCATTTAGGATAGAGGCCACAGTGAGGGGAGGGGAAAGATGTTTTCAGGATGGTTCAAATGTATTACATTTGTTGTGTCATTTATTTCTATTATTATTACATTAGATTCTCATAAAGAACACACCACCTAGATCCCTCCCATGCACTTTTGGCAATATTATTCAGACTTCTGTGAGAATCTACTGCCACTGCTGCTCTGACAACAGTCAGGGCACAATACTGGGACAAGAGGAAGCTGTAAATATAAAAGAGCTTCATTCCCTGCCAGCCTTTCACCTCCTGCTTCCTAATAGACTCCGAACCACACCAGTCTGTGATCCCAGGCTTGGAGACTCCTGTTTTATGACACATTCATGGAGATTGTTTCTGCTTTTGTCCTATGTTTTTGAGACCCTCACAATATACAACTCCTGATACTTCATTAATCCACTTTCCTTACAGCGAGTAAAGACAAGAAGGCTATATTTATAATGACTTATTTCTCAGAAACTGATCAGAAACAGTCATCCCATATTTTGTTGTTAGAATGTCTTCCTCTCCACCAAGCGGACTGCTCAAGTAAGACTCCTCTTAGGACAGATGAAGCTGAACTCCTTGTTACAGCATGTAGGTAGCCGCTGGCAAAGTAGGGCGTCACTGCCACATGAAATGCTAGACTCATTAGTTGCTTTTAGTCTTGCGGAAATTTATCTTCATTGACATCACCAAATTTCCACGCTTCTCAATTCAGAGCAGGAAGTAAATGTTAGTCTATACTACAAGTAGATTAATTATAAAATTAAAAATTGAAATTGTAGGGTTCCTTGCATGAGACTTTCGAAATTGCTGACACAGACGTTAGAAAGATGCTTGTATAGACAAAATTTGTACAACTTGCAAAAGCAACATAAAGAAGGTTCTCCATTGCCATTTAAATACTGTAGGTGTGAGAATTCAGCAAAATAATCCAATATTCTCTAGTAGTCCATAATAGTAGTGGGTTATCCATAGGACTGGCAATGTCAAAAATTGTTGACTTTTACAGCTTAGCATATTAATATGTCTTTACTTTTATTTATTTATTTATTTTTTGGTGGAACCGAGGATTGAACTCAGGCTTGAACTGTTTTGAAACTGTCTCATTGCACTTGCCAGGGAAGTGCTTAATCCACTGAGCCATCTCCCCGGCCCTGTCTTTACTTTTTATACCTTATTTTTATACTTCTTTGCTGGATGGCTAAGACCAAGAAAAAGCAAGACTATATAACAAGAAATGTAACTTTTGTATCTGCCAAGGTCAGTCAAATCCCCTCAAGATTTACCCTGAAACTCTGTACTGCAGTTTGTAGATCCTTTGTCAGTGTCAGCCATGTGGATGAGTCATGGCCACTGCTTTACCAGTTGCTCTCTTTGAAAGCCTGAGATAATGTTTTCTCTCCCGGTGACTCTCCTTAGGCACATTATACATCGTCAATCACTTTCCTCTGTGGCACCATATTCTCCTTGATCAGAAATTTGGGACATCACTGAATTACAGGATGTTATAATTCAGGTTCTCCTCACTGACCTTGCATGGCTGGGGCCAAAATGTTTGCTATCCTTGTAGCCCTTCTTTTTCTCTAATTTTTGGTCTTCAAATCTAAGTTGTTAATCCTCCAGAAGAGAAGCTTAGTGATATTATTACCCTATCACCTAGGCTGTTGAGCTTAACCTCACTATCTGTCTGAATATCAAACATCTTAGACATAACATGGAACAGGTATTTCCCATCAAGCATTGATAACTATCTCTGACAAAACTAAAAAAAAAGGGGGGTTATAAATGAAGGTCCATTTTGTAGTGAAAAAAATATATGTGTATACAAAATAGGATAGACATACAGCTATTTTCTCTTAATTCAATGAGAAGAAAGATTTGCACTAGTAGTGTTTGGACAGGATATCATGTCTGCATCTTGTACTACAAATAACTACTATGAAGACAATATGCAATGTATTAATTATTGTAACTATCCTACCAACCTGTTTTGAAACTGTCTCATTGCTATTTATTTCTCAATAAAATTAATAAAAAGTAAACAAAAAACAAGGTTCTCTATACTGAATAAGTTTCACAGCCCACAAAACTTGTGTTTATGTAAGTGTATTCATTTATGACCACCAAACCTGAACATGGAAAGACATACATCAAATTTTCCTAGGAACTCTCATCAGAATTTGTCCTCTTTAATTCTCTTGTGGGATAAAGATAGAGAAATATCTACAGGGAAATGAATTTCAGTAAACTCACATATCCTCCATTAATAATTCTCATCAATATCCTTTTACACAGTAGTAGGCACTGAGGTTAATAGCCACTCAATCATCTTTTCCGTCTTTTTAAAGGCCCTACAAGGCACCTAACATCTTCTTATGATGTGAGTGAGTTACTGGTCAAAAGAATTTCAGCTTTAGAAATTCAACCATGAAATTCAAGACAAGGACTTATTCCTAGAAGCTTCTTTTACATCACCATTCATTCACTGCCAACAATGGAGGTTGATATCTCATACTCGGGCTTCTTTTATCCAAAATAGGGCCTCATTTTGAGGAAAATATTCAAATTGGTACATTTATTTCATATTTTATTTTATTATTTCTATTTTTTAATACTCTTAAGGCATTTATTTATTTATTAACACATTCTTTGCCAAGATTTCACCTTAGGTTAAAATTCAATTTAGTCTCCTTACATTTCTCTGCTGAGGTTGGCATCTCAGTGCATTACAGAAAAAACACCTTCTCCAGCAATCAGTGCGACCAGCATCTGCATAGTAAGCCCCACAGTCAGCCTCTATGTTCCCCAGATGAACCACCTAGATGTTAATACTGCTCTACTACAAGGTAAAAGCTCCTAATGCAAATTTATTGGAAAAGGAGTGAAAATTCTGCAAAGTGCACTTTTAAAAAGAGGTACTTTTTGCATTTGAAAAGAAACCAGTGAATCCTCTAAGAATAATAAAAGGGAGTATTCCTAGAAAACCTTTTTTGTTTTTATTATCTGTCACTGAAAAACAAAACATTGAAGATTATTGGCACAAGGTAAGAGTCTATGTATTAAAAATTTAAATTTAAATCGATACAGAGTAAGGGGGAAAAGAGCAGTCACTGGAAAGTTAGACTTAATTCAAACACAGTACTACTGTAAAAAGTGAAAAAAGCAAAAAAGAGTATAGGAGAGACAGAATCTGTTTCAACATCCAAAATGTGTTCTTATAGACAACATGGCTGGGTTAGTCTCTAAGTTTGTATAAAGAAAAGCAAATTTTGAAAATAAAATGTATTGTATCTATAACTAAATAAAATATAATACTGAACTTTTATTTTTTACTTTTTTCCAATATGCTGGGCAAAAATCGGCCCATTTCCTAGAAATGCACTAAATCTCTGATTTATTTCCCACTTTTACAATAAATCACCAATAAAAGTTCAATGTGTTTTGCCCTTTACATCTCTGATTAGTCCTTTGTACTTTCAAGTGATCTGTAAATAATACATGCTTCTGAATGATAACTTGCCAGATTGTCTCCAATAGGACGAAAGCTACACATTGAATTTTGATGGGCAGTTAGTGAAACAATGCAAGGGAAGCAGAAATGCACAGCTAATGAGCTGCTTGAGATGTCAGCACGGCCTTCTGTCCGTGTGAAGCTTGAAGCCAAGTGGTGATACAAAGACAAAACAGCACCCATAAATCTTTGAATCTTCTTCCAAGATATAACCTTTATGAGGTTTTCATGTGCCTGAAGAATTTACTGAAGTCTGTAATTGTCTTTTATTTACTCAAACACCAGTGGTAAGAAAAGTATTGAAGGTTCTGGAAAAAAAAGCTAAGAAATAGAAAACTGCAAAAGGAAATAACAAGCAATTGTTTTGCAATAAAATTGTCATTGGATAAATGTTACTAGAAGTTTAAAAATAAACAGGTATGCAGAATAAAAAGGTTCAGAACTGACTCTTTATTAAGCTATAACCTAAATTTCATGAGAGGGAAAACTGATAAACTGCCTTACCAGCACATTTTAACCTAATAGATCGATTACTTTACTTACATCACATAAGCCAAGGTTCAAATTAAAATGGACAGAAAAAACAAATTACTCTCAGACTGTTTTCTCATCTGTAATGGAAAAATAAAGCCTAAATGGTGGGGAAGTTGTGACTGGATAAAACATGCACTAAGATATTTCATGCTATTTAGCCTCTTCCCATGTATTGATTGTAATCAATACATGATTGCTACATTAGCTTTGTTTATCACTAAAGCAATGTGATGATTCACAAAATGAATTCGTATTTTGGGAGGTTTTCTTCAGATCAAAATGTACTCACATGTGATAGTCATACATACATACAATCATTATTTCCTTAAGGCAAAAGCATGAGCTACATGTGTTAAAAAGACCCACCATGGGGCCGGGGAGATGGCTCAGTAGAATAAGTGCTTCCCTGGCAAGCGCAAAGGCCTGAGTTCAATCCCCAGTTTCACCAAATAAATAAATAAATAAACAAATAAATAAATAAAAATAAAAAGACACACCAAAAAGTTATCTGGCTTATTTCTGAACAACTCAAATATGTATACGAAACATGTGTTTTAGGAATGAGATATTCTTTGGAGTTAAGTGGATATGTTTTCTTATTTAGGATGCAAATAAATGCAGGCACTTGTGAAAACAGAGCAAAAAGTAAGGCCACAATAATTATAGCATAAAAATTTTACTTTTAAACATTTTTAAACAGTGCTGAGGTTCAAACTATACTTTGGGGGTTAAAAGCTCCTTGTGTGAATGTGCACTTGATTATACAATCTGATTTGTGAGTCTTATAATATTGTATATGGCCTTTGATGTTTATGTATGAAGAGTGTATGGGGGAGGTTTTTTTTTAAGTTTATGCTGCTTGATTTTAAATTTAAACCTTGCCTCCCATAAAAAGGAATACAGGTTCACCACCAGGTCACTTAGCAGAATTGCTCTATTGATCTTCCATCACTATTTTTTTTTCCTATTTCAATTAGGCATTGGAAAATAGATATAAAGCTTCTTTGTCCCAGTATTTGCACATTAAATTATTAAGCTTCAAATATTTTTTATAAATAAAACTTCATTATTAATTTAACATAACTTTCAAAGTTTGGCTGAACAAAGGTTTCCTTTTTTTCTGAGACTTTTTTCATTCTCATATCCAATTATTCCTCATTAAGGCAAACTTTAGTCCAAGAAAATATGAAGCACTAAAAATATTGCTTTATTAGAAACTCTTCCAGTTAGAAGCAGAGAAGTGAGAAGAAAGAGGTCTGATCAAACCAATGGAGACAGAATTTCCTAGTATAATAATCACTTTTCTGTCTCTGCTACAAATTATCTGACACTCAAACTTAAAGGAGAGGTTCACTGGAGTCATGCTTTCATGGTTTTAACCATGATTTCCATAGTTTGTTGCTTCCAAGGTAGAAAAGGCAAGGTAGAAAGACAGTGTGGTATAAAGCAGCTTAGGGCTGTCAGTAGGCAGACAGAGGAGAGGCTGGGGCAAAATCACAGCCTTGCATGCTGTTTAAATTTGTATTTCTCTAATGGTGTAAGATTTTGAAATTTCTTCAAGAATTACAATTGAACCCCAACATTTTATCTACAACTGTTGCCAACTTTGAAGGTACAGTAATATTCTAAGTACCACTTGTTAACACCACGTATAACCTCTAGATCCTAGAAGTTTAGAATCTTAAAATAATGCTTATTATTGTCTGTAAACATCAGAACGTATGTCAGAATAGAAGTCATTCATGATTAACAAATTAAAATGATTTTCATTTTTCATATGATTAAAATGATTTTCTATGTAATTATTGGTCGTTTGAACTTCTGATCACACCCACACCAAAGCACTTTAGCCACCCACTGTTGGTTGGATTTTTCTACTGCTAAAACACCTAATTCATAAAACATTATTTAGAAAAAGTTTTGCAAAAATGAATGAAGCCTTTCTAATGTAAAATTATTTAAAAGTATATCATTACAGTTTTCTCTACAATAACACATTAGTTATTCTTACTAACATTGTTTTGCAAACCAGTTTACAGTGTCTGTGTTGCTGTGTCATGTAGTTTCTTTGTCCTCAGTCCTTGCTTCTGGTTGGTGATGCAGCAAGTTAAAATTGTGGTCAGACATTAAAAACTGTTACATTGTCTCCCTGGTGATAGCCTCTATAAAGATCTTGCTATTATGGCACACTATAAAACATTCTATATAGCAAAATGAAAAAGGCCTAAGACAACTAGAAATTAAATATCCAGTCGTTGATAAGCTAAGATCTAAGATGATATTATGAGCATTCACTGTTATAGTTTAGGTCATGATCCAGTTCAAAAAGAACTTAATTAAATGAACATAATTTAATCAATGGAGAAGATCTTTTACCCTGTTTATTACTTTATAACATTTTATAGCATTTAAAATGAAAGGATAGGCATAATTCTATAATAATGTGGGTGACAATGCTTGTTCTAAAATATATCAATTTTAGGTGTAATACTCCTAACCTGGCATAAGAAAATCCAAGTTTCAATTTATTCCTTTCATGCTAAACCTTATTTGGGCAATTAAAAATCATGCTAAACTATGGAAATTTCCCTTTCTGGGGTTCATGAATAACATTTCATTGCAAATTTACAATTTTACATAATTTCTATTCCTGATTAAGTGATTTTAAAAATTAGTCAAGAAAATTTAATATATTGTTATAATACACTATTAGTCTTAAGAAATGAGTTAACCAGTGGTGGCGAGCCTATGGTATGGTTATGGCAACTGGCTGATTGTTATCATTGAAGGACTAAAAGTTTCATCATCATTGAAAATCCTGTATTAATTTTTAATGATAACAGTAACAATTTTTAATATTTACTGGGTGAATTTAAATAACATAATTTATAAAGTGCAATAGCTACATGATCTTTTAATATTGTTCTTTGTTTCTTTTCTGTATTTTAGAGAAGGGTCTACAGGGTGTTGAGGGTCTCATTACTAGATCAGACTCGTAGCGATTCTCCTGTTTACAGCCTCCCAAGTGCTGGGATTATAGGCGTGTGGCACCATGCCCAGTCTCAATAGCCTTCTTAACACACCCTGGGGGTGGGGCCGGCAGTGCACATTAGGGATCGAACCTTGTCTGCTGTGCTCTGCATAAGCAGGTGCTTTAATCCACTGAGCTATTTGGTCATCCTTTTTTTTTTGGCCAGCCCTTTATTTTTTTTAAATATTATATTTTTTATTTTATTTTATTTCTTAATTTTCCATAGTTTTATTGATAAACAAATAGCAATGAGACAGTTTCAAATCAAATCAGTAGGACAGTTTCAATAATTAACACATTGCATACATTCT
>NW_004524606.1:2220976-2262580 GCF_000260255.1 Octodon degus | reverse complement strand
TCACAAATTGTGCTGCTATAAACATAGGCACACATATATCACTATGATATGATGTTTTCAGATCCTCTGGGAAAATTCCCAGGAGAGGAATAGCTTGGCCAGCCCTTTAATACTGCTAATATAAGTTAATTTGATTTCCCCCTACCCTCCAAAGGGAAATTGAGATAGGTATAATATCTACCTCTATTCATTCTATGAGGATATTGAGCACAGGGAAGTGAATTAAGTTGCCCTAAATGAGCCAAATAATGCATAGCAGAAACACACTAATGCCAAGCAATATGAATCTGAAATCCGATTGTAATGAATTCATGAAATAATTTAGCACAGCAGCCCACCTCACATATTTTAAAGTCAGTAAGTTGAAATATTAGTCATCACATTCTATAAGCAGTTCAAATAACTGCAAATATGGGGTCTTTTCCTTAGCAGTAACAGATTTTTCCAGTGATTCCAGGAATTAAAAATGTTGATTCCCAAAATGTGATATCAAGCCTAATATATTAATATAGATGAGGTAGATTGTACAACATAAAGCTTTGAAAACATGTTCATTTAGATATTTTACTTCCAAACAGATATCAATAAAAAGTCCAGACATTAAGGTTTTCCATTAGATAATCAGAGGCATGTATTGAAAAAATATGTAGAGACAAGAATACAACAGGGTAGAAGAAAGTAAGTGGCAAAGCTGCTTCTGTAAGTAATACACAATGGCCAAGGATATCACTGGTCTTATTGGCTCTAACTGTACTGCTGTCACTAGAAAGAGAGTCACAGTGAATAAGGATGAATCTTTCATTCACAAAATTATATTTTCAGAATATTATGTTACTTTATAATTTTGTAAATATTAAATTTATCTTAACAAAAACTAGGATATGCAACATTATTTATGCACTGTGAATAAGTAATATTTTACTTGAGACTACTTGGTTTGGCAAAGATGACATGGTCAGTTAAGAATTACAATTGAACCCCGATATTTTATCTACAACTGTTGTCAATCTTGAAGGTACAGTAATATTCTAAGTACTACTTTTTAACACCACATATAACCTCTAGATCCTAGAAGTTTAGAACCTTAAAATAATGCTTATTATAGTCTGTAAACATCAGAACGTATGTCAGAATAGAAGTCATTCATGATTAATAAATTAAAATGATTTTCATATAATCAAAATATCCACGAAGATAATACCATGTAAGATAATATAAATGGGAAACTGAAGAATTGGCAAGCATGAATGAAGTCATTTCAGGAAAATTCTCAAATATTTCTAAGGAAAAATATGAGAAGTAGAATCGTGAAAGATTATGTTTCTATTTAGGTGGCAACAGGAGAAGAAAGTGACAAATGAAAGACAAAATGACAGAGTTTGACAGCATCTTCCTATAGAGGACTTCAGCTTCATAATCCAAGATCTATGCTTCATCTCTTTAAATTCTCAAGGTAACTCAGAGTTATAAGTAGAGTGGTATTATTACTGTCTCCAAAAAGGATAACATTTAAAGAAGATTCTTCCTAAAGCATACAGATATTTGGTAGAGTGCAAAATACAAAAATCAGAAAGTAGTAGAGACAAGACTCCAGACAAGAATTTTGCAAGGAAAATAAGTGATAGAAAATGGACATTAATTGTTTGCCAAAGAATGCCATTATAGGAATTTAATTAAAACATCTTTGAGTGATTTTTATCTTTAAAACAATTCAAAAGACTGTAGTTGACATTATACCTATGAAGTTATATTTTTGAAAGAGATTTTTCAATCTACAAGAAAAATTTTTTTTTGAAATATGCACTATTCAGCAGCAGAAGAATCTCTAAAGGGAACCATTAAAAGCCAAGAGAAGTCACTAAAATGTCTTCATAGTAAAGTAACATGTCTTGTCTCAGCCTTCCTTCAGAGGTATGTATCTGTGTGAAAAATAAAATGGCACTTTATACTTATATTTATGAACCATTAAAATATTTATGCATATGTAAAGTAAAATCGAGTTTACTTTTGTTACTTACATCACATTTTTTTCTCTCAGGCAGTTAGAATCTTTATTTGCAAAATTAAAGCCATACTATATTGGGGCATGGCAGAGTTAATGCTAAAAGGCAAAAGCTATTTCTTTTGTCAAATAATTGCTGACCATCATTCCAGGAAATAGAATGTGGGAAAGAATTCTTCCACAGGTTATACTCTGTTCTCACTTTTGACTATAGAGTAAAAATGTGTGAGAAATGATTAAGGACTTACACTGACCTTGGTGACATAGTGAAATGAAATCCTTTAGCTGGAAGCAATAAATTGAATTATTCATGCCCCCTTGTTCCCTAAATCAATTGGAAATGCATTTTCCTCAAATGTAATGTGGAATTCATCTATAGTCAGCACTTACTGAACTACAGTATTCTTATTTTTATAAATAATCAATTCAACTAAGTTACAATGATCTAACTGGCATATGAGCTACTGGTCTAATAAAACATCGGAAGAACACAAGAGGACTCACTGTAAAATTCATTTCTAGTCTCTTTGTAACATTTGAGACACATTTTAAAGGTAAGCTGAATCCTACTTGGTAGATTGAATTTTAAAAATATTTAACAACAAGATTAAAACCATGTCATGGTTTAGACATTAAATACCCAAAAAAGCTATGTCCTAATGGCTTGATCTCAGTTTAGGTGATATTGGGAGATAGGCAGAAAAGTTAAAGGATGGGATTGGTTATAGGAAGCTTAGTCGCTACAGTGTGGCCTTCAAGGAGAAATTGGACTCTTGGCCTCTTCCTGCCTCTGACCCCTCAACAGCATCACATCAGCAGCTTTCTCTGTCACACGCTCCCTGCCATACTGTCCCACCTCACTACATGTCAAAAGCAAGGGGTCTAAATAACCGTGGGTTTCACCTTCTGAAACTGTGAGCCAAACTAGGTCTTTGCCCCACGCCATTTGATTTCTCCCAGGCATTTTTGTCACAGTGACAGATTACTGCAGTGCCACACAACATAAGACATAAAAAGTTCCAGGTCAAACTCTTATCAATTTTAGCACACTGTCTTTAAAAACATGAGACACCTACTCATTTTCATAAACAATTATTGCGAGGCACTATCATTCTGTAATCTATAGGCTATAAAATATTAAAACTTCAAGGGCCAGCCAAATAGCTCAGCAGATTAAAGCACATGCAAGCAGGTGCAGGGGCCAGAGGTTTGATCCCCAGGCCATGCCGGTCCCGCCCCTGGGGCGCGCTGAGATGGCAATTGAGACTGGATGTGGTGGCCTGCACCTGTAATCCCAGCTCTTGGGAGGCTGTAAATAGGCAGATCACTAGAGGTCTGATCTAGTGGCCCTGAACACCCTGTAGACCCTTCCCTAGAATACAAATAAATAAATAAATAAATAAATAAATAAAACTTCAACTAGATGAGTAAACAAAAATCTTCTCAATTCAACAAAGCTTTGCATGTAATGTATAAAAATTAAAGCAGAGGGTAGCGAGCTGTACTTGAAAAAAAAAAAGGCCACTTTAAAAAATGTGTAGCAAAGCAAAAGCAGAAAAAAAAGAGAAAGATAACACATGCGAAAATATTTTTGGAGCTGATAATGCTAATCTAAATAAATGCAGACACATGCACAAAGAGGCCGCCGCGTTTTCCTTCTCCACTCGCTAAGTAGTGCTGCCAAGTACAGAAGGATTGAAGCCATTCCTGGGGAACTGCTGAGTCAGGAGCATGAGTCAGAAAGTAAACTCTTGGTGCAGAAAAGCACTAAAAAGGGCCGAGAGCCTATCCCGAAACAGACACATATGTTCAGTACATGAGGTCCAAACCCCCCCTCATCTTCGCAGAATAATGAACCCTTTCACTCCCACATCTCCCCTCTCATGCTCAGGCAGTTTGGGGAAGAAAGTGCTTGAACCATGGAGTCAGGTTCTCTCCCACACGGAGAGGATAGCACGTTGGTTAGTACTACATGACCACTAAAACTGCTTTGGAAAATCTACACACCATTTTCTAACTTAAATGACAAGAAATCTAAAATGAAAGTAGACAAAACAGAGGGCTTAAATTATATTCAAATTTAATTTAGAGACATAAGGGGAAAAATACTTGACAATAATTTAAGGGAGTCCACAACGTTGTTTCCCCAAAGGCACCTGAGGTCTAATTATCTCCCTAAGGTGGTCCAGACACAGGTGTTTTCTAAGGCAGACAGCAGGAATAGGGCAGAACTTGAGCTTTTCTCAAGTGTATGACTCTATTTTTCGGTATAAGAGGCTAAGCAAATATGGCCTATATTTAATCAATACAATTAAGATTATGTTCCAAGGGTAAGTCACCTTTTGTCCTCCTTTCTTCTTTTCCCTGTCATATGAGAGGACATTTCAATGCTCTGGTGTCACTCTGTTAGTATCATGAATCAGTACTAAGATGTCACACTATAAAACAACTTTACATTACTTTATCTCATTCAACATTTATTTTCAACAGCAAAATGCCCACAGCAGCAATGATTTCCCACTTGAATTCCAATGGTAAGGTCACTGCTATGATCTTAGTTTGCTCTTTTCAGACAGATCCTGGGGCACAGAAATGACAAAGCAAAACCTAGTCAAAGTGAAGCAATGTCGTAGTGAGTATAGAATCTTTATTTTTTGAAATAAACTCACTTATCTGGCTCTCAAATCCTCCCCACTAATTATCATCATCCATTAAAAAGGTTATATCTATTTAATCTCTGTTATCTCTCAAAACTTTCCCCAGCAAAGACCTCAAATTGTTTATCTGTAATGAATAATAGCTAGTATTCATCTTAATGTAAGAATATGAAAATTGTCCTTTTGAACTTTGCCATAAGCATAATGAAATCCTCTCCTCTGAAATAGTAAATAACTGTACACAGTGTTCTGGGTCTAATGAATGTGCAGCGATTCCCCATCAGTAAGTGGCACTAACATCCTTGTTTGGCATTTATATTACATCGTCACACAATGTTCCACAATAGATATCACATTTTGTTCTTGGTTATCGTGAGGAATAGCAATGCATTTTAATTCATACTCCTGATTTTCCCTGTTTTCTACCCACACTGATTTGCATTTGGCTATGCTGATCAGCACTGTCTGAATCAACACAAAGCTTCATGTTTTCCTGCAATTTTCCTATGAGCCAATATGGAAGATTAGGTCCACATACTTTGCAGTTAAATAATTAACTCGATAAATATTAGTGGCTTTTTAGTAGCTGGGTGAAGCCATTTTTATACTTTTAACTTCTTAATAAAAATCTACTGTATGCTTATTAAGAATATGCTTGAAATGCCTGTCATTCTGGTCTTCTAAATACACACTTCTTGTCATGATGTACCAATTATTACCATGCTGTATTACAAGTAAAATTTTTTTTTTAATTTTTAAATGGGTAAAAAATGAAAAAAGAGACAGAAGAAAAAGAAAAAAATGTCATAGGACTGTCCTGCTACAATACTGTATATGGTTAGATTTCTAAATTTCTGTGTAAAAATATGTGTTTATTCCTATTTTTTAAATCTTTTTCTTCATATTCTGTAAGGACTTAAAGTTCAACATATCAATACTTGATGGAAAAGACCTGTTTCACATTATGTCTAAGATGTTTGATATTTAGACAGATAGGGTAAACAGAACTGCATATGTTGCAGGGTAATAATAAACTTCTCTTCTGGAGGATTAACCACCAAAGCTTGCAGATCAAAAATTGGAGAAAAGGAAGGGCTGCAAGGTCAGCCAACATTTTGGCTTTAGCCTTTCAAAGTCAGTGAAGACTAAGGATATATGAGAACCTGCACTGTAACATCATGTAACTCAGTTGTGCCCCAAATTTTCTGATCAAGGAGATTATGGAGCCACTGAGGAACGTGATCAACGATGTAGAGTGTCCCTAAGGACAGCTACATGGAGAGAAAACTTTCACTCAGGCTTTCACAGAGAGCAAATTGGTCAAGCAATGGCCGTGACTCATCTGCATGGCTGACACTGACCAAGGATCTACAAAATGGGGTACAGGGTTACAGGATAAATCCTGAGGGGACTTGACTGACCTTATCAGATACAAAAGTTATATTTCTTGTTATATAGGTCTTGCTTTATCTTGGTCTTAACCATCTAGCAGAAAAGTATGAAAATAGGGTATATAAAATAAAGCCATATTAATATGCTGAGCTGTAAAAGGCTCTAGTCAACAACTTCTGTGGATAACCCACTACTATTGTGGACTGCTGGACTGTGTTGGATTGTTTGGCTGAGTTCAAGCACCGATAGTATTTAAATGCCAATAGAATACCCATTTCTGACAGGACTAAACAAAGGGGATAAAAAGGAAGAACCATTTTGTATTTGTATGTACAGAAAAGTTGGCATAGATATACAAGTACTTTCATTTAATTCAGTGGGAAGAAAGATTTGTAATAATAGTTTTTGGGCAAGATAGCCTGTCTTCTTCTTGTACTATGGATAACCACTAAGAAGATAACAATGTACAATGTATTAATTATTGAAAATATCCTATTAATCAGGTTTGAAACTGTCTCATTGATATTTGCTTTTTAATAAAACAAAATAAAATTAAATTTAAAAAATGAATAGGCATTTCAGGTCTATGCTTATAGCTTAGTTTTATGGTAACTGCCTAGCATGCATGAGTCCATGGTTTCAGTTGCCACTCTACATACATACATACTTACATACATACATATGCACATTTCCTGTGCCACAAACCTCAGATATTTTATCAGTGAAAGTCTAAGTAAACAATGAGAAGTCAACATTTCATTAAGCATTTCAGGAGATTTTAAAAAAGGCAGTCCTAAAACTTCACCTTGAAATACATCTAAAAATTGTCTTAATTATAAAAATATTTTCAAAATCACTGAACTATGACACAAAACTGCTTTTATCCAACTGCAATTCTTCACTATATTTATTTAACAATTAACTATTATCTGTAAAGTGTGTAAATTTCTTTTACTTATAGTAGTCTTATCTAAGGTTACCAAAAATCAGTCAACTCTACCCTAAACCATCTCACCCCTAGTTATTCACCATACTAGCCTTCTGCACAAGAAATGAGAAACCTCCACTCTAAGAGGCTAATTTTGTAAGAAAATGACAATGGAAAACAATAGAAAAACTAACATAAGTGTATATTTTTACTTTTATTTTTATTTTGAGATTTAAAGTCTATAAGGTGGAATAAGGGACCTGATAGAGGAAAACAAACATGAATAACAATTATTATTATTAGTAAATCACATCTCAATTAAGCTGAAGCTGGCATTTATTGAGGCTGATCTAACTGTTGGATGGGGGAACCATCTTTCCACTTGTGTAGGACTTTCTTAGTCTTACAACTGAAATTTTGCTGGCCCAGAAAACCCTTCAGCCACAGTCCAGCCAGGGAGGTTGGTCATGTCACTTTATTCTTTTAAGTTCAAACTTTATAAAGTGGGAAAGTTTTTTCTATAACAGCCTACCAAAGGAGTATGATGAACATTTTATTAAGAAAGTGTTGGACCAGGTAGATGGCTCAGTAGAATATGTGCTTCCCTGGCAAGCGCAAGGGCCAGAGTTCAATCCCCAGTTCTGCCAAAAAAAAAAAAAAAAAAAAGAAAGAAAGAAAGAAAGAAAGAAAGAAAGAAAGAAAGAGTCTCAGAAGTTTCTTTAAAGAGATCTAGAGCCCTAAAAGTTTGAGTTTTGCTTTGCCTCAGTGGATTATTCAAAAAGGGTTTCTAAAACAGAAAAAAAAAGACCCAGTTAAGAAGCAATAAACACTGAACAAACATCTGATCATGGATGTTATTGCTAAGAGGCAACATTGCAGCACTCCCCCATACAGATCTATGTGTCACTGACTTCTACCCAATAAGGTGTCAGTGCTCTAAAAAAACAGCCATTACTTTTAAAGTTATCAGCAATCTAGAGAGGTAAACAAGACATCACTTATTAAAGGGGTTGTCTTCCCTTCCTGTATGTTTTGGACCACTTTGGAAGTAGTCCCATTGATCTTTATGTCTGCTTTTGTGAAAGTATAATGTTTTTATCAGTGTCTTGCTGCAATATATCTTTAAGTCCATAATTCTAATGCCTCGCACCTTGCCTTTGTTACCCAAGATTGCTTTTGCTATTTTGCGTCTCTTCTCATTCCATATGAAGTTTAGATTTTTCTCTAGTTTTGTGAAGAATGCTCTAGGTACTTTGATTGGGATTTTTTTTTTAAATTTTTTGGGGGGATTATGTTAAGTCTGTACATTAATTTTGGAAATATGGACATTTTTACTACATTGGTTGGCGGAAATGTAAACAAGTCCAACCAGTATGTAAATCTGAATGGAGATTCCTCAAAAAACTAGACTAGAAATTCCATTGACCCAGCTATTCCTCTTGTAGGTATCTTCCAGCAAGAGGCAAGATATAATATCACGATGATATATGCATACCTGTGTTTACAGCAGCACAGCTCACAGGAGATAAATCTTAGAAACAGTCTATATATCCATCAACTGATGAATGAACAACAAAATGTGGTACTTACACACAATTGAATACTAGTCTGCCATAAAGAAATATAAACGAGTCATTTGTCAGAAAATGGATGCACCTTGAGATTACAATGTTAAGAGATATAAATCAGACACATGAACTTAAATATCACATGGTTTCTCTTATATGAGAAATTCAAATTAAAAACAAACAGCAAACTGAAAGATATATTAGGAAGTGGACAGCTATGTCTTTCTCAAGTAGGAAGGGGATCAAAAGATGGAGGGAGAAAAAAAAGGGGAGAGAACAAGGAGGATGAAAGGAATTAAGGTGTTAAGTACATGTACCAATGCCACACAAGAAATATAAACATTACATACTGCAAACATGTACTAATTAAAAAAAAAATAGCACTGCTTGCTGACCACTGCATTCTGACAGATGGCTAGGTGGCAGTGATTAATTACAATTAATAAAGCTAAATATGCTGAGCAGTTTACAGGTAGATTTTAATTGCTCACAAGCTGAGATACTATGCTATGATTTAGTCCTTTAGAACATTTTGAGCTGCTTTTCACTAATAAGAATGCTTTGTTAGTACTATTTTATTATTTTAATTTGTTTATTTGTTAGGGGGGGTCTCAGTTTCTCCTAAGTATCTGGAACTTCAGGAGGAAGGATCCTAGAGCCCTTTCTTCAATTCCTGTTTAATACCAAGTAACCCATGGGCTTTGAAACCATGAGCCTATTATTATTATTATTATTATTATTATTATTATTATTTTCAACAGCCATGAAGTTGCCTAAGCCAATTTCATTCAAGACTAAATTATCTTCTGGTCTGTCCTGCTGTAAAATCCAATGACTGACCCTTTCCCAGTTTCAGCCTCATTCAATCCATTCTCCACATGCTGCCAGAAGGGACTTTCTAGCATGCGTACACCAACATGGCACGCTCCTGTTCACAGGTCTATTGTCTCAACAATGAGTTCCAAATTATTACCTAGATGACTGTAGCCTCATTGTCAGCTAGATCTGCATTCTTCTGTTTTTCACATAGAACACTATTTGTGATCCCTCTAACAAAACAAATCTTCAGTGTTTGCCTTTGCTGCCTTTCTGGCCAGAGGGTCCAGCTCCTCATTCCTCCCCAAAGACATCTGTGTCATCTTCACATTTCTGTCCATGCCTTCTGCATAATAACTCAGACCTTCCTGAGAACAAATCTAAGGGCTACCCTTCTATGGCCCTATGCTAACCTGATTTATATTTATCTGAGCACATAGTACAACACTGAATTTAGCTCAACTCCTTTTTCTCTCAGAATTACAGACTTCCTCCCAAGAAAGTTTATACTGTCTTGAACATAACATAATAAATGGGTAATTTCACAAGCAGTTATTTATTTATTTCTATTTAGATAAAAAGTTTATATAAGAGAGAAACTATGAAAATCAGTTAAAGATAAAAGCAATAAATGAAATGTGTTTAGTGAGATCTACCACTTTCTGCAATTGATAGCATACAAAACAAATAGCCATAGAATAAAATTTTTGAACAATGTTTGAATTTCACAGCTTATTTGAAGATGTAGTAAAGCACACATATAACAAATGTGAAAAAAGTTATCATCTACTAGAAAATAAAATATTGTTATAAAAGGATAAAGTTACTAGGGACTAGTTTTACTTAATAATATGCTAATTATGCAAGGAATTTATCTATAAAAGGAGTTTTAATTTGTGAATGACCAATATTAACTGACAGTTCTTAAAATATAACACATAGCCAACATGAAGGTACAATAATTTCATTTTCATTATTAGCCAAAGGTAACAAAATACTGGTAAAAATATAACCAATCGTATTTGTTTTTGACAAAGGCAGGAAGAAATGGATACCTCATACACAGTTATAAACTGGTATTAACTTTCTGAAAAACAACACTGAAATATGACTTGAAAGCTATCAGATTTGGCTAGGGATGTGACTCCGTCATAAAGCACTCATTTAGGGAGTGTATGAAGTTCTAGATTTTATGCTCAGGACCATAATAATATTTGCAATAGTAATAATGATAGTAATGCTAATACTAACATTAATAAAAATAGTAGGAAGCAAGTAGATTTATATGTCTCTTTACCCAGGAATTCTATCTCTAAAACTCTATCTAAAATAATGAAGTTTATGGTAAATAGGTTGAAAATACAGACTACAAGAATATTTAATTTATTAAAAAAGAAATACCTGAAAATTCCAGACTAGGTGAAAAAAAATTAAAAGAAGTCCAGATTACTGTATAATAAAGCCAGGAAAACTACTGATATAGAATTATGACCTGACATAGAAAGTGCTTTATATAAAGTGACATAGTTACATAAAATAATTATTAATAACAATATATCTCAGTATAAACTGAAAATTAACTACAGTATGATAACATTGCCATAACTGAAATTAAGATTAAATTTTCCAATTTTTTGCTACTTATATTTTGTATATTTTTTAACATGAGTACTTAATAGATCTTGTGTGACTAAAAAGATTTGTTTTCATGAATTATTAATTAAAAATTATGAACTAAATTTCCCAGGGAAGATTCGACAATACAAATAACTACTCTTGGTCTATTGGAGAGAATGCAGAAACACTGTCTTAAACATTGCAAAACAGTATGATCACAAACCTGGGAGGCAAACACGTGTGCCAGTGAATGAGCATTATAGGAAGAACAGAAAGTACTGTTATAACTAAATTTACTGGGCAGTAAAGTACTCAGCATGCTTCTAAGCAGATGCCCCACAGGTACTAAGTGTATTACTGAACAACTGTGATTTAGAACCACCATTACAGAGGCTTAACAGGGAGCAGCTGAATGGAGAAATTACTTACAAAAAAAACCAGGTAGCCTGTTCTCTTGGAATGCTTGCACCTGGTATTCTTCTACTTGAAATGCCCCTTCAGAATATTTGTTTTGCTAAACATATTGAGTTTTGACTCAACTGTCACTTCCTCACTACAGGCTTCCTTGAGCTCCCTTCATTCCAAATCCCTGTACTTTGTCCCCTCCCCCACTACAAAAGACTTACTACTTTCTAAACTTCTTCATGTATTTCATTCGTTTTTATTTTCTCCGCATAAAAATACAGTTATCTACAGGGCCAGGAAATTTATTTGTATAATTACTGTGTTCTATGGGGTCTAGAACAGTGTTTAGTCTGTCACAGGACTTTGGTTGATATTCATGACATGAAAAAATTAAGACATCAAGAGGAAATGAGAAAGCTTGGATAAAATAGTCACCATAAATAGAAACAAACCTTCCACATGAGAATAAAATTTGAGAAGTTTACAGTGATGAATTGATATTTGAATGATCAGACAGTGAGTTAAAGTGGTGATTCCCAAGTGAAAAAATGGACTGAAATTTATACAAAATACAAGATGATGATTGTAAGGTTATTTAATAGCTGGAGATAAAAGAATGGTTGAATCATGCAACTGCAAATTCAATTAAAAATTAAGTATCTAAACTAGAAAACAAAGCAGGCGAAGGCAGAGTGCTAGGAAGGATGGGCAGGAGTTGAAAGTGATAGTAATGTTGAGTATAAGGAAAGAACAGAAAATAAGAAAGGAAAAAAGAGAGACAGTCCTTTGTTAAAGATAAGGTGGTTGAATGTGTTTATAGTTGTGTGTGCATCTTTTAATTTGCTCCATTGATCCTCTGGTCTTTTTTTCCCCTCAGTACCATGCTTAATTTATCACAGTATCTTTGTAGTGTAATTTCAGATCAATGACTGTGATGTCTCTTGCTTCCCTTTGTTGCCTAGAAATGCTTTTCTATTCTAGGTCTCTTCTCATTCCAGATGAATTTTAGGAATGTTTTTTCTGGATATGTGAGGTATATTAATGGTATTTTGATTGGGATTGTGCTGAATCTGTGTAATAGATTTGGGAAAATGGCCATTTTCACCATGTCTTCCTATATACGAACAAGGAATATCTTTTCATTTTCTGAAATCCTCTTTGATTTCTTAAAGATGTCTATAATTTTCACTGTGTAGAACTTTTAAATCCCTTGTTAGACTGATTCCTAAGTACTGGAAGAAATACAGACTCTTTAATAAATGGTGCTGGAAAAACTTACTTTCCACCTGCCAAAGGCTAAAACTAGACCCATGTCTATCACCATATACTAAACTGAAGTCAAAGTGGATCAAAGATCTGAACATTAAAATATAAACATTAAATCTACCAGAACAGAAAGTAGGGAGAAATCATGAAGACATGGGGGTTGGCAGAGAGTTATAAACAAAAAACAAACTGCATGAGTAATATCTCAAATAATAAAACCCTGGGATCTCATGTTACTGGATTCCTTTGCACATCAAAAGAAATCACCAACAGAATTTAAAAAACCTGAATTGAGAAAACATTTTAGCCAAATATCCCTCAAACAAAAGAATTTAGAATACATAAAGAATTAAAAAAAAATAGATCCTCCAAAATTCAAAGACCTAATCAAATAATGGTCATCTGAAATAAATACATGCTTCTCAGATGAAGAAATAAAAAAGCAAATAACTATATGAAAAAATGGTCAATCTCATCAGTCATTTGAGAAATGCAAATTAAAACAACACTGAGATACCAACTAACCCCAGAAAGAATGGCTTGCATCAAGAAACCAACCAATAACGAAGGCTGTGGTGGAAAAGGAACCCTTCTCCACTGTACGTGGGAGTATAGACTGCTATGGCCAATATGGAAACCAGTGTGGAGATTCCTCAAAAAACTAGCATTAAAGGTCTCATTTGACCTAGTATTTTTGTCTTCTGGCTATCTTTCCAGAAAAGTTGCAAACATCATACTATAGCAATACACGTGCACTCATGTTTATAGCAGCACCATTTATCATAGCTAAATCTTGGAAACAACCCAAATGCCCATCAACTGAGAATGGATAAGAAAGATGTAGTATTTTACACAATAGAGTATTACTCAGCTATAAAGAAAGATAAACTTGAGGCTGGGTAAATGGATGTGACTAGAGACCATACTCATAAGTAAAATAAATCAGACTCACATGGGCAAATTTAATATTGTCTCCCTAATGTAAGAGACTGAAAGATTAAATAAAATCTGGCAGATACAGAAGATATTGTAAAAGTGAAGGAAACTGCTGAAAAGGAAGAACAACTGGAATAGGGAAAAGAAGAGAGGAAAGGAAGGGAAAATTATATATATATATATATATATATATGCATATATATATATGTATATATATATATATATATTTAACATAATGGCACTACTAATTTCTAAATTGTTTTATTGAAAGGAACATATAATCATTTACTTATGATCAATTTTTCAAACCTATATCTGGAAATCTGAACAACTACTTTGAAGATAAAAATATGCAATATAACAACCAATGTTAATTTTCTATCAAAAAAAAAAAAAAGAGAAAGGCAGGGATGGAAAATAGTAGTACGTCTCTGAACCTCATGAGAAACATTCAGCATACAAAGGAAGAATGTTGGTATTTTCTCCATAAGCAAGAACGGACAATATTCTCAGAGCAAAGAGAATTAAAACAGTTGGATTTTCTGGTAATAGTGTTGTACAAACTAGATTTCAGTCCAAGGTCAGGAGGGAGAAATGCAAGAGAAACTCAGCTACTTGTAAAAGAGATAGTTTAGGGCAATAGGATAAAGGCAATTTCTTCCACAGATACCAGGGAAAAAACATAACCATGAGAAGAGGATAAATAAGTAAAGAAATGCACAAAAACTGAAGTGTCACATTGTTTTTAATAGAATAGGTGGAGAGATGAAATGCCAAAGAAGGATGGGACAGCTGGGACTGCGGGTATGGGAAGAGAGAAAAGGTCTAAAATAGATCCCATAGGGAGTGAGCCTCAGAGTACAGAAAAGACAATTAAAAAGACTGCCAAATAGCAGCAGAAACCAGATTGAAGTTTGAAAGCATCCAGTTCTAATGAGCCAAATCTGCAATGCTTTGTTTGCCTCCAGCAGTGCTCTCTCTCTCCTGGGAGAAGCAGCAAAGAGAGCAAGAGGTAGAGGTAATCCGCGCTCAGGAGTCTGCAGCGTGCGCAAGGGTGCAAGGGCGTCCGAGAGAGGAGGCAAGGCTGGGGCAGGAAGCTCCAACTCATTTGCAAGCAGGGCAACGCTTCTCGCGCGGCTGATCTCTGAGGAGTATTTCCAAGGAAGTGGAGAAAGTAATAAATGTGAGGGTCCTGACTGAAACCTGACATTTTCATAGAAATTAGATGCCTCTAATTTTTCACCTGCCTCTCCTACCACACCTGCTGAGACCACAGGAGAGGGAAAAAGCTCAGTGTAAATGAGATTAGAAGAGTCTTAGATGAGGACTGTCTTAAAGTGAGCAAGTGAGTAAGGGTGGGAGGATAAGGGAGCAAAGCGGGGAGCACAGCTAACATGAAAGCAGCGACCGCCCGGAAAGCTGGGTAGTCCCAAAGCATCACAGTTACTGAATAAACCACAGAAAACCCACTGGAAAAATAATAGGAGTTTCTTGTTGTTGTTGCTATTAATTATTAAATTATTACTCTGCGCTTTTAGTAAAATCCTGCCACTTCCTGTGGCTGCATGCAGTGAAAGCCTTCACAGTGCAGAGGTGCCCACTCCTTCTTACCTCACTCTGCACTGTTTACGCAGGTCCAATCACTTCCACCTTCTTTCATTCCCAGAACAAACCAGGCTCCTGCCTCACTCAGGACCTCTGCACCAGCTGTTCCTCAGAGCTTGCAGACTGTGCCCTGAGAAGCTGGAGCAGCCCAGTTGGACACTCAGAGCTCAGCTTATCACTTCCTTAGAGAGAGCATCCCTGACCATTGACCTAAAGTATGTGCATATGCTCCTCACTATATCTCCTTGTTGGCTTTGTTTTCTATCCCTGACATGCTATTTATTACCTGAAAATATCTTGATTATTTACTTATGCTTTGTGATCTACCTCTCCAGTTAGACTGTTATCCCCAGGAGAAAACAAAATGTCATATAAAGTTTTCACAAAATAAATTCTATAAACTAGAAGACTTTTTTTTGTTGTTTATGTTGCTACATAAGGTCTACAAAACAGGCTTAATTAAGAGGTTAAAGGAAGTAGACTTTAATCTCTTCTCCATAAAAGGAAATCCCTAAATAAGAAATTCAGTATCCAGCCAAGTTTTCACATTTTCTGTGGAAAGTATTCTCTGTTGGTTCATTAAAGCATAACAAAGGGGAAAACATTAAAATCTGTTATATCAATGAATAGTTGATATTACAAAATTCATGATCTTAATGTTCAACATTATTTACTAGCCTCTGAAATATAAATAAAATTTAAAAACAGCCAGCTTCGAGATATACATATAAAGTATAAAATCAAATACAATAAATAAGGAAATGTCACATATATCCAAATAGAAATGCCTTTCAAAATCCCTGATCTGTATTCTTTAAGTACAACAAGGTCAGTATAAAGTAAAGCTAAAGAGATATTTCATCTTTAGGCTATGATTTTGTATAAAAATATTTTTACTTTTAAGAAATCACATAGTACTTAGTAAAATTCACAAAAAAATAACAGATGGTTACAGAACTAGGTAGGTAGCTAGATCTAATAAAAGATTTTTAAGGCTATCTAGTAAAACAAAGATTCATTCATGTCAGTGATGAAAATAATTAATTGGCAAACAATAAAAAGATGTGTAGAGGAGAACAATATAAAATATAAATGATTCAATAAAACTGGCAACATCTATTTTGTAAACCTAATAATTAGATACATATGATTTGTAATATTTACTTGAAATGTGCAGTATTCTTGGAATAAAAGGCTTTATAAATTGATTTCATTGCTTACCAATATATTTGAGGAAAATACTATAACATTTCAAGTTGAAAGATTGAATGAAAAAATGGAATGATCAATAGTACACAAAAACTAAATTTTAGATAGTTTGATGGGATAAATCCTTTCAAATATCCTTACAAATTTAATATTAAATTGAAGTACTAGTAAAAAAATAATAATAATGAAGAGCAGCTTCAAAATTATACTATCCTCATTTTAAAAGGAAAGAAAAGAAGCTTGTAGAGATAAATCTTTTCTTAAATTTTAGATAGGCATTATGTGACAGATATGAAAAATCACAATGGTTTTCTAGTCCTTGGACAAAAGTGACTGATACACAATCAAACACCATATACCTTGGCATAAAGCTTGAATTTATTGTATTTCCAATGCTAATTTCAATGTATCAATATAGTGGCACATATATAATGTATATTGCTGTATGTAGCAATTTGCTTCTTTAAGATCAAAGTGATAATGGAAGAAAAAAATGAGATAAAAATCATTGCTTTTTTATTACCTGAAGAAAGTATAAAATTCAAGACATACTCTCACACACATGCACATACATACTTATATATTTATAGTGATTTACATATTTAGTCTGAATCATCCTGTAGGCTCCAAACTAAATGGGAAGTGGTTGCGGCCCAAATTTTATACTCATAGTTATTGTTTCTTTTCTTTGCCGACCTAACTGTCCTTGGAGAGTTCCACCCTGCAAGTATTTGGTACAATTCATAGTACATACATCTTAAGGATAAAACAGCACATAGCTATACTGAAACAGTAAAAGAAGAAAAATTCTCTTTTTATTAAACAAAACTGCAGGCAAGGTTCAGCTGGGGAAATCTACTGACCTGCTTTAAAATTAAAAAGCTCCTTTCACCAATGTGCTTACACACACACACACACACACACACACACACACACACACACACACACACACGGAATTTTCCACTGAGGTTGCACACAGTATTATCAAAGCTCTTTCGATCACATCTCAGATTACCAACCCCAAGGCAAGGATATGCACATTGAGTGCAGTCTGCTTACTAATTACCCTGATTTTTTTTAACCTTAGATCTTTAAAGAAAAATCATAATTATAGGAAACCCAAGGTTATAATTGAAACAGAACAACATAATCATTTCTAAGACATTACTGCAGTTCCCTTATGCCCCAATGAACATTCCACACATTCATATCAGTTGTGCAAGTATATAAATGCAAATCTTAATTTTCAAAATAACATCAATTTTATCTTACAAAGATATGCTATTACATTTGTTATTGTGAACTCTGAGTCACTGCACTTAATTCATGCTAAGTATTGTGCATATAATACAGTGTCACATGGAATAAAGAACTTGATGGCATGTCTGTGATTTTACTCACCAGTTGTTTCCACAATGCCTTCTAGGATGACGACAATCTCGAACTGTTCAGTTTGCATGCTTCGCTGAGATAGGTCATAAAAGGGGCTTTTGGCATCGATCACGTGGCAAATTGTGAGGGGGGACACAAGAAAAAGTTGATCTGCCCCTGTGCTAAAACCTACATCCAGTTCAAGTTGGTCAAGGGGAAGGAACTCACCCTCAGGTGTCTGCCGAGACTAGACAAGCACACAGAAAAAGAGAAGAAATCACCACTTGTGCTGAAATTTTCAAGGCAGCCCAACAGTAATTTACATCATTGCCAACATTCTGCACTATCAATCATCTGCAACAAAATCCAAACAAATCATTATGCAGCTATGTTCTAGCAAATGGGCTAAAATCCCACATAGCTCATGTGGAACATACATGCATTATTTATAATATACAACTTGCTATAATTACTATTCCCTAACTCGTGAGCTTTGGAGAAATGCCTGGCCCAACAATGGCTGTTAGCACACACTGTAGAAGTGACTGTACACGTGCCACTGCTTGACACAAATCACTACATGATAACTCACTGCATGCCAGATTTTTCTTTCCTCACAAAGCAAATAAATACGCAATCCTTGTAGAGTTTGGTAGAACTGGGAAAAAGGATTATTTATAAAAAGATCTTTATTGAAATATTTAAAAGCAGAGCACAATACTTTATTTTTCAGGACTTCAGAAAAATACCAAATGTAGATGCATTGAGAAGCAGGATGAAGATTTTATCACATTAAATTATGTCACATACACAAGAGTTCATTTAATAAAGATAAGAGGCCATTGCTTGTAGCTAATGGCTTTCAAATTCCTAATAATAAATTGCATTACAATTGCTTGCTTCTGTACTTGTTGATTTTAAATCACAGACAAAATTGTTCTAAATTAAACATTACTGAATTAAAATATAATTTTACATGGTTTTGTTTGATAAACATAGTTTAGTAAAACTTTCACAAGGTGGTAGTATTCACTTTCAATATAAATCACTCTAAGCTTAATTTAATAAATTGCTCACATGCTAAGGACTCTAAATGAAAATTAAATGTGACATAAAAATCAGCAAACCATGAAAGTTAACTTACTCATTTTCCATTGATTTGCGTTTTGTTTTCCATATCATTTATGGATAATAATGATGTATGAACAAATATTTAGGTTTAGTTTATAAAAAGTAGTCAAATCTGTGCACTTAGGAGTACCTTCCAAAAAGTTTAGTTGGAAAGAGACCGTGACACTAGGTAAATGGTATTTTGAAGAATAGAGTCAATTTTTTAAAAAAATTCCAAAAAAAAGATAAGACAGAAAATTTTCAAATTGCAATCAGTTTATCATGGCAGGTTTTGCTATAGTCTTAGTAGCTATTAGTCATTGGAGAGGTTAGTGATACTCAGAAACGTTATCTGGATGGAAGAAAATTCAATGACAGCATCGAATTCATTTCTCTACAATGTGGGTACTTTTTAATAGTAGAAGAGGGGAGCTAGCATAGGGTTGAAGAAGAGGAGAGAGGGATAACAGGAGGCAGAAAATGAAAAGAAATATATTGATACAAAAGAAAACTCCATGTATAAATCTGATGGTGCTAAAACAAAATCAGCAGTTCTCACAACCGATGTTGGAGAATGCTGGGCACCTCTAAGCCAGCAGGAAAAACTTCTCTGCGAACAGTTTTCAATTTATCTATATTTCTAAGCCTACTGTCCAGTTAGTAAAACAGGGATGAGACCAACATTTTTCCTGTTGTACATTTATGTAGCAAGTATTGAATAAGAAAATAAAATGAAAACCAAACACAAAGCAAATATTAAATGAAAATGCCGTGTCATTGTTCTCTTACCTAGTAAAATACAGGTGCTATATAAACACAAGGTGCTACTCTGATTGTTCCCAATAATTGCCCAAATTTGGGTGCATTCACTGACTAGTCTGAATTTTGCATTGCACTGCATGGCAATGTTGACAATGACAAATCTGTAAAATCTCAATTTTCCATTTATTTAAAAATAATTTTTTCAGAGAATACATGTACTTCATGTACTTCAATACTGAATGCTGTCTTTCAAAAAGGGCTTTAGGGTAAGCTATTATATTTTATATTCCCTAATCATTCGATAATCCATGAAAACAGAAGAAGTGGCCTAGAAACAGGCAGGCTACCAGGAGAGTTCCAATCTGAAAAAATGATACTTTATTTTTAACAAAAGAACTTATTCAGATATAAGCAATTTAGATTTCAATATGCATCAATATGTCTCATTCAGACTCAACATTCCTTCTGATTTTAAATAAAGCATTTCTTTCATATACACAAAATATACTTTGTGATCCCATCTTGTTCCCATGCCCCCAACATCAATGTTTTGTTTCCTATCCCTTTTGGATTTCCTATTCTATGAAACTACGGAAGTTACGAATAACTTCATTTCTTTGAAAGATGTTTTCTAAATATCTCTATTGTTCAAATAAGTGGTGTTCTCTACTCATGAATTAAAAATTACTTTCCAGTGAATAGTATGAAATTTAAACTTTTCTATAACTAAGGTACATTACACATATCCACAATTTTCTTATCTAGTTCTTTGTTTATGTTAGGTCATTACATATTTCAACTCTTAATGTTCTCATTTCTCTGAGTTTTTTTTTTTTTTTTTTTGCCTCTTTGACTCTGCAGTAGACACAGAGGCCTGCTAAGAGCTCAAATTAAGTAGAAGCCTTGATCTAGTTAAATGTGAAGGGCAGTTATCATGTGGCAGGTGCTTGGAGAGCTAGAATCATTTGAAATTTGAGCTCCTGACAAGAATCGAGTGCTCAGGTAAATACTTTTCATATTGTAGAAACCTACATACACTGGCTAACTGCACTGTCAGAAACATATGAATTCTTCCCTAGTCTTCTATATAATTCTAATCTAGGATCTCCTAATTCTACAGCAATTCTGGAGATTTGCAAAGTTTAAAAAAAATCTATGTTGGTTTTAAGTCTCTCAAATTACATTAGAGTAAGAAGAGAGATTTTGTTTAGGGAATTGTGATATATACATGCATGTGAAAAAGAAAGATAAAAAGATGAATTATGCATGTGCTTTCTAGAATTAAACTGATCTGTAACTTGAGGATATAATAAAACAGCAGCACTGATATACCATTAGCTTCATATTATCTTAGGTATCAACTATTACCTCTCAACTAGTGATATTTGGTGATAGGCAGAATGTTTTTAGATTATAACAATTTTCTTTGTTATGTGACCATAAGAATTATGATTTTTAGGAGTCTGTTGCTAATATTTGTTATTGCTACTATTATCTCCTTTATTTCTACAAAGCTCCTGATTTCAAAGAGAATACAAACCAAGATAATTTCCTTGATAAAAATGCTTAGATAGCTATGCCTAATAGATAGTTTGAAAACCTATGAGAATGACTTCCATAAAACTTTGATTTCCACTTTTATGGAATTACAAAAAAGAAGTGAGTTCTTTCTATCATCTTAAACCCTTATTCATTTAATGAAATAAATAAAACTTGTGGAGTGAGGACAAAATATGAGGCCATTAAAAACTCAAAATTTCTTTTAAACTCACTGGCCAAACCATTATAATTTAAATAGCATGGTGTTTTGAAAATGATTTTGCACCACTGAGATGGTGGCAATAATTTTAAAGTAATCTTCATAATTAAAACATAGCATTTAAGAAGTATTTCTATTATACACATTTTCATTACATATAATTAGATCTTTATGCTTTTGAGCTTCCTAGGAATCTGGAACATCCTACAAAATAATACAAGTAGACTCTGACTTGAGCTGAAAAAATAATCAAAAGTTACATATGCCTAGAAAGGACCCTCATTGTCAGGTACTTTCAATCAAATAGCTATCATATAATAGATAAAAATTTCTTCAGTGTTTATGCGCGCATACACACACACACACACACACACAGGATATACACATTTAGTACTTCCTTTGATTACACCCCTGTTTTGCATCCTGCTGCTAGATGAGATGTGGACAAGAGTTCAAAATCACTCTGCAGAGACAAAATGTACCACTCCAATCATTGTCTTTGGTGCCTTTCCCCCCTTTGTAGCCTCTGACTATGTTCTTTCTCAGTGAAGAGAGAATGATGAGGAATTTTTGAATAAAATATTCTGACTCTCTAGATTTACCTGTAACATATTCCAAAGCTTGGTCTATGTTCTAACATCTCTCCTAAGTCACCACTGGCAATGAAACCACTAGGCCAGTGAGCAGGAGCAAAGGGAAAGGAGGCTCAGATGAAGAGAAGAAGGCAGATTTTTGCCTACAAGCGCCACACCATTTTATCTAGAATTCTACTTTTTAAAAAATGTGTAATACAAATGCTTGTGCCTGTTTTTACAGGTGTATGTTGAAGTCAGAGGCAATATTACATGAACTGAAGTCAGAGTAATAGGAAATAAGCAAATATGGATTTCAGGATCAAGAACAAAAGTGCCTTTGAGATTCAAAGTAGTTATGGCAATATTTTTGACATTTGCATCAAAATTTCAGTCAACAAGAGGAGTGTATAGATCTCTAGTTACATCTTGATCATTGGCAATCACTGTACACTTATGTGGACTCCTTGGGCCTGAAGCACTGAGCATACTCAGGAAAGAGCCGATTAAAATTGAGTCTAAAATAAAGCATTTTTAATATTAGGTTAAATTTATAATTATATAATTCTAAGTATTTATAATTTTCACACTTATGCAAAGAACATTCTTTGTGGAATGGAGTATATTTTATCTTGCAACAGATTTTGTGAGGCTTTTATACCATTCAAATGAAAGCATGGCTCATTATTCCTTGAGGGCCTTGTGGAATTTATAATAACTATGGATAGGATTGGTAACCCTGCTTGCACATTCTCCTCCTCCTCACTCCACACCCTCAATCTCCAAATGCTTTCTCCTGTTTCTCTTTATCATTTGTCCTTACCTACTGGTGTTTATTTGTGGGCCTCCACATCCATTTTTTTCTGTTCATAGCTTATTTTCTGAGCACTC
This sequence comes from Octodon degus, assembly GCF_000260255.1. Lineage (NCBI taxonomy): Eukaryota > Metazoa > Chordata > Mammalia > Rodentia > Octodontidae > Octodon > Octodon degus. The sequence continues at coordinate 2,239,714 of NW_004524606.1, read as the reverse complement.
TGTACTTCTCAGGAGTCATGTTAAAATTTTAAAAATAGAACTACTATTAGAGAAAAGAATTATAATTACAGTTTTTACAAGCAACCCAAGGTCTATACTTATTAGAGAATTACTTTGTCTCAAAAAAAGCAAAGGGACTGTGCTATTTTTAAGGACTTAATAAATCCACTAGAAAAAAATCACCAAATAATACGAGAACCTATCTCTTGAGAGTTCTGAAGTCCCATCTTAGATTCCTTAAATATATTTTCCAACAGTCTGGATCATGGTTTCAGAACAATATATATATATATATATATATATATATGATTGTATACATATATGGATTAATTTTAAAATAAAAATATATTACTGTCTCAAGATTAGAAGTTCAAATTAACAAAGATCAGTTGGACAAAAAAAGGCCCACCATACAAAATAAGGCCATCCAGAGTCAAGTCATAGTCACATTTATGTGTGGCATGGAATGAAGATACATAGTAAATGCAAGTCAATAATGATGTAAGAAAAATCCCAGAATCTGTGGTCCAGGAATCACTGAGGCTAAAAGATTAATAAAATGTTAGACTAGGTCTCAGGATGTATCTTAGTGGTGAAGTATTTGCTGAGCATGTTCAAGGCCCTGGGTTAGATTCCTCACAGACACTGAAAAGAGAAAAAAGATGATAAAGTGCCCAGTGGTTTTATAGATAATTTCTAATTGCACCGGCACATGATCAAAATAATATGGGAAAACCACAAAGCAGTCAACTTAATTATGAATATAAATGGAGAATTAAAATGTCAGGACCAAAAAATGCATGTGGTATCAAAAGAGGAAGAGGATGCACTGGGTTGTCTTTCAGTAAATGAAAGTTAGAGATCACACAGGCAACATCCTCAGAAAGACAATGGCTATCCACAATCAATGTAGAGAAAAAGAAATAGTATTATCCTTCCATGTGGGACTTCATTCTTGTTTATTTCAAAATCTGGATGCAACCATAGTTGGCTTTATGCAAAATTGTTTGGTTGAGTAAACACAACCATATGTATGATATATACATACAGTATACACATTTGGATAATAATTCGTAAATTACTAAAGAGTGCACCAAAGATTATTTCTTTCTACAAGTCAAACATCTAGGTCAGTGAATCATTAGAGAGGAATAAATGAGATTTTCAAATATTTTAAACCCGATCCTAGTTTCCAACCTTTGAGCCATAATCCAAGTATTTTTATTAAATGGATGACACAGTAAATTGGTTGAGTTTTGGATTTAATTTCTATTCTCTAGGATAAAAAGGCAACTAAAATAAAGTGATAATTCAAATAAAATTTAATATAGTGATGAGAGGATTAAGAATGTATATTTTAACACAGATTTTACAGCTTCATAATTGTAGATTTTAAAAACAACTTCAAGCTATATCTTTTATATTACATTAAATTTATTTAATTTTTTAGTATTAAAGAAACATATATCCAAAGATATATTTTGACATTTTATATTTGGTTGCTATTTTCAAGCTGAGAATTCTGGAGTAGAGCCAAAGTAAAATTTTTCTTCATAGAAGTAAAAAATAGTCAAAAATCAGGCTGAGAATCTTTCATCAAAAGTTAGATAAATGAAAAGAATTATGTATGGAAAACTTGATAGCAGCAAATGTTAGAAAGCTATATCCAAATTACTTGTGTCTTCACAAGACCTCAAAGTGATTTATGATTATGAGATACAACTTTAATGTTTATATTAAAGAAGAACTTTCTGTTCAGCAAATATATAGATAGCAAAATTTGTTAATATGGAGACAACACATGCACCATAATTACTATCATTAAATATTATATTAGTTCTTGGTGTTTTAAAATTATATATATTTCATTAAAAATACATCATCTTTACTTTTGAAATGTTAAGTGGAGTTTAAAATACAATAATGAGCATATGAAATAATATAAAATAAGTAGGATGGATAAAAGTGATGCTAAACTTTATAACTTTGAGATTTTGTTTAGCTTTTCTCTCCTAATATAGCTGACTGTTTTAGGTCACTTCAATTCAGCCTCTAAAAGAAAATGAGAACAACTATTAAAGTCAAATCTCCTCTCTAATTGTGCTGAATGTTTTTAGTTCCTTTATAAAACATGAGTATTTTTTAATGGAATCTAAGGAAATGACAAGAACTGTAAGAATTCATTTAATTACTATGGCTACTGGAAAAAAAAAAAACAATTTCAAACAAAATACACTAGCTGGCTTGTGTGAGGAACTACCACTAATCAACCCCTATTCCTTCACAAAACCAAGAGAGAATTTAATTATAAATTAGTTTAAATGTAAATTGAATGTCACATGTCAATCATTTTGACTTCAAGTACTAACATCTTAATTAATCGACAATTAATGATATTTTAGGATCAGTCTATTACCTTAATTAGAGATTTCTTTATCACCTTGTGTTAACATAGCACCTTGCTACAAATTAGCCAATAATATAAATCTTTCTATTTCTAATCAAGACACTACTTATAATGCATGTGGTACATGGTCTTACACCAACCCCCCCCAAAAAAAAAGCTCATTTTCAGGAATCTTCACCACTGTAAAGACACAATGCTCCAGTGTCATTGTGTGTGTGTGTAAATAGAATATGAATATACATATTCTAATTATGTCCAGTTGTCTTAAAATAAGATTTGGTGACACCTAAAATCTGGAAAAAATATCATTCTTCAAAAATAACCTTATATGTTTGAAAAACTAAAAGATACTAAATGTTGAAAAGAATTTAAATAGCTTCTGAAATCTAAATTTCAAGTTTTACTAGGCCAATCAACATGGTAAATTACTCTGCCATAGGAGTCTGAAGTGATACAGAAACATGGATTTTTTTTTGACAGCTATTTTGTCATCACTCTAACACAATGCTCCTATCTGCCCAGAAGGCTTAACCTGAAGAAGGGGAAGGTTCATCTTGATCTATGCATAGAAACCAGCACATACAATTCACTACTGCAACCGCTTAGATTTTTCTCACAACCTGTTCAATTCACACATTAGTCAAAAATGCTAAGATAAATCTTAATAATTATGTGCAGTTCATTAAGTATGAAATAAAATAATCTACTCAAATATATATTCATGGCTATATCAATTAAAATGTACATCAGAATCAGACTGGTAATTTTATACTCTGATATATAAAATTTAGTTTACTTACTGTCAGTAGCATATTAAATATGCATATGATGTCAAGTGACAGGTCAAGTGAACTTCTTTAATTCAAACCCTACTGAGCCTCTTAGTCAAGAATAAAATAAGTTCTTACAAATGAATAATGAAAATGACACAACATGAAACCTTTTTGAAGTATATTCAGTCACCTACAACATAAACTGGGGCTGTGTAAACTAATATATATGCAGACAATGAAAAATTTCAACAGCAAAAACCTCAACATAAGTAACTATCCGATCATTATTTTATTAGTACTAAGTTCTGAATCTGGCTGCGGGTCTCTATACAATTTCTGATATATAATTTTCAATGTATGAGCTATTCGAGGTCATTACTTTCAATTTATAGACAAATACTAAGGCAAATCCCTCAAGGAAAGAATGCCTAGAGGTAGAACTATTCCCTTAGTCCCTTATTCCTTCTTTCCCAGACTCCAACTGTGAGGGTGACTATGGAGCGCCTCTCCTTCGTGGTGGTGCCCTCTAACGACTAGAAGAACCTTGCTTTAACAACCACTCCATGTGCCATTTGTTTTAGCTTTCACACCACGGATGGTGGGAAGCAATCTTCTTTAATGGATGCTGAAAAGCTTCAGGTGAAATCTGTAATTGACAAAGGTGTCATAGAAACATGCAATTAAGAATGATGCTAACCAGAGGCTCTGCAGGCAAAGCACTCAAACTTTCATAGAACACTTCTTTAGGAAAATATTTAGTAAAATAAAATTTAAAAAAATGAGAACCAGGTGTGGTTTCTTCCACTTTGTTAACTGTTTCCTGTATCTGACTATTAAAAAGATAAGATAAAGTTAAACTGAATGCAGATGAATAACTCAACCACTAATAGTACGAGGGGGGGGGGGAAGCAGAAAGCCAAGCCAGAGCAAAAGTTGAGGCGAGTGCAGCACTTAGTTGTTCAAAATAAAAGCTCCTCGATTTAGTTTTAGCACTTCAGTTTTAATGGAATACTGCGCTATTCACAGGAAATCAAAAGTGCTCTGAGCAGTCAGGGCAGGCAGAGCATTTCTTTAAAGATTTCGGGAGACCACAGCGTGACTTGTTCAGTGTTACTAATCCGGAAAGGGATACAAGTGCATCAGAAACGGAGACTATAAATAAGAGAAGGGGAGGTGCGAGTTAGAAACGCACAGAGCAAAGCTGTGACACTTGCCCTTCTCCTCCATATCCAAGAGGTAACCTGTGGGACAGGTATACCGGGAAGAGGGCTGGGCGGCTCCCAGGCGGGTTGACCCTGGGTGCTGAGGGCGCCACGGGCTGAGCAAGCGGAGGTCGTACTTACTTTGAGCAGCTTGCAGCGGATCTGCGCGGAGACCATGTGGCTGTTGCGCAGGTTGCCCACCCGGAACATAAGCGTGAGTTTCCCGTCCCTCATGGAGATCACCGCGTGCTCGCTAAACATGAGGGTCTCAGCGCGCTTCTTGGGCTGGGACATCTTGATGAACATGCAGCCAATGAGGAAGGCGTCCACGATGGAACCCAGGATAGACTGGAAGAGGAAGAGGATGATGCCCTCGGGGCACTTATCGGTGATGTATCGGTAGCCATAGCCGATGGTGGCCTCGGTCTCGATGAAGAAGAGGAAGGCAGAGGGGAAGTTGTAGACATTGGCCACGCAGGGTGTGTAGTTGCCAACGTGGGCTTTGTTCAGGTCGCCCCGAGTGTAAGCGATCACCCACCACATGGACGCCATGAAGAGCCAGGCCACGGTGTAGGTGAGGATGAAGATGAAGAGGTTCCAGCGCCACTTGAGGTCCACCAGCGTGGTGAAGAGGTCCGAGAGGTAGCGGCTCGTCTCGCTGCCCAGGTTGCCGTGCTGCACATTGCACCGGCCGTTCTTGTCCACGAACCGCTGCCGCTTCTTCTTGGGTACGAGCTGCTGCTGCGGGCCCTGGCCCGGTCCCTGGGGCTGCAAGCCCGAACCGCTGGACGAGGTGGTCACTACCTGGTAATCGTCCCCAAATTTCCTGCGGAGTGCAGACATAATACGGAGGGGCGAGCCAGATTCAAAAGCGAAGCGAAGGCGCAGGAGCGGAGCGCTGCAGACCAGCACCAACGAGGAGGTGGGGGCGGGGGAGGTGGGGGAGCCAGCGCGGGCGCTCTTGGGGTGGGGGCGCCCCGGCAGGTGGCTATGGTCCCTGCCCTTGCACACGCTTCTCCTCCCCTGGGACGAGGTTCTGGAGCCAAGCTGAGTATTAAAAACAAAAGTACTCTCCGAACTCAAGGCAGGAGAGACGCCAGGACCAGGGACCCAAGTGCAATTGTGCCTCCAAGCTTTGCGAGGCCCCTCTTGTCTTCCCCAGCACCGGCATCCCGGTCACCTCTTACCTTTCCGCGGTCCTCCTGGCTACCCTGCAGCTCCCCTACACAGACTGCTTAAAATGAATGAGTTGACAAACAAGTCTCACTCCACCTGCCAACTCGCCTAGTGCCAAAGCTGTGCTACCTGCTAGGACCAGACCCTCCCCCCTCCCCGCTGCTCCCAGATCTCCCGCCCCCCCAGTAAAGCTCCCGACACCCCCTGGCTCTCCTGACTCCTATCTTTTAGCCAAAATCCCGCCCAGCGGCATGTCTGCTGGGCAGCGGTGCGACGCCCCGTACCCACGCCCTCGGGGCGCTGAAGCCCCCGCTCTCGACTCCAGAGAGGCGTTCGCCTGGCGAGCGCGGGCGGCCGACTTTCCACGGTCGCCACCCAGGTCCTCCAAGCGCAAGCGAGGGCGAGAGGCCGGGCACTCACCCCGCGAGCGAGGGCGGGAGGCGGCGCTGCCAGGGGCAGAGGCAGCCTGGCCTGGCACTCTGCTCTCGCGGCTGTTTGCTTCGCTCCTACTTTTCCTGTTGTACCACGTCGGGCGACAATGCAGGTCTCTTAATCTCCACAGCTCCCGGAGGGAAGGCACCAGTCTGTCCTCGCCAAAAAATCCTGGCGCGCCGAGCAAAGACTGATTGGGGCACGGGACTCTGGGGCTCCTTGGCACGGCGCTGCTGGACGAGGTGGGAGCCTCGGGCTGCAGGTCAGACTTTCAGGTTAAACACTACCGCCGCTCCAGCCTTCCCTCTCCTTCTCAGTGAAGACCTTTGCGTCTTCCTTCCTAGGTCCCGCGTCCCAGCCCACGCTTTGGCAGCCCAGCGAGGACGCCAGGCGCAAGCAGGGGTGGCAGGAATGAGGTGAGTGCGCTGGTGCGTGTGATCAGCTGCAGAACCGCGCTAGCCCCGCCTGTCCCTGCCTTCCCCCGCTGCTCCACCAGCCTGAATTGCACCTCCGCGCCTCAGTTGAGCCTGCAGTGTCTGGCAGCTCAGGAAAAGCTAGCCCCTCCAATGAGAAGCGGCTCTAAATCTGCTCCCAAACGCCAGCCAACTCTCCTTCCTCGCCCCACCCCCGGCGCATCAGTCAGAAAGCCCCCAACAAGCAGCAAATGCCGCTCTCTGAAAGGAGTACAATATATCTCTATAACTGGGGCTCTCATGTAAGTGGATGCTGGGATTTGGGAATGCATCATAAACAGAGATCCCAACTGCCTCTGAGATAGATGTATTCAGAACTCAAAGTTGCAAAAGGCGGCGGGGGGGGGGGGTTAGGATGGGAACAGAAAGGAGGGGAGACACTAATAGGATAGCTCCTAATCCTTTCTGAAAATGGCTCTATTAAACAGGCTTAGAATATCTAGAGCTAATGTGTGACTGTAATTGAAGGAAGAAGGCTGGATTTTAATGGCCCCTGCCTGGCTGTTAAGTTAATGGAGGGCAAAGTGCACAAGTGGCTAATAGAGTGCCCAAGAGTAAATGCCAGTTTATTTTCCATATTTCATATTTGTTTTAAAATTCAGTGGTATCTTATAGCATATTCCATTCAGTCCAGATACACAGAATTGCTTCTGTTGGAAAGTCATCACATCCTGCTGTTCTAAGAGCAAAGGTCTGCTGGAATCCTCCCAATGAAGAGAAAAATAAATCTATAATTATTCTACCTGTTCTCTGCTTATAGACACTTCCCTCTTCCTCTCTAGCCCTAAGCCTAGAGCACCCAAGAGCACATCAGCTTCTTAGCTATACTTAGAGGACTCTTTTATTGTCATGTGGTTAAACATCTATCACCATTTATAGAAGCTTCTCCTGCAGGTTCTCTGATAAGAGGTCAGTAATTCTGCTATTCTTTAGGGTTACATAAGAAGGGAAAATGACACCATGGGAAGTAAAACTGCTCTGGTCCTGAAATCATAAGACCTGATGTGGCTCCTGCCAGTGCCATTTACAAGCTGTGTGACCTTGAACAATCGGTTGAGAATCCCTGAGTTCTAGTTTTCTCCTCTTAAAAAGTGGAAGTCTTACATTTTTCCAGTGTTGGTATTTTTTGAAGGAGCAAATATGTTTTTATTTATCTGCCAAGAGCAAAGATATATACTGGGCTGTAAAAATTCAACAAAATCAAGAAGAGATTATGGATGTGGTTTTGGAGTTGGAGCCATGCTGTGAACTAGCATATTCTCATGTCATCTCTAACTACTCCCACCCCCAGGTTACCATGGCCTTGCTGGCTGGCTTGTTTCAGTTTCTAGAACACACCAGGGAAGAAAACAACCCGAAGCCGACATCTCTGTACTCTGTTTTCTCTATCTGTGGTGCTACTTCCCTACCACTCTGCATTGCTGGCTCCTTTAAACATTGAGCTCACAGTGTAAGTGCATCCTCCTCCAGAAAGTCTTCTTTGCATCCCAGATTCACATCTTTTTCTAGCTGCTGTTTTCTTCATTTCTTTGCTTTCTGCCTTTCTATTACTACTAATCATAGAAGGAAAGTTCCACAAGAGCAAGAGGCCTGTCTTTCTTGTTCTTCACTTTGTCCTCAATACTTAGAAAAGTGCCTATCTCACACAATTTGCTAGATTAATAACATGTGCCAATGTATATCTCGATAAACACATGCATTGTATCTCTCTCCAAGTAAACCAGAATTAAATCATCTTTGAATCAGTTCACTTATATGGCTTAACATCAAATATGTAAACCTAAAAAATAATACTTTTGTGCTTATTAACTTTAGAATTGATATTCAATCAAGTTTCAATTTCTGTTTAATTTGATTCACTATCTTTCAAATAATTTCACCTTTCTCTTGAAAAAAAAAACCCAACAATTATTTTAAGTCCCTATGGTATTTCATTGTAAGCCCAAACTCAAAATGATTTTCTTGTCTTCATTAAGTCTTCTCTCCTTCAAACTGCCTTAAATAGTATTGCTAGCTCTACTGCTTAGGAATAAAATAATGAGTCTTATATTGTAAAAAAAGAAAAGATTTTTTTTTACTTCCATCTTCAAGATTTTAAATATTGCCTTTAAAAAAACCTTTGGCATGAAAACACTTTGCCATTTCCCAACAAATGAATTTATGAACAAATAATTGTGCACTTTAAAACACATGGCATAACCTAATATTCTCATTTTACAAATGAGAAAATTGAAGCAAGGAAAAGCAAATAACTTTCTCAATGTCACAAACAAAGTAAGAAGAAATTAAGGTTCTTTAGAGCCTGTGTATACCAATAGCTCTGGTTAGAGGGTAAGAGTCAAAAATTCTTTATCCATAGCTATGTGTTGAAATTTCTAGTTGATGTTGAGATTTAAAGCTGTCAAAAAATGATCTAAGGTAGTCTTCCAAATTATTTCGTACCTTCCTTTAATGTGAGCTCTTTTCTAGCCAACTTTTACCATTAGCAATGCTCCAAATATAGCCTACGCTAACTTTATTTGCTCACCTTACTTCTCATCTCTTCCAATACTAGTAGGAAAGATAAATCACATTCTTTAGTATACAAGCAAATGGGAAAAAAATCTTTGTATTTCATTTCAATTGCCACTTTTACTGTTAAGCTTTCTTTTATCCTACCAGTAAAAGTAATCTATCTTGTCTCTAGACTCTCATTTCCATAAGTTTTTAACGTGGCATGTTTACATTCTAAGTTATATTTCAGCTTAGAATCCACCAATATTCCCCCTGTGAAAGATAAAGCAGCCTGAGCATCCACCTTGTTCGTATTCTGACACTGTTTAGTACTCTAGTGACCCATCCTAGCACTGCACATTGTAAATTCTTCATAGTTTGGAAGGCGCTGACATTTATTAAATGTCTACTTTGATATAACAGACAACATGCTTAAAACTTTAAGGTTAATACTTCTTTTAAATAGGTAGAAGACAGTAGAACAGAGATTCAAAAAAAATATGTGCTCATTTTCAGGGTCTCTATTCTTCTAAAAACAAAGTACTGACTGATAAGCTAGCTATTGTTTGGTATGCCATTATGTGACAGTTCAACTGTGACTGAGATTTTACTCTTGTGACACTGAGTCCAACTTCTTGACAAGATTTACAGATGAAATAAACTCATCTTCTCCTGAGAGGGTAGCTGCCTCTGTGATCACTTTCTAGAGGGCAGCCAGCCCTGAGGTGTCCAGGTCAGGGAGCACATGTAGGGAACAGATGGCAGGAGGTCATCTAGTCAGGTGCTGTCTGGTGACTGAGGGGAAACACTGCAAACAGAATGGCTCAGAGAAGGGAGAAGCAAAGATTTCAGCCCTGGCCACAAGGTCTGAAAAACCTGGAAAATACAATGGAACAATACACAGTCAATTGGACTCTAACATTTTAGGGAGAAAACTAATAGAGTTCGTGAGGCAGAGGTACGAAAACTATATGTAACAAAAAAGCAGATAAGAGCCAGCTGCATATTTATTCTTCCTGAAAGTACTTCTGGTAAGGTCTTATTTGGCATGTCCCAAATTAATAATATCATGAATACTTATCACTTCAAAAGCAAAGAACATGATTTTGTATTTTATACTAAAAAAGCATGACTTTGTACATGCAGTTAGTCTATTATATAACTAAACAGCATGGGGAGCAGAGTACATCTAATATGAAAAAGAAAACCTCTGCCCCTGAGAAGTCCAAATTCTAAAAATGACTTAATCGGCCAACTGTGACAAAAGCAAGGCTTTGGACAGCTCCACACTCCACATACCTGGAGTCTGTCTCCTTGTCCTTCACTTATGGCCATTCATACACCACATGACAGCTTGTATGGTCAGAAATATTGGTTATTCTCAGAGGTAAATGATTTTGCATTATAATTAGGAGATTTACTCTGAACCCCATCATTTTCCAAAAGTACAGCAAAGACATGGACAGGCTTGGGATCTAAGGCTTTCAGGCTTCAAAAGGTGACAGGTTTCCACTGCCATGAGTTTTGCTATATCTGGGAAGAGGTCACTCTTTGAAATTCTATAGGCAATTTTGTGAAATAGAATGGTGTTCCTTTTTTGTTTCCCTCCTAAAAAAGAATACTGAAGTTATTTTCTGTCTTGCCAAAAAAAGAATTTAAAAATGAAAAGGAGAAATCAGTTTGAGATTTGATTGCGCAGACTTCAGAATAGAGGCCTTGCCATATTATTGCAGATGACTCATGAAGGCTTTAATCTTGTCTCCAAACCTTGGCCTCTGCCTAGGATTCAGAGAAAGGCAACAAGCCATTGCCACTTGGAGATCATTTATTTAGGAAGGTTTTCCTGACTTACCCTCTCTTTACTGCAAAGCTGTAACTTAGAGTATGCCAGTTTATGGGAGAATAAAGAGTTTTAAAGAGTCTTCTGGATCGCAGTATCTGTTGGAAAAGAAATAATTTGTTTTATCAGACCTAAAAGTTGGATGCCAAAGCATCAAGCAAATAATAACAATTTGCTGCTCTTATTCACACCAGTGGCAGTTGTACTTCTGAAAACACCAATGATGTCTCAGATGTCAATGTAGGCACCAGCTTGTCACTGACTTCTATGAAATAGTAACTCACTGTGCGCATGCCATGCACGTCCCGCTAGACCCATGATTGTGTAGGTCAGAAATGATCAAGACATCAGTGTAACAAAATGTTACCAGAACATATGTTTAAACATAGAAACACACATATGGTATAGAAATAATAACCATAATAATAATATAGTACAGTAAGTACTTAAATAAAAGTGATTACTTTTTAACAATCAGAAGAAAGAGTCCCATTGGGAAACAGTGTTCTAATCAATGGGAAGTTTAAATATGTACCATACTGGAATCACTTTTGTGTTTATTAAATTATCTCACTCAAAACTTGATCTTAGGGGAGCTCCAGCGATGTAAGATGACAGCCACAACGGACTTGGACAATTTATGAAAACTGAATAGATAACCTTAAAATCGAATGTGGACATCAATACTCAGAAGCACTCCCCTTTGTAAGATTTGTAACAAAAGTTAATATGAATTATGAATGGAGTTAATAGTTCTAATGGGGTGGTGGAACCAAGAGCTGTATCAGTGCTAGCAAGATGGCAGAATTCAAACAGCATCAAAATTGTTCTGCAAGAGTTTCTGGCACTTAATGATGTCTAAGAAAATATGAAACTTCTTCAGTCACCTGAAGGACAGTGTCACAGCAATTAATCAAAAACCCCACGGGCCCTCCCACCAGCCCCCACCCCAATTTGATGTAAACAGTCTTCATTTTCTACTGTAGTAAATTTTCTATTTACATCTTGTAGACCTCAAAGTACTGGAAAGGAAGCTCCCATTCATGGCATATGATACTAAATGATACTATTTCTTTGTCCATTTGAATATGTAAGTTGTGTTATAACAAATCATCCAGTCAGGTGTAACCACAGCCCACATAGTTGAACTTCTGGGATCAAGAAAGTATATTTAAATCGATCCCCAACTGGACTGATAGGGTACATTAACTTAACTGTAAAAAGACAAATCACACAATCACCTTGCTGCTGACTTCACTTTCATGGCCCAGGCGCTGCCTTCCCCCTCCTGGCCCTGCCTCTGCTGCCTGGAGCTCTGGAGGGGTGGCTGGTTGAGTTGATGTGAAGGCTTCAGGTTGCCACTTGTGGGACTACTGTTGTGCTTGGGGGAGCTTTGTGCCCTGGCTTCTTTTTTTAAGTCTTAAGTGATCCCCTTTCCAAGCCACTGACCTGTTCCACTCTCCTCCACTCCGACCCTTGGCTGAAACATAGATTGTAACCCTTCAACCCCCGAAATTGACCTTCGGTGAGGAATTCAGGGCTTTCCCCATCTCTCCACAAACTTATTGGAGGGGTGCTGCTTTTCCCTCCTCCTCATCCCCTTTGTCACACTGTCATCCCCAGCACTCTCCATGCCCCTTCCTTCTTCTGGCCAGAAGCCATAAGGTAAGGTTGGAAAGAGTCTCTGACCTCCCTCCTTTAGCTTTGGAACCACAGTCGATCATTCTCCACCAGCCTGGGAAGTGAGTACTGGGCTCTGGGCTGCTGCCTGCTGCCACCATTAGCCAATATTTCAGCTCAGGTGTGATAAGGTGAACAGAGCAGTCACTAGGACTGTGATGACCTGTTGGTGGCCTGGGTCCCTGGTGGGCGGATCAAGGGAAGCTACACAAAGACACTGGTAAGCATGTGTGGTGTTTGGATTGTTCCTGCTTCCCCACCCACCTCATCTTGGAGCTGAAGAAGGTTTACACAGGTTTTGGGCCTTCCTTTGGGCACCCTTGCCTCCATTAGGGTCCGATGCACAGTCTGAGAACTGGAACAGAAGAAAGTGGCCAACATGGACTTTGGCTTTGGTGCTGCTGCTTCTCCGCTCAGCAGGGATGAAGGAGCAGCTCAGCTGCAGCAGATCCCGGGACTGGTGGCCTGACCTCCTGGCCACTGCTGCATCTTCCCGCTGTCTGTTCAGGACTACTAAATGCTGATATGTGGATGTATATGAAATAAAGGCAATTGATGGTGTTAAAAAAAAAGCAAAAACCCTTGATTTTAGAACTCTGAAATTCCATTTTTACTAACAAGATTTTAAAGAGTTAAGATTTCTACACAACTATAAAAAAATAATAAATGATTTGGGCCCACATTAAAGAACCCTGCAAATGTATTGAAATATAGGGAGAAAATTACAAATAGTAGCAGGTTCTTAAAATTTTCACTCAAATATTTTTGTGTATGCATATGTAGAAGAGATTGAAATTATTCTGTTGAGCTACCTCCCCAGCCCTGTAATATGGTTTGAATATGTCCCACAAGGCTTCATATGTTGAAATATAATCTCTATTTATTCATTTGGTGCAGGGTCTCACCATACAGCACAGACTCCTAGTGATCCTCCTGTCGCAGCTTCCCCAGTGCTGGGATTACAGGTGTGTATCACTACTCCATTTCTGTGGCCAGCAAGGAATGCCCAGGGTTCAGGGGCCAGCATGTCATGTGGTACTGTGGATCAAACCCAGGTCTTTGTACTTTCCAGGCAGGTGTTTAGACTGCTGAGCTATCTCCCAGCCCTTCAATAAGGTTTAATGTGTCCCAGGAAGGTTAATGCTTTGAAATGTAATCCCAATTGTGAGATATTTAGTGGGTAGAAATGAATTCACCTATAGTATAATGGGCCTTTGAGAGGAGATAAGACTAGGTAGGGTCATCAGGGTAGAGACTTCATTGTTTAATATTGGTGGCTAATTAAGAAGAGACAAAGAGAAAGAAGACATAGATAGACATGACTTTGTGCATTTCTGTCTCTCACTATGTGACACTCTCTGTCACAAGACGCTGTGGCAGGAAGGCAATCACCAGATGCATGCTCTAGAATCTTCAGAAATTGAAATAAATATCTTTTCTATATAAAGTCTCCTAACCTCTGGTATTTCATGATAGTAATAAAAAATACTAATACACCCAAAAAAGGAAAGGTTAAAAGAGCAAAATTGAGTACAAATTCAAGCTACAGAGTAAATTACATAAAGCCTTTACCAACCTCCTATGGATGCAAGAGATAATGACACATTGAGTAGAAAAAGCTTGATCCTAATAGCCATTGAGAAGTCACTCATTGGGTGCTGCTCTTGGAAGAACATTTGCAGAGCTGAACACAACATCATATTTGGAGAAGTACCAAAGCTGGAGTTTTTCAACCACTTACAATCCTCCAGGTTAGAAAGTTCTTGAAGGAAGATCGAGTCACACATCTATGTGGCTACAAGAGAGTGGAAAGGCTGAATTTATCAGTTATTCTTTGGAGATATCTGTTACTAATACCAACAAATAGAAATCCTTCTGTAATCTTATGAAGAGCAGATGAATCTATGTTTACATATTCAGTTTTATCCTAGTGTAATCATGAGTCCTGGTAGCAGGGAGTAGTGAGTTGTTGTATAGTGGCTGTAGTTATGTTCTTAGCTTTGACTGAAGTCAGCTGCAATATAAGAATGTTATCTACAGTGGGTCCTTGAGTTATGACTGTCTTCACATATGAACAAATAAATTAAACCAGAATCTCAGGTTCAAATACCACCCAAATCTTGAGTTACAACACAAATTTTGGTTTCTTGTGCAATTGTAAACAAAGATTTGGGATGCCAGGAAAGTGTACATAAGCGACAGTCTGACCTGAGATGCTTGTGCTTGTGGAACTGATCTCAATCAGTGTTTTATATAATCTCTATGATTATTGTCATGAAAATGACCCCTAAAAAGCTAGGAGAGAAATAAGGAAGAAAGGGAAAATAAAAACAATCACAATAAAAAAGAAAAGTGTTAAAGACAGAAACAGAAAATGTTAAACCAGCTTTTAGTTCTGAAAAGGTTGCTACCCAGTGAATCAGAAGCAGATCCAAGTGACTGTAGAATCTCCCAAGGAGAGAAAGGACATCAGAGAGCCAGATTCCAATGTTCTTAGGGAAGAGTGCTCTCCTTCCACACAGCAACTACCTTCCATTTCCTCCTCCCTTCCTGAAAGCCAAAAATCTCAACTTGAATGATGAGTACAGGACGATACTCATTTCTGTTAAACTAGGTACATTTTATACCTTTTCTGTGAGTACATTGTAAAAATTATTGGTGTTTATGTTAAGTTATTCACATTATACAAAATTTTTTTTGTGAAAGGTTAGCTAAGGGCTGCTGTGGGAGATTTGGAAAAGAATACATTATAGGTATTTCCATTATTTCTTTTTGGAAAAATAGTCTTGATTTACAACCAACTTGAGTTATAACCAGCCTTTACAAGGGAATTGAGTCTTAAGTCAAGGGTCTGCTGTACTTAAGTTCCTTTAACATCCTACAGTCCTGAGACTGCATGAGGGAGAGGGAGCAAGAGGAGTGAAGACACAGGGAGATATCAAGACAGTGGAGGAAACAAAGGAAAAGCCAGTCAAGCAGGAAATCTATGGAGAAGACAGTTTAAAAGTTTCATGGCAATTACAAAGATTAGAAAGGAAAGCAGATCTTTTTTAAAAATGAATTTACGACAGGGCGCATAGCGTGTACAGGATCTCACTACATAGGTCTGACTCATAGTGATTCTCCTGTTTTCAGCTTCCCAAGTGCTGGGATTACAGGAACATGACACCATGCCCAGCTCACCTTGGGCGCACGGCCAGCACAGCATGCCAGGTATCAAACCCCGGTGCCTGCACTCTGCAAAAGCATATGCATTAGTCCACTGAGGTATCTGTCTGGCCCAGAGAGCAGAATCTTGAATAGAATTTTCTGAAATCAGCTTTCCATGTTTATCTTTACACGTTTGAACTTAACTCCAGATCAATTATATCATAGTCTCCAAAGGCAAGGCAAAGGCATCCACATTTTTAAAAAGCTCCTATGGCAATTCTGACAGCACAGCTAAGGGTGAGAAAAATTGATCTATGGGAATGGCTCTCCTGTAGAGGAGCTTCCCTGGGATATGTTACATACCTAAGTACCATCCATCTTCCTTGCCTTTCCATTTAGCTCTGATACCAAAGAGAGATAGTTGGGATTAGTAAACTTCTCCTGATTTCCCATAAATCATCAGAGTCCAGCATGTATGCCTTTAAATTTCTGGTGGCAGAGGATTTTCCACTCAATGGAAAAACTTCTGAGCAAAGCAATACACATTTCACACAGTCCACAATTTACACCAACCTTACCACCCACTGTGGTTCTTATAGCATGCATCTAGATGTTCCCCCAAATCCCATGCAGTCCTAGGTGGGGCTTTTCAGATGTGGTTGGATCAACAGTACGTGATGCTGTGATTGATTCATGTGCAATGCTCAGTTTAAAGATGTCCAACCCTGAGAGTATTCCTTGCCCAGAGGACGGCCAGCCTGGATAGAAAATAAAGACAGAAAGAGAGCTGCTGTTGTTGTTGCTGCTACTTCTGCTTCCTTACTTCTGTACTGATTTTGCTGCCTTCTGCCTGTCTTAAAGTGTTTCTCCTCTACAAGGCTGCTCTCCACCCCACCCTGCGTTGGAGCCAGCCAACTATGAACTGGAACCTCTACAAACTGTGAGCCAAAATAAACGCCTCCTCCTTTAACTTTGGTGTCAGGTATTTTGTCTCAGCAAATGAGAAAGGTAATTAAGATAGTCATAAATAATGAACATGAGTTGGAGATCTGGGACCACTGAATTTTAAAGCCCATAAATGTTTTGCATTTTTCATGAATAATGTTTCTGAGTTCTGTGTATTTAAAAGTTTTGTCTTTATAATCATTTTTACCGTATGATACTTTCCTGAATTAAAAGGCAGTAAGGAAGGGAGAGTGGAAAGGTACTTTTAAGAGAGGAAGTTAGGGAAAGAGAAAAGAAAGAGACACAAAAATTTAAGTTATCACCACAATGATCACTTATAAACTAATGGAGGAGAACACCCCTGGCCATAACAATAGAGAGCCAAGCTGGAGGGCTGGCTATGCAGATTTGCTTTATGCAACACAATTATTTAGATGAAAAGGTAAAGATGAATTGTGGAAATAAGAACAAGAATTAGGACATATATATTTTTCTCACTTATGTGTAAAATCACTTCTAGCCCCTGACCCCAGTGAAGCATCACAAGAATTTGTATTTAGCTTTTCACTTAGGGAACATGTAGCTGTTTCAAATTTACCCTCCAAAATGGAATGTAAAATTGCTTACTTTCATTATTACCCAGAAGTCCAAAGATAATGTTCAGGAAATCACAGAAGAGACAGGGAGAGTTATTTAGGAGATGAATGGGAAGGCATTAAAGTCTCTACCTCTTTGTTACATGGTTCTTCTTCCAACTTAAAAGTGGAGTCTTTCAAGTTCAAATTCCAGGTTGAATAAGTATCAGTTGTTAAAAACTGATCAAAAATAAAAAGAATTGTTCACAGTTGACTCATAGAGAACTTGTTCCAATTTATTCTGACCCCATAGTTGATGTAATTGCTCCAGAACTATTTAGATATTGAACTGATAATTAAACAGAGTGATTCCCTAGGTGGCTATTCTTCTCCCTTCTTATGTCTTCTGTCTTTTATACTAATTGAAAAGTATAAGTTTTAGAAAATATAGGTGAGATGTTTGATAGAATTTTTTAAAATAAATAAATTTCTAGCTGGGTGTGGTATGATACACCTATAATCATAGGACAAAGGAAGCTGAAGCAGGAGGATCACTGAAAGTTTGAGGGCAGCCTGGACTACAAAATGAGTTCAAGGCAGTTTTGACTAGACAGTGAGACTAGTTAGTGCCACATTGAGTCTCACTAAATGAGTAAATAAAAAATAAATTTATTTATCTGTCAGAGAAAGTGAATGGGTTTTATAGCACATTACATATATAATATGAAGACTATATCTATTGGTCTACACTTATATTGTGGTATTACTTCTGTTTTGCATCAAGTTGAAATATCAAAAAAGTAATAAAACCATCTTGTGAAGTTACAGAATAAATGAATTAATTTTAACCATATGTAGAAAGCCCTTTCTGCCATTTTTTATTAAAATAAAAATAAGCACGTAACAATTAGATCATGGGAAAGAAAAGTCAAATCTCCATTGAAGCTTTGAGTCAAGTGAATATTCCTTTTTGCATTCTGTGAGGCTGGCATTGCTGCTGATGAAGTGTCCTCACATATTCTGTCAATGTCAGGATACAAGCATCACTAAATAAATTCTTGTGTCAAAATGTCACATAGTTATTATGTATGCTTCTTGACAACAGTGGTGGATGAGAAGGCTAACTCTGTGGCTAAGAAGGACTGTATGTCAGCTGTTAGGACAATACAGTCATCAAAATTCATTTAAACTGTGCTAATTAGTTATGTTAGCAGTGGCCAGTACAGCAGATACTACTGTGATTCTCCTCTAAGATAAATATAGCTAAACAATGTAAGCAAAACATTAAAAACAATATGCATCTTTTAACTTCTGTTATCAAGTAGGAAGTCACATTGAAATGGATTTATTTTTTTAATTGTTCATTGTTTCACAATATTTCTTTTAGAATTTGATTTAGAGTATATTTTTTTAAAAGAGACTGCAAGTACTAAAGATCTCAGTATCATAAAACAAACCTAAATGACACAATGATTATGTTTGAGCAAAATATACAGTGACTAGGGACAGGGGAGATGGCTCAGTGGAATAAGCACTTCCCTGGCAAGCGTAGGGGTCTGAGTTCAATCCCCGGTTCCACCAAAAAAAAAAAA
>NW_004524606.1:2209989-2220876 GCF_000260255.1 Octodon degus | reverse complement strand
TATATATAGTGACTAAATGAAAGACTTATTTCATTCTGCATTCTTTACTGTTTCCCATCCCAACCCCAATGAGGGGAAAAAAGAGTCATCCCAACGGTCAGTGAAACAAAAGCATATATTTGAAGGTGTTTTATCAATCAATCAGCAGCAGTTTGCTATAACAATTTATTATAAGGTAATTACAAAGTTTAAGCATATATTTTAAATATTAAAGACCATTAATGAATAATTAAAAGATTTGTATCAGGGATGGCATTCAACTAAGATTCTAATCTTTTAATAATAGTGAAACATTTAACACTCAAAGCACAGTTCACCCATGCAAATCAGTATTTCTTTCAGGATCATTAGAAAGAGTCTTGATACTGTTTAAGTATAAATCAATGATTGGGTCAGGGAGATAGCTCAGTAGAATAAGTACTTACCTGGCAAGAGCAGGGTTCTGAGTTCAATCCCCGGTACCAAATAAATAAATAACTAACTAACTAACTAAATAAATAAATACATGCTTTACATTTTATGGGTGTGTGATCTTAGGCAAATTAATAATTTCTCTATTCCTGAGTTTTCTTATTGTTGAGATAGAAATGATAACTGTGGAGTTGTTTGCTGAAATATTAAATGAGATAATCTACATAAAGCAGGGTGTTTAAGATATGGCAGAAAAAAACAAATCTGTCAGAAAATATTTTCAAGTTTGGTGAAAAACAAACAAAAATTTACCTTTCATTTGCAAATATAATGCCTATGGAAAGCCTCTGATTTGCTAATAAGCCTACAGATTAATTCATAATCCAAAAAAGTACTAAAAGCCATAATTGAATTTAAAAGACTTCTGTTTTTTTCTCTCTTTTATAACACTGGAAAGTTGTAAATTATGAAGTGTCTTCTGGACTCAAGAATGTCTTGATTTTATTCCCAGCACTACCATTTTCTAGTTACTCCCTAATGTTCACTGCAACTAAAGTTGCGTCACACTGGCTCTCTTGGTACTCTAATGGACGCCTATACCCACTCTAATTCTTACCATTCTTGGGCTTCTTGTAAGAAAGAGCTACTTCACAATCCAACCGAAAGATAACTGTCAACTGATATCAACAACAACAAATTGACTACGAGAAGCAAAATAAACAAAACATTTCTCAAGTTTTTTCTGCATTGAAATGTTGCAGTATTTATTTAACAGAATGTTCTGGAAGTCAACCTGTCAAACTCTGGGGCATTTGAAAGTGGCTGGAACCATTTCAAGGGCCTTCAGTATGCAATGTAATAACCATTGTTAGTTAGTTTCTTATCACCTTATTATTAAATTCTGTATTGCTTTTATTATTTTATTTGGTCTTTTTAAAAAATTACAAAAAATAATTGTTTGTTACTCTTGCATGAGAAAACATTTAAGAGGAAGAGAAGCAGAACTGGCCAAGGTGTTAGCACTCGAGGAGCCCTATCATACAAGAAGGTAATGCCCACCCATTGACAGATCTCAATATTCACAGCACCCATCACTTTCATGATTGGTTTCTAAGCAGTAATTCTAGACTTCACATGCTCCTTCATGGAAGACTAAGCCTAGATTTTAGTTCTTTTTTAAAAAATGTATTTGATACACAGTCACACTCACTACACAGCTTGGACTTATAGTGCTCCTCCTGTTTTCAGCCTCCCCAGTGCTGAGTTTACAGGTGCATCACTATGCCCAGCCTGAAATAATAGTTCTTGCACATGAACTTAAAGGCAAAAAGACAAAAGTTTAAAAAAAAAAAAGTCTCCAAAAACAATCCAAAGATAGCCTTTAACAGCTTTGAATTGGATAAGGTCATAAAGTCTAAATTAAGTTGGGCCGGCCAAATAGCTCAGTGGCTGAGGGTTTAATCCCCAGGCCTGCTGTGCTAGCCCAGCCCCTGGGGCATGCTGAGATGGCAATTGAGACTGGGTGTGGTGGTGTGTGCCTGTAATCCCAGCTCTTGGAAGGATATAAACAGGTAGATCACTATGAGTCCGATCTACTAGTGAGACCCTGAACAAGCTATAGACCCTTCCCTAAAATAGAAGAAGAAGAAGAAGAAGAAGAAGAAGAAGAAGAAGAAGAAGAAGAAGAAGAAAAGAAAAGAAAAAAACTAAGTTGGAATAGTTCTGTGACAGTCAATGACATTCCAAGATAAGTCTTGCTTTATAATACCAATTTAGTGTTGTTGTTAATTACTTAAAACTATTTTCCTCACCAAGTGAAAGAGACCAATGGCCATACCAAATCAGGTTTTCATATTTAACCTTTCATTGTGTTCTCTGTTGATTATAAAAGACTCAAATGGAAAAAGAACATTTTGAAATTCAAAGATAAAGATGGATTGGGTTATTAAAATAACTGTGCAGGGGCTGGGGAGATAGCTCAGTGGAATATGCGCTTCCCTGGCAAACACAAGGGCCTGAGTTCAATCCCTGGTTCTCCAAAATAAATAAATAAATAAATAAATAAATAAATAAATAAATTAACTGTGCAAGTAAGAATTTAGCACCTTTGACCAAGTATTTCACACATTGACTTAAACTAAATTCACCTAATGCAGTGCACTTTTAAATTGTGCTACTCAAAGGTAAAATAACTACATGATAATAAATGTCACTGATAGTTCAATTCTACATGCCATTCAAACATTGTAAAAAGCTTTAACTTTAGTGTGTATATATCAGATAAAAGCAAATAATTGTAACACACACCGATACATGCCACCTGAGACATACCTTTATATACTAGGGCAAGAAAGTTTACTTTTAAAAGGCAAGGACACTTCCATTCAATAAATTATTAACATTAGTATTACAAATATATTGTTATAATAATTGAGGAGGGGGGCTGGTGAGATGGCTCAGTGGTCTAAAGCACCTACTTAGAACAAGCTTAGCAAAGCACAGGGACCGCGGTTCAAAACCCAGCACCACATGCCAGCCAGCCCCACCCCCTGGAGGGCTGAACTGGCCACACACATACACACACACACAAATAAATAAATAAAATTAAAAAATAAATAAATAATTGAGGAGGATTATCCTTAAAGTGTGTTCTCCAAAACTGTTTATGATTCACTAAGTATTTGAGAGCAGTTAGGATTGCTTGCACACATACTGAAGTTCAAATAGCAACTAGAGATGTTAAATAACAACTGGTAGTAGGTATTTGCTTGAAGTGATTGAAAGTTTCATAACAAGAGAGCTTCTGAGAGTAAAAAACTAAGTAAACACACAGACACATGTACACCAACTTCTCAATGGTGATTTCTAAGGGAAAGATGTGGACACTACAGGGTTCTGAGGAGCAAGTCTATTTCACGTCACTGTTTGGAGTTTAGTATATGGAAAGCAAACAGAATGGAGTGAGGGAGAGATACATCACAAACTTTATCCACTTCTAAGATTCTCTCACATTTGGATGAATGATAATACAGACTTGACAAATATGTATTGCTTGAGGGACTTAAAGTTTCATAAAAGAAAGACCTAAGTAATTCTTCCAAAGAAGAAGGAAAGTATCAAGCAATGAGTAGCAAAACCTTAGTCACTAAGGAATGAGTAATTCTGTTGTGCATTTCTCATCACATAAAATGACTTTCATCCAGGAACGAATAGTCTAGGACAGTGCATGAGTAGAACTGTGTAAGTGCAGGCAAGGGTAGAGGGATTATAATTGAAAAGATAAAGGGCTAATTTATTGTTCTTTCTTTCTTTCTTTTCTTCTTTCTTCATTGAGACAGGTCTCTCTCTGCAGTTTTTCCATCCTAAAAATGTATGAATGTTCTTTTTAGAGTGTGTTTAGAATTTCTCTGCTGGTGCCCTACAATCACTGTTGGATCATCCCTCAGCCTATAGCTCCACTGTGGGAGTCAGGGATCTCCAGAGGAACAAGTTCAATATACAATAATATGTATAATCATCCAAGCAATTTATTACAGGCTTACAAGATCTGAAGAGAAGAGTCCCAATGGCCATATGTAGACCAGAGGCAGAAGAATCTAAAATTTTTATCTGTGTGGTGGAAAAAACAGAGAATCCAGTAGCAGCCAAAGCACAAAAGCTTGAAAGCTCACAGAAGAGTCACAGGTGCAAGTCTATGTCAGAAGACTGAAGATTCTTGACTGGCAGACTGAGAGAAATAGGCTATGAAATCCAAAGGCAATGGTGAAGGCCAAAGATCCACCAAAAAGGAAAAACACTTCCTTCTTCTTTCCATTTTTATTCTGTCCCAGCTACAAGCTTATTGGCTGGTGCTCCTTATATCTGGGATAGTACTTGCCCCATTAGTTTGACATTCTACATATAAATCATTGTTCAGAACTTACTAATCAGCTTGGTGGTTCTTACAGAAGTCAAACTGACATACTACTATTAGTAATCGAGTTATCTTTCATCTGCCTGCCTGTCAGAGTTAGTTTCTGCTTCCTTAGTTTTCTAGTGGAAGGAATCATGGATTTCTTTCTAGAACAGCTCCCAGTCAGTGCTTCTCTCCACAAATACGCTGACATATCAAGTATAGCTAGCTCTTGAGAGTGATCACTATGAAGCGGCTCCGAGCAGCACTTAATGTTAACCAGTTGGCTTTTCACGTGGACTTGTGAGTTTTTCCATGGCCTAGGCCCCTTGTCTGGAGATGGGCAGTAGACTCCATAATACGTGAACCTTTGAGTCACTGGTCCCAACTGACTGACACCTGTAGTGGCTGATGATGCAAAGGACAAGACAAGGCCACATCTAAGGACACATGGCTCCAACCTTAATTAACTAGATAAGGACTATAGCTGCAGTCATCTCACTCCTTGTTGGAGACCTTCCTGGAGATAATGTATGTGGTGAATTGCCAACTGGTGGTCAACTTAATACACCCAGCTGAACTGAACTAGTAGGGTACTGGGTATGGGAGGCCCACCTGAGGATTGTTGCCAGCAGTGTAAGAGGCAGAACTGAAGAAGTCGTTGTGAAGGTGTTAAGGAAACAGTTTGGAGAAGCTGTTTCAGCTGTTGGAAGCTTATGGTTCTCTTGGACTATTCTTCTGGGTGAACTTGTCATTTGAATTTCCTGGTAAATTTGGCTGCTCTCATCAGAGGAGGAGATTGGGACCTTGTTATCACTGAGGAGAACTGTGGTTCATTTTGAGCCACCTTAAGCATTGCTTCCTGGCTCCAGAGGAGAAAATTGTACACTGCACAGTATGCTGGAGAAATTTATCACATTGGCTTTCCTCATGGGAGCTAAACTGTTCTCATCCTCAGAGGAACTTAGAACCTCACTGTTGCTGAAGATGGTAGTAGTATCTTTTAAGGGAGCTCTGGTTCTTACCTTGAGTGTTGCTTCATGGCTCCAGTGAAGATCACTTAGCC
Organism: Octodon degus; assembly: GCF_000260255.1. NCBI lineage: Eukaryota > Metazoa > Chordata > Mammalia > Rodentia > Octodontidae > Octodon > Octodon degus. Next base: position 2,215,507 of record NW_004524606.1, on the reverse strand, counting down.
TGCTAGCATAAATCCTTCATCTCACTAGCACAGACATTTTAGCTTCTGTCACTGACCTTTGGGCCTTCCCAGCATAGATCCATGAAACAGGTCTTCATGAGAAATTTCCATGGGCTCTAGGCCTCCAGTTGGCCTCATGGGAGGCATTGCTATGGGCTGTAGGTCTTCAGCTGGAGTCATGCAGGACATTATTGTGGGATCCAGCCCTTCAGCTGGATTCTTTGGTCTTTAGTGTGTGGATAGATTTCCTGCATTCTTTGTATGATTCTTTGGGTGATTTATTATAAAATAAACTTATAAAATATGTTCTGTATTGTACTATATTATTCCCCCTAATGAAACCCTGAACCACAACTGTATAGTTCTCCTAAATTAACATAGCGACTTACTTGGAGAAGCCCTTAAGAGATTCCTACCTTTCTTCAATATTCTTTGCCTTGGTCCTGATATTTAAATAAATATGGGAAGCCCAGAGAAGATCTTTGTCTTATCCCCCAGAAAAATCTCAAATTCTGTTAGAGGGTTTTGATCCTCCTGGAGTCCCAAATTTGTGCCACTTTACTCATTTATTTAAGCTTTTACTATCCATTTGTTTAGGAGATTATAGGCCTGATCACTCCATAGTAACTGGGGGATCATATTGGCAGTATCGGTAGCTCTTCCGTGAAAGCCCTCTGCCTGGCTTTCTTGACAAAAATTTTCAGGTATAGCCATTTTCTTTGCACTTTCTGGATATGACTTGGGTGTTTATGCTACCTTCACATACAGAGGACCAATATCTAGTACTACAAAGTATTCTTTTTAAATTCTTTCCCTTTAGTATTATTTTCTTCTTGTTCTTCCTCATTGGCAGCTATAACTATGTATAGTAGTCCTCAAATTCTTTACAAAGGATCTATTTTATATGAAGACAAAAATGGCTAATACAATAATATGGAGTGTGTCAATTCCACAATTTTTAAGCCTGTTTCAAAGTTCTGATACCTCATTTTAGAGTTACGGAAACTTAATAACTACTGCAGTGCTCCTGGATTTTGAGATACAAAGTGTTGGAATCTTGATATTATACATAGATCTCATTATACAAATGGATGATATATATACATTATATTAATATAAATATTATATATGACTTTCCTGTTTACTTTGATCAGTCATTGATATACTATCATTCCAATTAGCATATATTGACAGGAAAATTAGGAACATTTTGAAAAAGGAGGAAGCTTAGAGACTAGCCTCAAAATAAGACTGTTTAGAATCCTGAGTATTTTCAACTAAAGGACATTAAAATAACCACAGAAATATGAAGGTCTCCTTAACCTTACCTTCTCTCTCTTGCTACCCTGAAACAGATCAGTTAGAATTCATCTCTCCTGAGTGGGATCACAGAAACCAGAATTTCTCTGCCCAGAGTTAATAAAAAAATTATAGAGAAATGACTCTCTTGACTTTCCTGTCCCTTCTTCCCTAAAGCATTTCTTGTGATAAGTGCTCTACTGGATATCTGGAGGGAAGGAATGTCATACATAGAAAAGAATCTTGACACACAAGACTTGCTGATTTTCCTTTTGTTTACTATCATGAAATCATCTCTCTCTCTTTATCTAATCATGTTCCTCTGCCCAATCCATTTTTTTTCACCAGGTTTAGCACAAAACTACATGCTTTCCTTTAGCTCTTTGGATTTGCCTTTCTGAAGACCTGGGTGTCATATAAAGCTTTTATTCTGTTAAACTACCTGTCTGCTTTATTTTCAAGCCGTCTGGGGGACCTAAGATAGGTAAGGACATTTTCCTTGCCTCAAAATGAAGAATAATGTGGACAGAATTGGTCTGTCTGATACTAAAATTTGCTATATAACTAATAAGTAAGCCTAAGAGTCATCAACTGAACAGATTTTATATCCAGGAACCCACCTAATCCCTATTACAACACAAATGAATTACTCTAATGAGAAAAGTTTGTTTTTAATAAAAGATGATTTTGTTCAAATTGTTTAGCTGTGTCTTAGTTTTGGAACCATAGAAAACAAATCCAGCGGTGATTTTTTTTTTTTTTTGAACAGTCGTTTATGAAAGATCCTAGTCCCAGACAAGAAAACTCAAGAACCTGGGAATAGAAGTGGGAGGCAGTGAGGGAGTGGGGGTAAGAGAACGTGCTGCAGATCCTCCTCAATTTACAATGGAGTTAGGTCCAGACAAAAGGATCATGGCTTGAAAATGTTGCATGACCAAAAAGTACATTTAGTATAGCTAACCTATTATCCCTGTAGCTTAGCAACATGGGATACTGCAGAGTGCCAGTTTTTTAATCTCAGGCTCATTTGGCTCACTGGTAGATTTAGCTCATTGCCACTGATCCACCTGAAGAACGTGTTTTCCAGATATATTTGTTCTGGAAAATATCAAAATTTGTTTTTTAAAAATTTTTAAAGAGAACACAGAATAGTAATAAATTATTAAAATGATACAGAATTTCATTAAACAAAATAATATGAATTTGGCAGTATCTGTTGTATTGTATAGTATTGTCTTCAACTTAGCTGTTCAGTTACCAGATATGTACATGTAAAATTGGAAAAAGAAAGTTAAAAAAAACATAAAAATTAAGAAGAAAGAATAAAAGGAAAAGGAGACAGAAAAAATTAAGCATTAACTTCTCCTTTTCATAAGCCAGCAGAAACCCACAGTATGCTTCTCCAAGCCATACTGCATACATACAAAGATATCTTTCCCCCTTCTACCTCCTGTGCTGCTCATCTCAGTAATTCCTTTCTTTTGGATAGATCCATTTCCTTTAAAGATTGACATACAGTTTCCACTGAGTGCGTTACTTGTCATACCACTATAAAATCAAAAATTTATTTTTTATTTTTTAAAAGTAAAAACTAGTAAAATAGAACCATTAGAAATGATGCAGAATTGCACTAAACAATATAATAGGAATTCAACAATGGTGGTTGTATTGCCTAATGTTATCTTCAAATTTGCTATTTATATCACCAGATATAAGCATGCAGAATTGGTTAAAGAAAGTTACAAGAAATTAAAAAAGAGAAGAGAAAAAAAACTTACAACATGAACTGTTTCTTCCAACAGACCTACAGAAATCAGCAGTACAGTTATGCAAGATATCTTGTGTATCTACATATAAATATATATTTTCTTTTCTTTCTTTCGTCCTGTTCTTTATACTAGTAGTTCCTTCCCTTTGAACAGATTATTTCCCTTTCTGACAGAAACAGGACTATCTGTAATGACTGAGCAGTACACTGAGGAACATGGTTTTTGTTTGCTTGTTTTGTTGTTACAGAAAAAAGAAACTGCTAATGCTAACATTGATCCAAGAGCATAAGGCAAAAATATTGATGTTTAATCACCTATTTTCTTATTAATTTCATTGAGAAACAGATAGCAATGAGACAGTTTCAAAACTGATTAATAGGGCAGTTTCAATAATTAATACAGTCCATATTGTTATCTTCTTAGTGATTATTCATAATACAAGATGCAGACATGATATCCTGTTCAAATACTATTAGTACAAATCTTTCTTCTCATTGAATTACGAGAAAGTAGCTGTATGTCTATCCTAACTATTTTGTATATACAGATACAAAATGGTCCTTCATTTGTATCCCATTTTTATTTAGTTTTGTTAGAGATGTGTATTTCATTGCCATTTAAATATTGTAGGTGCATGAATTCAGCAAAATAATCCAATATGGTCCAGTAGTCCATAATAGTAATGGGTTATCTGTAGGACTGGCAACGTCAGAAGTTGTTGACTTGAGCCTTTCACAGCTCAGCATATTAATATGGCTTTACTTTTTATACTTTGTTTTTACACTTTCCTGCTGGATGGTTAAGACCAAGCAAGACCTATATAACAAGAAGTGTATCTTTATATCTGATAAGGTCAGTCAAATTCCCTCAGGATTTAGTCTGAAACTCTGTACCGTAGTTTGTAGATCCTTTGTCAGTGTCAGCCATGTGGATGAGTCACGGCCATTGCTTGATCAATGTGCTCTCTGTGAAAGCCTGAGAGAATGTTTTCTCTCCATGTGACTCTCCTTAGGCACACTCTACATCACCCATTACATTGCTCTGTGACCCCATAATCTCCTTGATCAGAAAATTTGGGACACAACTGAGTTACAAGATGTTACAGTACAGGTTCTCCTGTGTCCTGAGTCTTCACTGACCTTGAAGGGCTAGGGCCAAAATGTTAACTATCCTTGCAGTCCTTCTTTTTCTCTAATTTTTGGTCTGCAAACTTAGTTGTTAACCCTCCAGAAGAGAAGCATATTATTACCCTACAACATATGCAGTTGGGCTTAACCTCACTGTCTGAATATCAAACATCTTAGGCATAACATGGAACAGGTATTTTCCATCTAGTATTGATATGTTAAACTTTAAGTCTGTACAGAATATGGAGAAAAATTAAAAAAAATAAAAATTATTTTAAAATATGAATAAACAATTATATATTTTTACACTGAAATTTAGAAATCTAACCATACACAGCATTATAGCAGGAAAGTCCTGTGACTTTTTTTCTTGTCTCTTTTTTTCATGTATTACCCTTTTTTTTAAACAAACATTTACTTGAGAGACAGTATGGCAATAATTTAATCTCCCATTTGTCACTGACTGGACAGTGATGTGACCCAAGGGTCATAACTATGGAAGATCTCCTCTCTAACACACATGGTTGTGCAAACAAGAATGGTAGTCTCCATTCATTAAGCTTTGGGTGGATGAGGGCCTGCGCTGCAAGGCTGATACCAGTCATGACAAACCAGTGGCATTTGTGCCACTCTGTGTTGTTTGCATCAATGAGAGCTCTGAAAGGTTCATCACCACTGCTCTATGCTGTTAGTTCCAACAGCAGTTCCTGAGGTTGGGACAAACAAGTGAAGAAATGAACAGGTGAATAACAGGGATAACTGCTAAGAAGGATATTTATCTGAGACAGAGTAATTGACTTTTGAGTGGGAGAAAGGATCAACTTAAACCTGTATGCAAAATTTAAATAAAAATAAAGAAAAGTGTATTAAAGAATTAAATACAGAAAAAGGCAACTTTGCAGTTTAAACTGGTAAACTGCAAGATAAATGAATGCTTATTTAATATCTCTAAAGAACTTCTAAGGCTCAAGTCAACAACTTCTGACAATTGCCAGTTCTGCTGATAACCCACTACTATTATGGACTATGGGATTATATTGGGTTATTTTGCTGTATTCAAGTACCTACAATATTTTAACTGGCACCAAGTATGAAAAGGTCCTGAGGCTGGGGTAATAGCTCAGTAGAATAAGAGCCTGCCTGGCAAGTGCAGGGCCCTGAGTTCAATCTCTGGTACCACCAAAAAAAAAAAAAAAAAAAAAAAAAAGTATGTAAATGTCCTTTAAAGACTTCTCCAAATACAGCTTCTCTAACAATAATGGAAAACCCATCTCTGACAAAACAAAAAAAAAAGGGGGGATATAAATGAAGGACCATTTTGTA
>NW_004524606.1:2208164-2209464 GCF_000260255.1 Octodon degus | reverse complement strand
TTTATTTATTTAGTGTGTGTATGTGGCCAGCTCAGCCCACCAGGGGGCTGGGCTGGCTGGCATGTGGTGCTGGGGGATTGAACCGCAGTCCCTGTTCTTTGCTTAGCTTAGCTTAGCTTGTTCTAAGTAGGTGCTTTAGACCACTAAGCCATCTTCCCAGCCCAACACAAGCTATTTTTGACTTTTACTAGGTAGAATAAAAAAGATTGTTGGTGTTTATATAGAGACATATCTTTATTATATTGATTTGAATCAGTTGCACAAATATATTGACTGTATTTCTAGCTGGTATTTTTAAATATCCATTTTCAATTATACTAAATGACTAAAAGGCATACAAATTTTAAAAAACAGAGTATATCGGTTAATATTTTGTGACAATTTAGCTGAGCCAAAGAGCCTGGATAATTTTTCAGATATTATGGTGGATGTTTCACAGAAGATGGTTTTTGATGAAATTTACATTTAAAATAGTAAGTTCTGAGTTGAGCAGCTTGCCCTCCATGGAGAAGGGAAACCACAGCTAATCAGCTGAAGGCCTGAATAAAACAAAGGGCTGACCTTTCCAGCAGGGGAGACAGATATTCAGCACTTTGACCTGAAGCTTTATCTTATTTTTTTTTTTAATGTATTTAGTACAGGGTCTACAGGGTCTCACTACATAAATTGGACTCATAGTGATAATCCTGTTTTCAGCCTCCCCTGTGCTGGGATTATAGGTGTGTACCACCACACCAGGACTTGGTCACAGACTCAGTGTACCCTGGGGGAGGGGCTGGTGTGGCATGTGGGACTGAGGATTGAACCCTGATCCCTGCGCTTGCCAAAGCAGATGTTTAGTCTGCTGACTAACTCTTTGGTACTTGTCCAATAATTTTTGCTGAAACATTTCCCAAGCCAGGTTACAAAATTACTATTGATTGGTTTGCCAGCACTCTACAATCCTTCAAGAACACCCATTCCACTTACTCCTTCTTGCCTACTCTAATCTCTGTCTCTGGTTAAACTAAACAGACTCTTTCCTTGAACATGAGCAATGATATTGGGGAAGTAAATAGCCCATCTTTCCTGAGATGCTGGAAATATTCTAAAGCAATATGAAACCAGTTTCTGAATTTTCTGGTGCAGGACAAAATGTGCCATGTTAGTATCAGTGGATCTTTAGTTTGCTTTGTTTTTAACTCAAAGAGCTATAGGAAGTAATAAAAACTCCTATATAAAATAGTGCCCTTTCTTAATTGTTTGATTATTTAATACGATCATTTTCACAGCTGAAAGAGAATGAATGGGAGAGGGGATA
>NW_004524606.1:2199373-2208064 GCF_000260255.1 Octodon degus | reverse complement strand
TATATATTTGAGGGAATTGGATGTGGAAAGTAGAGTGGAGAATCAGAAGTTAATGGATTCAAGAGTCATGAAGAAATAGAATTAAAAGGAAATCATCAATTGATTGTTCATGAGAATGACAATGAATGAAAGATAAGAGATAATTCACAGCTTTTTAAAATTGACAAATGATAGAAAGTATATTAGCAGCATTTAGCAAACTAAATAAGCAGTGAAGATGACCAAATTTTAAACTGCTTCAGTCATTTGAGTTTGAAGTATAAATCTGACCATATAGGTCTAGAATACAAATTAAACTTGTTGGTGAATATGAGACTGATAAACTTAGTATTCTCTCCTCTCCTCTTTCATAAGATTTACCCTGGTTCCAGGGACTGTGATTTTAAGAGACATGAGACAGGAACAGAATTATGATAAAATTCTCTGAAATGTAGTGGAAAAGGATGTGTGCATGTATGCTTTTACATATTCAGAGTATAATCTAGATGTGTTTCATTTAACTATACTTAAATTAGTGCATTGTCTGGACTTAGAAGAAAAAAAATAAATCAATAAAACTTATAAATGATCCTTCAAAGCAGTCTTCTGTTCTTATTATTTTGCTCATAACTTAAGGAAGTTCACGTGCCCGCTTCAGCAGCACATACACTAAAATAGGAAGTTCACAACTGATACACAGTTGCTAGTAGCAGTTAAAGTCAACATTAACTCAGTTATAATCATTATGACAAAATTTATTTATTATTTATGATATAAGTAGATTTCCATATACCAGTATTATTTATTCTTGATATATTAGCAAAATGTAGCTTGTGTAAATTTTTAAATTTTATTTTATTTTTATGTACTTGGTACAAGGTAGCTTAGACTCATAGTTATCCTTCTGTTTTCAGCCTCCACAGTGCTGAGATTACTGGAGTATACCACCGGGCCTGGACTTGGTCACAGACTCAGCAGGCCTGGGGGTAGGGCTGGCCCAGAATGTGGTGCTGGGGATCTAACCCTGGTCCCTGTGCTTGCCTAAGCAGGCGCTTAGTCCACTGAGCTATCTCGTCAACCCTAAAGTTTTTGACTTACGAAGAGAACTGTTTTCTTTCTCCTATGATGAATTGAAAACAGTAGCTATCAGGAAGCTATGCATAAATGCCAAATAAAAGGTTTTAAGAGGTTTCCACAATGTCTTCCCTGGTAGCATTGAGATTCTCAATAAAATGAACATTTTGTTATAGTTCAAATCTCAGATATATACCCTATACAAACAGGAAGCAGACTGAGCTGTGAATAAAGACAAACAACTGCATCAATGGGTGACAATAGATATGGCTTATGTACTTGTCTCCCATCCTCAGAGTAGTAGAGATGGGATTTTCAAGAGCTAATAAGATCATTAATCCTTCATCCTCATCAATAGGTTCATTGTTTCATTATGTTTGATTATTATAGGAATGATTTCCTGACACAAGTAGAAATTTGGTCTTCTTTGGCTTCTCTCACCTTCTCTTTGCCCTTCAGCCATGATGGCCTAGCAAGAAGGCCATCGCAGCTTTCTGATCTCTCAATCATAGTCTTCCTACTGTCCACAACCATAAGCAAGCAATTTTTTGTTCATTATCAATTAACAAATCTATGCTATTATGTTAGAGGACCACAAAATGGACAGACAACAAAAGACATGGTGACTTTCTAGAAATACTCTCAAAATATAACACAAAAGACATTTACTGACTATTAACATAGAAGCAACAGATAAAAATTACAAAGAAAAAATTATTTTGAGTGCAAAAGAAATGATTTGTAATCAGAAAGTTTGAATATATGTTCTAGCAAGCAAAAAAACTAGTATGTTTGATAAGTATCTTTTTAAGATACTGCAACTTATATTCTTTGAATTGGGAAAATTTAGACCAACAATAAAGACCAGAAATGAAAGTAGGTAGCCTCACAATGATAAGAAACAACCAAAGGGAGGATGCTCTACTCACAAAAAAATGCAGTCCTTTGATGGTCACTTTTACTATTAGAATTTCATGTTGTTAAGTAATAAATATTTTTCAGGTCTTATGACTTCACCTAATAATTTAATGCTTCTCCACAGAAGGACCTATGGAAGTATGTCATCCAACAAAGACAGTAGTAAAATCAGCTGGCTACCAATCATTCTGTCTGTGAACATAATGACTGGCAAAAGCTCATGACCTAACGGTTGTTAAATATCTAAATGTCTCTTCCAGGCCTACCTAAAGTTATTATTGGCTAAGTCCTAGAAGAGAAGATATATCTTATCAAAGAGATATGGTTAATCCAAAATGATACATGGTATAAAAAGTATTCATATTTGGCTTTGAAATATATTTTTGTACTAACATTTGAATCTGTGTCTGATGTTCTGAGAAATTACTTCAAAGAGATTAATGAAGGCATCCTGTGAGGACCTGACTCAGGAGAGCTGGGAAATTGTCCAGCTTTTACTTCATTCTGCTTCCCTGCTGAACTCCTCTTTGATACCCACTCTCTAACGCCATAAGATACAGCTAAAATGTCTTTCAGAATACTGTCAAGCGTTCCTTACAGAATAGGACATAGAACTTTGAGAACCACCACCAATACTTTTTCTGCTTTGTAGCAGGCAGTGGAGAATTATTGCAGGTATCTATAACCTCTTTGCTGAACTTATCTCCATTTTTCCATTTACTTTCAACTTTTGCAACAGTCTCTAGTTTTCATGTAGAGAGATCAGTGCTCCCAGTGGCACTAGCTCCTCTCCCACCTTCATCTTTAAGTAATGTGTCCTGGATGTATTGTAAGCATTATGTGTAGAGGATGTGACCTTGCTCAATATATCCCATTCTCTTCGCCTCAGCCAGTATATTCATATGACTATGTATTGTAAGCTGCTCCCCAAAATAGCAAACCTCGGGATTACAATGTGTTTGCACTATGTTTTGTTTTTGTGGATGATATCATACATAGAGATGAGGCCAAAGCTTGCTGTGATCAATTTGAGAGTCCTCAAGAGAATAAACCAATGTATGAAGATTTAGACAGCTAAGAGATGCAGAGCTGGATCCCTCGTGATAAGAGTGAATGTCTAGATGAAATCATTCCTGAGCTCTGTCCTTCCCTTCCCACCAATATAAACAGTCACTCAGGAAAACATTTCCTTCATTTTTTAAATCCATTAAAGTTGGGCTTTATGTTATTTGCACCTTAAGGTTTGATAAAATAGTCAACGAACAAGTAAATAAGCTAATTAGGAGCTTTCACATCAAAGTATAAGTGCTGCCATTTAACATTACAGAAAATTTCAGCATTGAGAATCTCGTGTTAATAGACACACCTGTCTCTTGGTGTGTACACACACTGACAGCAGTCTATGTTGCCTGCCATTTTTAAATCAGTTGAACTGCATATTTTCAAAGATTATATAACAAGAACCAAAAATATTTTCTGTTTTATGAGGTAAATTCAGTTGGTCCTGGAGGGTAGATTACTAGACAACCAACATTTATCAGATATCAGGATGTTCAACATCAAAAGTCATAGCAAATTAAGGTTCTATGCTTTAACTGAAATTAGTGTCCTAGGTCTTTTTGTGAAAAGAAATGAATAAATGTTGCTTGCAAGGAAGATAACCAGAATTGGAATTAACAATATATAAAAATAAAAAGTCAAGCACTGTGAACTAAACGAACTTCTACACAACTATAATAGTCATATTGCCATATATCATTGTCAATACAATACTTTGAAACCCTTGGAAAAGAGCCTCACTTCATTCATGAATATGTCTTTTGTGTATTACACAATAATTATGTTGTCATGTGTGTCAGAACTAAGGAAAGCATAAGAAAAATTGAGTCAGAAGAGTTAATGAGGCTTAAATAATGCTTTGTTATTCTTCAAATATTATTATAAGTGTAATATATAGTGCATAATTCTTCCAAAATTTTGCTATAGCAAAACCTGTGCACTATGACCCAGAAATTACACAAAATAAATTGACTAGACATAATCTCATCAGTATTATTGGATATCTTCACGTGAGAAATTAAAAATCAGTTGAGACAGTGTCATGATCAAGGACCCTGTACCTGTGCTTCAAGTCTTGTAGTGAGGCAAGTGTTTCCTGTAAGAAAAATTTGGGGTGACGCATCATTAGCCTGGCCTTGTAGTTTGAACAACGGTTGTGAAGCTGTTCCTAGGAGCGATCACTGACATATGCTGCCAGTGTAATGGTTTGCTTCTGCACTCTGCTTTCTGCTGCACAGATGTGTGGGGCTGATTGGCAAGTGACTCCTAAGAAACAACGGGGAAACTGAAATTATTACACACGGGACGATAAAGCCTTTACAGCTACAGCAGCCAGAAAGAAAAGTGGAAAAAGTGATGGCAGTGTGGGTGGCTTCTGTTACAGATACAGACTGATTGAGTTAGCAACTGAAATTGTCTTCCACAGAATCTGAGGGATGTCGCAGAAAGTCACTAGGTAACATATCAACAGTTGGCATTTTCACAAGAGTGCTAAAGAGAGAAGCTGTATTTAATCTTTTGCTAAGCAAAAGGAAAAATGACTTCAACTGTAGAGTCTTGATTCCCTTTAACTCCAAAGAAGCTTTTTTTTTTTGTCATTTTACATCATAGCTTAGTAATTTCATACTGATAATTGAAGAAGTTATTTAATACAAACCCTTTCTTCTTCCAATACATGGATGCAATATGAGGTGGTTTCCACTTCATTCTAGCCATGAATTTATAAACAAGAAAACAGGATTATCATAGTTAAATAACAAATATTGTTTACAGAGGATCAAATCAGGAAAAAACAATCTCACATCATCGTTTTAGTCCCAAATTATTATGGTCATTATTTTGAAGACGGTCAGACAGCTAAACTATATAATAATTTTATTTTATTTCTTTTTTGTTAGTATATGCTTGCAATACATAAGAATGATACTAATATATATAGGAATGGGTAAATTTAAATATTCTGTTTCAATCATTAATACTTCTTCTGCCTCCCATCTCCCCCATCCTCTCTCCCCAAAGTCTACCTCCCAGACCTATTATCTGTGTCTGATTTTGATCTTTACTTACATTTTTGGTTCCTCCTATAAGAGAATCCATGAGATCCTGAGCCTTCAGTGCCTATTTCCTCTTAGCCTCATTGGTCTCAGGTTTCTTCTATTTCCCTATAAATGACTTAAATCGATACTTTGTTATGATTGAATTGTATTCCATTGCACAGATACCATAGTTTATGCATTAATCTGTTGATGGAACTATAGACTATTGCCAGGATTTAGCTATTATCAGTTATGCTTCTATAAACATGAGTATGACTATGGTTCTGTAATATGGCACCCTTAACTCTTTCAGAAAGATATTTAGAAGAGTTATGTCTGGGTCAAATGGAAATTCTATATTTACTTTTTTGAGGAATATATACACTGATTTTTAAATTAATTCATTTATTAAATTATTATTCCTAGAATGCTACTTCTTATTTTAATTTAATCCTTATACAGATGAAAAAGCTGAAGCATAAGGAGGTCATAAACAATAGGATTATACTCGCCAGACATAGTGGTGCATTCCTGTAATCCCACCACTGAGGAGGCAGAGGCAGGAGCATCACTGTAAGTTCAAGGCCATCTTGGGATACAAAGTGATTTTAGGACCAGCCTGAAATGCATAGTGTGACGGTGTCTCAAAAAAGTGAAGGGAAAGAAAGAAAGACAGAAAGACAGAAAGACAGACAGACAGACAGAAAGAGAAAGAAAGAAAGAAAGAAAGAAAGAAAGAAAGAAAGAAAGAAAGAAAGAAAGAAAAGAACCACTAAAGCAAAAACATGAAGTCCAGAGTCTTAGTTTTTGCTGCTACACTCATTTTCTTTGTATTTTTAATACAGGGCCTACAGGGTCTCACTACACAGATTGGACTTGTAGTGATCCTTCCATTTTCAGCCTCACAAGAGCTGGATTACAGGCATGCACCACCATGCCCAATCTCAAACTTCATCAGCACGTCCCAGGATTAGGACTGGCGCTGCATGCCAGGGATCAAACCCTGGTCCCTGTGTCTGCCTAAGCAAGTGCTTTAATTCGCAGAGCTATCTGGCAGGCCCTCTACTACACTCATTTTCAAGCATGATGTGGCTACAGACATATAACTCCAAACATGGAGACAAGCGGGGAGGTGAAATGGAAGACAGACAAGAATACCCATGAATACCATATTTTGGAAAGGTGAAACGGCTTTGATTTGGCTGGACTACAGTACCTTAGTGGGAAGGGATTGAGAAGGAAGTTGAAAAGGTGGCAGCATTAAGTTATCAGAGACTCTTTATGCCACATTGAAGAATTCAAACTTACTCTACATTATTGGAAGGTCAATTAAAGTTGTTTTAAGCAAAGAAATAGTTAGATCAAATACATTTTGGAAAAAAGAATGTCTTCTGAATAAGCAAAATGGATTGGAGATGAAATAGAGTTGAGATTGATTTCATTTTTATTGTTTTCTTTTGCTATTATGCCTATTGTTTATTGTCAGGTACTTGTTTAATGGTTGATGATTTTATATTTTTAGAACTTAGAATCTAATAAATTTAATGTGTCCCATAATTTAGGTACTTAATAATACTGTATACCATTTATTGTGATTTCACCACTTAAACTGAACAAAACAACACCAGGAAATTCATTTTACATACTCAGAGCAGTCTTTCAGTTGGGCATCCTTTGAAAGTGCTTAAATATTACCTTATAAGTTGTTGGATGAGGAAGGAAAGAGAAGTAATTTGTCAATTTGCTTTGTCCAAATTCAGGGTGTTCTCACTTTTCCAATTTTATTTACAAACAAGAATCTTCCTGTACTATGTATAGTTATATTTCTTTCTAGGGCTCCCTTAACAAATTCATATAGGCCAGATGGACTAAATAACATCTATTCTTATTGGTGTGAAGGGTGTAACTCCACTACCAAGGTCTGATCCATTTCAACAGAGTTCCCTCCCACTGGTGATTCTACACGAACTGCTCTCTGTGCAAGAACACCTGACCCTTATACCTCTTATTTTCCTTTATCAATACCTGTCATATAAGCTTAAGGTCCCACCCTCTTAAGTAATTCACTTTGCTTAACATTGATAACTTTCTATGGTTCCTATGCCCAAATACTGGCGTTTTCTAAAGTACTGAAAATTAAAGATTAACCAATGAATTTTGGGGAGTCATTGTTCTATATGATAGCCCTTCCCATAGACCATATAAGTTACAACTTAAAAAAGAAATCATTCATTTTAGTTTCATGAAGGCAAAACTAGTAGTTTATAAAGCAGTACTATTTGGTCAGGAAAATTTACAATTTAACAATTCAATCAAGATATTTTGAATTTCAAATCAAATGTATCAAATGAAGGCTGTAGCAAATTTTTTGCATTACATAAAAATCAAGTTAGAGGCAATTTATTGGATTTACACTAAAAAGAACTGCTGTAAGTAATCAAAAGATGATTGCATTTATTGGAAGAAATAGAAGTTTCTGTTTCTAAAGAAATTATGATAAATATTTTTATTTCTTACCAACTAGTTGGAAGATTAGAAAATAGGCAAATAATATATGTACACAAATTCATAATGATACAAAACTTCAAACCATGGAGTGGGGATCTTTTACTATTTTTAATGAAAATGCATATTTTGTCTAAAAATAATATGGTAAAAAAAGAGAAAAAAAAACTATCATTGTTGAAAAGGTTTTTCTTAATCTTATTGGTATAAATTAGTATACCAAAGTAACAGGCAGTAACTAGTCCTGCATTTTTGAGTTGATTGTAACATAAAGGCTTCACTTTGCTGCTATTTATATTCCTAAGAAATTAGAAATATAAGATGGAGGAGGGACTACATCCTCACACAATATGCACTTTCAGTCCTACTAAGGTATCATCTTTTTGTAATGATGTCAGCCATATGTAGTTTTAAAATTTGTTCAACCCATGTCTCCATGAATTTGGGATTTAATTTGAACCTATGTTTTTACAAGTCACTATAAAGATTAGATAAAATAATCTCACTAAACAGTAAAATCAATGCCTATAACCAAATAAAAGGAAGGACTTTTGCTCTTTTCATTCATTTTAACTTTCAATTTTTTAATATAAAAAGTAGAGCAGAAATAAAGAGTCAAATTTTGAAATCAAGAGTATATAAGCCATATCCAAGTAAAATTATTGCTATTGATTATTTCAAGATTATTCTCAGTATGCATCTTTTATTTTATATTTATTTATTTTAAAGAGTAAAAACAGAAGCAAAAACAAATAGAAACATAGTAACATACAACAATGTACATGTTACAGATTTTCAAAACAGGATTAGCTGATTAACAATGGTTGTTATGTTATCTAATTTTTTTCATCAAATCTGTTGCTCAGATTAACAGATAAAGTTATGCAATATTGGGGAAATAATTGAATATTGTCTCTTGCTTCCAAGAAATCTCAATTTTTTGTCTATTTTTTTTTCTTTTCAAAGTTTTATTGATAAACATATAGCAATGAGACAGTTTCAAATCAAATTGAAAGTACAGTTTCAACAAATAATACACTGCATATACTCTTCTTAGTGGTTAATTGCTGTACAAGATGCAGACTTGTGATCCTACTTACAAACACCATTAGAAAAAATC
>NW_004524606.1:2178631-2192298 GCF_000260255.1 Octodon degus | reverse complement strand
CCCGCTGGTGCAGGGTAGCAGGAAGCTGTCCACACACTCACTGGACCTGGGTTAGGACTGGGTCTGGGTGTTCCAGGAAGTCGGCAGAAATTCCTACTCGGCGGGAGGGGTAGGGACATATGGCGGAGTGGTGGGGGGCGGCCCGAGGGGGCGGGACAGGGTCCGGCCCCCGCTGCGCCTGGGCTGGGACTGGTCCCGCCGGCGCAGCTCATTGTGAAATTATTAATATAAGAAAGCAATTTAACATAATCATCACTTTCCATAATTACCTGTGTATATAGTTTTGAGAGGGAGGGTAAACAGTATCTAAATTTTATTGGTTGAATGAAACCAACATTTGTTTCTTTAACAAATTGTCAATATTCAACAAAATTTTTATTAATCATAGCCCTCCTATTAAACATTAGATCACTGTACTTATTTAACCTATATAACTGCATGCTTTTACCATTTGACTTCTACCTATTTCCTCTTGTTCTCCATCCATAGTAACCATAATTTTTATTAGTCTCTACTTAGTTTCGGTTTTAATTTTAGATTTCACATGTAAGTAAGGTTGTGTGGTGTTTTTCTGTGTCTGTCTTATTTCAGTCAGTGTAATGTCTTCGAAGTCTATCCATGTAGTTGCAAGTGACAGGATATTCACTGTAATGGCTGAATATGACTTCATTGTCTATGTATAACAATATTTAACTTTCATTCCTTGTTGGATAAGTTGTTCATATATCTTAGATATCTACTCTAAGTGCTCATTTCATTGCCTTTGAGTGTGTACTCAGAACAAAGAACACTGGACCACATATGTGTGTATCTTTTTTGGGTGATTTCGTTTTAATTTTTTTAGGAATTAACATATTGCCTTTTCTTTATGTAAGAACCATGCCATCATTCAGTGAAGATTAAAATATTTGCCTCCAATGCAAAGTTCACCACCACGTCAGGAAAGTCATCTATTAAAACTACTCTTCAGGCTTACTGTATCATTTTCTTGAGAGGACACATTCAGTGATATGTCAGTTAAAGTCAAACACTGACCTGTCCTAATTAAAATAAAGATATCCTTACAGAGTAAGTTTAAAACCTTTTCCTTTTGTATTGCTATGTTTTATTAAAATACTGATGGTGGCTGACCAGATAGCTCAGCAGACTAAAGTGCCTGCCTAACAGCAATGGGGGTTCAATCTCTTGTGTGCTATGCCAGTCCTGCCCTCAGGTCACTCTGAAATGGTGACTGAGACTGAGCATGGTGGTATGCACCTGTAATCCCATGGCTTGGGAGGCTGAAAATAGGAGGAGTCCAATCTATGTAGTGAGACCTTGTAGAACCTGTATTAAAATACATTAAAAAAAAACCCTGAAGGCATTGAAAAACATAAACCAAGTGAAAACAGAGCTACTCTGGTTGAAGCAGGGTTAGGGACCAAGCACATAGAACACTAAACTGAAATAGTGTATTCAGAAAGTCATTATGTTGGAGAATGTCATGCTTTCTGGTGAATAACTCTCAAAATTTATTTTACTCAAAGGCCAAAAATATTCAGTGTAATCAAATTCGAAAGCCAAAAGGAAGTGTTTGGAAGGTTGAGGTTAATCCTATCTGGCCTTGAGTCTCTTTCCTGAGGTGTTCTCCTTTGTGGCTTAGCTATACCCAATGTATGTAGGTGAGCAAAATTTCCTTCCATTAATTTTTCCTTTTATCATTCTATTGCTGTCTCCAGTCATTCACCCAACATTGTGGCTGTCCATGCCTAAAAAGAACACCTTCATGTAGACTTATTTAGAATGACAGAATATTATGATCTGTAGAAATATATGTTTTGAAAAAGCCTGGTGATTTTTAATGTCTAGATGGTACTGGAGTACTTCTACTTAAAAACTAACAGCCACCCTTTCATTGATCGATTTGGAAATTACTCCATTATAAATCCTGTAGCAATTTCCAGATGTTCATTAGATATTGCTTATTCAGAAGATTGACTGTTGGTCTTTATATATTTTTAGATTTATTAGAGTATGAACATATACTGTAATTACAAGATGCAGATGAACAACCATCTGCAGAAAGTTTTCCTCTCAAGGACTTTCAGACCAAACTGAGTCATATTTCACTGATGAGTTTCTCCTGGATTAAAGCTGTAGCATTGAAAATGACAATAATTATGATGCTGAAAATATAATGTTTCTTTTGACTGGAAACTTCCTTTTCTGTACTTCTATGCTTTTAAAATAACTTCTTATAGATACATTAATAGCCCTTTAGGTGGATATATTTAGTTATCTTTTAAAGGAATTATTGTTGATAGCTTATTTTAGGCCATAATTTTGGTACAAAAACAGCAGCTTACATAGTTCACAATCATTTGTAAAGATTTATCTCCACTTCATAAGTCACCTTATTATGTCTTCCTTCTTGGTAGAAAATGGTGCTGCTTGTTTATGGGGATTTCATTAAAATAGTTATTTAAAATCTCTGCAAAAAAGAGGTCTCCTGGAAATTCCCCAGGTATTTCTGCCATAGTCTAACTCTAAAAGTGGAACTTGCAAATTCTATCAGCAATTTTTTTTCATCATAAGTAAATTCACAGGGATAATCAGCGATTTTACTATTGAACATCTTGGTAGGATTATTACAAACAATGTTTCTATTAACATTTCTGATTAATATAATACATGCAACTGGGGAGGGAAATATGTGTGAGGATGGCTAGGTCACAGAATATATATTTGTTCAGCTTTAGCAGAGGTTGGCAAATATTTTTTCCATCTAATTAGTATTCCAGTGAACAGTGAATGTGAGTTCTGATTACTGAACTTCATCACTATTACTTAGAACTTTCAGGCTTTTCATTCTGGTAGGCATACGCAGCATGTGAATGAGATTTGAACCTTCAAACCATGAGCCATAATAAGCCTCTCATTATTTCATAAATAGCCTGTGTAAGTTATGTACATGTAGCAATTCAAAGCTGACTAGTACACATTGTAACCATTAAAGGGCCATGTTTTCCCCAAATATGTTCATCATATGTTTTGTTAGAATATTGGGACTTATTTAATAATTTAAATAAACAAGATTCATTTATACCCAGAATTTTTTTCTTGTGTATATATTTGTGTTGTACTGAAGATCAACTCCAGAATCTTGCACATACTTGGTTTAGCACAATTATATTTTTTAGATAGATGATTATCTTGAAATATATTTTTCATTTAGATTTTACGCACTGAATTTTAAAATACATTTTCAAGTCTAAAGATATAGAATATTTCACTGGAGTGCACAAGCACCTGGGTTTGATTCCTAGCACAACACAAAATAATGATAATGATAATAGTAATGATAAACATTTTCATAATATATAATGTATATAAAAATTTTATTCTCACATATGTACATTGCACATGGAGTATCATTGTTTGTTTTTACTAGTTTTAAGATGATCTAAGAGAGCAATGTCTCATATCTGTTGAAGAGGTAACCTCTTCCACAAATGCCTTTAGAGACATTATCCAACAAATAATTCAATTTTCTGAGCTGTAGCATCTTGGATATCACTATCATGTTGTACTGAATTCTGCTTTTTCTATATTAGCAAGATTTTTCTGGATAGGATATCATAATAAATTTCCTCTTTCTGCAAAAAGCTTTTACTAATGAAAGGAAAATCATTTATTCACAGTTTCTAGGGTAACTTCACAAGGAAAATAATCAAAATAATAAAAAGGCAAAAGAAAATGATTAGTTACTCAGAAATGTATGATTTGCTGGAAAATATCCTTTAACAAATAGTTTATGTAGAAACCAATACTTTCACTTTCTATAACATTTCTGTGTGTCAATTGTGGAATAGTTCGAATTTCAGT
Source organism: Octodon degus (assembly GCF_000260255.1). Classification (NCBI taxonomy): domain Eukaryota; kingdom Metazoa; phylum Chordata; class Mammalia; order Rodentia; family Octodontidae; genus Octodon; species Octodon degus. The sequence goes on along the minus strand of NW_004524606.1, from coordinate 2,188,434 downwards.
ATCTGACTAGCGTATACTTTTAAAAAGCAGTGACTCTTCACCAATTAATAGCACAAATTTAATAATAAATTGATAAAAGAATTAGGTAGCTAGAATAAAACATGGAAAGACTTTGAAAGTTCAAATAATTTCATTAGTCTCTTGAATTTTGATCACATATTTTGTCTCATTTATTTTAACTTCAGATAGTATCTAATGTAAGTGTCTGGATACTCATTTAAATAAAATTTTGTAAATACAATGTATCATAGAAATCTTTTCCCCACTCTCTAGAACTTTGAAATCATTTGTCAAATCACAAACAAAAAAATCATGCCTGCTGCTTTCAAATCTTATCATTTTTTCAGTTATCTATTCAAAAATGTTACCCTACCACAGCATAACACTTTAATCTCCTTTTGGTAATGTGATAATTGTACAATATTGGCAGATTAGATTTATGGACATGTTGAATTCTATGCATACATAGAAAGAGGAAATTGTGAGTCTTTGAAGTTGGAAAGCAGATTTCCCATGGATAGAAGTAGAGTGAATTACAAAGGGACTTAAACTTTAACATATCAATACTTGATGGAAAACACCTGTTTAATGTTATGTCTAAGATGTTTGACATCTTAGAAGCTATTCAGACAGATAGTGAGGTTAACTCAACTGTCTATGTTGTAGGGTAATAATAATACGCTTCTCTTCTGGAGGGGTAACAACTAACATTTTCAGAGCAAAAATTAGAGAAATAGAAGGGCTGCAAGGTCAGCCACATTTTGGCCCTAACCTTTCAAGGTCAGTGAGGACTCAGGACATAGGAGAACTTGTATTGTAACATCATGTAACTTACTTGTGTCCCAAATTTTCTGATAAAGGAGAGTATGGGACCACAGAGGAAAGTGCTTGATGATGTAGAGTGTGACTAAGGAGAGTCACATAGAGAAAACAATCTCTCAGGCTTTCACAGAGAGTAAATTGGTCAGGCAATGGCCGTGACTCATCCACATGGCTGACACTGACAAAAGATCTACAAACTACGGTACAGGGTTTCAGGCTAAATCCTGAATGACCTTATCAGATACAAAAGATGCATTTCTTGTTATATAAGTCTTGCTTTATCTTGGTCTTAACCATCCAGCAGAAAAGTACAACAGAGTTTAAAAAGTAAAGTAATATTAATATGCTGAGCTGTAAAAGGCTCAAGTCAACAACTTCTGACATTGCCAGTCCTACAGATAACCCACTACTGTTATGGACTACTGGACTATATTGGAATATTTTGCTGAATTCACTCACCTACAACATTTAAATGGCAATGGAATACTCATCTCTGACAAAGCTAAACTAAAAAAGAGGATACAAATGAAGGACCATTTTGTATCTGTATATTCAAAATAGGATGATATACAGCTACTTTCTCTTAATTCAATGAATAGAAAGATGTGTACTAATAGTGTTTGAACAGGATACCATGTCTGCATCTTGTACTATGAATAACCACTAAGAAGACAACGATATATAATGTATTAATTATTGAAATGTGTCTACTAATTGGTTTTGAAACTGTCTCATTTCTATTTGTTTCTCAATAAAATTATTTTTAAAAAATAAAGAAAATATCATTGACTAACCAAAAAAACAGAAAAACAACAAAAAATGCAGTAAAGATGAAAGTGAATATGTTTTGTATCCTGCGAGAGCAAAGATTTTGGAGGTATGTATTGATGAGCATCTGAATTTCTCTAGAGTCTGTAATGATTTTACCTTTTGTCCTTTATTACATGAATTTGACTTTTTCTTTCCTTTTCTTGTTTAAGTTGTCTAGGTGTTTATCAATTTTATTTATTCTTTCAAATAACCAACTCTTAGATTCATTTATTGTTAATACTATTTTGTTCATCTCCAATACATTAATTTCTGCTCTAATATTTATAATTTCCTGCCTTATTTGGATTTTGTCCATGACTTACTCTTCCTTTTCTAGGAGCTTCAGGTGTAGGATCAGTTATTTGGACTTTTTCTGTTTTCCTCTTAAGACAGCTTTCATTGCATTCCACAAGTTTCAGTAAGCTGCATCTACATTTTTGTTTGATTATAAATACGTTTTAATTTCTTCTTTAATGTCATCTGAAACACATGAAATGATAAAACTGAGTCCCCAAAAATATACAAACTCTGAATAACCCAATAATGAGAAAAAATTGAAAAACTTGAAAATGCAATAAAAAAAACCTACTAACAAAGAAAAGCCCAGGTCATGATGGATTCACAGCGGAATTCTCTGAGACATTTAGACAAGATTTAGTGCCAACTTTTCCCAAACTCTTCAATGAAATCAAAAGGGAAGCTATTCTTGCAGACTCATTCCCAAAGGCAAGTATCAATCTGATTCCAAAACTAGAGAGAGATCCAGCTAAAAAAGAGAACTATAGGCCAATCTCTCTAATGAATATTAATGAAAAATCCTCAATAAAATACTAGCAAACAGAATTCAAAAATGATAAAGAAGATTATGATAAAATCTACATCTAAAAGTCATGATAAAAATCCTACAAATAATTGGAATAAATAGTTTATATCTCAACTTGAGAAAAACTATGAGAAACAAACAGCCAACATCAAACTAAGTTGGCAAAAACTGAAGGCCTACATTTTATAATCAGAAACAAGACAAGGATGACCACTGTCTCCGCTCCTATTCAATACAGTTCTGTAAATATTATCCAGAGAAATTATACAAGAGAGAGAGAAATAAAATGAATAAGGATTGGAAAAGAAGAAGTGAAATTATCATTATTTGCAGATGAGTTGATACTCTACATAGAGAACTTTAAAACCTCCACCAAAAGTACTGAAGATTTAAGCACCAAATTCAGCAATGTATCATATACAGTCAAAAACCAAAAATCAGTAACTTTTTGTACACAAACAATAACCACACTGAGAGAGAAATTAGGGAAACCACATGTCTTAAAATAACATCCAAAAATTGAAATATTTAGGAAGCAATCTCACAAAGAATGTAAAAGATTTATACAGTGAAAATTATGATAAACTGAAAAAAGAGATTGAAGCAGTTTTGAAAAAAATGGAAAGATAGTCCATGCTCATGAATAGGAAGAACCAATTTTGTGAAAATGGCCACACTCTCCAAATTGTTATACAGAGTCAATGCAATTCTGATTAAAATACCATTGCTATACTTCAAAGAGCTATAGAAAACAGTCCCCAAATTCATTTGGAACCAGAAGAGACCCAGAATATCAAAAGGAATCTTGGGAAACAAAGGAAAGGGAGGAGATATCACAATCTCTGACCTGAAATTATACTATAAGGCTACTGTGATAAAATCAACATGATACACACATAGAAACAAATCTGAGAATCAATGGAACAGATTAGAAGATGCAGACAGAACTGCAAACACACTCATCCATCTTATCTTTGATAAAGGGGTCAAACAGGCTCGTGGGAAGAAAGATAGATTCTTTAATAAATGGTGCTGGAAAAACTGGCTTTCCTGATGCAAAAGACCAAAACTAGACCCACACCCATCACAATGCACAAAGCTACAGTCAAAATGGATCAAAGATTTAAACATTAAAACAGAAACGCCAAATCTTCTGGAAGAAAAAGTAGGTAGCAATCTTAAAAACATAGGGATATGTGGAGAGTTCATGGACAAAAACCAAACTGCATAGGAAATACTTCGAAGAATCAACAACATTTCAAAAATATCCCAGTATTTTTGAAATGGGATCTCATATTTTTGAAATGTTTCTACACTTCAGAGAAAATCACCAACAGAGTAAAAAGAAAACCCAGAAACTGGGAAAAATTATAATCAACCGTCCCTCCAACAAAACCCTTACATCTAGCACATGTAGAATTAAAAAAAAAATCAGAACATCCAGTGTCAAATACCCAACCCAAAAATGGTCGTCTGAGTTGAATATATACTTTTCAGAAGAAGAAATACAACTGACAAGTAAATATACAAAAAAGTGTTCGACATCATTGGTCATTCATGAAATGCAAATTAAAGCAACAGTGAAATTCTTTCTTACTCCAGAAAGAATGGATAACATCAAGAAGTCAGCCAACAACAAATTCTGGAGATGCTGTGCAGAAAAACATACCCTTGCTGGACTCTTGGTGGGAGTGCAGACTGGTACAATCACTATGGTAATCATAGTGGAGATTCTTTACAAATCTAGGATTGGAGATACCATTCAAGGTGGCTACTCCCCTCCTGTGTATTTTTCCTGAAGAACTAAAAACCTCATATCAAAGGGATATGTACACCCATGTTTATAGAAGTGCAATTTGTCATAGCTAAATCCTGGAAATAACCCAGAAGCCCATCAACTGAAGAAAGGAGAAAAAAGATGTGGCATTTTTACACAGTTGGGTATTATTCACCGATAAAACAGGATAGATTTGAGTCTTTTGTCAGCAAATGGAAACAACTAGGCAACATACTTTTAAGTCAAATAAATCAGACCCACATGTGCAAGCATTGTATTTTCTCTTTATTGTGAGTATCTGAGAGAGAAAAATAGAATCTGAAGCGAACAATAGATATGGGGAAAAGGTAATGAGATTATTCAAAAGGAAAGAGTTACTGAATTGAGAAGGACAGGAGAAGGAGTGGGGGAAAGAGATTTATCTACGTATGTAAGCAAGATGTACTGTGCCTTTCTGCTGGTCTATAGAAAGAAGCAGCTAATGCTTTATGTTGTTTTGTCTACTTTCAATTGTTTGTACTTCTTCTCTTCTTATTTTCTTATACACTTTGTTATTTTTTCTTTCTTCTTTTCAAATTTACATGCATATATCTGGTATTATGAATAACTGATTGGTAGACAACATTATACTGCAGCAAATACTTTGAAATTCATATTGCTTTGTTAGATGACATTCTTTGTTAAATAAAATTTTGTTAATTTTTTGTTTTGATTCTAATTTGTACTCTCTTTTAAAAAGGAAAAAATTAAAGATTAGAATGAATGAAATTTTTCCCTCTGAACTTTCCACTTCTATATATATATATATATATAAACATTTAGAGAAGGTGGAGCCAAATGCAAAGGGGTATCTGGTCATCAATTTTTAATTCCAGCACTACAATTGCTAATGACGCATTCTGAATGTTTACTTAAAGAACCTTCCTCTTTCTTTTTCTCTCAGTGATCCTGTTGGATTTTTGAGAACAAGACTGCATTAACACTCTTGATATATTACTATACTGTATAAAATAAATTACTTTATCTTGTCTACTCTTCTTCTGATTGGTGATTCCTTTGATAGCTTACAAATAAATCTGCCTCATTTCTGCTCATTGATTTGTTTCAGCTTACTAGTAAGCCTAGTACTTATTCAGGTCTCTAAGCACTTTCAATTTTTTTCTATTGTACATTTTGGTCAAGTTTTTAATGATGTTCACATTGATATTCGTGGGAAAGTCCACACAGTTTGAAATTCAGATCAAATGAATGTTATAGGAGACCTACTAAAATTTTGTGTAAAAAAGTATGGTTTTTGTAGTAGTAAAATTAAGAAATTGAAGTTTTCAGGATTTATTTTCTTATTTTTAAAATATTTTGACACATTTGACTAAAAATACTCAAAATACAATTGAAAGAGTACTCATTTACAAAACTCTTGACATGACATTAACACCAAAAAAATAGCCAGGTTTTCTTTTAAGTTTACTGGTATTTTTATCTGGACTCTTATAATAATCAAAACAATGTATTGAGTACAATAGGAATCTATTAAATATTTACTTGCCTAATAAGAAACAACCAAATGTTTTGAAAAACCATAAAAAGTATAAAATTACCAATATTTACTTAACTGGTTAACTCATTTAGGAGAAATCTACAATGAAACAATTTTATGTATTGAAAAGATTTGTTTTATTTTCTCTCAAAAATTTGCATTTATATTTTCTACTTGGCTACCTTGTTATGTTCATTTTAAATCCAATATGTAGTATTATGAAAATATATATGTGTTGCTAGAAACAAATTTTTCATCTAGAAAACTATGACTTGGTAAAACAATGGAGCCCAAAAAGAATAGTGTAAGGTGTTCTGGACTCTCTTAGTTAAGTGCTGAACAAGTAGGTTTCTTCAGGAATATCCCAGAAGGAAAGTAGTCTGCTGAACAGCTGCTCCAGCTCATCCCTTTCCATGTTGTTTTTCTCTATTTCAGGAATTGCAAAAAATCATATTAGCCAGAGTTGTGATAAGAGCAAACACCAAGTTCCACATTTATATATTAATGGTTAAATATATAGCTTCAAACGTGGAAGGAGTTTGAAGCTCAAGATCTGCATATTGCATGTAAATGTGAACAATTCTCTTAATCTTTACAAATGTGCTTTATTTTATTTGAATATAAGAACAACAGTAGCATCTATCATATAATTTTATATGTGTATCTCAGTATATTTTGGAATAATTTCAGCTACTGAAATTATATAATAAGCATTTAGTAATGTTTTTCATCTGTGAGACCACTGTTCAATTAGTTACCTTCTAATGAGAACTTCAGCTGTAATGGTTGTATTTCACTTTTCTATAAAATAGAAAAACAATTACTTATCCCTGGTGAATTCTACAGATTGGTGATAGATAATAAATTGCTATTGATAAATAGTAGCTGATTGATAGATAAGTGATAGGTAGATAGATAGATAGATAGATAGATAGATAGAATTCCTCTATTGATAAATTCATTTAAAGTGCAATTTTAGGTAGGCATGTTGGCACCATATATGTAATTTCAGCTTCTATAGTTGGCAAAAGAAAGAAGTTCACCTGGGCCTAGAAGTTAGAGATTATTCTCCCTATTATTTCTCGGCTAATAGTTTTCTTTACAAAGTCCATATCAACATCTATGACTTCAGATATTTTATCTATTTTATCTTCTACTAAGTTTGTTGATACTCTTTGATGTTTAAATCTTTACCAGTTTTAATTTTGGTTTCATACATGGTGAGAGATAAGGGTCCAGCTTTAATCTTCTAAATATAGATATCAAATTTTCCCACCACCATTTGTTGAATAGGCTATCTTTCCTCCAACATATGGTTTTGACCCCTCTGTCAAAGACTAAACAACTGAATGTGTCTGGGCATGTTTCTGTGTTCTGTATTCTTCTCCATTGACCCACATGTATTTTTGTGCCAATACTATCACATTTTAACACTATTACTTTGATTAAAACTTCCACTGAAGTACTGTGATGCCTCCTGTTTTACATTTATTTTTTTTTGCTTAGGATTTGTTCTGCTATTCTGGGTCCCTTGGGCTCTGTAGGTATTTTAGGATTGTAGACTCTAATTATGTGCGGAATAGTCTGATGGTTTTGTGAATGTGATTGCATTGGATGCATGTATCAGTTTTTGAAGTCTGGCCATTCTGATAATATGTCTGCTTATTTGGGAGCAGTGATCATCATTCCCTTTCATGGTGTCCTCTACAACTTCCTTTCATAGTATTATAGTTTTTATTGTAGAGGTCTTTCATTTCCTTAGCTAAGTTAATTCCTATGTACTCAACTTTTCTTAATGGTGTTGTGAATAGTTCTTGTTTCCAAATCTCTCACTGAATTCATTACTGGTGTACACAAATGCTACTGACTTTTGTGTCTTCAATTTATATCCTGCCCCATGTAGATCTTCTGTATAGAGAAGCATGTCACCTTGAAATAATGATAATTTGAATTATTGCCTGCCTATGCATTTAAAAAAATTTCTTCCTCTTGCCTGTTGCAAGTGCTATGTATAATAGAAGTAGTGCTGGTAGGCAGCCTTGTCTTGTTCTTTGTTTTTAAGGGAAAGTTTTAAATTTTCCCCATTTAATTTGATGTTGGTCATTGGTTTGTCATAAAAAGTTTTTATCAGTTTTAGGAAAGGCATTTCTGTACCTATCTTTTCCAAGGATTTTATCAGGAAGGGGCATTGGATTTCATGAAAAGCTCCCCTGCCTCCATTGATAGGATCATGTGATTTTTGATCTTGCTTCTCTTTATGTGGTAAATCACATTTACTGATTTCTGTTTGCTGAATCATCCCTATAACCCTGCGATGAATCCAACTTGGCCATGATGTGTGAGTCATTTGATGATGTTCTGCATTATGCTTGCCAATATATTATCAAGGATTTGACCAGAGTAAAAAATCAATAAAATTGAGACTAAAAGTTCCAAGAATTAACATATCAAAGAGCTGATTCTTAGAAAGAATAAATAAGATAGATAAACAGGCAAACATACAAACTAAAGACTTAAATTAATACAATTAAAAATGAAGCAGCAGAATAACAAACAAATAAAAATCCAGAAGATAACTCCTATAAAAATATTATAATCTGAATTCAGTTCAGAATTTCTGAGTATCTGTCTGTTTTCTCTGCCTGACTAAGCAATGCTCAGAGAATAATCATGCAGGTAGATGGAAACCCAGTTTGCAGCAGCAGGTACATTGTGCCAAGAAGAATTATAGTGCTTGTTTGTACTTCTAGCACTTCATGCTTTTTCCTCTACCCACTCTAACCACCATGTGCTTTATTCCAAGTGCAAAAAATCTTCGAGAAGGCTTTAATCAAAGAAATTCATGCAAAAAATATTATAATCCGAAACTTGGAAAAACTTGAAGAAATGTAAAGATTCCTAGCCTTAGATTACCAAACTAAACCAAGAAAGATATAAATATATTGAAAATCTAACATCAAGCAATAAAATAAAAGCAGTAATAAAAACACTACCCATTATAAAAACCTCAGAATCTGATGGATTTACTGCTGAGTTCTAAAAAATAAGGATGTCATATCACTAATACTTAGGCAATTAAAAGAGAAGGAGTAGTTCCAAACTCATTTCAGGAAGTCAGCATCATTACTCTGATTCTAAAACCTAGCAATTAGCAACACTAATAACGGATAGTGAAATTTAGTGATGGACAAACTTTTGTAATTAATGACTTTGTACTTTAGACCCTTAGGGCAAGCATGACTGTGTAGCTAAGCAAATATAAAATTGGGAATTTGTATTTAAACTAGTTCCCCTGAGATCTCTCTGATCAATTTCCCTTGATACACCTGGAGACTTCCAGGCAGACTTTCACTCTGGTTACCTGTTGCTCCTCTTTTGATCGAGAGAGAGAGAGAGAAAGAGAGAGAGAGAGAGAGAGAGAGAGAGAGAGAGAGAGAGAGAGAGAGAGAGAAAGCTCTCATAGATCTGGGTCTAGGTTACTGTTCAGATAAGAAATCATGTCTGCATCTCGTCCTCTGAATAACTACTATGAAGACAATAATATGCAATGTATTAATTATTTTTAACTGTCCTACTAACATCTTTTAAAACTGTTTCATTGCTATTTTCTCTTTTTTCTCATTAAAATGAATAAAAAATAAACTTAGAAAGAAAACTACCAGCCAGTCTCCTTAATGCACATAGAATTTCCATTCACTTCTGAATAAAATCCTGAGGGGCATTAGGCATGAGATAAGCCACACCTAGACTCCTATTTTGAATCTAGAGATTTTTAGAAAACCACAAAACTGAGTAAAAACATGAACTGCACAGACTTGTCTGTAAAGGGAAAATACATGCACAGAATATACATTCAGAAAAGTAGTTCTTAGGAGACGATGGATAAATTTCAAAAATTATGCCTAAAGTGTTCATATCATTAGACATTCAAGTTATGTGGTCAGGAATGTGTGTGTGTGTGTGTGTGTGTGTGTGTGTGTGTGTGTGTGAGAGAGAGAGAGAGAGAGAGAGAGAGAGAGAGACAGACAGACAGA
>NW_004524606.1:2165969-2178531 GCF_000260255.1 Octodon degus | reverse complement strand
AGACAGACAGACAGACAGACAGAGACAGAGAGACAGAGACAGAGAGAGACAGAGACAGAGACAGAGATGCTGTCTGTGACTGTGAATTGTACTAATTAACAATAGCATAAAGCCTTTAAACAGGGAAAGAAGACACCAAAGTTCTTAGATTCTCTTAAAGCTCTAACATTTTTGATTCCATACAGATAATCCTAGCATGCTTTATACCTATTTCCTCACCTCCTAATTATACATTCAACATAACTGTCATGTCACCAAGTTCATTGGTTTATAGTAGGGATCTATTTTAATTCTATGCATGAAAAGTATTTTGTGTCAGGCAGGTTTTACAATTTCTAAAGTCTTTGCACCAGTGATATACATCAGTATATATTGTATTGGTTCTAGTTTTATACATATTGCTTTGATGGTAAAATATTTTGTTATAGCAACTTAGGGTAGAGAAGCAAATGCTGTAGTTCCATAGTTAAAATTAACCTGGGTTGAAACTGCAGCCTCAAAGCCTTACTTATATGACTTTAAGGAAATTGTGTAATTCCTCAACTTTAATTTTGTCATCCAATAATGAGTGGAATTTTCATCTGTAGGACTGAATATGCTTGTGGAAATGCTTACGTTATTACAAAGTGTACACTTAATAAATATTGACTAGCCAATGATTTATTGAATAAGCTGTCATTTGATTTATGGAAACACATAACATTCTGTGTTTCAGAATTTGTTCACTCTTCTTCCAAACTGTAAATAGTGGAGCAAACTGGGATTGAAAAAGAAAGCTGAGAGGAAACAGACAAATGCTACCTAATGATACTTGCATAACCTGACAGTAATAACATTTAATTATATCACATCAAGTGTGAAACCATTTTGCTTTAAAAGATTAACTGTTACAGAATAGTTTTAGCACTCTTTGATATACTATTTAATTTCTGTATGTTTCAGAAAGAAAAATTACCCTAAACCTTTGAGTAGGTGCTGAGTATCAGAGAACTGTGGCCAGAAGGAAAAATCGCCATGTAGCAGGAGTACCATCTTGGGTATTTTCAAAATATTTAATCTTCCATTTTTAAAAGTATAAAAATTGGTAGCTAAATAAAATGACTTTTTTTCTAAAATGACACTATATTGCTAAATTATTTATAGAACAAATATTTTAAGTTCAAATAGATTTATATTTTTTGTGAACTACAATTTTTAAAAACTCAGGTTAATAATCAACCTTCAAGTTGAGAAGAACTATTTCAGGTCAAATTTCTGGTCTCTCTTCATAATTATGAATTTTTGGAATTGTTTATAACACTATTTAAAGAAAAATTTACCAAAAAGATAACTGTGATTAGTAAAGTATGTTTCCTATTATTCAGCACTCTCCAAAAATTCTCCTGCTGGGCTAACATTTGCAAGGTTAGTGTACCAAGAATCATTTCTCTACTCAAAAGCTAACAACAATAATAACAATAATTTAAGTATAATTCTCACAGGTGCAAAAATGAACAGAAGGACATTTTACTTTCTACAAATTGGAAGTTCATAGCACAGAACTAAATATGAATAAATAATTAGTAACAAAATGCTTTCAAAATAACTACACTGCAAATCTAAATTTAGCTGGAAATTTAAATTTAAAAAATGGGGCCAGCCAGATACCTCAACAGACTAAAGCACCTGCTTAGGCTGAGTGCAGTGACTGATGTTCTATCCCCAGTGTGCCATTTCAGGCCCACCCCCGAAGCCTGCTGAGACTGTGACTGAGACTGGGCTTAGTGGCATGCACCTATAAACCCCATGCTTGGGAGACTGAAAACAGGAGGTTCACTATGAGTCTGATCTGTGTAGTGAGACCCTGTAGACCCTGTACTAAATACATTAAAAATGTACTTACTAGTAAAATTTACTAAAATAATTATATATGTAATTAAGAATCACATTAAAATTAGAATCATAAAAAATAAAATGTAGCAATAAAATTTGTGTCAATGGCTTATGATGTTTTTACATCTGAAGTACAGTAAAATGACATAAAAATCCATAGGTGTATTATTTTGATTAAGCTTATTTTAAATACCCTGTTATAAGAAGGAAGACAAATTTTATTCCCCCAAACATCATAAAATTGCTGGTACAGCTTGAGAAGGCAGGCCTGGAATCAATCGATGCCCATAGCTGGGAGACAGGTTTGAGCTCAGCTTACGGAGACATTTTCTAACAATTAGAGCTATCTTTCCTAGCACCTAGTAACTTGAAAGTGCTCACCAGGAGACTGAAATATCACTCAAGGACGATCAATAGAGCATTAGTGCAGCAGCAGTGTTCTAGTAGTCTTCCAATGGTAATTTCACAGCACATTTTTGCTGACCAAATTAAAGTTGGACTAAATAATTGGAAAGGAAGGGAAAAATAGTCTAAAAGTGAAGATAAATTTTATAAATTTTTAATTAAAATGAAGATGCTTTAAAATATCATTATTGGGAAAAATAATGGGAAACACCTATTTTTCACTCTTACAAATAACAATGTAGTAATTTGCTATCTAACATTTTTTAAGTGTACTATGCTTGTGTAGACTAGGAATTTAGCTCAGTGGTTCTTCACTTGCCTGGAATGCTTGAGATGCTAGGTTCAGTTCTAGTATCAAAAAAAAAAAAAAAAAAACTTATGTGACATACAGCTTATTTTGATTTTCTCATTTAATATATGAGAAATATATAGGACTGTTTTTGTTTATTGTTTATCAAAATTAATAATATTGCACTGATTATAAAAATATTCTAATCATGAAGATGATAATGATGTCCAAATGCATCCTCTTAGTGTGTTTCATATCTTAGGCAATATTGAAAGCACTTTGCAGGACTTGTGTTTCTCACACCCATTTTTAGATGGGTATATTTATGCAGAGACTAAATATTTCTCAGTATAATAAACTAGAAGTTTCAAGGATGAAAACTACAAAATATTACTGCCTTATTAATTGATTGGTTAAAGTAGTGAGGTTGTTAATAAAATATTATAAATCCTTTCATTTTATTTAAGTCTTCTTATTGTCTTCTTGATGTACTTAAACTGTTCATACCCTAGAATAATAACCTTAATTTTCAGTTATTTGCTCAGTCTTGGTTACTTTTCTCTTGCTCCTGAGACAAAATATTTGATGCCCAAAATTAAGAGAGGAAAGGTTTATTTTGCTCACAGTTCGTGGAGGTTTCAGTCTATACTCAGCTGTCTCCAAGGCAGAGTGTAATACGGTAGAGAGCAATAGTTCATGGCTGCAAAGAACAGCAAAAGAAGCAAGAGGAAAAAGTAGTAGCAGCAGAGAGCAAGTGTCTTTTCTTTCCTTATATTGTATGTGGGCGATCAGCCCCAGGGCAGGTGTAGTGTACACACAAAGCCTAAGAAAAACTATGAAACTGAAAGGGTTTCCATCTTAGACAGAAAGTTCTCTAGAGCTTTTTATTGTGAATGTTTATGGCTAGATGTTCCCCCAAAGCCTCCTGTAGCCAATGAGTGGATTCTAGAGTTTGATTAATTCATGATCCAATGCTGTGATGATGGTGTAAGTGTTGCTGGGATTATGGGTGTGAACATTTCACCAGTCCTGGGCAGATAGCATTATAAGGGAGTAAAAGAGGCTTGTTCTCTGCCACAGCTGATGCCCTTTTTTTCTCTTGCTGTTTGCTGTTTTGCACTGCCGTGAACTGCTGCTGTCTACCATGTACTTCTCTGCCTTGGAGTCAGCTGATTATGGACTGAAACCTCCACAAACTGTGAGCTAAGTAAACCTTTCCTTCCTTAATTTTGGTGGCAGGTATTTTGTCCTAGCAACAAGAGAAACATAACCAAGACAGCTTCTCTTTTTCTCTGAATATTCATTTTTCAATGTAGTTTGTCCTTGCAACTGGGCTACAATCAAATGCACAACTCGAAAACCAATTCTTGGCTTCTAGGTTGTGGACAATTTCACTGATTCACCCTTGCAAACTCTTTTCAGGAATCCGACCTCAGGTGGAGGAGACTGTAAGATGAGTTAGCCCAGAAGAGATGAAATACTGATAAAAAACAGGAGACTAAACTCTGAGAGAGGACTTGGAGGTTTAAAAAATAGGAAAAATAGAAAATCAGATATTAAAGGTCAAGAGTGGTTCCACAGGCAATAAACTAAAAAGAAAGGAGATACTGGTCTGAGGCTGAAACATAGTTATTAAAAGTGACAAAGTTTAGATGAGACAGAACAGTGAAGAAACCCATAACAGAGGACAGTCACTAGTAGAAACAAGGTCAAGCATCTGACAAGCCATGTATTAGAAGAATCATATACATAAATGTTCAAGTCCAATGCTAGTCAACCACGTATAAGAATTGTAATTCCAATAGAAGCTGAGTAATGCGGACAAATTTTTCTCTTAAGAGTATTCAACATATTTCAAACATTACAAAGTAATAGAAAATTACAAATAACTTGTGTAAGAATATTGCATATTATGGAAGCAGTGAAAAAATAAGCACAAAGAGTATAAGACACAAGAAAGGAAACCAAAAAGAGAATTTGAAATTCTATTTCTGAAGACACTGGGTGAAGATTTTTATGTTTTTGAGTCTAAAGTTACACATTTAAAACTCCTTAGTGTGAGAAACTGAGAGAGAGAAAATGGAATCTGAAGGGCACCATAGATACTGGGAAAAGGGAATGAATTTCTTCAAAAGGTCATAGTTACTGAGTTGATGAGAAGGACAGGAGAGGGAGTAGGGGCAAGAGACATGTCTATGTATGTAAGCAGGATAGTTTGGACAATTGTACTGTGCATGTCTGCTGGTCTAAGGAAAGAAGCTGTTAATGCTTATTTTGTGTCATCTCCTTTTTCTAATTATTTGTGCTTTTTCTTCTCTTATTTTCTTATACACTTATTCCTTTTTTTTGCTTTCTTCTTCCAATTTTACATGCATGTATCTGGCATGAATAACTAGTTGGAAGACAGCACTGTATTACAACAAATACTGTGAAATTCATATTACTCTGTTAAGTGCAATTTTGTATCACTTGTAATTTTTTGTTTTAATTCTAATATGTACTCCTTCAAAAATAAAAATAAAGATCATATGTTGTGTAAGACTGACAGAAGCCTTCAAAACCTCTGGTCCAAGTCCATCTGGAGGAAGTATCAGCAGAAGCACAGTGGCTCTCACAGACTCACACACACAGAAACTCAGCTTTAAATTACCTCAATCCTCAATTTGATTAAAATTACATTATACCACAAGTTCCTAATGACCAGAGGCCAGAAAATTACTAGATATTTGATGATGTGTTAAATCTGGTCTTATGGGTGATTTTATAAATTAAATTTTATTAAAAAACAGGCACATTTGGTTGTGTGTTGTCTATAGGTATTTCTTGTTATACTGATAGAATTAAGTAGTGACAAAGATCATATACCCCCATGAAAAAGGGGGGAAAAGCCTGAAATATTTGTTATCTGGACATATGCTGAAAAAGTTGGCCAATTTCTGCTGTGGACAGGTGCTCTTTGCCACAAATAAATTAAATAGAGGAAATTAACTTATGTGAGCTTTTCCTATAATTTTCCATATACAATATCTAACATTCAGTCAAACTTAACAAAGCACAAAAATAGAGAAAAAAAGAAAGCAAATACTGTTCCTCCCAAGTAAATCCTGAGAAATGATGTCAAATAAGGATAATTTTGGGAGAATATATTTACAGGAATAGAGAAGCAAGGAAAAAATATAAAAAGGTAATAAAGGATGTATTACTAAAATATTTACCACCGAAGATAATGCCCAAAGAAATTTAAAGAGGTGTCGTGAAACATGTCTCAGATTTTATCAAAATCAGAGAGTATATATGCAAGTGTACTCATTCACCATCCGCTACACAATCACTGAATAAGAGCTTCTATTGCATATTGTTGGCTTCCTAGTTATTATTCATAGTACGAGATGCAGACATGATATCCTGCCCAAACACTATCAGTACAAAATCTTTCTTCTCATTGAATTAAGAGAAAGTAGCTGTATATCTATCGTATTTTGTATATATATATAAAATGGTCCTTCATTTATATCCCCTTTTCTTGCTTAGTTTTGTCAGAGACGGGTAGTCCACTACTACCAAGACGACAATGTGCAATGTATTAATTATTGAAACTGTCCTACTAATCTGTTTTGAAACTGTCTTATTGCTATTTGCTTCTCAATAAAATTAATAAAAAAAGAGCTCCTTGTGCAGCCAATACCGTGCACAATTGCTAGCTTGAATAGAGAATAAGCCAAGCATACTTTTGTGAGGCAAGCAAAGAGGGAAAGGCAAATCCAAAGTAATTGGTGATTAGATTAATAAAGAAAAATGCCTAGAGAACTTGAAAGGGCACTGAAAGCACCTATTACTCAGCAAGAAGTTACATGTAATAGAATCTACAGATATGAGATTCCACTGAGGTATGTTGACGGAAATAAACAATTAGCATATTTTTAATTATAATCTGAACTTTATTATAATTCTCAACATATTAATTACACAAATTATGTTAAATTACAACACATATACATTATATATATCATACCTTTACCATGTCTGCTCTCATTTACCTTTCCACTCCTCACAGGGCTTTTCTCCTCCCACGAGGTTTCTCCTCTACTTTCAGAACAGAAGACAAGATACAGATGTCCATACTTGGATCATAAAACATAGCCAAACACAATGTCTGTGACTAAGTAAACAGTTTCTAAAATTAGGATCTGAATTATTCTTTCACTCAATTAGTAAGATGTACTGGACAATGCAAGTAACGAACTAGGTTATATATCATAAGAACATATTTCGGAGCAGGGAAGATAGCTCGCTTGCCTGGCAAGTCAATCCCCAGTACCACATGCCCATGCCAGCCCTGGAACACTGAGAGTGCAGTGCTGGCACTGAAACCAGGCTTGGTGGTGCACACCTGTAATCCCAGTGCCTGGACAGGAGGATTAATATAAGTCTGAGCTATGTAGTGAGTCCCTATATAAGTGAATCAATAAATAAAAATTAAAAAAGTTCTGGAATGACAAAACAATGGAAAATGAAGAGAAAAATAAAAATAACATCTAATTCCACAAAAATGATAGCATCAGTATAATTTGTGTCCCAGAAAGGAAAAAGAGAAAGCACAAGGATATCTATATCTATATCTATATATCTATATCTATATATAGGTCTATATCTATTTATATATTAGTAATGGTTTCAACTGATGCAATAAGTAAAACCAAAGACTTAAGGAGCAATACATAAAGACAAAGACATTAATACTGCTCTAGAAAAATCACTGAAAGCAAATATCAAATGAAAACTTTTTTTCTTTTTGGTGGCCAGAAACATTTACTAGCATTCACTGCAATACAGGCATTTAGGCTTGTCAATGATGCTCTTGACGAGCCTTAATGAGATTTTTATTTTTTAATGTATTTGGTACAGGGTCTCACTATGCAGCTTAGACTCATAGTTATCTTCCTGTTTTCAGGTTATGCAGTGTTGGGATTACAGGCGTGTGTCACCACACTTGGTCTCAGTGACTGGCTCAGGGCACCTGGGGACATAAACAGCATGACATGCGGTGCTAGAAATCAAACCCAGGTTGACTGTGTTGCCTAAGCAGGTGTTTAGTGTGCTGAGCTATCTTGCTGGCCCTACAATAATGAATTTAAAAAGAGAAATAATGTCTTTTCAAAAGCAACTGCAAAGTGATGGCTAAAATTACCGACAGATCATAGCAGATCCAGATATGGACTTTCTTTGGAGAACTGAAAGAAAAGTACTTATTGCTTAGAATTTTGTACACAAATATAAATCTTTCAAAAATGAAGTTACATTCTGCTTTGATTTTTAAAATTTTTGTATAGTACAAAATAGTAATAAAAATAGCATTAGAAATGATACAAAATTTCACTAAACAAAATAATAGGAAATTGAGGGCCAGCAAGAGAGCTCAGCAGACTAAGCACCTACTTAGGCAAGCGCAGGGACAGAAATTTGATCCCTGGAACCACAGGCCATGCTGGCCCTGCCCCCAGGCACACTGAGAGGGCTACTGAGACCAGGCGTGGTGTTGCATGCCTGTAATCCCAGAATTAGGGAGGCTGAGACAGGAGGATCACTAGGAGCCCGAGTTGCTCAGTGAGACCCTGTACCAAATATATACAAATTTTTTTAAAGTAAGGAATTCAATAATGTTTGCTGTATTATCTTCAATTAATTGTTTAAGTTACCAGATATAAATGTGTAAAATTGGTTTTAAAACAACAACAAAAATAATTTGTAAGAAATTAAAAAGAAAAAAATGTAAGTATTAACTGCTCTTTTCAAAACACCAGCAGTGGGGCAGGGGAGATGGCTCACTAGAGTAAGTGCTTCCCTGGCAAGCACAAGGGTCTGAGTTCAATCCCTGGTTCTGGAAAAAAAAAAAAAAAAAGACCAGTAGAAATTGGCAGTACTATTATGCAAATTATCCTGCATGTACACCAAAATACATCTTTTTCCCTTCCTTCTTTTGTCCTTTTTCTCACCCCATCTTTTCCTTCCCATGGAACAAATTCTTTCCCTTTCACAGTATCTATTATGCCTTTCAGATTTTATTTACTTTTTCAGGTTTCCACTCTAGAGAAACAATATGATGTTTGCACAAGGAGTCTGATTTATTTTGCTTACCAGTACAGGGTCTAGTTACATCCATTTATCTTAAAAAGCCTCGAATTTATCTTTTTTATAGCTGAGTAATATTCTTTGTGTAAAAATACCACATTTAAAAAAATCCATTTTTCAGTTGATGGGCATTTGGGTTGTTTCTCAGATTTAGCTATAATAAATTATGCTACTAAAGATATTTTTTGGAAAGTCATTACTGTCTCCTTGCTGAAAATCATTTTTGACAGTATGTGTAACTTTCTTCTTGATATTATTTGGCCCATGCATGTTTAATTGTTTCCTTGGCTTTGTCTTCTCCGGATTTAAAGCTTTTCCACCTACCCAAAATAAAAATGGCTACTGTCTATTGAGGGCCTTTAGATAGAACCTCTGTTCAGCCTGAAGAAGCCAGAGAAGTCTTCACCCATGTTTCCCTCTTTTCAGTTCAGGTTACTTCTTCAGAAGGTGGAATGGTGTAGGCAGCTGAATTAGATAGAAATATTATAGGCAGTCAAACAGAGCCAGGCCCTCAAGGACAATTGGGGCTGGGGAGATGGCTCAGTAGAATAAGCGCTTGCCTGGCAAACACAAGGGCCTGAGTTCAATCCCTGGTTCTGCAAAAAAACAGAGTTTCAAAGCAAAATTATAGGAAATCAACAGTGGTTATTATATTGCATTTTTTATCTTCAAAATAATTGCTCAAACCAGACATAGGCATGCAAAACTGATCAATATAAGCACTAACTGTACCTTTCAAAGAACTCATAGGTATAAGTAGTACATTTATAGGAGCATATTTCCCTTTCTTTTTTTCTCTGTTCACCCATCCCAGTTGTTCTTTCCTTTTCAGCAGTATTTTCCCTTTCACAATATCTATACCTTTTAGATCTTATTTATTCTTTCAGTTTTTTTTTACACTAGGGAGATAATTCCCGATATGAAAATTAAAACAGTACTGAGATTCCATCTCACTTCAGAATGATTAGCTTCAAAAATTAACCAATAACAAATGCTGGCGGGGCCCTGGGGAAAAAGGAACACTTGTCCACTATGGGTCAGAGTGTATAATTGAACAGCCCCTGTGCAAATCATTGTGCAGATTTCTCAAAAGACTAGGATTAGAAATCCCATTTGACCCAGCTATTCCCCTTTGGGATACTTTCCCAGAGTTGAAAACATCGTAAGACAGCAATATACGTGAACCCATATTTATAGCAGCACAATTTGTAATAGCTAAATCTTAGAAACCCAAATGCCCATCAACCAAGGAATGGATAAAATAGACTTGGTAGTTTTATTCAAATAATTACTATGCAGTTATAAAGAAAGATAAACTTGAGTTTACCTCTGAACTTGCTTTCATAGGTAACTGGATGCATTTAGAGACCATACTCATAATTGAAATAAATCAGACTTGTGCGTGTAAACATCATATTGCATCCCATAGTATCTTGTTATGCGTGAGTAGGGCCACCACGATATAAATCTGTCACAGCTTAACAGACTGGTTTTGTGACCCTTTTACATGCCCACAACTTCTATGACAAAACCCCCCCCCCCCCCGGTCAAAATGCATAAAAACAGAAGCTTCTCCTTTGTTTGACGCTCAGCCATCTTGGACACAGAAGTCCAACTGAATTGGTGTGTACCTAAAACCCTGGGGTGAAGCCCTTGTGGTTCCCTGTGTCCTCTCTAGTTTCTTAAATTCTACAAAAGTCTTCAAAATCATACTCACCTTGACGTTCTTATCAAGCTAAACTTGCGACAACACATACAGTTGTGAACTCATTCATAATTAATCCATGGATGAGCTCTGCACCCCTCCTGATCTAATCGCCTTCAAAAAAGTTCCACTTCTGAAAACATGATGCTCTGGGATACAGATATAAACAGTAGTAGTCATCAGCAACAACAAGAAAAATATGTAGCTGAGTATTTTAAAACATTGGGCAATAAGTTATGGTGGCAAAAAGCAAGAGCAAAATAGAGGAGTAGCAGGAGCAATGGCAACAGAAAGGAAGTCTGTCACTCTGTCTCTCTATGTTACATTCAGGTTATCTGCCCCAAGTCTGGGTGTAGTACTCACACCCATTCCTTCATTTTGAGTGTCAGGTATTTGTCTCAACAACAGGAGAAGAGTAACTAAGACAGTAGCTTAATTAAAACTGTGCACATTTATTATCTCATAGTTTAAAAGGACAGGCATGCTTTAAGGATGTTCCCTCCTTCTCAGTGTCATTTGGCTGCAGCCTGAGTCTACAGGGCATGGGATCTCATCACAAGTTTAATTAGTGAAAGATCTGTTTCCAATCTTCCTCAGACTGCTGGAAAAATTCATCTCATTGTATCCACAGAACATTGTATCATATTACCTTACTTGATATTAGATATATGCTGTCCTCATCCCAGAAGTCATACACAGCTCCCCATCACATGACCCTTTCCACAGACTGTAATGCAAGTCCTTTAAGACTAGAAGTAAAGTAAATCTCTTCTCCATTCTGACAAGATGAAGTCTCTTGTTAGATAAGTATTTATGGTGTTGACATCATAACACATTTTCCATATTCTATTTGCAAGTAGTAGGTTGTGAGTCATGAATAGAGATTATAAAAATTAAGGTGAATTAAAGATCTTTACAGTGGAGGAAAGAATGGAAAATCCTGGTCAACAGCAACTGTTATGGTTAGATAATAGAATAGATTCTGTTCTACTGTACAGAAGGTTAACTGTAGAATACAATCATGTACTAAATATTTATAAGAACCTAGGAGAATTTGAGGGTTTCTTCCATAAAAGAATGGTAGGTAAAGCAATAATTACTCTCTGATTGGAACATTACACAATATATACATGTGTCAAACATGACTATCAATAATTTCAATATATCAATTAATTGGAAGCATTTAAAAGTCCTGAAACTACAAAATGACTTTAAGGAAACATTGGAAACACTTCAGATCATTGAGGTGAGCAAGCTTTTTTTTTGTATAAGACTTCAAACCTAATGTAAGAAAACACAAAACTAAATAAATGAGATTACATCAAACTGAAAGTTACCATATAGCAAAGTGTTCAGAAAGAAACTATGGTGTGGGAAAAATGTTTACAAGCCACACATCTTTCAAGGGTTAATAATCAGATTATAAGAGGAAGTCCAAAACTTCAAGAGCATGCAAATAAAAAATTTGATTTTAAAGTGAACGCTAGAACTAAATATGTAGTTCTAAAAACCAGAATTAAAAGTGCCAAAAGTTATATGCAAAAATGCTCAATATCACTAACCAATGGAAAAGTGAAAGTCATCTGCACCACACTATATTGTCACACTAGCTACTTCAATTAGAGTGTGCACTGTCAAAAGGCAAAGGCAACAAGTGTCTTTGAGGGTACGAACAAAAGTAAGTGCTTACTCCTCATTAGAAGAAATTTCAATTAATGTAGCCATTATAGATGACAACATGAAGGGCCAGTGAGACAGCTCAGTGGACTAAGGTGCCTGCTTAGGCAAGCTTAGGTAGCACTGGGACTGTGGTTCAATCCCCAGCACCACATGCTACACCAGCCCTGCCTCCAGCATAGGCTGAGCCAGCCACAGAGTCTGGCTGTGGTGGTACATGCCTGTAATCCCAGCGCTGGGTCCACTGTAAAACAGGAGGATCACTATGAGTCCAAGCTGCACAGTGAGACCCAGGGACAACCAGGTACATTAAAGAGAAGGAGGAGGAGGAGGAAGTGCAGGAGGAGGAGAAAGAAGAGAAGGTGGAGGAGGAGGAGGAAGAAGAAAGAAGAAGAAGAAGAAAAAGAAGAAGAAGAAGAAGAAGAAGAAGAAGAAGAAGAAGAAGAAGAAGAAGAAGAAGAAGAAGAAGAAGAAGAAGAAGAAGA
>NW_004524606.1:2151650-2165869 GCF_000260255.1 Octodon degus | reverse complement strand
AGAAGAAGAAGAAGAAGAAGAAGAAGAAGAAGAAGAAGAAGAAGAAGAAGAAGAAGAAGAAGAAGAAGAAGAAGAAGAAGAAGAAATGAAAATTTCCTAAGTAGTTAATAGGAGTCATTATGCCAAAGAAACATTGTAGTTGCAAGTTTACTGCAGGACTATTCAAGAAATGGTATCAGTGTAACTGATAAGTAAATTAAAGGTGGTACATGTATATAATCAACAACTACAAAAAATAAAAAAAGAGTGAGCTGGATGTCAGAGGCTTAAGTGCCTGCCTGGCAAGCACAAGGTCCTGAATTCGATCCCTAGCACCGAAACAAACAAACAAACAAACAAATAAAATGAAATCTTGCCTTTTATCACAACACAGACAGAAGAAAAGTTCTTTATGTGAGCTGATATAAACCAGGAACAGTAAAATAAAAACCACATGAGTTCACTTAAACGTGAAATTTAAAAATGATCTCATGAAGTGGAGAGTACAACAGGGGTTGCCAATGGCTGGGGAAAGTACAGTGGAGGAAGGAAAGGAAAAGCCTGGTCAACAGCAACTGTTGTAGAAAGATAATAGAATACATGCTGTTCTACTGTATAGAAGGTTAACTGTAGAATACAATCATGTACTGAATATTTATAAGAACCTAGAAGAATTTGAGGGTTTCTTCCATAAAAAATGGTAAATAAAACAATAATTATTCTCTGATTGGAACATTACACAATATATGCATGTGTCAAATATGATTATGAAATATTTCAACATGTCAATTAATTGAAAGCATTTAAAAGTGCTTTGGATACATTTGTATATGTATGGATGTATATGCATGTATATTCTAGTTATATCTAAACTATTGATGCATATGCAGATTACAGCAAGCCTTAAAACAGCTTAAATACTAAAATTAAAATGTCTAGCTCATTCTAAGAGAGATAATTCTAAAAGCTCATGTAGGACCAGAAGTCACTTGAATTTCCACTAGTCAGAATGAAGACCCTTTTGAACATGATAATAAGATATTCAATGGAGAGCCAATTAGGCTCAAACCTAAGAGTGGAATTAAAAAGACTTCAAGGAAAGGCTGTTATATACTCACTGAGAAAGCTAAAGAACAAGGCCTGAAATCATGACTTTTGTAATAAAGAATCTGACTGGTAAGGTTAGACATGTGTTTGGGTTCAGGTTCTTCCAGAGCCTTGGGGTATCTGACTTTTCAACTGTACCGGAATAATAACAATGATAATGTGATTTTTCTCACATTGTATTGGGTTCATTTTAAATAATTAGTGAATATTAATACTATGATATGATGGAAATTAGCACTTTTTTATGAACATATCATTGAGATGAGAGCACTGTTTTAGGAATGACCGAGGTTCAAGAAAGCAGTTAATAAATATAAGTGATCTTGCCAAGCATGACAAAACAAATGTTTCTGAGCTCCATCTCAAAGATGTGAATTAAAAAGCCACTACTGGGGCTCTAAATCTTCTCTCCTCTACTATAAAAAAATCTTTCATCTTCTTTCACCTTCCTTTTTTATTCCATACAAAATTCAAAATTCTACCAAAAACTTCTTTAAAATATGAAACATAAAATGAAATTTAACAAGTAAAAAATGATAAATATCACATGTACATAACATCCTAGTTTTATCCCAGTAAAGAGATATCAGTTATGAATGTAATATTAAAGTTATGGAAAAATCCTCTACATGTATGAAATTAAATAAACATTATAACAGAGAAATTTAACAATTCAATACTTTTCTTGCATTGATTACTTCTGACGTAACTAAATATTCATCTTTATGCATTCCAAAATAGAGAACACCTTTAAAATTTTAGAAACATTTAATGCATATAACTTTTGATTCAGCAATACCATATCTGAAATTCAAAAATACATGTATTCATAAGCATGAAAAGACAAGTTCAGTGACAGTGTTGCATTGTTTATAATAAATATTGAAAAAATCTAAATTGGTAAAATTAAATTATGAATTTACTAATGAATACTATGCAACAACAACACAAATTAACATTAGAAAATAATACAGTTATTAAAGAAGACTTCCACAGAGGCACTCTGGATGTTACCATTGTTTCTGTTAAATCAGGGAGAAAGCTAAGCATATATAAAATACACAACATATTCATAGAGTTAATACCACTGTTCTGAACAGGAAGGAATTTGTAGCCTAAGCCATCTTTGGATATACTTTTTCCGTCAAGGGTGAACATATATCCATCCTATTTTTTTCTATAGTAATTGTCACAAGTACTGCCATTCATGTTCAAATGTGTCCCCATTTTCATGACACTTTTAGGTAATTCTCTGTACAGCATACACTTGGGATCTCTCCACCATAGAGGAGAAATGACAAAAATGTCCATTCCCCAAGAATGTAGTGTCAACTTTCATTTCAGTAATTCTAAGTTTTCTCATTAAAGCCTTTCTACAATACTGAAATACTTCCTACAATACACATTGATTTTCTACCTTTATGCTTCAATAATTATCCAACAAGATCTTACTTTTAGAAAACATTTAAAATGTGCATCCTGCCTGGAACAGGATGAAAAGCTGAATCTACTCCTTTGATTTGTATGTACTATTCTTATACTTATAGCTGATAATTTTCAATGTGTGTATTATAACTTTTGTATTAGTACATGTTTGTAGTATATAATGATTACATTCCTAGTGGGGAGCTGACACATGCACATTACATATCCCAGTTTTATTTTCATTCCATTCTCCTCCCTCCCCATCTCTCCATCTCTTCATCCTCTTTCCATTTGATCAAGATCTATCTCACCACTTCTTAATACATTTTATTTTGCTCTTTATTTATATTTTTTATTTCTCATATAGAAGAATACATGTGACATTTAAGCTCCTGTGTCTGATTTATTTCATTTAACATGATGGTCTCAAGGGGCATTTATTTTTCTACAAATTTCTCATTTGTCTTTCTTTATGGCACAGTAGTTAGTAATGCATTGTGTTTAAATGTGATATTTTCATCATTTACCAGCTATGTCAGAGAAATTGGAAGAAAATGCACATAAAAGTAAAAAGCTAATATACACATACATAGAAAAAACGAAAGAGCATAGCATAACTCTACATACAAAATAAACCAAGAAAAACCATTAAAATCTACCAGATACCATACAGGAACCCAATTTAAAACTGGATAAGTACTGGAAGATGATTGAAACTAGACCCATATCTCTCATCATGTACTAAATTAAAATAAAAGTGGATCAATGCGCTGAACATTAAAACAGAAGCATTAAATTATTTGGAGATAAAATAGCTAAAACACTTGAAGCCATACATGTAGTAAAGAACTTTTGGTTCTTCCAAACAGAACCAAAATGGAAAAGAAATAACAGCAACAATTCACCTATGAGATTGCATCAAATTCAAAAGCTTCTGTCCAACAAAAGAATCAATTAGTGGCATGATTTGGGTTGGGGAGATGGCTTAGTGGAATAAGCGCTTCCCTGGCAAGTGCAAGGGCCTGAGTTCAATCCCTGCTTCTGAAAAAAAAAATAGTGGCATGAAAAGACAACTTACAGAATAGGAAAAAAAATTGTTTTCTCAGCTCTTCCTCAGACAGAAGACTAATATCTATAATATTTAAAGAACTCAATAAGTGAGTCTACTTAAGAGACCTAATAAAGAATTGAGCAAGTGAAATGAACAGACACTTCATAAAGGCAGGAGTACACATGACCAAGAAATATATTAAAAATGTTCAAAATCTCTGGCCATTAAAAAATGAAAATTGAAACACTAAGATTCCATCTTACTCCCAAAAGAATGGCAACCATTAAAAGATAAAACATAACATGCCGATGAGGCTGTGTTGAAAAAAGAACCCTCCTACATTGTTGGTGGGAGTGTAAACTAGTACAACCATTGTGGAAATCATTGTGGAGATTTCTCAAAAGCTAAGATTAGAAATCCATCTTATGCAGATGTTCCCTGTACAGATATCTTCCCGAAACACTTGATGCATCATATGGCAGTGCTATGTGCACCATAATGTTTATAGCAGCACAGTTCAGAAGAGTTAAATCCTGGAAGCAGGGCCTACGTCCATTAAAAGTTTATTGGATAATGAAATATAGTAACTATACATAAAGAAATGCTAATTGGCTATAAAGCAGGACAACTTGAGACTTGCAATAAAAAAGGTGAGACATTTGTAGGAAAATTGGCATAGGAATATATAATGTTTGGTGAAATACAGAAGATATACAAGCTTAGTCATTCGGTAAGATATTCAGTACAATAAAATTAATAAAAAGTAGAGACAAGGAGATGGATCTCTTACAGATAGGAAGGGGTTAAAGAAACTAAGGTCGGGGGTAAAGAAAAGGAAAAGAAACAAGCAGAAAAACAATGCTATGTACAAGAGTATAGTAGCCTTAATGAGCATAACATCATGTGCCATGATCAGGAATAAGATTAGTAAATATCAAAAAGAATGAAAATGAGGAAAGGGGAATTAGAGGAGGAGTGAGGAGAGAAAGAACGTGAAAGGGATTAAAAAGAAACAAGCTATGTTATGTACATCACCTACTCCCTAAGATGACTGCAAACTGCATGGACTGAAAATACGCACTAAATGAAGTCTGATACCAAAAGGGACATGGAGAAACACTCTAACTTGTAATAGACTCAAATTAAAATAGAGTCTGAATCATGTCCTGGAAGTCCTGACAAATTTCAGGCTTAGGATTAAAATATCAAAAGAAACTGTTTCTGGGGGCAGTGTACTTGCACCACGGGGTACAATGGATAATTTAGAAGATAGTGAAACCTTATTGAGATCAGAATCAGAGTTACACCAAAGTGAAGTTTGACTTCATGTCAATATCTAAATAAGCCTGGCATTTAGAAAAAATGTTGAACTCTTAACAGAAGCACCACAGTATGAGAAAATGAAGTTAGTATTTTAAAAGGTAAGGTTTGGGAACTGACATATTTTAAGACTCCTGAATAAGTTATCAAAAACTCCCTTGAATGATGATATCGATGCCAGTGGCTTGTGTTGGAGATGCTTAGCAACTGGTGACTGAATGACATTATCCAAACCTATCATCTCTAGGCCTGCTCATCTACAGGCATTTATGTTGCTTCCATGAAAGTGTTCCAAGTACTTGAAGCTCAAATAGGACCTTCTGTTCCTGAGCAGAAGGATTTGGTATTAATTTTAGCAACTGTTATCTTCCAACGTGGAACTGTGCTCCGGGAATCATTGTGTCTGTGAAGAAATAACTTTCTTATGGCCTCTGCCCTGGTGGTTTCTTTCTTTAGTTGCAGCTCACTATAAACTATCTGCAACTTCAACCATTGTTGAAACTTATGTAGCTGTTTAAGTTCTTTTCAGTTTCTTGTGGTTCTTAACGTCAGGAGTGACAATAACGCTAATCACCTCCTCCTCCTCCTCCTCCTCCTCTTCCTCCTCCTCCTTCTTCTTCTCCTTCTTGTTCTCTTTTTTTGTATTTATTATAGGGTCTACAGGGTCTCATTATACAGATCAGGCTTATAGTGATCCTCCTACTTTCAGCCTCCCAAGCACTGGGATTACAGGCACACCACCATGCAGAGTCTCATTCATCATCTCAGTGGGGGAGGGGGCGGCACAGCATCTGGGGGTCGAACCCCAGCCCCTGGGTCTGCCTAAACTGGTGCTTTAATCTGCTGAGATATCTGGCTGGCCCCCTAATATTCTTCTTATCTGCAAAATTATATGGACTGAATTTGAACCTTGATAACACCATATACTAATGATGCAATCCTGTGCAAAGCTAAGCATCAGTTACATTGAAGTACTGAGGGGATAATTTTATTTTATTTATTTATTGCCAAAGTTTGAGTTTTATTGTCACACCATTCAAGCCCTGACAGCGAACTTGCGTGGAGGGTATTGCTGCTACTTCTGCTGCTGCTTCTTGCACTTCAGCTTCTTCTCACGCTTGTAGAGCCAGTGGAGCAGGCTCGCGTCTTCTTGGGCCGCGGGTCCAGGGGCTTGTACTTCTTGCCCTTGTGATATTTTCTGAGGTTTTCTTTCTGGGTCTGATTGATGACAGTGAGAACACCGGCAATGGATTTGCGGACAACTTGGATCTTGGAGAGCTTGAACGCCATGCCACCAGTCACTTTAGAGACGCGCAGTTGTGACAGCTCCACCTTCAGGTCGTCTAGCTGTTTCAACAACTCTTCTTTCTTCTTGCCCCAAAGATCCCGAGCTTTAATCTTGGCCATAGTTGCCAAGGAAGCCGCCACCTGTTCCGAGAGAAAGAGGAAGGGACGGCAAAATGTGTATTTCTTTTTTTTTCTTTTTTTTTTTTTTTTTTTTTTGTAGTACCGGGGATTGAACTCAGGACTTTGCACTTGCCAGGCAAGCATTTATTCTACTGAGCTATCACCCTGGCCCTCCCTGAGGGGATAAATTGTGACGGGTTCTTTTTTCCCTATAGCCCCAAGAACTTTATAAAATGCCTATGATTGAAAAAGAATTTAACAGTTGTTGAATCCAACCTATAATACAACCTGAGTTCCTATCATCAGAAAACTAATCTGGTACCACAATGTTATTTACTTCAACACCACTGTACTTCAAGCTCAAATTTTTCAAAAATTTTCTTGTTAAGAAAAACACCTAAACTTATATGTGAAGTGCATACAACCATGCCTGAATTTTAGTAATTGTTGGTGAGTATAAATTGCTGTATTCTTTCAGTTTACAGTTTGGTAGAAACTGTTATTTGCTTATGTAGAGACCATCTCCTTAGCACTTGTTACTAATTTAGTCATTTTGCCCAGTTATATACCCCATTCAATTCAGCTCATGTGACTGAAGCTTTCAGTTCCAGGGTAGGTCTCTATTGTAGGTTTTCATTATTCCTAGCCAAGTATGGTAAGTCACACCTACTGTCAATGAGCAAAATATCATTTCACTAATGATCTTTATTTGATCAGAAATGTGCAAATGGTGTAGTTCATCCAATAAGTCTGAAGAATGCTTTCATTTTCCTCCTTAAGGGAGTGTTTTACCTTCCTCCTTCCTTCTCATGCACAGCATTGGTGCTGATATGGGAAACCAGATGATAGAAAGTGGGAAGCTGAAAGATCATCAAGTCATTTTGACTAAAATAGACAAACTGAGCTATACACTTTCTCCCATTGGGATAATCCTCCTCCGGATTAAACCAATTTAAATTCATTATTGTATTCGCTTCATCCCAAAGCAAAAGTATCTTAACAAAACCATATTGTTTTCGTTTCCTTTTTGTTAATCAGTTGATTTGATCACACAATTCTAAGTCTAGCACTCTTTTTTCTTAATCTACTTGATGTTTTGGTTTATCACCATGATTCTAGTAACCATCTACAAGTTGAAAATCTATCCTAAATCTCACTATTGAGTACCAAGTTTATTTCCAAATGCCTTTCATACTGACTTAGCAAAAAGATTCTCATAAATTAAGTTACATATTTAAATTTTCATCTATTTTAGCACTACTTTTTTGGTACTGTCATTAACTTAAAAGTTTCAATCTCAACTTTCCTTTCTAGCCCTTATCCAATAAGTGGTAAAATATTTTTTCTTTTCTGCTTCCTAGAATATCCCTGAATTCAAATCATCTTGACTCTGTAATATATGAATCTCAGTGCCAAGACTTTCATAATCAATCAAACTGAGTGCTGTAATTATACAAACTTAAATTTTAGCTTTCAGGCAGAATTAATCTTTCTTTGACCTGTGTTCAAATCATATGCTTTATAACATTTCTTTGCATAGCATTCCTCACATGATATCCTGGGTTTGTGAATCTAGAATTATTCTTAAACCATGAATACTTTGAGAAGGAGGTAATCCATGATTTACTCATAAATTGTTCAGAGTAGGTAACACTTACTGGCACACAATAGTGTTTCAGTAAAAGACCATGAAAGAAAATAGCTTCAGAATTTCTTGGTCTTCATAGAGTATGAGAAAAATACCTTCATAGAAAAAGTTTAGATTTTGTGTCAATTTAGTTTGCATTAACTACTCTCATATTCTATCATTTCGCTATGACCTGGAACTTTTGTTTACCTTCCACTTATTCTCCAAAATAAATAACTTGAAAATCCTCTTCCATAAAAAGGCTGAAAAAGAAAATAATATTCTTCTAGGATCAAAGAGAAAAAAATAAACATAATTATTAATTCATTTCATGTAAACAACCTATCACATGTTAAGGCTATTATAGGTAAGAACTGCATTACTGACATGTATATTTATGAAATAAAATAAGAATTGAAATAAAATCAATGAAGTTATAAATTATTGTAGCACTTTTTATGTCATGCTCTTCTACATTTATTTGACTATCACCCCAGAATTAGATCACTTTAAGGTAAGTGGTAGTGTTTTGGGAGAGTAAAGCAAGAATGTGGAGCCACTTTATATTAACCCAAACAGAGATCATGTCTCAGGCGCATTTGTAAAGGGCAGTTCACACATGTGTGTAGCACTTCATCAGGCACGGTGACAGTGATGTGATAGTCTGCTGCCATCGTGCCTAACAGAGATAACGGTTCTCAGACAAACATTACTTGCTGCGTTGTAATGGTGTGAAATTCGTTTAATGTTTTGCTTTACCCTCTCTCTCATGAAAGTCCCGGCACATGGACAAGGAAGTTTTTTTTTTCAAAGTTTTATTGATAAACAGATAGCAATGAGACAGTTTCAAATCAAATCGGAAGTACAGTTTCAACAAATAATACACTGCATATATACTTCTTAGTGTTTAATTGCTGTACAAGATGCGGACTTGTGATCCTATTTACAAACACCATTAGAACAAAACATTCTATTCCTTAAGAGAATGCAACTATATATCTATCCTAACCTCTTTGAATACACAGATACAAAATGGACATTCATCGGTATATCCCATTTTTTCTAAGTTCCATTATTGAATATTATAGGTGTGTAAACTCAGCAAAATATTCTAACAGAGTCCAGTAGCCCATAATAGCATTGGGTCTTCTGTTTAACCGGCAATGTCAGAAATTATTGACCTGAGTCCCCCACAGCTCAACATAATTTATGGGATACGATGAAAGCAGTTCTCAGAGGGAAATTCATAGCTGTGAACTCACACATTAGGAAAACAGAACGGGAACAAATAAACACCATAATGCTGCACCTTCAACAAGTAGAAAAGGGAGAGCAAACCAAAGTCAGAGATGCCCATCACCTGTGGAATGGTTGAGAAAGATGTGGTATTTTTTCACAATGGAGTATTATTCAGCGATTAAGAATGATAAACTGCAAGCCTTTATATTGAAGTGGATGCCACTTGAACATATACTCATAAGTGAAATAAACCAGACACACATGTGTAAATATCGTATAGTCTCCCTAGTATAAGAACTCCAAAGAAGAAATACAAATAGAAAGATATAATGCAAGTAAAAAGAAAGCAGGATCTCAAGGACTAACTAATCAAGAGAGGGAAAGGAGAAGAGCTAGGAAACATGACAATGTCAAGCCATACAGTTATATGTAAAAGATGATCAAGGCAATGATCCAGGAAGCTTTTTATGGTTTATGAGAATATAAATTTTCAGTTTCATGTAAGCATGGCACATTTAGGAGAAACATGAAATTAACTATGGAAGTGGAACCAAAATTGTTACCATGGGACAGTTCTGAATAAAAGTCATGCTCCCTGAGGAATTAGTACTGGGATATTGCTAAAACAGTCTATATTTGTATATCACAGAAAAATTGAAAATTCTTTTGGTAAGAAAAATGACAGAAAGTCCAGCCTACAATAGCTCTGGATTCATAATGATAAGATTTTCTTGAATGTTTCTTAATGTCAACTACTTTTAAACAATGTAACTGGGTTTGTGCATTAATGATATAAGAATCTTATAAAGTAAAAAAACTTATGTACTCATTTTAGAGAAAGTAAATTATGGAATACAGAAGCATCTCATCCAAAGGCACAAGTAATGATGGAAAAGAATGTGGTGAGAGAGCTCAGCAGTCTAAAGCACCTGCTTGGGAAAGCTTAGGCAACCACAGGGACCATGGTTCAATCCCAAGCACCACATGCTGCACCAGCCCTGCCCCAAGAGCAGGCTAAGAGCCAGCCAAATAAAAAAATAAAAAATAAATTAAAAACAAAGAATGTGGCACACCCAAGAATAGCATCCAGTTAGGTGCTATAGCCCAAGATTTCATGATAATGATGATGGTGGTGATGATAATGGTGACGTGAATTGCCTCTATTTCACAATTATCCAAGGACAGCTGTTCATTTCTTTAAAAGAAAATGAAACTGCACAATTCTGATGTCAGGGTAAAGTGCTCGATTTCACAATTATTTTCCTTTAGTCATACTTTTACACTTGTACCTAACAAAGTCTTCAACATTCAGGAATTATTTACATTGTCATCTTTGTGTAAATTATATTAATATAATAAGATCTCCTAATTTCATTACGTATTAGGAACTAGTTCAGGAAGTATATAATAGCAAAATAAAAAGTTATATATGTTTCAAAGAGCTACTTCAAGCACTTCTTATGAAAAACAATTATGCACATCATTCAAGGATATTTTGAAAGCTAATAGTGATGTAATTTAGCCATAAAATGGTGATCAGCTGGCCAACATAACATGGCACAAACATTTCCCAGAGAAGAAAGACAGGAGTGAGTGATACGACCACTCACAAAAGATAGTTGGTTGACGCTTTGTGTAACTGAGTCATTTAATGAAGATGGTAATTGCTAAATTTCAATGACTAGCTTCCATATACTAATGTAACTAACGAGGAAGTAACTAGAAAGAAAACAAGCAGAGAATTTTAGCTTAGTAGGATATGAATTAAAGCTCTCTGCCTTCATTGCTGCAATAGCTCTGTCGCAAGTTAAGAGAGACTTTTGAACTCACCATGAGAGTTTCAACTTCCTGCGGGATCTGAGAAATAAAATATGTTCAGAAAGCCAAATAAAATCGACCTTGGCAACAAAACTAATCTTTCATTAACAAGTAAAAACCATGTATTCTCATCCAATCTCAAAAGCTATAAAGTAAAACTTCTAAGGAGCTTTAGTCAGAAAACAGCTTGAAAATCCAATTTACCTGTACAAACAAGTTCAGAAATCCAACTCTTAATGCTGCCCTTTCATAATGTACCAAGACCAAATTTTACCTTCAGTTAATATTAGGTAGAAAAAACTCTTTATATGAGTAATACTGAGGAAGAGAATGAAATGTTTGTACAGTACAAACCTCAATACAAAAAAGGGAAAAGAAGCTAGTAATGGGATTTCCACAACATCACTACAGAAAAGAAGGCAAAGCACTCTATTTCAGAAACTGAATTAGGTCTACAGAAGATTAAGGGAAGTTGAGACTAATTTCAAATCTATCCAGTATTCTGTAATCTCTCTCCTTTGATTAAGCTAAACTAGCAAGGGAGACAATCTGGTATTTCTAAAAGTAAAGAAAAAGGAGTATATATTGCTCAGACTAATTTTAAGACAAATTTTATAGGAGATATATTCAGTCATATTTGTATGGCTGGAGCAAAATACCTGACATTAACAATTTAAAGAGGAAAGACTCATTTAGCTCATGGTTTCAAAGAATTCAGCCCATGGACTCCTAACTTCACAGCAAAATCATCATTGCAGCAGGCCATGGAAAAGCAAATCTGTTCCCTTCATGGCTGCAAGGAAGCAAACACAAAAGAAACATGCCAGAGAGAATGAGGCCAAGGACAAGATGCAGTCTTTTTTACACACGCAGATACACCCAAAACTTGCTTTCATAGTCTAGACACCTTTCAAGCTGATCAAGTTGGAAATCAGAAGTAATCATCCGTCACTATTACAATAAATCCAATTTACAAATGAGTTCCATTTGGGAAGAACTTTTATAAGTCAAATTGGTTCATAAATGTGACAAATTGAATATTATACACCTTTGACTCAATTATGAAACATAAAATATACATAAACTATTTTTACTTTCATAGTTGCCTTAAAGTGGTGATACATTATGGAGAAACAACTGGAATAAAGAGGATTGCATAGAATTAGCTTACTAACTGGAGCTAATAACTGGAGGAAGGAGAGTAGGTGAGAGATAGTAGAAGGTGAGAGATAGTAGAGCTGAAGAATCATTCATGATAGGAGATGGAGCTCAAGATAGAAATTTGCTCACACCTGATATTGTTGACATAGGTTTTCTGATGGATTCAATTCTACTCAATTCAAATTCTACTCTTTATAAAACTGATCCATTGATGTCTGAATAGAAGCACTTTTTTTTTGTCTTATCACGAATGACTCTGAACAGCTGCTGCAACTTTTGTGTATTGTTCTATGCTGGGATCCTGTGCCTCAAAAACTAGCAGTGTCTCTTCAAGTGAGAAAATCCCCTTGCCCTTCCCTGTGTTGTGAAGCTCTTTGGTTCTTCTGTTACAACTTCCTCTTGGCTCTTCTGTCTTTTTGTTGGTCCTCTAATTTCATCAGATACTTATTAGAAAGCACTTTGTGTTGAACAGCAAGCAGTTCAATGAAGTTGCTTTCTTGCAGGTCTATCTTCAGCTTTTTGCTAAAGTTGTTTAAGACTTTTTGTTGTTCAAGACTTTGGGATTTTTGTTGTTTATTTGTTTGTTTGTTTGTCTGTTTGTTTTTAAAGAGAATATAAAAATGGTTGGGGGGCTGGAGAGATGGCTCAGTGGTCTAAAGCACCTACTTGGAACAAGCTTGGCAAAGCACAGGGACTGCAGTTCAATCCCCCAGCACCACATGCCAGCCAGCCCTGCCTCCTGGTGGGCTGAGCTGGCCACACACACACACACACACACACACACACACACACACACTAAATAAATGTTAAAAAAAAGAATTATACTATAAAAAATGGTTAAAAATGTAAAACGATACAGAAATTCACTAAATCAAGTGATAGGAATTCAACAATGGTTGTTATATTGCATATTGTTGTCTTGAAACTAGTTGTTCAGATTACCAGAGATAAGCCTGTACGATTGATCAAAAAATTAAAAAGGAGAAAAAAATGTAAGCCTTAACTGCTCCTTTCAATTAACCAGTAGAAATAAGCAGTACAATTATCTAAGCTATCCTATGCATATGCATATTTATTTCTTTTTCTCATCTTTCTTTCTTTTGTCCTTTTCCTCATCCCAGCTGTGCCTTCCCTTGGAACAGTTTCTTTCCCTTTCACAGTATCCTTTGTACTACAATATGAAACTGAAACCTCAGTTTACCATTCAAGCCACAAAAGAATGTTGAATTGGATATCTTCCTCCAAAAATATATTTCTATATCTCTTGATAAACATGTTAGGGAACCAGTTGTGGAAAATGGCCTGTGTAATCCAGGCCTTGAAGTTACTCTTCCATACTTGTAGGGCCATTGACTATATTTTTGAGGGATCATGAGCTTCTTGAGTGGTCAACTGAGAGGTTTCAGTTTCATATTGCAGGAAGTTTTGTAATCGAACAATGGAGTTAAGTCTATAACTAGCTGCACTGAAGCCTGGCATCAGCTCTTCCTATTTACTAATATCACTTTGTTTTGGCATTGTCTTCCAATACAGTCCTTTTTTATCAATGTTAAAAACTTGTTGGTGCAAATAAGCACCTTATGTCATCAATAATTTCTTCAAGTTTTTCTGAAAATTCTTGAGCAGTTAAGGTTTCACCACTTTATTTTACATTGTGAAGTTGGCTCTAGGCTTGAATCTGTTGAACCACCCCTCACTGGCACCAGTGAAAGATATGGCACGTTCACCCACCTTTTCTCACCCATCTTCAAGTTTTCAAGCCAGTTTTTAGCTTTTCCTTGAATGCACAGTAGCTGAGAGGGACTTGACACTGACACTGATACTCCATCTACACACTGAGAAGCTTTTCCACCTCCTCCATCACTTTATTGTGTTCTTTGGATACAACTTTTGACTTTGATGGCCGAGCAGACTTCACACATTCCATGATCTTATCTTTTTACTTTATAGTTGTGCCAATGGTCAAATAATTCATTTTATAAGAATGAGTGATGGCCATGATCTTTTAACCTTGGTCTAAGGATAATCTTTTTTTTTTTAATTTTATTTATTTATTTATTTGAGAGAGAGAGAGAGAGAGAGAAA
>NW_004524606.1:2136725-2151550 GCF_000260255.1 Octodon degus | reverse complement strand
AGCACACTGGAAACTGCATCAGCCTTGGTGCTGGGGGATTGAACCGCAGTCCCTGATGCTTTTGCTAAGCTTGTTCTAAGTAGGTGCTTTAGACCACTGAGCCATCTCTCCAGCCCCTAACCTTGGTCTAATCTCTCAAACATTTTCACTTTTGTTAGCATGGTTATTGCTTTGTGCCTCCTAAGAGTCCCCTCCACATCACCACTGCTTTTCCTCTTGCTGCCAGACATCCTGGGCTCTGACTGAGGACCACGTTACTGTACAGTATTGCATTATACAGCAGGAACACAGTAGCACAATTATGCCAATGTCTGGTACACATGTAAACTGCTTCTGTGGTTTGTTCACCTATGTGAATATTCATTGAGATCTCTTTGTATCTGTGAATGTTCACAACTCAAATATTCAAAAGCCAGGAATTTATATATCTTCATAAGTAATATAGGTAAATGTTCTTAAGAGTATACATAATGTATATAGTCTTAACTGACATTTTGGCAGTTGTATAAAACGTTATTTAGTACTAATATTTGAGTTTTACACTTCCTATCACAAAAATGAAAAATTAAGGTTAAATTGATATTTAACAGTAAAGAAGACTACAAGGAGGCTATATGCTGTGATCACTTCTAAGACACAGGAACCAAGTGTTTGTGGCAAATACAAGTTCTGTACCCCAATATTTCATAGGTGGGAATATTTTGTACTTATTTTTCACTGGTATTGTCTACTCACAGTATTTATGTAGATTTTGCTGCACACTACCTATTTTGTAATGGAAAGAACACTACAATTAAAATCAGAGAGATACCAGTGTATGCTCAACTTTGTTACCTGTTCTTATTTAGCATCTCAGTAATTTTACTTAGAAATGTGGAACATACACCCAAGATAATATTCATGTACTGAAGATTAAGTGAGATTGTGCCTGTGAAATCATCTTGCAAACTACAGCCTTCTAACAAATAGCAGGCATAAAATTAGCTTGGGGTATCATTTATTATTATCAACTTATACATTATACATTATACATTACTATTATTATTGTTATTATTATACTTTTGTTTGGATCCAACATATGGCTGTTGCAGCTATGGACCCTACCAATCAGAATCTCTGCTGCTGGTGCAAAACAATCTGGACTCTAAAAACCCCTTCGGATGATTCCTGCACCACTTAATGTTTAAGAACCAATGACACAGGCAAACAATAAGAACAGTATAACCTCTGTTTACCTTATAAACAGTTTCTTAGCTTTAAAAAAGCATTTATAAGGCCTCAGAGGCGTAAGTATTAGTAGTTACACCTTAAGATAATGAAAGTGAGAAATAAGAATTAGAAGGTTTGATTTAATCCATTACAATTAGGAAAAGTCACAGTTCATGTTTAAAGTGTTTGATCTTAAAAAGTCTTTCTTTT
Organism: Octodon degus; assembly: GCF_000260255.1. Taxonomy (NCBI): domain Eukaryota; kingdom Metazoa; phylum Chordata; class Mammalia; order Rodentia; family Octodontidae; genus Octodon; species Octodon degus. The sequence continues at coordinate 2,150,131 of NW_004524606.1, read as the reverse complement.
CTTTTTTCTAAATTTATTTTATTTTATTTTATTTTATTTTATTTTATTTTATTTTATTTTATTTTATTTTATTTTATTTTATTTTATTTTATAAGTATTTCTTTCTTAACCACAAGTTTATACTGCTTCCTTGGTACTGAAATTACTGTTTGAACTTATTTGTGAAGAAAATATGAAAATAATTGGAAGCTTTCTACTTGAAGTTCTCAAATATATTATAAGGACATGCTCTAAATACAGTACTGGTAAAATGCAAATAAAAATAAATGTGACAAAAATAATAGGTGAAGAAAGGAATATGAGATATTCAAAACACTTTGACAGGATCCAATCTACCCACATTAATCAGAGTAGGATAGAAGGAAAAAAATTGTATGGGGAGAAAATAGAACTTATTTCTCTTTTCTGTATTTTAGGAAAGGACCTACAGGGTGTTCATGGTCTCACTACTAGATTAGACTCCCAGTGATCCTCCTGTTTACAGCCTCCCAAGAGTTGGGATTACAGGCGTGTGCCACCAGCCCAGTCTCAATCAACCTCTCAGGGTGCCCCATGGGCAGGGCCGCACAGCAGGCCCAGGGATTGAATACCTGGTCCCTGCACCTGCTTTAATCCACAGAGCTATTTGGCAGGCTCTTTTTGAACTATAAAAGAATTATAAAAGTAAAGGACAGCTGGAGTAAGGTCAGAGAAGAGACATGGAATTCTGAGGTCTGAGACCTAAAGGAGAATCATGTTCTTTTTAAATATGAAACATAAAAATGGGAAAAGAAACAACCATGTGTGATATAATTTTGGGGAAAAAAGTTTTCTGACAACAAGAAAATGACTAAATGTATGTGTCAACAGTAAAAAAGGAATAAAGTGCTTCAGGTGTGCTATCAATGGGAGCTGTGACCCCCAGGAAGCTAGTGTGGGTGAGTTAGTAGTGAGTGTGCAGTGAGATGAATTGGAGGAACACATTTGGCTTTCACTGGTTCTTCTGAAATTAGAACTGAAGGCAAAATTTAAAGAAGCTGGAATTCTTTATCCAAATCCTGTCATTCAAAACCAAGGGCTACCGAAGTTGTGGGCTGGCTTCCTGACATGCTGCTACAGAGGTTTGGTTAGGAATCATTTATCCTGTATCTTGCTCTTCAATATTGATGAATTAACTCATTAGTTATATTTTTTTAAATTAAGAAATGTAAGCCACTGAAATGTAAAAAATAGAACATTTAGCTGAAATTTAAAGTAAGACTTTCTGAGTTTGACCATAGTAGAATATTTTAGCAGTAGCTCCACAAAACAATGAAAACACTTTACCACACAAGAACTGAACAGTTATGTAAATTGTAATGTAAAATGATGTAAATTTGAAAACAAAAGTCTATGAATTTGTATTTGCAGAACTTTGCAGTTCTAATTTTGTTTAAGTTTTACAATGTTTCCATTCTACTCTGAATATATAATTGATGAAATATCATGATAGCTTTTTATTGCTTTGAACAATTTCAGATCTATGAAAAATTTTTACCATTACCCTATTAGGTGAAAATAAGTAGCTACCAAAATTTATCTGTATTATGTTTATGTAAATATATATATTTTCTTATTACAAATTCACATGTATACAGTCTCATCTTTATATATATATATATATATATATATATATATATATATATATATGCATTCTTCACCTTTATAGCATTATGACAAAACACCTGAGAATAAAAACTTAAAGAAAAAAAAGTTTATTGTGGGTTGTGGTTTCAAACGTTTCATCCCTGGCTGTACCTGTCTCTTGCTTGTAGGCTTTTAGCAAAGTAGAAACATTTATGGCAGAAAACTATGATTGGGGAAACCTGCCCACCAAAGCCACACACTCATGAGCTACTCCCTTCAGCGAGGTCCCACATCAGCTCTCAATAATGCCAGTAAAGTGTGACTCCATCTACTGAAACAGTTAGGGCCATAATGATGTAGTCACCTTCCAAAAGCCTACTTCTGCTTTGGGAACCAAGCTTTTAGCACATGAGCTGTTAGGGGAACATTTCACTGTGAAATCCAAACATAATGAGTATATACAATATGCACATATGTATACACTTATTAAAGCATGACAACCTTAATATATTAAAGTGAATTTATTTTTCAGGAAAGTACTTCAGGACTAAGAGCATGAAAATTCAATTCACAGAATTAATATTCAAAATAAGTTCAATTTAACTACAATTAAAACAAAATTATATATAGTTTTCAGTTCACAATTTGATATCAAGGACATTTAATGAAATGGCATTCTCTCCTATTATTTCTGGTAAAAAATATGACAGGAATATTTCTCGAAAGCATTTGCCAAATAAAAAGATTCTTTCAATGTCATACTTCGACTTACTGTTTTGATTTCTGTAAGTATATCTATGAAATAATAAAAAAAACCTATCATTGCATTCATATGTTTATGAAGATATGCTTTGAAGGTTTTTTATAAATGCAAAACTGAAAGCCATATAACTATGAGTTTCCAGTTGATACAATATTAATCTGGTATTTCTTTAAGCTGTAAACTATTATGAGATCATGTGAAATTTCTAATATTATACTAGTAAGTAAAATTAAGGAAGATATTAATTTGTGCATTGATATAGTGTATGCTACAAATAGGGGAAGCAGAATGAGAAATACATAAAGAATTACGATTGCTTTATTATGTTTTCCAAATTTTCAATATTTTTAATAAAATTAGACTCAAGCTATGAAAAGTATCTGTAGTATATTTTAGAGATACATAGAGATATGACATAACAATGACTCTAGAAAATAGCCTATGGTTAAAAGGTGATGACTTATGTTTATTGAAGTTGTAGAATTATCTTCTTTCCTAAGAGAAACAAAATGTAATGTTAATCTGAATATTTTTCAAGCTATTGATGGACATCCTTCCTTTTAGAAATAAATTCTGAGACCTGTTTCAATATTAATATGGTTTATACAGTAGACACTATTATCTCACAGAACTAAAGCAGTCAGTGAATTGGCTCTTATAAGCCTAGCATTTCAGAGAGTTTAACTTAACCTTTACTCCATGGTGTTATACTGTATTCACATTTCACTCTTCCATTGTCAATAATTTTACCATGTGTGATTCAGCTACAGACAGAGTTATACAGAATCCAGAAAAACTTAAATGTTGATGGAGTGGAAAACAATAGTTCAGGACTAAATCCTGAATATTTAGGAAATAACTGTAATCCATATGTGCTCCAGGAAGACACAGAGGCTTTCTCTTTAGTCAGAAGTCATTTCCATCTACTTCAAAACATGAAACTTCATTTGTTTTCAGGTAGCATATTGTGAAATATTTTTAGAAATTTGTCTGTCTTGGTACTTAGTAGAGGATGAAAGTATATATTAAGATGAATTACAATATGATATAAAGAAAAATGATAATTAAATGAAGAGACATTTTAAAGTATAAAATGTAACTAACATAGAGACATTTACAAGGTGAAATTAATGGCATTAGATCTTTCCAAATTAAGAAAAGTTATAGATCTATGTCTCAAGACTTTAAAGATCTGGCTATGTTGTTATTTAGGTAAGGTATCTGACATTAAATTTTCGTAAGAAGAGATTATTTTTAATATAATTTTGGGAATTAGAGTGTGCTTGCTCTTCTGATATTTTTATTCTAAATTTTTAAAGGTTTTTCTTTCATTTTGCCTTAAGTAAAATCTTACAAATTATCTTTACTATTTATCAAGTCCATATAATAAATCTATTTATGAAAATTAAATCTATTGAATTGTATCTTTTTCTCATCAAAGTTTTAACAACTCTTTAGCAATAAAAGACTTAGACAAGATACTTGTAGAGAGTTCCAAATTTAGTTTTTGAAACTGTAGAATTTTTAAATCAATGTAACCACAACCTGTCTAACCTTTGAACCATCCACTAATTCCTTCACTTATCCACCCCAATTCCAATATTAATGTGTGACTTACACCACAGATGCTGGGTTCCATGTGTACTCTGAAAAACAAATAAAATGTAGAATGATCTTCACCTTTGAAGATCTCATGGGCCATAATGTTTGTGGAAGCCATTGATTGTCTTTTTGTATAGAAGGAAAATTTCCCTTTTCATTCCATAATAAATTAGGATATTGATTTAGCTACTTACACTAATAGCTTATTGATGTTTTGATCATGAAAATAATTGTTGTAAACAAATAAGGGCTTAAAGATATACAGTCATCTGCATAGTTATAGCCTTACCCTTTCTATGCTTCTTAAAGTTTCACATTGTCTATTATAATATCTTTTCTGTCTTTATCCTTAACACCTCACCTTCATAAGAGATTGTTCTTGCAAAAAAAAAAAATATATATATATATATATATATATTTGTTGCTGATACAGGAAGAGAACCTGGTATTTATATGTCATTACAGGTGGAAGTATACTACCTTTCAAGAAGACAGTTTTATTACATAAATGAAATGTTTAATTAGAAATGTCATTTGAATTCATGCTAACAAGGATTTCCACATTTTGCCCTCCAGATTTGTTCTCCAGCTTATATACCTGTAGAATGAATACTGAAACTATACCAAGTGATATTTATGCTACCAACCTCTTCCTTTAGCATTTCCCTGAACACAGTTTGACAAATACAAAACTTTCCCATTAGTGAATTCTGAAAATGAGTTGGACAAATGGCTTCACTTGACTTCTTTGAGAAATTGGGGCAGAATGTGTGATTTCCAAGTCCAATGAATGTACTAAAATTCATCCTTTAAACACCTTTATCACTAACAGTTTTATCTACATTTGGATTTTCACCTCAAAAATGTGTATATTCAAAGAAATTTTCTCAAGCCTATATGAATGTAACAATTAGACTTAAATAACATTTCTTTGATTTTTATTGACTACATAAGCTAAAAAGAAGTTATTTTAATTGCAATATGAATCTATATGTCCATTTTATTTTATTTTATCTTATTATTTATTTATTTATTTGCGGAACCGGGGATTGAACTCAGGCCCTTGCACTTGCCAGAGAAGTGCTTATTCCACTGAGCCATCTCCCCAGCCCCATATGTCCATTTTAGAAGTACAATTTCAACTGAGAATGTAGAGATGTGACTGAAAATAATCTGATGCAAAATTTAACACTCAGAAAAGAGGTAGGGAAACACAATTCACAGTCACAAGTGTTGAGTGTTCAGTTGTCATTGCACTGATATAAGATTTTTGATAATAAATTTGACATCAAAAAACTTCAATAGTTTTAAACCTTTATCCACCAGAATCTACTTCATAAATTATTCATCAAATATTTGTTGCATCAAAGGTTTTGATTTTTGTTCCTTTTTCTATAGTACTCAGTAGAATCAATTTTGGGGAAAATAGCTTGAATGTTTCTTTTAATAAATGTTTAATGAAATGGAAAAACATTTTAATACTAGTTCTGCTAAAGAGGCACATTCTGACTTAGAATTTTCTGATAGCTTTTAAACTCTCAATTTTATTGATTTTGTTATTGTTAAGAAAGGAAGAAAACAGAAAAGAATAAGAAACAGAAAGTACCTACTTAATGCCAATAAGCTTTTTAACATTAATTCTGCTAGTAAATTTAAATATCAAGTTAACTTGTTTCATACAGTTTACTTCAAAATATGTTGCTAAACTTGGAGTGGTCAATTTTTATATACATGACAAAGCAGAATTAAAATGAACTATTCAGTAAAAATAAAACAGTGTCGCTGATGGGTACCAACATTTACTAGTGATTCCTGGATCCTTTGCATACAAAAAGCAAGAAAGAAGGAGTCTGGACAGTGAAACAAACCGACACATAGATCAGAGAATTTTCCAGTACACCACCATTCTGAAGTGACTATAATCCAGATTTGTATCTGAAGAGTGCAAGGAAAGGATTGCATGTTGCTTCCCTTGAGCTGCAGTCTTTCACATCTCTTTGTGAACTATCATAAAAGAATGAAGCAATAAAAATATTACTTTCATTTTTACTTAACAGTTGGTATCGTGATGGGAAATGAAATGAATGCAATTCCTTTTTCATAGAACTTTCTATGCAATGGACAAAACCAATGTTTTTAGCTTACAATGTAGTTAGAGTATTAATGAGTCCTGGAATATTACAATATACACAAAATAAACAATGCATAGCTTATGTATATTGGTATCGTTTATTGGTATAATGTAGAGCCTGAAGGGAGTCTTGGCTAGTTAAGCACTCTTGGAGTAGCCTCAGAACATGAGAACAAGTCAACTCATGAAAGCAGGATGATGGGTTAATGTGAAGTAGCCAGAGGAAAGAGAATTATCAAAAGAATTACCTGGTTTTGGTGGCCCATATGACGTGGTAGAAAAGAACTCTGCTAGCTTGAGGAAATGAAGGACCTCCAATATGGAATACTGATGAAGATGGAGAAAAAGGAGTAAGTAGAGTACAGATTACTGAGGGTCTTGAATGATGAGTTAACAAAGCTGTTTTTTGTTTGTTCATTTCTTTTGTTGTTGTTTTAATTTCTACTGAGAGTTTGAAATTGAAATAGCATGACATATTTGAGATTTTAAAGAATATTTATAAATGCTGTACAAATATGTTAGAATAAGTGTATCAGGAAATTATGGGAGATCCCTTAGGTTTCTGTGACAGTTTTCCAAACAAAATATTTTCATATACTGGACTATTTTAGAGATCTAGATAGGAATCATTGGTAATATGCTGGAGAACACTTTCAAACAAAAGTTGATGACATTATAGAGTGACTTAAAGAAGACTATTTTAAATTTTATTGTTTTCTGATTTGTGAATATGACAACAATATGAATGTGGGGGGACAGGTAGCGAAGCAGGAAACAAGGAGGATCAAGAGTCAAGGTAAAAAAAAAAAGAGTCAAGGTAGAAGATGATCATGAGTTTTGGGTGAATAATTTAAAAATATTTACTTATTTGGTACAGGGTCTCACTAAGCAGCTTGGACTCATAGTGATCCTCCTGTCCTCAGCTTCCCCAGTTCTGGGATTACAGGCATGCACCACTGTGCCTGGCTTCTGTGGCCCGCATGGCATTCATGGGGTTCCAGGACCTGGCACAGAATGCAGAACCAGGGATTGAACCCTGGTACTTGCACTTGTCAGACAGGAGCTTAAACTACAGAGCTATCTCCTCAGCCCTGAATTCATAATTACAATTAAAAATTAAAGTACAAAAGAGATGTCAGAATTGATTCACCTGAAAGCCTTCATTTTTGCAGGCTGCAAGTGACAACAAGAGAAATTCAGAATACATTATAGCATTTAATAATAATCACATGAAATATGTTCATATATGTACATATATTTCCCAAAACCTTGGACCATATGGCAGTGTTGATACTTGCAATGAGTAGTTGATATATCACCCATTTCATTTATTTTAAAATATACATTTGTAGCAACAACATATTTCTGAATAATTTACTAGAGAAAGTGTAATAGAAAATAAACATCAAACACAAAATTAGATAATAATCTATTGATAAATTGATGGTGAAGAAATAAAACATTTGAATCATGAAATTAGAAAATATTTTCCCACTAGTTACATATTGCTGGCACATAGGACAACAATACCAAACAATAGGTACCAAATCTGTGTTCTCCAAATATAGTATTTGTATGATTCTGATTTTGACTAATTAGAAAATGCTTGTTTAGAATAAAAATGGTTAATTATAATTAGAACAATGACAAAACCTTTCTACATTTTAAGATGCAAAATACTTCTGAATCCATATTTTATACTGAATGTGAAGAAGTGAGAAAGTGAAGTTTTAAAATGATCATATACTAAAACACAAAATTAATATTAGCAAGCTTAATTCATTTGAAATTTGAAATACATGTGCCAAGTGTGTGAAGTTGGTTAATGGCCCTACAGCTTAGGATTCATGAAATATCCCTTGAACATACAAACTGTTGCAATGCATTCATTAGTGACAGGCATCTGTATGTACAAACAACTATGAATTCTATAAAAACATTATTTAACATATTTCAGCTTCAAATGTGAATAAGTACTATTATTAAGAGTTAATTTACATCTATTTGATTTCTCTGCTTTATAGGGCACATTTGCTATGTACACTGTTAATTTCTATGAATAGTAATAGATTCTTAATAAATGAAGACTTGATATATACTTGTATTTGGGACATAGTGTTTGTGTGTCATTCTTGCAGTATACAACAAATCGCTTTACAGGTACCTGTAGTGTACAAGATCCTGTGCTTAGAACAGAAAATTTTGCGAGCTGTAACTCTTTCTCTCAGGTGTACTCAGACTAGTGTACCCAAAAATTGTAAGAATCAGAACATATACACTCAAAATATATGTACTGTGAGGGTAAAAAAGAACCATGGAAAGGGTGAGAGGCACTAAATCTTCTCTGCTAGAAACAATATGTAAATATGTTATCATGCTTTCCAATTATCTGAATGAGCTTGTGTGCAAGGAACTGTGTGTATAGGGATTACAGACACAGTTGGCAGAGGAACAAGGAATACTTATTTACAAGAGGAAGATATAAAAACAAAAGAAAAGGGTATCCATCAAAAGGCTGGACCTACTGCCAATATTTGCCCACCTGAGGGACACATTTAGAAATCAGTGCTTTTACATAATGTACTGAGTTCAAGATTCTCAGGGATTTGACAAATTGACCTAACAAAGGGACCAATTCACTGAATTTAATTAAGGATAGGCTTTTTCCTCCACAATGAGTAATTCAGAAGAGAATAAAATTAAAACTTAGTATTTACTTAAACCCAAAAATGTCATTCATTATAGAATACATTGAGAAAAACACTAGGTGCAGGGGCTGGGGGTTTGATCCCAGGGCTGGCTATGTCAGCCCTGCTCCAGGGGCACACTGAGACTCTTAATGAGACTGGGCATGGTGGTACATGCCTGTAATCCCAGCTCTTGGGAGGCTTTACACAGGCAGATCACTATGAGTCCTATCTAGTAGTGAGACACTGAACACTCTGTAGACCCTTTCCTAAAATATAAAAAGAAGAAGAAGAAAGAAGAAGGAGGAGGAGGAGGAGGAAATACACTTGATAACAACTGAACCACACATCAATTTACAATGTGTTCTAGGGTAAGAAAAAAAAGAGTGGACATGATTTTCCAAACTAATGGTAACAATGAACACAAAGAATTTTAACACTAATAATATTTCTAACTGATGAACTCAATTACAGAATACTTTGCTATTCAGAATCCTTGTGCTTTAAAATTTTAAGTATAAATTCAGTTAAATTTCCTTCAATTGTAAAATTAAACTCTCAGTTATAGGCTACCTTAACATATAGTACTAGAGCAGCCCGAAATCTTCTTCGCAGCAGGTTGCCACAGCAACAATCCTTCACTTTACATGCATGAAATTCAAGGGAAAAACAGATCAAATGCGGTGGACTATCAAATGAAATACAATTGATTTTTCAAGAGGAAATAAAAATCTGGGAAAGATGGAGAAAAGGAAAAATAGCAGAATACAGAACATGCAAATAGTGCCACACTGGTCACCTCTGGAGTCACATAAATCAATATATAGATCCAGACAATCTAAAACAGGAATGTTACTACTAAGAGACATGGGGGGCCGTGGGCACAGAGATAGTCCTGAGGAGGGAGCGGAGGGATTGATTACACACCAAAAGCTGTCCTGTAACTAACTTGAAGTGAGATGAGACTGACACAGTGAAGGAAGCCACACTCACTTGACTCCCTGCTTCTGTTCTCTTCGACAGCAGAGTTACGTGGGTCTCTTCCAACCTGTTACGCTCTGTGCACTCCTCAGAAAAATGAAATTGAAGGTGGCTCATCACTGAGCTTAGCCATTTCACCTTCTTGAACCCAACAAACTAATGAATTTCCTGGCAGAATGAAGCCAGTTAACTGCATACAGGAGACTCTGGTTGACTTAAAAGTCACTGCTCTGCTCTTTGGTGACCTCTCCTAACCTTATGCCTCCCTTCTTAGGCACCTGATACTGGTACACACTATGGAGCTCCCAAAATTCAATGTTCATCATATCACCTGCTCCCTAGAGTTTCTTTTCTGTGTAGTTTCTCTTTTTCTTTATTTACACTGATAGATAGATAGATAGATAGATAGATAGATAGATAGATAGATAATAGATAGATATAGATAGACAGACAGACAGACAGATAGATAACTTTTTCTGAGAGTCATGGGAAAATCTTTAATCAAATCCTAACTTTTAATGATTATGACCATTATATAAGACAGAAAATATTGTTCCCATGTATATCACTCGAATAAAAGCGCACAGCTAATCCGTGAGAGTCAGGAAGTGGTTTCACAGTGTGACCTAGAAGTTAATGTTCTTAGCCTTCACAGCCAGTGCCTTCTACTAAGCCCTGTGGAAATATCCATGAGATATTGTACCCAAATGTCTTTTTCTTTTTTTGAAAATTGTTTCTTTTTTGGGGGGATAATATTTACTGCACCAACATAAAGAAGTGATTATGAAAAAATTCATATGGAAGAATGTTTGAGCCAGTCTCTCTCAAATTGTACCACCCAAATGACTCAGCTTTCAATTTTCACTAATATTTCTGTCTGAGGCTCACAGCCTCTGAGTCCCTTCTCAGCTGTTGATGTTGGCGAGCCCTTCCTAGATAACACACTGCTCCCTCTGCTGGACTGTGGAAGAGAGAAAATAGTCGTCTAATCCAAAAGTTCGACATGAAGCCTTTCTTTGCTTTCCTTTTCCTTTCCTTTCCTTTCCTTTTTTTTTTTTTTTCTTTTAAATTATTCTTGAGAAATTAGGAGACATAAACAACAACCACAAACAATTCAAGGACAGAATTGCTCCAGATAGCTGAGAAACTGAACAAGATTCCAGCTAGAACTTTCCTTAGCACAGATGTGGTCTGTGACTCAGTTTTATTGTTCAGATGGGACAGTAAATATATGTGTTCCACAGGAGCAGCAGAGACTTGCAAATTTCACATTGATCCACTTGTGAAGTTTAAACTGGAATACCTATCTTAAATTTCTGTTATTTGTGAGCTATTTTTGGTGTGAAGACCATACATACTTGGTTCTGCTGGAAATCTTTTATAGCCCAGAAAATATCAACTTAAAAGGAATATACATTTGACATGATAAAGCAATTTATAGCAAAGATAGCCTATAATTACTACACTGCAGACATAATTCTAAATCAACTACAGTGTAACAATACAGCAAAATGGATGGCTGAGTCATTTAGCCATTAAAACACAAGCCAAGCTCATATACATTCAAATAACATGGCAATATTTAACATTTGTGAACCTTACTTCTTGCATTTATCCATTCTAACACATCTTGACCATATAAAGGGCTCAATGATGTATTATGGAAATGTTTAACATTCCCCCAAAGCAAATGCAAAATAAGGATTGGCTTACATTTTATGTGAAGGAGAGAAGCACTGGGATAGGGGAAGAAACATGAGCTAGGGAAAGAAGGAGGGCCAGAGAGCAGTGGGTTCTGAGAACCAACATAAAGTATGCACCTTCTAATTGTTACACATGAAGAGGAAACGGGCTGGAATATTTCTGTGCTAGATTTTATAAGGTATCAGTTATGAGTCAAAACTGAGACCAGAAAACAGGTAATTAATTCTCTTGTACTTCAGCACAAGGGGTAGAGAGCAGAGCAGAACTGTCACTAGAGAAAACTCAAACACAGAGACATTAGCTTTAGGAAATCAAAGCGGTGAAGCCAGAGTAATCTATGCAGGGCACCTTTATGTGCTAGACAGCTCCACAGTGATTAGGATGAAACATTTGGCCTGGAAGAACTCACACCTGCAAGGTGTGTCGAAAAAGACTTTTTGGTATTAGACCACAGACAGCAGCATGAAGTCCAATATATGCTATATAATGTTCAAATAGATTCTGTCTGTTTCTGGAAGTTGGTTAATTTTTCTGGCTATTAAGGTCAATTAATTTTTCCTTAATATTGTCATCTGACTTTTGATTGTCCATCTTGAACCCCAGGCGCTCCTCCTGTATTTTCCCTCCACCACACACTGTTTACTGAAACCTTTGCTCCACTCACCAGGGTGCCAGCAAATGCCTCTTTCACAAGTTTTGTAAGTTTACTTCTGAGTACAGGTGATTAGAACTGTGAACCCTGTATCATGACATGAGCTGGACTGATCTGTTTAGTTTTTGGTGGTCTGCATGCTGCTTTCTTGGCTATACCTGGGAACCATGCCCTAAGCCAGATATCAATCAGCCCTGATGCCAGAGAAAAGAAACATCTTAACATACTAGATTAGAATGTCCAGACATAGGGAGCTTGCTCAATAGAATAAGTGCCTGCCTGGTAAGCACAGAGTCCTGGGGGAAAAAAAAAGAATATCCAACTCTGCCATTAGAAAAATGTTATTTTCCCTTTTACTTCAGACTGTGTTTGCATCATACCTTGGATCTAGGCGATATAAACTACTTAAAAGTCTCTTCAGTTATTGTTATCTGAGCCAGGTTTAGAAATTCACTGATTTTTAACCAAGTATGTATGTAAAAATAAAACTGTGAAATTAAAAAAAAAAAGAACTAACATCTGGTCAGATGGAAGTGAGGAAATTACCCTAATTTGACATGGAGGAATAAGAGGAACGCTGTACCATTCATGATTAGAGGCAAATAAAGGGGTAAGTGAGAAGTCACTGTTTTAACTTGTAAGTAGTTGATAAATTCAAAAAATACAATCTTCATCTTTTGATAAAATAGGTCTGTGGTAAACACTTAGGTCAGAGGCCAAATAGTTTGGGGAGATGCTCATGAATTGTAAAGAGTGACAACTACTTGAAAAAATAAATAAAAATAATATGGAAAGTTAAAAAGAAACATGAAACAATTTATAACAATTAAAATTACCAAACATAATTTGGAGAGTGTCTCAGGTCATGTGTATAGAATTAGGAAAATATTTAATGCAAACAATGGTTACACTTAATGTTCCTCTCATCGTACCAGTGTTATCATGTGTTCAGCTAGTCTCTGATTTTCTTTTCAGTAGGCACAATAGAAGACGAAAGAAGGCTGGCCAGATAGCTCAGCGGACTAAAGTGCCTGCTTAGGCAGAACACAGTGGCTGGGTTTGATTCCCGGCAAATGGTGCCGTGCTGGCCCTGCTTTCGGGGCACGCTGAGATGGTGATTGAGACGGGGCATGGTGAGACAGAGTAAAGGTGATTTTCCTGTCTATTTGAGCGGTTCTTGCCTACAGATATTGGCGTGTGCCTGTCATCTCAGAGCTTTGGAGGCTATCAACAAAAGGATCAATGTGAGTCTGATCTATGTAGTGAGACCCCGTAGACCCT
>NW_004524606.1:2131369-2136625 GCF_000260255.1 Octodon degus | reverse complement strand
GAAGAAGAAGAAGAAGAAGAAGAAGAAGAAGAAGAAGAAGAAGAAGAAGAAGAAGAAGAAGAAGAAGCAGCTAATTTTTCTTACACATTCTCCTTATCATATTAGCCACTTGATAGATTTTTTGGTTAGGACTTTCTTTTGCTCTAAGTTCCTTTATAGAAAAAAAGTAAGTAAATTCTACAGTGAAAATAACTTTGGGAACAATATATCTTTTAAAAGAACTCCAAAGTATGAATGTTCAAAAGACCAGTGGACTCAGAGAATGAAGTCATTTATCCTAGTCTAACCCCACGACAGCAAATTCACTGCTGTTTTTGCCACCAGACATGCTTTTTCATGTCAATGTGATTTGCAAACCATAGGGAATCTCCAATGTGAAAACATGTGTGCTGCAGAATCATGAAACAGCTTATTTTCTACTTCTACACACCTAAAAGGGACTCAGATTCAGTGATTCTCTTGCTGCTTTAAGCATATCAGGTTTTCACCTTCTCATATTAATCCTCCATGGTAGATAGAGCCTGTTCTGTAGAAGTAAGCTTGCTAGTACAGAAGGGCTCTGAAATCAGACAACAGTCTGTCAGCACTTAGAATGCAATTTCTAACCAAATACTATATTTTATCTTTTGCTATCAGCATATAGGTAATGCAAAAAAAAAAAAAAAAGAAAGAAAAAGGAGGGCACTGTATCTGTTAATTTTATGTGTCCACTTGTTAGGCTAGGAGACTCCCAGATAACTGGTAATAGTGAGAGTGTCTGTGAGGGTGTTTCCCAAGGAAATTAGCATTGGAATCAGTGGACTACGATAATCCTTGCCTACATAGATGGGTACCATCCAATCAATTGAGGTCCTGACTAGAACAAAAAGACAGAGAGTAGGTGATTTTCCTGTCTATTTGAGCTGTTCCTGTCTACAGATATTGGTCCTCCTTGCCCTTCAGACTAAAGACTTACAAATGTAGCCTTTGGATTTTTCAGTCTTTTTACTTTGAATCAGGAGTTGCATCATTGGCCCCTTTTCTTCTCAAATCTCCATGTTTGACCTGAATCTACATTGCAGGCTTCCCTCTGCATCAAGTTCTTAGACAGGAAATTCTAATTAATCAGGTGTGCTGGCTGAATGTCCATTGCATGGTGACTACAGAGAATTCTGTAAGAAAAGCCCATGGTGACACTTCTGGCAAAGACCATTAACTGTGTCACATCATTAACTATTTTTGTCATGTAATGTGGCTTGTCATTCTTACACACTTTTAAAAAATGCTTTATGAGTGTGTACAGGGCTTTTTTTAATTTTACCATGTCATAAAGAATGATTAGAAGTGAACATGTGTACTTTCTCAGGCGAAAGTCTGCTGGATGGATGACTCCAGTAGCACAACTGGCATGGGAGGAGCAGGGTGATTAACCTACTCTGTGAAATTAACAGAACCACGCATAAGGTTAAAAAAGGACATACAATGCAAAATAGTAAATGATCTCCACAAAGTAGCTGGGCAAAAGATAAAAACAATGTATCTCTCTTCCGTGATTCAAGTGGAAATGGATACTAGATAGTAGGCTTGTCTAATTTGCATATTTGCAAATCAGAATGAGTGAATCTGTATATTGATGTTTACACTGAGATGCTGAGTATAGCCACTGGCAGAATCTCATCACAAGAAAGTGCTTTGGTAGCTCAGCACAAGTGCTTACTCTCTTTCAGGTTCACCTGACTTTTTTTCTATGCTTTCAGTGACAGTAATAGCAGTTTTGCAGGTCATGAGTAGTATAAAGAACCATTACTTAAAGTACTGGCTGTCATTGTTTGGACAAAGATGCAGGAGGAGAATGCCACCTGCTATTTATAGACAGACCCTTCTTAACAAGATGACTTTCTGCTGAGTGAAGCTGAAGCAAAAGCTCCATCTCAGGCAGTGTGTTCCCCGCTGAGTTATAACAGCCAGTGGGGCTGGGAAAGCAGGAGAATGGTATCAGCGCACTCTGCACATGGCACTCCTTTATAATATGACCCTTGAGCCTTTAGTACCAAAACCTTCTGAGGCAGCTTTGGAAATCTACCAAATTTCTAGAAGTAGCTCCCAGAACTCTGTATTTTTCATCAGTTTATTAAGTATAGTAATATTGAAGTTAGGGGCCGGCCAAATAGCTCAGACGCAGAGGTCCGAGGTTCGATCCCGGCCTGTCACACCAGCCCCGCCCCCTGGGCCGGCTGAGACAGTGATTAAGACTGGGCGTATAATCCCAGCGCTTGGGAACCTAAAAACAGGAGAATCACAAGTCCAATCTGTTGTAGTGAGACACTGTAGCCCCTGAACTAAATTTAAAAAAAAAAAAAATGACGCTAATTACTATTTTATAGGTACATCATCAACATTCTTAAGCTTTGTAGAGATGATTTTGTTGCTTTTAATCATAATGTAAAAGTGTCACAAAATAATTGTGTATAATGATTATTTTTCTATTGTAAGCAGTTAAAAACAGGAAACCCTCTGAAGCCCAACATTCACAATCTAAACTGTTTTATTCTTGTACTGAAATGAAGGATTCCAAAGTCTGTGTCAATGTAAGGACCAATTAGTGATAAAAATATCACAAACATTTTAGAAAATACAATGAGTAAACCACTAACCTCTTCAAGATAAAAATAAATAATCTTTTCCTATTTTCATACAAAAAAGACTGATAATTTTGCAATAATTTTGGTTAGTCTGGTTGATCAGGGGACTAACCAAAATATTCTGCCAGTTTAATTAGCATGGTTATAGTTAAATTACATCTTTTAATTATTGAATCCTTGATGGCTTATACTGTCACATCCTGTTTGCCAAGTCCAATAAAAAGAGATCAGTCAGGTATGGTATAAGCCAATTTTACTCTGGATTTTGAATAAATAAATGTAGGTGAAAATAATCTGCATGTTGCTGGAAGTAAAATAACTGATAATTAAAGATTAAAGAAACAAATAAAGAAAGATCAAACAGGAAAATGAAAGACAAAAATATTTAGCAAGTTAGCTACGTCTTTGTCAAAACCACCTTAAAGGGAGGATAATACTACACTACAGCTTCATTATTGTTTCCTATTTGGGGGCTATAAATTAGAGAGTCATACTTTTTAAAAAGCAAAACCAGATGAACAAATTCTAGCAGGACCTGTCATCTTTTTGTGGCTAATTACCAAAGTAAATTTCTTCCTGTTTTTGCTGAGTAGCCACTTAACAGTCCTATTACTAGATATCAATTACATTAGTACAGCATCACTTCAGAAACTGTATGATATTTACAATACAGTGTTAGTGTTATTCCAAGAATCAACAATGGAGGGACAACATGGCAAGCTCCATTTAGACATACAGCTTGTTTTCTTTCAAACACATAATCACTTTGTATCTATATTACTAAGCATCTATCAAATATGGAGTTTTATACTACACAATGAATTTTTTTAAAGATAGGTAGATGTTTACATAAATTTGAGGATGCCGGCCTTTGGATGAACAGTGTTTATGTCTGTTTTAATTTAACTTTTCTATACTGTTTTGTTGCTAGTTTGTTTTGTTTTCTGTTTAGTTGTTTCACTTTCTTTTGTTCATTTCATTATGGAGTGTTTTGTTTGTTGTTTTTTTTTTAAATTGAATTTAGGGTGTTTTCACTGAGATATTGTTTAATTTTGAGACAGGGTATCTTTATGTCATTAAGCTGTCCAGGCTGGGCTGAAATAAATTTGTAATCTGCTTGGCTTAGTCTCCCAGCACTCTGGAATGCATGTTCCACCATTCCTGGCTTACATACTGTTTGTGGCCACTAATATACACAACCCTCAAGAGATCACAGTGAGGCGCAGCATGGGTGACTGAAAGTATTCTATCTTTACTGCTCATATGAGCATGTGGTGAACTTTAAGAAGTTTGCTGCTTTCATACAGACGATAAGCCACAATACAGGATGATTTAAACCCAGACTACAGTCTATACACTGGTGATGTTTTAGGTAGTAATAACAATCCTTTATAAATAGCACAATAGAAAACGTTATAACTCTAGAGTGAAACATAGGATACTGAGATCATTAATCTGAATACCCATTTTTTTATATATGTATTTGGTACAGGGTCCCACTACACAGGTAGGACTCAGGGTGATCATCCTTTATTGACCCTTCCCAAGGCTGAGATTATAGGCATGTGCCTCCACTCCTTGTCTTGGTGGCAGGTTCAGTGCATCCAGGGACGGGGCCCGTGCAGCATGTAGTGCGGGGGATTGAACCCCTGTCCCTGTGTTTACCTAAGCAGGTACTTTGTCTGCTGAGCTATCTTGCTGGCCCTGAATATCTAATTTTAAAACTAAAGAGATATGAGTTTGTGTCAGTTTGCTGTGTAGGGAACATCAGTTAAGTTCTATCTGCCAAGAGTTCATGCCCTTTCCTCGTGGTGCCTCCATTCTCTACTGGAGGGTGTATTTCTCTGCCACTCCAGCCATCTTGGAAGGAAAAGACAACCAACATTATGAAAGCCAAATGGTTACACCCTCCCTCTCTTGACCAAGTATAGCTGGGGTTCATGTATGCCATGATGTGGCAAGAGGCTGGGGAGATAGCTCAGTGGAATAAGTGCTTGCCTGGCAAGTGCAAGGTCCTGAGTTCAATCCGTGGTACCACCACCACCAAAAAAAAAAATAAATAAATAAAATAAATAAATAAAAATAAAAAAAAATAAAAATAGTCAGTGGTTCAAGCACTTTCTTCTACTATCTCCCAAGTTTCATTTAACTATTTATTTTGTTTTCTTATAAATGTAAACCCTAACACAGTGTATATCTTGTCAATGACTTAGTTTTACCTAGTGGAATGAACTTAGTTGCACTAACACGAAATTTACCACATTTTTACCTAAAATATTCTGCCTTCTCAAATAAACAGCATCTTCTTCTCCATTCTTTCCAAATGGTGATTGTGAGTTTTCACCCTGCAAATCCCAGAGCTTAATACATATATTTAGTCATATTGCTTTCCATCCAATTGTAGATCTGAATTTTCATTGTCCAAAGTAAAGGGAAATTGATTAGAATGGAAATTATACAGATAATAGAGACCTGTTGTGCAAAATTACTGAGAATAAGTAGCATATTAACACTTAAGAAATAAATTTTCTGTATTAGAAACAAATTAGAGGGCTGGAGAGATGGCTCAGTGGTCTAAAGCACCTACTTAGAACAAGCTTAGCAAAGCATCGGGGACCGCGGTTCAATCCCCAGC
>NW_004524606.1:2124224-2131090 GCF_000260255.1 Octodon degus | reverse complement strand
ATAAATAAATAAAACTATATCTTGAAAAAATTTCAGATTCATTACAGAAGACTGCTTGGAAATCTGTAGCCAAATAAAAGACTTCCCTGAGCCACCATTACAAATATATGCTTTAGAAGTTTTGCTTTAAGAACATGAAAAGTTTTATAACATAATGACATTTACAATGAAAGTAAAATACCCTAAAAAAGAAAAATGATAATATTAATAAATAGTATAAGGGGCTGAGGATATAACTCAGTGGGGTACGAACCTGCCTGGCAAGCACAAGGTCCCAAGTTCATTCCCTAGTAACATTAATAGATAGATAGATAGATAGATAGATAGATAGATAGATAGATAGATAGTAGTATGTTTGACCTACAAAATGTCACGATCATCAAGGGTTAGATTCATATCCTTACAAATATAAATATGAAACACAGACCAGATTGAAACAGTTTTAAACTTTAAAGCTCGATAGAGGTATCTTCTATGACTAGAGCCCACGATTATTCTGTTATAGTATAAATGAAATTTTTGTTCTTTATAATTATATGTTTACTTTTCAAACTATATCTGTATATGCAATGTATATTATATTAAACTATAATTCAGTCATGTTTGTCGTTATTATGTCATCTTATTATAAACAGTCTTAGGGTCTCACTACTAGATTGGACTCGTAGTGATCCACCTGATTACAGCCTCCCAAGAGCTGGGATTACAGGCTCGCACCACGATGCCCAGGCTCAATTGCTATCTCAGCACGCCCCAGGGGCAGGGGCGGCCCGGCATGGCAAGCCCAAGAATTGAACCCCTGGCCCCTGCGCCTGCTTGCAGGCACTTTAATCTGCTGAGTTATTTGGCCAGCCACTTTTGAGTTTTCTGTTCCACTGAACAGAGTCAAGATACAAATGAATGGCGTAAGCAAGTAGATTCACACAATGAAAAAGCCTGGTATGAAAAATGATTCAAAAAATTTTTAAAAACTCAATAAAATACATTAAAGCTTATGTCTAAAAAAGGATAATGTGGATTTATGTTTCACAGAAAGAGGAAATGCTCGGTGGAAACATTTAAGAAGAAATGTTTCAGGACAGTTCACTCTGCTTTTTGTACATAAAAGATGTCACTTGTGTTCAGATAAGTGGAGAAGGCCACCCCGAGGGGGGGTATGACAGGAAGTCAATCTGAAATAGAAAAGAACAAAGCAGCACAGATGAATTCTATACCTACAAGAGTTCCATTTTAATAACATATCATTCTTAGTTACTTTTGGCATTCGGGGAAGAAAGATACTTAGACATACTATTTGGAAAAGCTGAATGGAGACTCTTTTACCATCACAAATTTTCAAATAAAGTTTTCTTATTGTTAAAAATGCTCTGGCCCTGAACATTGCTTTCTCAGTGCCAGAAAATTAAACTGAAAAGATGCAACATTTACATTTACTCTACCTGTGTAGAATTTTTACCAAAATTTCCTTCTACCTATTTATATACACAGAACTAGTAATCTCTAATTTAGAAGCAGCATTTCAGCTTAAAGTGATGATATTTACAATAATTACTGTAATACCTATCTTCTAACTAAAATCACTAATCATAAACTTTTCTCAATTGTAGAAATTGATCAGATTATTCTTATGTAGCTTGATAAAAGTACTAATAGTTTGGAATACGAAAATACATACGTTAGTCCATGGCTTCCCAAAGACTTGAGGAGACTGATCATTTTACAAAAGGTAAGCATTTTATAATTCAAAGATTTTGCCATCTTTTTTTCATAATTTTATTGATAAACAAATAGCAATGAGACAGTTTCAAATCAAATCGCTAGGACAGTTTCAGTAATTAACACACTGCATACATTCTTCTTAGTGGTTAATTGCTGTACAAGATGCGGACTTGATATCCTATTTACAAACACCATTAGAACAAATCATTCTATTCATTAAGAGAATGTAACTATATATCTATCCTAACCACTTTGAATACACAGATACAAAATGGACATTCATCTGTATACCCTTTTTTTGTTAAGTTCCGTTATTTGAATATTATAGGTGTGTAAACTCAGCAGCAAAATATTCTAAAAGAGTCCAGTAGCCTATAATAGCATTGGGACTTCTGTTTTTCTGGCAATGTCAGAAATTGTTGACCTGAGTCCCCCACAGCTCAACATAACAGCGTGGCTTTACTTCCTATATTTCGTCTTCATACTTTTCTACTGGATGGTTAAGACCAAAGTAAAGCAGGACCTATGCAACAAGAGCTTTTGGGTCTGAGAAGGTCAGTGAAATCCCCTCAGGATTTATCCTGAGATCCTGTTCCCCAGATTGTAGAACTTTTGTCAGTGTCAGCCATGTGGATGAGTCACGGCCATTGCTTGGCCAATGTGCTCTCTGTGAAAGCCTGAGAGAGTGTTTTCTCTCCATGTGACTCTCCTTAGGCACACTAATTTTCTGATCAAGGAGATTATGGGACCAAAGAGAAAAGTGATTTTGCCATCTTAATCTACCAGCTTTTCCACACATTAGTTCTGTTGAACACTGGAGTTGATGACCTCCTGAGGTAACATACATCACAGTCATGAGATCCTGAGCTACAGCCTCTGCCCTAGGTACCAAGATGCCCTTTTGGGGGCACAGGAACTCATAGTGGCAGCCCTCTAACACATATTATTTCATTTAGACCTTACAGAGAAAGAGTTCATTAGAGCTTAGTTTTGTGATACAATATAATCAATGTTTGGTCAAACATTAAGTAGAAGTAAACTAGAAAATTCAACCTCAGTAAACTCCTGTGGATAATCTTTAGAACTCTGTAGACTTTATCAAAGTAGTCTGTTACTGCTTGAAAGATGGGATTTTTTTAAACCACTGTTCTACTGAATACAAAGATAAATGCTCTTAAATTAATCAGAAAATGTATGGAAAACTGAATCGTATCTTTGATGAAAAAGATAAATTTGAAACATAAATGTACTAAACTGCAGAACATACTTCAGTGAGGACTTTCTGAGCAGCTCCATATCAGCATGCATGCACCAGATCATCATTGCAAAGTGGCCAGCCCTGGAAGAAGAGCTGAACATAGACCAATGATGAAATTTACTGGGGCAGCTCAGACTTCGGAGACTGTCCCAGTACACAGCAGTCCAACTATCTGTCCCTCATCTTCTTTAACTAAATCACCAATTAATAATGGAAGCCCCAATCTTGAAGCAAGTATTGAGAGAGAGTTATCTACCTGGAGAACATGCTTTGCAATTAACAAATTCCAAAATATTCCAAAAGAAACATCTTTTAATAGTACTGCATTTTTAAATTCTGATGATTATTAACTCACAGACCATTTCCCATGGTCCTTCATTTTTGCAAATAAAAACTTAATTTTGATCAGATATTAAATACTTATGTCTATCAGAGGAAGACCAACCTAAGCAGATTATAATGGTGCTCTTGCACTTACTCTTTCAATTGTACTTAATGGCTTCTGTAGAGCAAGATTGGCCAATGAGATACAATCAGAAATCTACTTGACACCACGTAGGAAAGTTTCCTAACTATTATAAAGAGAGATAATGAAAAACTATACCTTTTATGTTGTGCTTAGAACTGAAATTGTCTTCTTTGTGTGTGTGCCAGAGACTGAACTCAAGGCCCTGTGCTTCATAGATAGGTGCTTATGCTGCTGAGCTATCTCTCCAGCCCTTGAGGGTTGTCATGAAACACTAGAATAGCCAGTTTAGAAAGACAGCCCCATGTGATGAAAGCAGTAGTACAAAAGGACTGGAGCTAAAATCTTGACAATTGCCCTTTCAATTAATTAGCCTGGTAGCTTCTCTAATTTTTGTATTTATGACATAAATATCTGTAATTGTTTTCTAAAAGCAGTTGTACTACTTTGTTTTTTGAGAGTTAGGACATCTTAATTTTATAAATAGGCACCAATTTTTACCCCTACATGGATATTTTAATCCTAGATCTTTGTTCAGATACTCATTATATATGAAAGAAAACTAAATTCCTGAGTAGAAAATGTGAATGAGTCGTAAGGTAAAGACGTGTTTTGAAACAAGATTTAAAACAATGTGTGACTATTGTATATTAGGATCAATGGCTCATTTGAAATGAGTACATCAATAAAGGAGACAACAAATGTTAAATACACTGAGTGAATTAATAGAGAGGAAACATGTTTCCAACTCAAAAAATTACTTAGAAAACACTATAGGGAAAAAACTGTTAAAATTGCAACAACTATGCAGAGACTGGGAAGAATTCTAGCCTGACTAGTGACTATGATGTTTGCAAGATCTATTCTAGATCATTCCATACAGTTATTTGATTTCTAGCCTTATGATTAAGCAAGTCATAAATTATCTAAAGCTGAAGTTCTAAAAAACCCTTTTATTGTACTCATTCTCACAGACAACTGTCAAATTTTAACCCTATCTTTTCTATGCCAACCTGAGTCCACCGTGGTTCTCTTTGCATTCTATATCCCATTGTCCAGGCCTGTGATGCAACTCATCTGGGTTATTAATTCTACTTGGTCTCTCTTTCATTAGGTGAAAGCTGCTCCCCTCTCTATTGAGAAACTTTAAGGAGAAATGAAGATACCCTGCTGAAGTCTAAAGACTTATTTTTGTATTTCACAGGTTGTCTAATATTTTTAAATTCTAATACAAGAGCTCTGTAGAAGAGTCTAACACAAGAGATTCTGTAAATAATCATACCATCATCATATACTCTTTTAAGTAGAATCACTGTCAAGACAGATCTTCATGTGTGAATCTATATCTCACTAGCTAGTCCAATCTCCAACTGTGATCTCTTAAAAGTATAAATCCAGGTCCTGGGGAGGTAACTCAGTGGTCTAAGTGTTGCATAGGCAAGCGCAAGCACCCGAGTTCCATTCCCAGTAACACATGCCTTGCAGGAAACATGCAGGAGTGAGAAGCTAGCAAGCAAGACCAGGAGGGGTGGCACACGCCTGTGACCCAAGGGCTGGGGAGGCGACAACAGGAGGATCACTGCAAGTCCAAGCTGCATAGTAAAACTCTGTACCAAATGCATAAAAAGGTATACTTGAGTTTTTATTTTTACTATGATAAAAATTCTTACTATAATATTATTAGAAATGGAAAAGAAAGATAAACAAGACACCTGATCCTCTGCTATATGAAATCCTTCTTTTGGCCACTGCTGCCTACTGTTTTCTTTTCCTCACACTAGTCTTATCTCTTCATATCTCTTCCTCTTAACTCACATGAGCCTCAAGGGTTCTTGTTGGTTGATTGACTGGGGCTTTCTGCCATCACCTCTTCCTCAGTGAACCCATTTTCTCACTGTAATTCAGTCAAGTGCATCATTCTAGAAATGGCTGCGTCTCCTTCCCTATTGTAGAATTTATGACTTTTTAATGTCTAAAATTGTAGAAAGAGTTCAAATACCTGTCAGTGGATGAATAAAGAAAGTTTTTATATACAAAAATACAGAGTACTACTCTACCATAAAAAAGGAAAAACTAGAGACATTTCTACTTAAATATATGCACCTAGAGACCATACTCAAGTGGAATAAATGATCCACACATGTTTAAATATGATATTGTTTCACTGGTACTACAACCCAAAGAGGGAAAGAAAGACCAAAATGTATAGTAGAAATTGGGAAACAGGAAGAAAATGTTGGAAAGAGAAACTAAAAAATGCAAGGGGGAAAAAGGAAGCAAAAAGAAGAAATAAGAAAACAGAAGAAATAATAGACACAAAAGAATTGCAAAATGTAATGGGAAAGGGGTAGGAGGGAAGAAGGGAACTGAAGAAAAAAAAAAAGAATCAAGATATATTCATGGGGCTGGAGAGATGGCTCAGTGGTCTAAAGCACCTACTTAGAACAAGCTTGGCAAAGCATTGGGGACCGCGGTTCAATCCCCCAGCACCACATGCCAGCCAGCCCGCCCCCTGGTGGGCTGAGCTGGCCACACACCTCTCTCTCTCTCTCTCTCTCTCTCTCTCTCTCTCTCTCTCTCTCTCTCTCTCTCTCTCTAAAAAAAAAGTAAAAAAAAAAAAGATATATTCATGTACAGCCTTGAATTCATTATGTTGAGTATGATAATTATATAATTCTAAAATGTACTAAGAAAATGAATTGTAAAACATACATAAAGCCAGCTGTTATGGCACATGCCTGTAGTCCCAGCACCTGGGAGGCTGAGGCAGGAGGATCACTGAGAGTTCAAGACTCGTCCAAACTTCAAAGTGAGCTCAAGGCCAGCCTGAGCTGTATAGCAAGACTCTGTCTCAAAAATACAGTAAATAAATAAAAATTAATTGTTAATTTTCTTGTATGTTTATTGTAGGTTTCTGTGACTAGAATGTAAAATTCCGTGATGACAAGATGGACATTCTTGTTTACTGCTAAACGTATATGGAGATCAATTCATGTTTTTTGGATGAACATGAGGACAAATGGATGAATGTTATCCTCAGGCAGTATTTGGGAAATGCTTGTGAGGAATAGTTCTCACAGCATAAGTGCAAGTTCAAGACAAAATGTGGATATAGAAATTAGAAAGTGTCACTTGTAACACTTGTGTTTCCAAACAGCCTTCTGGTTTACAAACACACAGAATCAAATCACTTCATGCAGAATGGGTAGATATGTTTACATATTTCCTTATATTTTATGCTCTTTGAAAATATTTGTATTTTATGTTAGCATGATATTACAATACCTGTGGGAGTAATAACTATTAAACTTCTTTAAAAATTACCATTTTTATTTTCTTAGTTTTTTCTTTTTTCTTTCTTTCTTTCTTTCTTTCTTTCTTTCTTTCTTTCTTTCTTCTTCTTCTTTTTTTTTTTTTTTTTTT
>NW_004524606.1:2111321-2124124 GCF_000260255.1 Octodon degus | reverse complement strand
CGTAGTGATCCACTTGTTTACAGCCTCTCAAGAGCTGGGATTATAGGCGAGTGCCACCACACCCAGTCTCAATGGCCGCCGGGCGGGGCTGGCATGGCAGTCCTAGGGGATTGAACTTCTGGCCCCTGTGCCTGCATGCAGGTGCTTTAAACTGCTGAGCTGTTTGGCCAGCCCTTAGTTTCTTAGTTTCAAAGATTATCTTTAAAGTACATGATATGCATGCTTTATTTTAAAAGATATTTTTTTTTAATTTAGGCATGATACAAGCAGAACATAAAAAATTTAAAATAAAAATGCTAAAATTCTAAATTCTTTCACAGAGGAAAAATACCATATTTAACTTGGAATGAGTCCCCTTTTTTTCTTAAAAGCAAAGCTCATATTTTTAAATCTTCAGTGTGTTTATTTTCTAAGCTACCGGATTTCTTCCACACTTTTTATTCTTTCAGTCATTGCCACAGTTAATGAATTACCAGATAAAAGTAATTTGAATCAGATAAACCTGATATGGAAAGTGGCCAGATTTTCTGTTTCCTATTTTCCTTGCAAGGATTTATTATAAAAATTTAAGCATGTTGAGGAATGAAAGGTGAATTTTTTCCTCTCATCTTTCCAATTCCTGAAATAATGTCTCATAGCCTACTAAGACATGATAAGTTGTAAAATACAAAGATGGGGTAAGCTATAAATTTGTAAAGATCCTAGGTATTACTGAAAAATGTAATAGACTTACAGCAAGCAAAAAGGTTTAAAAATAAATAAAATAACACAGTCACAATATAACTGTCACAAACAATTAGATTAGAAACTATTCTTTCCTTTTCTAAACATATTAAGTCATGATAAAGTATGTAATTGGATTGCGGCATTACTGAATACTTAAAGCTAACACTTCTTTGTTTTCTTTAAAGCTGTATATCTCTAAGCATTTGAAAGCTTATTTTTCCTAAAAAAGGGGATAATACTCATTATTTGAGGATATACAAGTGACAAAACAATGTAGAGCTTTAATTTATTGAAATAGTCAAGAGACTGCTTAGTGTCATAATGCCAAAATCTATGCAAAAGTATGAACTCCCGGGGGGGGGGGAGAGGAGGGAAGTATGGGAGGAGATTTAATGCTAATGAATTAAGAATTTAATTGCCTGGTCAATAACTGATTCATGTTATTTGATCAAAAATCCCCCAAAGGACCAGGGAGATAGATCAATAGTCTAAGCACCTGTCTGGCAAGTCCAAGGACCCAGGTTCAGTTCCCAGTACTGTACTCTGTACCAGCCACTGAAACCTGGCATGGTGGTGCACACCTGTAATCCCAGCACTGGGGAGGCTGAGGCAAGAGGATCACTATGAGTTCAAGCTGTGTAGCAGGACACAGTACCAAATAAATAAATACATCTTTTTTAAAAGAAAATCCCCTAAAGGTTCATGCATTTAGAAAATGGTTTTGGAAGGTGATCAGATCATGGAGGTGCTAACCTTGCCAATGGATTGATTTGCTGATGAGCTCATCATAGAGTGCTCTCACAAAGTGACCTGTTTAAAAGAAGTAGGTGATTTGGGGCATGTCCGGGAAGGGTGCACTCTTGGCCCACGTCCTTTCTTCTCTCTCTCTCTGGATCTTCCTCTCTGTCTCTACTTCCTGGTCACCTTAATGTCAGCAGGTTTTCTCTCTCATGTGACTTCCACCTTGGGGGAGCCCACTACAAATTGAAGCCTCTGAAACAGAGCCGATAAACAGTAAACCTTTCTTTCTTTCAATAGTGTAAATTAAACATTTTGTGCTGACAATAGAAAGCTGATTGATACAATTTATTTTTCAGAAAATTGTATCCACCAAGCGCTATTCGCTCATCATGCTACTTACAAACAAAAGAATGAAGGCCTATTTAGCTAGCCTATCAAGGATACCTCATGACCTCAAACTACAGTAAGAAACAATTTACTTTAAAAAATGAAATAATTACTTTCTCCTTTTTATATTAAGACTGTCTACTCTTTTCTAATTTCCCCAGAGCTGTCAGTGTAATCACATTTGGGAAAGAGTAGCTTCTTTTCTTAATGGCTTACATGCACACGTGAGGAAACAGTGAAACCTTTAATAAGAGCTCTTTACTTATGTATGTTAGTCAAGCAAGAGAATTTGGGCAGCATGTGTTACACCGAATAGTCTGAATATGGAATGAGAAGATCATAGTGCAAGATTTGACATGACTCTGGGGTAAACCATGAAGACGGGGAATAAAGAAATTCACTGACTTAAAAATTGCCACAGTGCTCTGAAATTATTTTGGTATAGATAAATAATGAAAGATTCAGAAATTTTGAAGAGGTGGGCTGGGGAGTTAGCTCAGCTATATAAAAATCTGCCTGGCAAGTACAAGGTCCTGAGTTTGATCCTTGGTACCCAGGGCTGGGGGGACTTCTTATTTAGGGGGTTAGCCAAATAGCTCAGTGGATTAAAGCACCTGCAAGCAGGCAGAGGGGCCGGGGTTCAATCCCAGGGGATGCTGTGCCGGTCCTGCCCCCAGGACTTGCTGAGGCAGCAATTGAGACTAGGCATGGTGGCCCGTGCCTATAATCCCAGCTCTTGGGAGGCTGTAAACAGGTGAATCACTAGTAGTGAGACTCTGAACACCCTGTAGACCCTTCCCTAAAATACAAAACAAGAAGAAGAAGAAATTTTGAAAAGGTGTGCATATACTGTCTTTCAAATGCAACATCAATCAATTTAAGAGACTTATGTTTATAATATCAGGGAAATAAATATTCAACATAGTTTACTTTTCATATTGTTTTACACTTACAAGTAGGGTTCTGGCCATAAATGATGCCATTTGGTGCTTAAAATATTCCTATTGTGCATGTATTTTCAATCATTCCTTCACTATAACAAAGTGCCTGACCTAACCATCTTATTTTTTAAAAGGATTTATTTTGGCTCACTGTTTTAAAACCTGCTTTGGAGTTTGCAGTCTATACTTTGCTGTCCTTACTGCTCTCAGGTTGTGGTGAGGTGGCACAGACCGTAGGAACATGTAATAAAGCAAAACCACTTTCTTAGTGTCCAGAAAGCAAAAGGGAATAGGGAGGGTGCTGGTATCTCACAGCTCCCTGCAAGGACATACCCATTATTACCTAAAGACTTTGAGTTCTTAGGATTTTCTACGTCGTAAAGATTTTAGCACTTCCCTAGAGCACGACCCTAGGGATCAAGGCTTTAATGCAGTGCGCTGAGGGACATTCAATATTGAAACTAGAGCAGAATTTAAAAGAAATCTGTCTAAATAAAGTGTAAAACTTTAATGCATGACATAACTAAACAAGTGCTATGTTTTATCTCTATCTGTATTGACATAAAAATGTCTACAAAACCAAATTCAATGAAAGTCATTCATACAGATGTCTGACAAATTTTGAAAAAATATCTACTATTTCAATATTGTGGAATTCTCACAGATCTGCATAATAGCAATTTGATAAAATTTGTTGTAATTTGCTTTATCTTTTATATACAGGTGCAAGATGTAGAGCCTTATTAATGGATAAATAAAGGAATACATGAATGAGTGTTTTATGAATAACTGGGTAAATTACCCTCCATCATTTTACTTTGGAAATGTTATTATTTCAGATTTAGATAGTCTCTCAGAATTTTCTAATAAAACCTAATAGTTTAGGTAGATTACAATATGCTTTTCAGTAAATCAGGGCTCAATATGCTAACTGCTGCTATAGCTGCCATTCTTTGGGGGGTTGGGGAAACAAAAAGTACATATCTGCAAATTATAAGCCCAAGGTTATTTCTTCATTCTTTCTCATTCTTAGGTGATAGCCGATTAAGAAATCAATCTTCTTTCCTTGACTCAATGTTCTCATAATTTTTTCTCCAAATGCTCATCCTATCTGGCAATTCAGTGGCTTATAGAAACAATGTAAGTTCAGGGTGAAGAGTTAAGGAGTTAAAGAGGTGTTTTTCCTCAAAGAGAATGTATCAAGTTTAGGCACTTGAACTTAGAAAGCACTGAGTAAAGGAGGTAGGCATGTCCCCAAGTAATAGAGCCCATGGAAATTTGTACCTCTAGATTTCTTTTACTGGTAACTCTAGAAGACCACTTGCTATATAATAAGAATAATAATGCTTAACTGAGAACTTTTATGAAGATCTAACAAACTACAACGCATTAAGTACTACCTCAAATCCTAACAAAAGCTTGGCTTGATTGCAGTCTTGTAATTTCCATAGTTTAACAAATTCCAAAATAAATTTAATGACTTTAAAAAATTTTAAAGAGCTTAACTTTACAGAGTATAATATGTAAACTTTATGATCATAGGAATAAAAACAATTATATGTAGGTTTTCACTTTGATTTATTTTACCATTTTATTTTATACGGTGACAATTTTGCTAAAAGGATACATACTAATTGGTGTCTGATGGCTTCAAGAAAACATATACGGATTATTCTCACATAATTAATGGTCAAGGGATATAAATCTATTATCTGACAAAACAAATCATTTTCCAGGACTCAAGTCTTTAGAATTATTTCATTGAAGAAATAATTATTGCAATGCTCTTTGTATAATAAATCCTAACCATCACATTCATATGTAAATATGACAAATGAAATTAAACATACTTAGAATTGGAGAACATTTTCTACCATGTCTTGAACTAAAGGCTTTAGTGTTTTGGGTGTAGCTCAGAGGTACAGTGCTTGCCTAGAATTCACCAGGCCCTAGTTTTGAACCCTAGGGGTTCAAAAAACAAAACAGCAACAAAATAGTGTTGGATATGCTATATTTTTCCAAAACAAAACACATGTTTATTTTTCAGAACCTTATAATAATCTAGAATAATTATTGGTAGAATTATTTTTCAAGGGGACAAAAGACTAAAAAGAAGAGAACACATTTATGTATCTATTTATTTATTTATTTACTTTAATTTTTGTGGTAGTATCAGGGATCAAACTCAGGACCTTGCACTTGCCACACAAGCATGTATTCTACTGAGCTATTTCCCAAACCCATTAGCTACTTTTATTTTTTTATTTTTATTTTTTATTTTTTCTTGCGGAACCAGGGATTGAACTCAGGCTCTTGTGCTTGCCAGGGAAGCGCTTATTCCACTGAGCCATCTCCCCAGTCCCTTAGCTACTTTTAAAACAGTGCTCATTTTGAACACAAAGTTCTGGTTAGCAGTACCGTCCACCTACTTTCTTTTCTATTTTTTAGGCATTTTTACTGTCTGTGTTTTTGGGAGGTGAAAAGAAGATTGTTTGTGTGTTATTTTAAGAAAAGATTAATGCTCCAGCAATAATTATATAGCAGAAAGTTTCTTCTAATTAAATTTATATTTTACTGTTTTATGAAAATGTAAAATTTGCATACTTTATTAAGATAATATGTAATGTTTTGTGTATAGATTATGCAATGTTTAAATCAAGCTAAACATACTGATATCTGTCAACTATGTATTATTGGGTTGGGGTAAACACTTCCAATATACTTCCCTCTATATTTTTAAAATATATATTCATTGTTGTTACATAAAATCAGCCTATTGACAGTGATAGAGCAAATGTTTTAACTCTTATACAACTGCAAAATAGACAAACCTTTCCTATCTACCCATGCCAACTCTTCCATGCCCTTGGTGTCTACCATTCTAGTCTCAACATCTGTCAGATTGAAAGTTAAACAATCTATACACAAGTGGAATTATGTAATACTTGTTTTGTGCCTATTTCTTTTATTTAATATAATGGAAGCTCCATCCATGTGGTATCAAATGATAGAAGTTCATTCTTTTTTATGGCTGTAGCAGAAAGCTTTGATGTTGCCCTGTTCCTCAGATTACTGGAATTTATATTTTTTACCATTAATATATGAGAAATACATTTATAACTAGAATACCAAGAAAAAGAAACAAAAACTTCTCTTTTATGTTCTCTTCTCAAACCTTCTTTGAATTATATTTCATGTCCTGTTTTTGCTGATAACTCATCTAGTAAACCGAGATACTGTGTTAATGAATGTGACTACATTACCAGTTTACATTCATAATGTTATATATTTCTGAGATTCTACTCTCTTGAAAATTATTTGAACTAGAGAAAATTAAAAATGTAAATATTGTCTCCACCACCATGGAAACCTTGGTGAGTTGCACAGAAGGTGAGATTTTTCACCTCTTACTTCTTTGCCACTGCATGAACCTTAGGAGGAACTCAGGTATCTGGCACATCCCTCTACACTGTGGGAAAGACATCCAGCATGGGAAGGAAGTAGGACTCAGCAACTGACTTGTCCAAAGGAATCCAAGGTAAATCTACTCTAACAAGGGGAAACAATTTAAATGTAAACTCCTAATTTGTGATTGGTTCTATTATATAGCTATCAACTTTATTCCCATGATCTGAAGTACAAACTGAATAGTTACTATAAATGGTCAATTTCTGAATTGTATTTGATGCTATCATTATTTCCAATTGTACAACTGTAACTTGGACACCTTATCTATTGTAATTAGTTGTTCTTCCATGGGTAACACTATTGGGAAGCTCTGGGGTAATAACTTCACCTAACCCCTACACCAAAGAATGGTGACTAAGCTAAACAGAAATGCACATCCCAGTGTCAATTAATGGGGAATGTAGGATTGTGAGACACACACAAAACAAGAATCTTCTACACATAGAAGATATCGCAGGAGACCAGACTTTTTCTAGAGAGGCCTTAACACCAGTGACATAATAAACTGTGACCAAAATTCACAATGATCTTTGAAATAAAGTAATAACAATGTGAAGGAACAAACTGAAATCTCAGACCTCCAGCCTACCCAGAATAAGTCCAGGAGAGATCAACATAAAAGAAATTGCAAGTCTCACACATTAAATTTCTGAAAGGATAGTGACTAAAGAAATAAATCCACGAGACCATGGAGAAAATATAATCAGAAATAATCTCTCATGTAAAACCAGAAGTAACAAGCAGAATGAAAGAATACCTCAACATATCTATAGAAGACATAGATTACAAAATAGAGGAGCATAGGAAAGTGACAGAAAACTTTTATGAACAATATATGAAAGAATTAGAATGAAACAGATTCAAAGATATATATCCAGGAAATTAATAAAAATTCAACTGAAAGCTGGAAAAGTGCTTGCACAAAACTTAAGATAGACTTTCAGACATTGAAGTGCTCATGAAAGGAAAGATCTCCTTAAATTAACCAGGAACCAGAAAATAAAAATTCAACAGCTGAAAGATGATACAAAGAAAACAATATAAGATTGATAAGTGTAAATGAAAAATCAGGACTCAACACAAATGACATAAAAAGTCTATTTGAAGAAGTAATAGCAGAATCTTTCCCAAGCTTGGGAAAAGAATCTGACATACACTCAAGTGAGACACGTAGAACTCCAATCAGCCAAAACCTACACAAATCTACACCTAGACATATAAATATCAAGATCCTAGAAATTCAGCAAAAGTATACAATATCAAAAGCTGTTAGAGAAAAGAAAAGATTATCTGTAAAGGAAAGCCCATAAGCATCATGGCAGATTTCTCAACACCATTAATTCAGGAAAAGCTTGGAGTAGGGGCTGGAGAGATGGCTCAGTAGAATAAACACTTCCCTGGCAAGCGCAAGGGCCTGAGCTCAATCCCTCGTTCCACCACAAAAAAAAAAAAAAAAAAAAAAAAAAAAAAAAAAAAAAGCATGGAGGGAAGACTCTCAAGTCTCAAAAGAAAACATTTGAAAACCCAGATTAACATACCCTACAAATGTGTCTTTCAAAATTAATGGAGAAATAAGATACTTTCATGAGAAGAAAAGCTGAAAAGATTTATGACCACCAAACCAAGCCTACATAGAGTACCGAAAGATATTATAGAGATAAAAATGACCACAATGACAAGAACAAAGAGAAGAAATTATAAAAAGCAAAAACTAACACAATGGAGACTAAGAAAATAATACAAAAAATTAATGAACCAAGTTCATTCTTTGAAAGAATAAAAAATTGATAAACCTCTAGCCAACCATATCAAATAGTAAAAGAAAAAACTCAAATTGATGCAATAAGGAATTAGAAAGGTGAAAACTCCATAGCCTGGGGAAGCTCAGAAGATCATCAGTACTCACTTAGAACATAGAAGAAATGGACAGATTCCTAGAAACATATAAATTGCCAAAGCTTAATCAAGAAGATAAAGAAAGTCTGAATAACCCAATATTAGTCAATGAAATTCAAAATATAATAAAAAAAACCTACTAGCAAAGAAAAGGGAAGAACCTGTAGATTATCAGTTGAATTCACTAAGAAATTGAAAGAAGATTTAATGCAAATACTCCTCAAAGTCATCAAGGAAATTTAAAGAAAAGCAATTTTTTCTAACTCATTCCTGGAGGCAAGTTACCCTAACACCAATACAAGGGAAAAACACAACTAAGGAAAGATTTGCATGGGGCCAGTGAGAAGCTCAGCAGCTAAAGTGCCTGCTTAGGCAAACTTAGGAAATTTCAGGGATCTTGGTTTGATCCCTGGCACCACATGCTGTGTCAGCCACAACCCCAGGGCAGGCTGAGCAGGCCACAAAAAAAAAATAAATAAAAAAGCTATAGGCCAATATGCCTAATGAACATAGATGCAAAACTACTACATAAAACACTAGAAAACAGAACAAAGTAAATCATGTGGGAATTGTACATCATGAAAAAGTAGGACTCATCCCAGGAATGCAGAGATGCTTCAACATATGCAAACCAATAAAAATAGTAGGCCGTATCAACAGAGCCAAAGGATAAAAATACATGATCATATCAGTAAATGCAGAAACAGCTTTTGAAAAGTCAAACACTATTCATGAAAAACCCTATAGAAAATCTGAATAGATGGTCTTTAATTGATTTTGATAAAAGCCATCTATCACAAACCAATAGCCAACATCATATTAAATGTAAAAATACTGAAAGCTTTCAAACTAACATCAGGAATAAGCCAAGGATGACCATTGTCACTACTCCTTTTCAATATAGTTCTGGAAATATTAGCCAGAGCAATTAGACAAGGAAAGAAATAAAAGGAACAAAGACCACAACAGAGGTGAAATTATCATTATGCATGGATAACATGAACTCTACATAGAAGACCCAAAAACTCCTTCAAGAGATTTCTAAAAAAAAAGAGAAAAAGAGATTTTTAGAATTAATGACCAAATTAAATGGTGTAATTGGATACAAAGTCAACAATCAAAAATCTACATAGACAATCCAAAAACTCCACCAAAAGATTTCTGGATTCAATATCTAGATTCAAAAGTGTAACTGGACAAATTCAGCACTCAAAAATCACTGCTATTCCTGTACACAAATAACAAACTCACTGAGATAGAAATCAGGCAAACACAACTTTTATAATGGCATAAAAATGAATACTTGGGAATCAATCTAACAGAAGTAAAATATGTAAACAGTGAAAATTACAATATTCTGAAAGAGAGGAGTTTTTCAGAAAACAGAAATATATTCTTTGCTCATGGATAAGACGAACCAACTTCTGAAAATGGCCATATGCCCAAAATTGCTATGCCAATTCCATACAATCTCAAAATATCATTACCATACCTCACGGATCTAAAGAAAATATTTCCAAAATTCATCTGGATCAAGAGATATAGAATAGCAAAAGCAATGCAGGAGGCATCACAATCCCTGAATTGAAATTTTACTATAAAGGCACTGAGATAAAAATCAGCATTATACTGGAAAATAAAGCAGACCTGAGAATCAGTGGAAGAGATTAGAAGATGTAGACACAACTATAAGCATGCTCTCCTACCTTATCCTTGATAAAGGGGCCAAATATTTTCACTGGAAAAAAGATAGTCTGTTTAATAAATGGCATTGGAGAAACTGGCTCTCCACATACCAAAGACTAAAGCTAGACCCATTTCCATCACCATGTACTAAACTAAAGTCAAAATGGATCAAAGATCTAAATCTTAGAACAAAACACTAAATTATTAAAGAGAAAATAGGTAAAATCTCAAAGAAATAGGCAGAGTTTATGAACAAAAAAATAAACTGCATGAAAAATGCTTAAAAGGAAAAACAACTATAACTTTGGTTCATTAAAATGTTTCTGCACAGCAAAAGAAATCAACAACAGAGTAAAAAGAAACTCTTCATTGTTGGTGGGAGGGTAGACTGAAAATCAGTACGATGAAAATCAGTGTGGAGATTTCTCAAAAAATTAGGACTGGAGATCCCATTCAACCTAGCTATTGTCCTGGGTATTTTTTGGAAGAACTGAAAACATTATTTCACAGAAACATTGTACATGCATGTTTAAAGCAGTATGATTTGTCATAGTAAATCTTGGAAACAACACAAATGCCAATTATCTGAGGAATGGATAAAAAAGATGTGTTTTTTTTTAATACAATGGAGTACAACTCACCTATCAAGAAAGATAAACTTGAGGCTTTTATAGGTAAATAGACTCAATGAGAGACCATATAAGTGAAATATATCAGACTTGCATGTGTTATCACTGTATTGTCTCTATAGTGCAAGAAACTGAAATTACAAATAAAATCATAAAATAGAGGAGGTACTGTGGAAGAGAAAGAAACTACTCAAAATGGAAGAACAACTGGGATGGGGGAAGGAAAATATGTATACACAAACAAGATAGCTAAGAAAATTGTACTACTAATTTCTATTAATTCATTGAAAGTAATAGTATTATTTGATCAATTTTTCACACTAATACCTGATAATCTGAACAACTACTCTGCAGATTACAGTATGCAATATAATAACCATTATTAATTTGCTATCATCTTATTTTGAAATTCTGTTACCATTTTTATTGTTTTTTATTCTCTTTTAAATAAAAGAAGAATATAAATATTACATCTGAGTTCACTTATATCTACTTCCTCATGCCAGGGAAAATGTTGGCTGAGGTGCCTGGTGACTTCATTACAATCAAATTTAGAGTTTGCATAATGGATATTTCACTTATTTTTCCTGAAGAGATAGTTTAGAGCTTGTCTCTATAAGCTAACAGTAGAAAAGCAAGTAATCTAATATTTTCATGATTCAGAGTCATGCACTATTATAATTCTCCATACTAGAAAAAGGAATTCAAGCATTAAGGTTTTACAAATTCTATGGAAGTTTTACAACTACTGTCATCTTCACTAATTTATCTGTCTTCAACATCTAAAATTGCTAATTTTCTTCATCTTTAATAATTATTTTAAACATTAAGTATAATATATGATGCTAGAAGTAATTTCAGCTTCAAGATATTAAAAATTTTGTATCAGCAAAAAAATTTAAAACATTGACATTGAGGACAAAATGAGAAAAAAAATCTTTAATCTTAGTTCTTACTACTTACATTCATATAGTACTACCTAAATTTGTATACTCGCCTGTAATAATATTTAAAATTTTTACTGAATGCATGTTTGTAAATGTATTTTGGTGTGTATGTTAAATAAGGCAATACATTATTGAATTAAGAATGCCCTGAATTCTCCACGTATTTGTGTGATTGAAGTTTATTTCTTCCTCATTTAATATTTAGTGAGAGGTGAGAAGTGTGTGATTGAAGTTTATTTCTTCCTCATTTAATATTTAGTGAGAAGTGAGAAGACGGGCTTTAGCAGATCAGGATTTAGTAATTCACAGTGTTTTAGGCTCTGGCATGTTAAATAACTATATCACAAAATCACTGTAGTGAATTTCTAACTGGTGATCAACATTTGACACCCAGCTAAATTGAACCAGTGTGGTGCTGGGTGTGGGAGATCCACTTGAGGATTGTTGCCAGCAGCATAAAAGGCAGAACAGGAAAAGATGTTGAGACGCTTTTAGGGATGCTCTTTGGAGAAGCTGTTGGAACTATTAGAAGCTGCTGATTCTTCTGAGCCGTTCTGCTGGGTGACCTTGTCATGCTGGCTTTCCTGATGAATTTGGCTGTTCCTGTAAGAGGAGAAGCCCAGGACCTTCACTGTTACTGAGAATGGCTAAGGTTTATTTTGGGGGATTTCAGGTCCTTATTTTGAGCATCATTTCCTGGGGATAGAGGAGAAAATGATGCACTGTTCACCCTCCAGGAGATGCTTGTCATGTTGGCTTTCCTGGTGAGAACTTGGTTTTCCTCATCACTGGAGGAGCTCAGGACCTTACTGCTGCTGAGGGTGGCTGTGATACTTTGCAGGGAGCTCTGATTCTTACCTTGAGCCTTGCTGCCTGGCTCCAGCAGGGAGCCCCCAGCCTGCTAGCACAGATCCTTTATCCTACAGGCACAGAATTCCTAACTTCTACCACTGACCGTTCAGCTCTTCCAACAGATCAGTGAAGCAGGCCTTCATTAGACTTGCCATTTGCTCTGGGCCTCCAGCTGGACTTGAGGGAGGCATTGCTACAAGCTCTAGGTTTTCAGCTGGACTCATGCATGCTATTAGGATACAAGCTGGATTCGTTGGTCTTTAGTGTGTGAACACATTTCCTCCACTTCTTACGTATGGTTCCTTGTATGATTCCTTATAAAATAATATTATAAAATGCATTCTGTATTATATTGTTTCCCTTGCAAAAACCCCAAATCACAAGAGAATTGATACCAGGAGAGTGGGGTTATT
Source organism: Octodon degus (assembly GCF_000260255.1). Taxonomy (NCBI): domain Eukaryota; kingdom Metazoa; phylum Chordata; class Mammalia; order Rodentia; family Octodontidae; genus Octodon; species Octodon degus. The sequence goes on along the minus strand of NW_004524606.1, from coordinate 2,111,438 downwards.
ACTGTGATGTTTCCTGGCCATGTGATTTATTTTTTATTTTTTATTTTATTTTATTTTATTTTATTTTTCTTTTCAAAGTTTTATTGATAAACATATAGCAATGAGACAGTTTCAAAT
>NW_004524606.1:2096943-2111106 GCF_000260255.1 Octodon degus | reverse complement strand
AGTACAGAAGCCCATAATAGCATTGGGTCTTCTGTTTAATTGGCAATGTCAGAAATTATTGACGTGAGTCCCCCACAGCTCAACATAACAACATGGCCATGTGATTTAAAAACCTTGGGAATTAATTTGGAAATGTTTTGAGAGACTGGCCAAAGAGACAGCCCTTGTATACTGTAAACTATTTTGCAGCCTGATTGGAGCCTGGAAAATCAGAGAACTGATAGAAATGCTGACGGTTAAAATGAAGCTCAAGAGGCTTCATTTGGGAAGAACTGTGTTGGTTGCTGGACACAAGTAGTATATTGTGCTTCAGAAAAAATTGTACATTTGGACATCTTGTGTTTTAACGTTCCTCTGGTAAAACCCTGGCTGATACAGTCATACTGGTCATTTATATCTTAATGAACTTCCACAGACAACATGAGTGAGGATAGAATGTGAGATTTTCTTAGCTAGACTAAGCAGTCACATACATCACTTTCATGCATATTTTCTTTTATTTTTCTCATTAAGCTTTGTTTTAATGGGTCTGAAAATTCTGTGACAGATTTTTGGCCAAGTTGTTTCCATTAAAAAGTATTGATTTTAAAAACTAATAACTTAAAAACTGCCATACAAAAAAATGGTCCACAAAACATTCTCCTTTCCTTCTGAAGGTTTTACAATGCATTGTTATCATTAACCAGTCTTTCAATATTAAACTTAAATGGCCAAAAGGCCAGCCAAATAGCTCAGTGGCTTAAAGCACCTGCAAGCAGGCACAGGGACCAGGTGTTCAATCCCTGGCCTGCTGTGCCAGCCCTGCCCCTGGGGAATGCTGAGATAGCAATTGAGATTGGGCTTGGTGGTACACCTGTAATAGGCTGATCACTATGCATCCAATCTATTAGTGAGACCCTGAACACCCTGTAGACCCTTCCCTAAAATACAAAAAAAAAAAAAAAAAAAAAAAAACAACTTAAATTGCCAACTGGAAGAAGCAGTTCTGACAGTTCTGAGACTTGTCTTCCACCACTGATTAAGACTGGGGTGGCAAGTGCTAGGGATAATATTCATTTAGCCTTCTGAGCTTTCTGGGCAGACTTGGTGACCTTGTCAGCTCCAGTGGCCTTCTTGCCCACAGCTTTGATGACACCCACAGCAACTGTCTGTTTCTTATTGTGAAGAGCAAAATGACTCAGAGGTGGATAGTCAGAGAAGCTCTCAACACACTTGGGCTTTCCTGGAACCGTGTCAACAATGGCAGTATCACCAGATTTCAGAAGCTTGGGCCCATTTCCCAGCTTCTTACCAGACCAGCAATCAATCTTTTCTTTCAGCTCAGCAAATGTGCAAGCAATGTGAGCTATGTGACAACCCAGGACAGGGGCATAGCCAGCACTGATGTGGCCCGGATGGTCCAGAATAATCACCTGAGCAGTGAAACCAGCTACTTCTATTTGTGAGTCTTTTTTGCTGTCACTGGCAACATCGCCATGCCAGGCATTTTTGACAGACATGTTCTTGATATTGAAGCCCACGGTGACCCCAGGAAGAGCTTTACTCAAAGCTTCATGGTGCATTTCAATAGACTTGATTTCAGTTGTGACGTTGACTGAAACAAAGGTGACTACCATGCTGGATTTGAGAATGCCAGTCTCCACTCAGCCAAAAGGGATAGTACCAACACCATCAATTTTGTAGACATCCTGGAGGGGCAGCCACAAGGGCTTGTCAGTTGGGCAAGTGGGTGGAAGGATGCAATCCAAAGCCTTGAGCAGTGTGGTTCTGCTGGCATTGACATCTTTATGAGTGAACTTTGAACCAAGGCATTTTAGTACTTGGCTCCAGCATGTTGTCACCATTCCAACAAAAAATTGACACAAAAGCTACAGTGTCAGGACTGTAGCCAATTTTCTTAATGTACGTGCTGACTTCCTTAACAATTGCCTCATATCTCTTCTGGCTATAGGGTGGCTCCGTGGAATCCATTTTTTTAACACCAACAATTAGTTGTTTCACACCCAGTGTGTAAGCTAAAGGGGCATGCTCACAGGTCTGCCTGTTCTTGGAGATACCACCTTCAAATTCACTAACACTGGCAGCAACAATCAGGGCAGCACAGTCAGCCTGAGATGTGCCTGTAGTCCTGTTTTTGATGAAGTCTCTGTGTCCAGGGGCATGAGTGATGGTCACATAATACTTGCTGGTCTCAGATTTTCACAGGGAGATGTCAGCGGTGATACCACGCTCATGCTTGGCTTTCAGCGTGTCTAAGACCAAGGCATACCTGAAGGAACCCTTCCCCATCTCAGCAGCCTCCTTCTCAATGTTCCACTGGTTCTTTTGTTGATGCCACTGCTTTTGCAGATCAGATGGCCGGTGGTGGTAGACTTCCCAGAGTCTACGTGTTCTATGATGACAATATTAATGTGAATCTTCTCCTTTCCCATTTTGGCTTCGATTTAGTGATAGTTTTCACTATACCTGTGCTCTCACAGCAAACCCATTGCAAAAAAGACCATGCACATTTTCTTGGCTAAAACTCAGTCACATAATTCTCCCCATAGAGCTAGACTGGAAAATAGTTAGCGTGTAAAAAATGTTTTGGCAAGTAATTAACAAATATATTTAACAGCCTCTTAATTTCACTAACATTCTATTAATATCATCTTTTCCATATTTTCCTTTGGAAATGTTTGATCCTCAGAAGTATATTTTAAACCAATGCAAGAAATCAGAGACTATTACTCTGAAATTATGTACATCTGCAGATTGGTGAATCTCTTATAAATTAATTAATAATAAATTAACTCTAACATGATAAAATAACACTATATTATAAGAAACCATGGTTAATAGTGGGATACATATCTGACTTAAGCATTAATTCATGTCACAGGCAGGCTTTTAGGCATATAATAGATATAAGGTGATGTCAACTGGAGACCTTTGTACTTGCTCAGTATGCCTTCCTTCTTCAGCCATGAGTGTTGCTCATACCTGTAACTTCTCTAGCAGTTTCTCCAGCTCAACCTTGGACAATGCTGATACTTCTCTGGCTGCTACGTTAGGGTTATACAATTTGTATGTTCACTGAGTGACTGGCAGAATTAAAAAAGTCCTTCTTTCTTGCCTAAATCTGAGACAGAGTCTGAATTGCATTGCAAGTACCAGAGTTGCTTGAAGAATCAGACTCTTACTAGACTTTCTATACTTATAGTGTACCTTCTTCTATCCTCTCCAAGTCCTTTCTAGGTTTAGCCTAAGTTCAGCCCTTAGTAAATATATTTCATGCATACAAGCCCTTACCTGAGTCTGTCTAAGGAAACTTGACACTTAAAATAAATAATTTAAAATGTGTTTTCTAGTCTTTGGTGTCTCTAACCACATTTGTAACAGGTAATGACTGTGTAAACTCTCTGAATTTATATTCTGGAAAACAAGTCTGTATCATCTCACTAAAAATTTCTCCATTTGCAACTCTATGAAGAGGATTCAGAGTCTCTTGTACTCATCAGGAGCACAAATGTAAAATCTAGAAATAAATATAAATGAATAATGTTACAGAACGAAAAGCCAAAGGGAAAAGTTGACATCAGCAAGTTGTTGAATAGAGCAGATGATGATGCAAGTTTACCAGCAGGAACTATTTCAAGTTAGCACTGAATCAGTAAATGGATGTGTAACGGGAGTTAAATATATTCACTGTTCTAAAACAAATTGTGCATGCATTGAATGACTCCAACCTGCCTGAGTCTGGCTTAGTTTAAAGAAAATTTTAAAGATATAATTATTGAGAGCTTTTCTATGTCATAGCAACAATTAATGATGAAAATATGAGTAATAAACTGCCACATTAATCTATAAATATTTTTTGTGTGAAGTACTCTCAATAGGTATGGAAATTGCTAGCTTATATTCATGAATAAATTTTTAAAAAATAAAATTTTAAACAAAAACTCTAACATCTGTCATAGAACTTTAGTGAACAAGACAATAATATACAGAAATAGATCAATTGAACAAAATATTTATACACTAAATAATGCCACTCCGCTGTGACCACATCCTAGCCCCCATGGTCAATAGAAAGGAGTAAGGCACAAATCATCAGGAGATAAATAATGAGAACACTCTCTAAAAATAAGAGAAGCTTAAAGAATCAAGAGAAATTGTATTAGGCATTGGAAATGTACCATCTAAATGTATCAGAAATTTTATAAATTTCTACTTTAAACTATCAAAAACAAAATAATTTCATAAATATTCTAAATACTATAGTAATATCTAATATCATTTATAATGCCCTAAATAATCTAATGATAATAATAAATATTCTAATAACATTGCAACATTTAAAGTAAAATATTCTTAATAATAAATGATTATATAAATATTCTAAATTATATTGATTATTCTTATTCTCAGGTGTAAAGATCTTGAGAATACATTAAAAGACAAAAAGAAATGAAAAAGATAAAAATAATACTCTAAAACAAAAAATAAAAGTCAAGATATTTTAAAATTCGTTGTTTCTTTTTGTCTCTTGTCCTCATGAATGCTAGTTGCTAACTCTACAACTAATTATATCTCAGCGCCAATAGATTAGACATCTGTAACAAATTATAGATTAAAGTAAATGAAAATAATGTAGTAAAAGGAGACTATTTGATAGGTAATTGCAAAATTTTACACACATGAGAATAATAAGTTTAAATAGATTTGTACATTTATATAGGGGAGTAATATTAATGGTAGAAAACAATATAAAAGTATTATTTAAAAATTCCATAAATAACAAACGTTAACATTGAGAATTTTTAACTTATTTTAAGATGAACCAAAATGAAAATATAGTATATTAATATACAAGGGAAATAACTGAAAGATTACTTTGGAAAACATATGTAGCTGCATGTACATATTAAAAGAACAAAGATTTTTAAATTGATGAAATATTTCATGCTACAAGCTAGTAAATATAAGAAAAATAAATAAATCAAAATAAGGTAAAAGAAAAGGGCCAGGGAGACAGCTTGGCACTCTAAGGGCCTGCCTGGCAAGCACAAAATTCTGGCTTTGATCCCGGGTACCACATGCAATCCAGCCCGGTGCCAAGCTGGCCACCGAAACCAGACATGGTGGCGCAGGCCTGTCATCCCAGTGCTGGGGAGATTGGGACAGGGGGATCATTAGGAATCCAAGCTGTGTAATGAGACCCTGTACCAAATAAATAAACAAACAAACAAACAGACAGACAAAGTAAAAGAAAGGCAATAATAGGGGGCAGGGAGATAGCTCAGTAGAATAAGTGCTTGCCTGGCAAGAGCAAAGTCCTGAGTTCTATTCCCAGTTCCACCAAAGGGAAAAAAGAAAGAAAGAAAAAGAAAAGTAATAATAAAGGTCAAAGTAGAAAATAATGAAATACAAATAAATATGTAATAAACAATTCACAAGAATAAAAGTTGGAAAAATATGGATTCAAGAAGATCAGGATAAGAAAGAGAAAAAAAATATAGTTGCTTGCCTATGTCCCTAAATGTTGTCTTATCAAGGTGAACTTGCTAAACCAATATGGGTCTAAATATAATGAAAATCCTTTGGCTAGGCCTGGCCAAATAGCTCAGCAGATTAAAACCCCTTCAAGCAGGCACAGGGGCCAGGGGTTCAATCCCTGGGGCACACGATGCCAGCCCCACCCCCAGGGCACACTAAGATAGCTATTGGGAGACTGGGCATGGTGGTGCATGGCCCGTAATCCCAGTACTTGGGAGGCTGTAAACAGGAGAATCACTATGAGTCCGATCTAGTAGTGAGATCCTGAACACCTTGTAGACCCTGCACTAAAAATACAGAAAAAAGAAAATCCTTTGTCTCATCTGTTGCCTTCCAAATAACATTTTTTTCTGTTGTTGTAACAGCCTAGGAATGGGGAGATAGCTCAGCTGTCTAACTATCTGTCTGGCAAGTGCAAGGATGAGATTTGGTCCCCGGTACCACATGCTGTGCAGGCTCCACCCTGGGCCCACCAAGCCAGCCACTGAAACCAGATATGGTGGTGTACCCGTGTAACCCCAGTGCTGGAGAGGCTGAAACAGGAGGATCACCACAAGTTCAAGCAGCACAGCGAAACCTTATACCAAGTACGTAAATTAAAATAAATAAATAAATAAATAAATAACAGCCTAATCATAGAATGCTCAGTGACTGCTATCTGTAGATTTAATATCTTGACCTTAGCTAGTGGTTAACTAGTTCATGTGTTATTGTTTGTGTTATAGGATGGGACACGGAACCCTATCCTATAAATCCACTTTACAGATAAAAGGAAAATGGGCATTTTTTGGGAAATCTATCACAGCTTTGTGGGCTTAATAAGTTAAGAAATATTAATTGAAGCATGCAAAGTACCTCCAGGGCTCAAATAATTGTCTGGTGCACAGGAAAAGGAATGGTGTGAGATTGTCCTGCTACAAGCTGTATATGGTTAGATCTCTGGATTTATGTGTAAACAAAAGAATTATATAATTCTTTATGCCTATTTTCAAAAAAAATTGTCTGGTGCAGGTGCCATAAGCTTTGGAAATTTGCTATTAATAATGGAGAGAAGACTCAATGTAACCTCTCTGATTTATATTATACTCTGCAATTTATTACCTGTGACTTGGACCTAATGCTGCTGTTAGCCTCAATTTCCTCATATGAAAATTGGGAAAATACGTGCCCCTTTATGATGGGATTGTTGGAAGCAATGTGTGTATGACATGTCTCCGCAGCTCCTCAGCTTTCAAGTCACTGCTCCATTAAGAATCACATTATCATGATCACCAGCCTTACCAACTTCTCCAACTGTTATCTCAGCTTGTATTTTTCTGGTGTCTATGTGCTGAACATGGATACAAATACTTGATAGGAATGACTGTCATCAAAATGATAAATAAAATAGAAAACAAAATGATAAAAAAAGAATAAAAGTTGGAATTTTCACAACATAGGTAAAATTCACACAGCTGTGGTCTAACTTATTAAGAAAAAGATATAAAATTATTTTTGGAAAAATGTGCATTATCCTAGAATCTTCAATATTGCAAATACATCAATGGATACAGTAAGCCTAGAAATGTGAAAATATATACGAGAGAAGTGAGCAAATTGCTAGAAATATTTAATTTTCAAAACCTGAGCTCAAGAAAATATGGAAATCTTGATAAAACCCAGAATGTATAGAACCATGTTCTAGTCAGGGACTGCATGTGGACTATGTCATGCCAGAGAAAGATTTTTTTCGTTCAGTTAGATAAGATTTATTTGAGCTGGCTTTAATAATTCAATCTTTTATGTAAGCATGTTGTTATTTCTTCTAAATTAAAATCTTACATTTTAATTTCACCAAGTATTAATTATAGTTTTCTTAAGGAAGGAGAGATATTTATATTGCTGTAGAACCCTGATTTAGAACTATGGATTCTACAGTGAAATTTTAGCTTTTTATGTAATGTTAGATGCCTGGTATATTCTATTTTTAGTTCAAACATACTGAGCATTTTCTTAGTAGAAATAATACTGCATAAAAATTATTTAGCAACTTCTATAATGTTTAGCAACTTGCTATGAATAATTCCAAAAACCTGAAAGTAAAAGTACATTACAGAAACATTTATTCATAACTGGTGTTTTAAAATGTAAAGTTGTTTTGAATGGAAATCAGGACCATATTTAGAAATCACTGCTGCATAAATTCGCTATGCAGTGTCAACTGGTCTTTGGGATTATATTTGTCAAGAGGTCCACTTGTTTTATTGGATCAGACAGGAGCTATGCTGTGCTTTCAAAAATTATTTCAGTGTACAGAACACCTGCCTTACCTCTCTCTTCTCAATTGTTTTGTTATTTTTGCCCCAAAAAATGAAAAAGAAGTCTTTATGTATGAAATGATGTATGCACATTAAAAATACAGACATTTAATCAATGTTTAAATTACTTAATGAGCATCAGGAATTTTATTTTTCTGTGTTTGGATCATCAATATGTGTGCCCTGTATAGATTCTTTAACCAGCATTGATTTTTATTTCTGCTTCTGAGGATAAAGATCAATTGAGTATAAATTGAGTACTGTGCAATGTCTCAAATGCCATAATGCACACTGTTTATCAAAATGTCATCATCAATAGCAATCACACAATTTACTAATCAATTTATTATGACAGTGTTTGTCTATCATAATTCAGTTTTCCTGAAAACCATAAATTTAGCTTTTCAGAAGATTCCAAAACAGTTCTTTCCTCTGATGAAATTGTCCATCTAAAAAAGCCTTGTGTTTAGAAAGAAGCTGTGCTGAAATTCATCTAGAAAGAAAATACTTGAGCATAAAATGGTCCACTGCAAGCAGGAAGTTGACAACTTAAAAAGAAATACTACCACAATGTAAAGAAATTCTTAAGGATGATTGAGAATATTCACAGAATGTGGAGAAAAGCCATCTTTGCTAAAATGTTTCTGTTTATATAAATTGACACAAACTTTCTTGAAGGAGACTTCGCAGTATCTGTGAAAGGTAATATATATATACTGCCTGAGTCCCAGAAAAGCATATTACTGAATTTAAAAGTCTATTCTACACTGTTAGGGCAAGGCACAGAGGAGTACATGTGTCCATTGTCACATTTTTAAAAAAATAAAACCTGTTTAGTATGTTTTATTTGTGCATGATAATGTTATGGGATGATAAGAGTTATTGTGAAAGCTTCACATATGAATTTAGGATATCTTAATCAATTCCAATAACCTTCCCACTTTTCTTATTTCTTACCACTCCCATTGTCTTCTAACATATCCCCAGAAGTTTAACTGTTTTCTTGTATCTCCTCTTTATTTTATTTATTTATTTACTTTTTAGATTTCTCATATAAAGGAAAATGTTCAGTATTTAACTTTCTGAGTGGCTAATTTTTTTTGAAACAAATGTTTCAAGTTCCATCCATTTTCCTATAAATGGCACAATTTAATTATTTATTCTTTAGCAATATTCCATTTGGTCTATATATATCACATTTTTTATCAATTTGTCTCTTTATGGGCATCTACTTCTATTGTGGATTGTGCTGCTATCAGCATAACTATACCTGTATCACAGTAATATGCAGTCTTTAATTCTTTCAGGAATATGGCTGAGAGTGGTACATCTGAGTCAAATGGTATTTTATTCTTAATCTTTTAAGAAATCTCCTTATCAATTTCCATAGAGGTTGTAGCAGTTTGTGTTCAATGTAGGTAGGTTGCTTTTCCTTCTTGCTTGCTTGCTTTTCTGCTTTCTTGCTTTCTTCCTTACCTGGGATTGAACTCAGGGCCTTGTGCTTGCCTGAAAGGCACTTATTTATGCCACTGAGCTATCCCCTTGACCCTGTTCTTTTTTCCTTACCTCCTCAGCACCTTTCATTCCTTTTTGTATTTTTAATGATAGCTATTCTGACAGTAGTTATATAGATTCTAAAAACAGTTTTAGCTTACATTTCCCTGATGGCTAGTTTTAATTACTTTCTCATTGTTGAGGAAAAATACCCAACACCCACAAGTTAAAGGAGGATAGGCTTATTTTTATTCAATTTGTAGAACTTTCAGTCCATACTTGTCTGGTTTCATGACAAGGCAGTATATGGTGTTACAATGTACACTTTACAAATAACTTCTCACTGGTGTCTTATTGTATTTATAATTTTTATTTCTAACTGTATTAATTTTGCCTATTCTTTTTATTTTTTGGTAAGATTCCCTAAGATATTATCAATCTTGGTTATCTTTTTAAAGAACCAACTCTTTAATTGTTTGCTATTTTCTATTTTTTAGTTTTAATTTCAATAATTTCTGCTCCAAACTTTATTAATTACTTCATTCTCTACTGATTTTAGCTTTTTATATGCATTACTAGAGAATTCATTTAGACTTGCTATGTTTTTTTAATATATGCACTCATAAGAAAAAAAAACTTCTCTCTTACAACCTCTTTCATTTGCTCACAAATAGTGATGTATAATGTTTCCAATATCATTTGATTTTAGGAATTTTTAATTTTGCCACTGATTTCTTCAGAGACACCTGTTAATTACCTGTGTTACTCAGGAACTACGTATTTGTGCAGTGTCTGTGGGTTTTTTTCTTTTTATTCACAGCTTCACTCCACTGTGATACTATAGACTGAATATAAATACTTCAACTTTTTTGTATTCACTATGCCATGTTTTATGGTATAAATTATGGCCTTCTTTGGAGAGGGTTCCATGGCATGTTGAAAATAAAGCATATACTGATGTTGAGGAATATTATAAGTATACCACTTAAACCTATTTGACCTATTGAATAGTTTAAATCTGATGTTTCTTTATAGATTTTCTTTTCTAACTGATTTAATCAGTGACAGTTGGATATTGAAGTATTCTACATCTATTGAAATTTATTTGCCCTGTATGTCAAGTAGTATTTGTTCATGAAGTTAGATGAAACCAATGTTCAGTGTATATATAGTCATAACTGCTGTCTTGACTAATGCTTCATTTATCAATATGCAATATCCTTCTTCATCTCTTCTGAATGGTTTTCATTTGAAGTCCACTTTACTGAACACAAGTTCAGAAGCTTGTCTCTGCTTTTGGTCTCCAGTTTTTTGCAACACTAGTTTTCATTTTTACACTTGAAATTTGTGCATATCTTTGCAAATTGGGTATGTTGATTTCAAGCAACATGTAAATTAGCTCTGTTTTTTTAATCCAGTCTGCCAACCTGTATCTTTCTAATACAGAGTTAATCCCATTATATCAATAGTTTTTATTTAAATGTTTTTGCTAATTCCTGTCATTTGTTTGCTTTTCTGGTGTTTGATTTATTTGTATTATTTAGTACTCTACCTTCTCTCCAAGTGAGGTTTACTTCTCCCTTTCTATGGCACGTGTTATTTTCTTTGTCTGTATATAAAATTCCTTTAGTATTTTCCACAATACTGGCTTGGTGGTCATGAAATTTTGTAGTACACAATTGTCAAGAAAGACTGTTATTACATCTTCAATTTTGGAAGATAGCTATGCTTGCCACTATACCACCAACACTACATCATCAGTTTTGAAGGATAACTTTACAGGTGTTAGAAATCTAGATTAGTGATTATTTTCTTTTTAAACATGAAAACATTTACTCCACATCCACCTGAACTTTGTTCTTCGTAAATCTCTTATCTTCATGCATTTACCCTTGTAAGTGATTTAGCACTTCTCTCTAATACTTTTTACTACTGCTTCTTTTTGCAGAATTTCTGCAGTTGGACTATGATGCATCATGGAGAAGGTTGTTTTATGCTTGTATTTATTTGAGGTTCTAAATACCTACTTTACCTGGATTCTCTCTCACTCCAAAATTCTGGAAAACTTTCTGGTACAATTGCAGTGAATAATTGTTTAAACCTTCTTTCTGCATTAAAATACCTTCTTCTAGGGCAATGAACTCTTAAGTTTTTCTCTTAGCTTTATCCAGGACTTTGGCATAATCTGTTCAGTGTTTCTTACTTTTTTGTTAACACTGCTGCCTGTCTTTCACTCCTGATATTCTTTCTTCTGATTGATTTCGTCTAACATCTGGACTTTCCTTGGAGTATTTTACTTGTCTTAATGAGTTTTTCATTTCCAAAATTTTTATTTGGTTCTTTTTCAGAAGTTTCATTTTTACTGAAGTGGTGTTTCACATCATGAATTATTTTCCTTGGTTTATTCAGCTGTTTATTGTCTCTTCTTTAAGCTCAGAGATCATCGTAATGTGGGTGTTCAAAATTTTTTCTTTCTTTCTTTCTTTCTTTCTTTCTTTCTTTCTTTCTTTTTTCTTTCTTTCTTTCTTTCTTTCTTTCTTTCTTTCTTTCTTTCTTTGTGGTACTGGGGATTTAACTCAGGACCCTGTGTTTGCCAGGCAAGCACTTATTCTACTGAGCTATCTCTCTGGCACAAAATTATTTTTCTTAAATTTCACTTACTTTAGTAACTGCTGGTTTAACTTTAAGGGAGCTGTGTATGTTTGGAATCCCTCTGGTGTTTTGTAGACTCATTTTAGTTATAGTTTTCATCTCAGTTGGGAAGAATATCTCCCGCTGGCACACAAGGGCCTTTTGATAAGTAGCCATCTCTGCATTATGTGCTCTACATTATGGATACTTCTCTGAGTGACAGTTTCCATTCTGTCTTTTCTGGATGCTAGATTTAGCTCTTACTATTGCTTTGAAATGAGAGAGTCACTATTGCTAACACCAATATTTTTAATTCTAGCCATATGTCATCAGGTAATAGAGAACTTGTTATAAAGTATGTCTACTATTTCACTCCCCTATGAAAGGTCAAGAAGTGGAATAAAATATAGTAGTCTAGAGCAAATTAAACATTGACATATTCAGATGAACACAACAGTGTGTTCAAAAAATAAAGGAACTAAAAATGAAAGGTGAAAAGAGATAGAAGAAAATATGTAAAGTGATGTAAAGGAAGTGAAATAAGTGGGAGAGTAGAGCCAACAAGTGAGAGAAGAGCTCTGGGCTTTATATGCAGCTCTTGGACTAACAGTCAAAGTCAGCTATCACTGAGAAACCAAAAGAACATACAGCATTCTGTGCTAAATAAATGCAGTGGAGTTGGAGCTCCTCTCCCTGGTGGGAAGTTTCAGGCTCACAGGCCACACTGCTGTTATACCCTCTATGGTAGGCTTTGCACTTCTTTCTTTTTGATGTGTTTCCACCTTGGGTTCCCAGACATTGGGCCTGCCATAGCCTCTGTGAAAAACTCTTTTCCTCCTTATTCTCTTTTTACCATTAGAGTCAGCTCCCTGCTTTTGTATGTTTCTCCTGTTCACACTTCAACCAACAATTTTGAAAGCTTCAGGGGGTCAGGAAAAGGACACCCCTGCCAATATTAATTCAATGTTCTCTCTCCATCTAGTCTGCTAGAGTTAACATACTCTAGCTGCTAGATGGGACTCAAGCTTATACTTCATAGCATACCTAAGTTTAGCGAAGAGGTAGGACAAAGCTGAAGTCAAGACAGTTCTCTTGGGCCCAGGGAGATGGCTCAGTAGAATAAGCACTTGCCTGGCAAGCTCAAGGGCCTGAGTTCAATCCCTGGTTCTGGAAAAAAAAAGACACTTCTCTTACCATACTCTTATGATTACTTCTTCTATCTCTGTCTCAGTCTCCCAAGTCTTTTCTGAGCTTCAGTTGCCTCAGCTCACTGTAAAATGGACATGAAGGCCTGTCACTAGGCTGCCTGGCTCACAGCTGCTAGCGACCCTATTGTCCATGTTTCTCTCTAACTTTGAATTTCCACACATCCAAGATGCAGGGGCATACTTGTGTGAATAGCGAGTCTTCCTGTACCCATTTCCCAGTGGAATTGCCACTGGGTTGGACCTCATAGAGTGGTGGCTAGGGCTAAATTGAATTCCACTTTCAGGAACTTCTTCCCCTGGAGGGATTTTAAGTGTTTCACAAAATAGTGTTGCCTCCAAATATGTGCTGAAAGCATCACTGAGATAGAGCATGGCCTTACTTCTTCTCCTGTTTTCCTCTATTTCTGTATTTTACCTGCTTACTGTCTTGTGTAAGTCTTCCCATGGGAGACTTTACTGTCTCTCCATGCAGCGGTGCACCTGCTAAGCTGGGTAAGCATCTCAGAGAAGCTTGCAAGTGGTGTTTCCTCTAACTGCCAAGATGGAATCCTTCTGTATCAGTCACTTCTTAACAGCAGGTATACGAATAGCCTCACAGTTTATTAACAAGGAAATGGTAGTATCATTTTGCTGCATATAGAACATGGGCACTCAGAAGAAAGGAACTAAATAACTTTCTACAGTAATGAAAGTGTGGCTCAAAGACATTATTGAATTTTAAAACTCCTTATAACATACTTATGTAAGGAAAATAAAATATATACACATTACAAAATTAAATGAACTAATACAGAATTATAATATTAAAATGAAACCAAAGAGCAGAAGAATGTCAAGTTTTTCTGACCCTTAAAATATTACTTTTAGGGGCTGGAGAGATGGCTCAGTGGTCTAGAGCACCTACTTGGAACAAGCTTAGCAAAAGCATCAGGGACCGCGGTTCAATCCCCCAGCACCACATGCCAGCCAGCCCTGCCCCCTGGTGGGCTGAGCTG
>NW_004524606.1:2084500-2091513 GCF_000260255.1 Octodon degus | reverse complement strand
TAACCACTAAGAAGAATATAGGCAGTGTATTATTTGTTGAAACTGTACTTCCGATTTGATTTGAAACTGTCTCATTGCTATCTGTTTATCAATAAAACTGTAGAAAAAATAAAATAAAAGAATATGGGCAGAAGTAATAGCAGAAAAGTTCACAAATATGAGGAAACAATCTGACATTCAGGTAGCTGACACATACAGAATGCCAAATAACTTCAACCCAATTAAAAACACATTGAGACATATAATAGTCAAGATCCCAGAAATCCAGCACAAGAATGATATACTAAAAGCCACTAGAGAAAAGAAACAGATCACATTCAAAGGAAAATCTATCAGAATTATGGCAGAGTTCTCTTCACAAACCATGAAGGCAAGAAGAGCATGGAGCAGAGTACTTTAAGTCCTCTCTGAAAACAAATTCCAGCCCAGACTACTATACCTTGCAAAGCTCTCTTTCAAGTTTGATGGAAAAGTGAAATACTTCCTCATGACAAAGAACAACTGAAGAATTTCATGATGACAAAGAGAACCCTACACAAGATGAAAGATGTTCTAGAGAGGGACCAAAATGATCAGAACTCCACAAATAAGAACAAAAGGAACCCACTAAATAGGACAAACAAACACAGTACAAAAGGGAATAAACAGCAGGTAAATAACATATCAATCATAAGTCTACACATATCAATTATAACTATCAATATTAATTCACCAATTAAAAGAAATAGACTGGCACAGTAGATTAGGAAACAAAATCCAACAATATGCTGTATACAAGAGACACATTTAATTAATAAAGACCTTCATAAGCTGAAAGTCAAACAATGGAAAACAACACTACATGGCCCAGCACCTCAGAAAAAGTAGGGATAACAAATCTATTCTGACAGTCTCAACTTCAAACCAATAATGATTGAGCGAAATAAAGAAGGCCAATATATACTGGTTAGAAGAAAAATACAAGAGGAAAAGGTAATACTCATAAATATGTATGCACCAAACACAGGAGCACCCAACTATATAAAACAAATCTTTATGGACATGAAAAATCTAATATCCAATACCACAATCTTAACTGGAGACCTTAACACCCCCTTTTCCCAAAAAGATGTCAACCAGACAAAAAATTAACAAAGAAGTAACAGAACTGAACCAGAACTTGAAACAAATGTACTTGGTGGACATATTCAGAGTGTTCCACCCAAACACAACTGAATGCACATTTTTCTCAGTTGCACATGGGTCATTTTTTAAAATAGACCACATACTAGTCCATAGGTCATGCTTAAGTATATGCAAGAAAACAGAAATTTTCCCATTCATATTATCTGACCACAGTGCAATGAAACTGGAAATAAAGACAAAAGAAATCATAAAACCCCCCTAAAGACATGGAAATTAAACAACACCCTCCTCAGCAAAGAATGGGTCACAGATGAAATTAAACAAGAAATTCAACAATATCTACAGTTCAAAGAAAATTCAACCACAACTTCTCTGTATTTAAGGGATGCGATGAAAGCAATTCTCAGAGGGAAATTCATAGTTGTGAACTCACACATAGGAAAACAGAATGGGAACAAATAAATACCCTAATGCTATACCTCCAGAATCTAGAAAAGTAAGAACAAACAAAACCCAGAGCCAAAAGATGGGAAGAAATCGTGAAGATTAGAGCAGAAATTAATTCAATTGAGATGAAGAAAACAATACAGAAAATTAACAAATCAAATATCTGGTTCTTTGAAAGACTAAATAAAATTGATAAGCCCCTAGCTAACTTCATCAAAAGGAGGAAAGAAAAAATTTAAATACAAGCAATAAGGAATGAAAGGCTGTAATCACCACAGACCCGGTAGAAATTCAGAGGACTGTCAATAGCTATTTTGAGAAACTTTACACTTACAGAATGAAAGACACAGATGAAATGGACAGATTTCTAGAAAGATACAAATTACCAAACTGAATCAAGAAGATATAACAACTCTGAATAACCCAATCACAGCCATGAAATGTGAAACTAGTAAAAAGCCTGCCGACAAACAGAAGTCCATGTCCTTATGGATTCACAGCTGAAATCTACATGAAATTTATAGAAGATATAATCCCTACACTCCTCAAACACTTCAATGAAATTGAAAAGTAAACAGTTCTCCCAAAGTAATTCCTAGAGGCAAGTTTTATACTGATACCAAAACCAAGGAAAGACACAACTAATAAAGAGATTTACAGGCCAATCTCCCTCATGAACATAGATGCAAAAATACTCAATAAAATCCTAGCAAATAGAATACAGCAAATCATCAGGAAGATCATACACCATGACCAGGTAGAATCATCCCAGCAATGCAAGAATGGTTCAATATTCAAAAATATATAAACATAATACACTATATCAATAGAGCAAAATCTAAGCACCACATGATCATCTCAATTGATGCAGAAAAGGCTTTTGACAAAATCCAACACTCATTCATGTTCAAAGTCCTACAGAAAATTGGAATAGAAGGCCTCTAATTCAATTTAATAAAATCCATCTATGGCAACCCAAATGCTAATATAATACTAAATGGGGAAAAACTGAACTCTTTTACTCCCAGATCTGGTACAAGACAAGGATGTGCTCTATCACCACTCCTATTCAACATAGTTCTGGAATCATTAAATAGAGCCGTTAGACAAGAAGGAGAAATAAAATGAGTAAGAACAGGTAAAGATGAATTTAAATTATTATTATTTGCAGATGAGATGATACTTTATTTGGAAGACCCAAAAACTCCACCAAAAAGCTACTAGAATTGCTACACAAATTCAGTAACATAGCAGGATGCAAAGTCAATACTCAAAATTCAATAGCATTCCTCTACACAGACAAAACACTGAGAAGAAAATTAGAGAAACAATACCTTTTACAATAGCACCAAGGAAAATGAAATATCTTAGAATTCACTTAACTAAAGAAGTCAAAGGCCCTTTCACGGAAAATTACAGTACTCTGAAAAAAGGAATCATAGAGGACTTCAGAAAATGGAAAGATATTCCTTGCTCCTGGATAGGAAGAATGAACATTGTGAAGATGGCCATACTACCAAAATTGTTGTACAGATTTAATGCAATCCTTATCAAACTACCACCAACATACTTCCCAGACCTAGATAAATCATTCCTAAAATTTATTTGGAGCCTGAAAAGACCTAGAATAGCAAAGGCAATCATAGCCAACAAAGACAAGGCAGGAGGCATTACAATTCCTGACTTGAAATTGTACTACAAGGCTACTGTGATAAAATCAGCATGGTACAGGCAAGGAAATAGACATAAGGATCAACAGAATAGACTAGAAGATGCAGAGGCCTCTATGAACACACTCAGCGACCTGATCTTGACAAAGGGGCTAAACACGCTTACTTGAAGAAAGATAGCCTCTTTAACAAATGGTGATGGAAAAACTGGCTCTCTACAAGCCAAAAACTAAAACTTGACCGAGGTCTGTCACCATGCACTAAGCTAAAGTCAAAATGGATTAAAGATCCAAACATTAAAACAGAAACACTAAATCTCCTGGAAGAGAAATTAGGAGGAATTCTTGAAGACATAGGGGTAGGCAAAGTGTTCATGAACAAAAATCAAATTGCAAGGGTAACACTTGAAAAAATTAACAACCAGGACAAAATCTTATTGAGAAGTTTTTGCATGACAAAAGAAATTACCAACAAAATGAAAAGACAACCCAGAAATTTTGAAAACATCTTAAACAATAAGCTCTCAGACAAAGGTCTGCTCTCTAGAATTTATAATGAACTAAAAAACATTAGGGCTCCTAAATTTGAAAACCAATTCCAGAAATGGGGATCTGCAAACTGCGGTACAGGATTACTGGATAAATCCTAAGGGGATTTGAATGATCTTGTCAGGTGCAGAAGTTTCATTTCTTGTTGTATAGGTCTTGCTCTATCTTGGTCTTAACCATCCAGCAGAAAAGTATAAAAACGAGGTATATTAAGTAAAGCCATATTAATATGCTGAGCTGTGAAAGGCTCAAGTCAACAACTTCTGTGGATAACTCACTACTATTGTGGACTGCTGGACTCTGTTGGATTGTTTTGCTGAATTCATGTACTATAGGATTTAGATGCCAAAGGAATACCCATCTCTGACAGGACTAAAGGAAAAAAAGGTGATACAAAGGAAGAACCATTTTGTATCTGTATATACAGACTAGTTAGGATAGATAAACAGCTACTTTTGTTTAATTCAATGAGAAGAAAGATTTATACTAATAATGTTTGGACAGGATACCCTGTCTACAAATTGTACTATGGATAGCCACTAAGAAGATAAAAATGTACAATGTATTAATTATTGAAACTGTCCTATTAATCAGTTTTTAATCTATCTCATTGATATTTGTTTCTCAGTAAAATAAAAAAAGACCAGAACAAAAGGATGGTATTTGGAGACAGAAACAGTCCTGCTCCCCTAGGCCTTTAATAGCCAGCATCACTGGGCAGGCAGCGTGTGCAAGGATATGCTCTATGCTTCCCTACATTTCTCATGCCCTTTCACTTAAGCAGAACTATGTGATCGCTAATGCACAATGAACTGTGTGTGACTGATGGCCAGCTTTCCATAACTGGGTCATGGATTACCACAGATTTAAGAAATTTAGATCTCTAAAGAGCTGCCTTCCCAAAATCAGTACAGGAAAAGATATACAACCAAAATTCATAATAATCTGATATGCAACTTAATAGGAAAGCTATGAACTACCCATTACAAAAATAGCCAAGAGGCAAAACAGATATCACATAGGTGAAAATGAGTGAGAGAGACAGACGGGGGGGGGAGGAAGTATGTCTCCATTCATTATTAAACATGAAAAGCAAGACTGGATCACCATTGCTCAGAGTTCCATTCCTATTGTACTGGTAAATTTGGTTAAGATATTGGACAATTGGCTAAATCCTGGTTTAAAAGTAGAATACTGGAGCCTATAAAATGATAACCCAAGGTCAGATTGTCAATAGCAGCCTCTGAAGAGCATTTCTCTCCAACTGCTTCCTGTGTTTTTGTCTCCTGCTCCAATTTCTCCCCTCAAAGTAAAGCATAGAAACTATAACTTCTCCTCCTCAAGGTGGGTCATAGAAATTGGAACCCATTTTCCCAGCATGCCATAAAGCCTGAAAATATTACTGTAATCTTCAACTGACATTCTGTCTCAGAACTAGCCATAAATAAATTCTTTGACCTAGCTTATTTAATAATAGATCATAACACCAGTATTTTAGAAGGATTCCCAACCTATGCCCTGGAGAAAGAAATGCTGCACAGAGAGGCCTTGCTGGGTTTTTCCACTTGCTCTATTACTCTAGATCATATCGTATTCATTCACTGTATATTTCCACTATCTATGGCTTCTCATATAGTTTATCCTGAGTACCAATAAGAAAGTTACAGAGTATTAACCTAACTAAGTAAATTTGATACTTTTCTTTTTTTTAACCTGTCTTTTGTGTGAAAGCAATTACTACTTTATTTCCCTACACCATCCTACTGATAAAATGTTAGCTATCTAACAATGCTAACTATTGTTTAAAAAAAATGGAACAACGGAGCTGGGGAGATAGCTTGGTGGTCTGAACACCTGCCCAGCAAGTGCAAGGACCCAAGTTTGATTCCCAGTACCACATGCCATGCTGGCCCTCATACTGTGCACGCCACTGAAACCAGGTGTGGTGGTGCATGCCTGTGATCCCCGCGCTGGGGAGGCTGAGACAGGAGGATAAATACAAGTCTAAGCTGTGTAGCAACACCTTGTACCAAATAAATAAATAGGTATCTGACAAAACTAAACAAAAAAAAAGGAGATACAAATGAAATACCATTTTGTATCTGTATGTATAAAACAGGATACAGCTACTTTCTCTTAATTCAATGAGAAGAAAGATTTGTACTAATAGTGTTTGGACAGGATATCATGTCTGCATCTTGTACTATGAATAACCACTAATAAGATAACAATATGTAACATATTAATTATTGAAACTGTCCTACTAATCGGTTTTGAAACTGTCTCATTGCTATTTGTTTCTCAATAAAATTCATTAAAAATGAATAAATAAATATTAAAAAATTTTCTAAATGGAACAACAAAATCCCCTACATGTTTATTGCAGTTGAGATAATCTCTGTAAGAAGCAATCTGACAATATTTTGTAGAGTTGAAAGTGCTCTTAGCCTCTGCTTAAATTCAGATGTTATGACCTATATAAACTATTCTCTGACTCCCAGGTCTCAGGCAAATACTTAATGTTCTGCTCAGTTACATACATTTCTGTCACAGAAATAACTGGCATTAGTTACCTCAGGTTCCCCACACATCAACACAACTTTTTCAATTTATACATACATTAGTAGTTAACTGAAAAAACTTTTGCTATTTTTAAATAATAGCTTATCTTCTCATTAACTTAAGGAGCTATAGCATTTTTTTTTCAATACCTGTAAGCTCAAATTTCAGCAGAGGATTTGGCTTATAGTTTACTAGTCAAGCATGATCCTTTAACTTAGAATTATTGAGTAGTATCCAGGCATGATGGCACATACCTGTAATCCCAGCACTCCGGAGGATGTGAGTTTGAGGCCAGCTTGGGCCATAAAGTGAGCTCAAGGCCCGCTGGACCTACATAGCAAGATCCTGTCTTAAAAATACAAAAAAAAATTATCTACACAAAAAATATTTGAATATTTCCCAGATACAAATTGGATTCTACTCAATGTGGTACACCAATACATTACTTGTAGTATCAGATTAAGTACCAGTTTAATCACTGTATAGCATTTTTTGTGAGGAAGTTATTCAAAAATAACTTCATTTAGTGTTCAGGACTTGACCTACTTTATATAACAACTTATTTCTTCTTAATTTACTGCTATTTCCAAGGTATTACTTTTCTCTATTGAAAACAAATTATTGATAGAAACTAGAGTAATTATCTGGTACTGCAAATGTA
>NW_004524606.1:2082265-2084400 GCF_000260255.1 Octodon degus | reverse complement strand
TTACTTTTATTCTTAAATTATTTTCTAATGAGTCATTCTCTATATAACTATGGGCTGGTCAACTGCATGATTTACCATTACCTGCAAAGGACATTATAGGTTTATTTCACTATATTCAACAAGCTCCTACAACTTATATTAACAATTGCTCTCATCATAAAGGTGTTTCAACAATGTTATATTGGTGCCCTGAAGTGGAACATTAGTTTAACTGACTTTAAATTATCTGAGTAGAGATAAGTTATGCAAATAAAATTAATCAAAATTATCACTTTAAAGATAAAATATATAGTATATAGTACAGATTTGCATACTCATTTTTATAGTGTTTAAATAAAGCGATTAGGGCCAGGGAAATAACTCAATAGAATAAGCACTTACCTGGGAAGTGCAAGGTCTTAAGTTCAATTCCTGGTACCAAACAAACAAACAAACAAACAAAATGAAAAGAATAAATAAATAAAAAGATTTATACTGATATCAAATTGGAATCAGTTGTTTGGTGATTGCTAATAAGTATATTTTAGTTGAAATGACAAATATTTTTATTCCAGTAAAATCTAGAGTCACTTAGCCTCATAACCTGGATGTGCCACTGGAAAGAATTCACATTTTCAAGTTTTGTTTTGTTTTGTATTTTTTTAGGGAAGGGTCTACAGGGTTTTCAGAGTCTCACTACTAGATCAGACTCATAGTAAAGTGCCTGGTTACAATTTCCCAAGTGCTAGTATTACAGGTATGTGCGACCAAGGCCAGTCTCAATAGCTGTCATAGAGTGCCCTGGTGGGGGGAGCTGACATGACAGTCCTGGGGATCGAAACCCTGGCCCCTTTGCCTGCTTGTAGGCACTTTAATCCACTGAGCTATTTGGCAGGCCCTCAAGCATTTTTAAAAATAATTTATTGAGAAACAAATATCAATGAGACAGTTTCAAAACAGATTAGTAGGACAGTTTCAATAATCAATGCATTGCATAATTTTTCTTTTTAGTCGTTATTCATTGTACAAGATGCAGACATGATATCCTGTCCACAATCAGTATTAGTAAAAATCTTTCTAGTCATTGAATAAGAGAAAATAGCTGTATTTGTATCCTATTTTGAATATACAGATACAAAATGGTCCTTCATTTCCCCTTTTTTTGTTTAGTTTTGTCATATATGGATACTCTATTGTCACTTAAATATTTTAGGTGCATAAATTCAGCAAAATAACCCAATATATTCCAGCAGGTACAGAGGAACTCAGAGCATAATTAATTTCAGAAATAACAAATGAAATCTCTGAATTCATGGCATCTAAAGTAAAGAATCAAAAACAGAAACATATGGGGGAAACCCAAAGCCCACCCAGAACAAGAGCAGAGGACACTAGCTCAGCTAAAATGTATGAAATAACAGAGTCAGAAGTAAAGAAACAACAGCAGAAAGGTACAGAGGAACTCAGAGCAGAATTAATTTCTGAAATAAAAAAGAAACATCTGAAATCATAGCATCTGAAGTAAAGAATCAAACACAGAAACACATGGAGGAAACTCAATCTGAAAAAAGTTCTGCAGTCAAAGAACTAACAACTGCTTCTAAAGAAGACATTCATTTAAAAAATTAGAGGAGATTAGAAATATAAAAGATTTCTTGAATGAGAAATAAAGGAAAGAAATAGATTGCATGAAGCAAAGTCAACAGATATAGAAGAACTTAAAATCTCAATCACATGCCTCTAAACCATTTGAGTGAAAGTGAAGACAGAGTTTCAGATCTTGAAGACGCTGGTACAGCTAGTGAAAAGGTAAGAAAGGATCTCTTAAACACCACTAGGATGCAGGAGAAAATAATCCATCAGAGGAAAGATGATGCAAAAAGAACAATGTGAGACTAACAGACATCAATGAGAAAGATGGAGTCAATATAAATGATACAAAAGAATATGGGCACCTGCCCCACCCCTCCCACCGAGTAGGAATTTCTGCCTACATCCTGGAAACCCCAGACCTAGCCCTAGCCCAGGTCCGGTGAGTGTGTGGAGAGCTTCCTGCTACCCTGCGCCGGCGGGACCAGTCCCAACCCAGGCGCAGCGTGGGCCGGACCCTCTCCCATCCCCTCGGGCCGCCCCACACCACTCTGCCATACGTCCCC
>NW_004524606.1:2043456-2072010 GCF_000260255.1 Octodon degus | reverse complement strand
ACTTCCTGTGCTGAAATCTCTGTGAACAGCTCAGCACAGTAAGATGTGATGTCTTCCTGAATGAGAAGTTGAAAAGGTTTCACAAAGCCAGGGGGACTTAGCTCCATTCTTCTTTCGTACACTTGCAGTACGTACCCCTGCTATAGTCCTGTAGATCAATATATCTTCAGTTTTGTTTACTACAGGTGGGCAAGCACAAAGGTGATTGAGTCCATCTAGGTTTTCAATGTAATATGCTCTTGGAGATGAATCAAAGAAGATCAAATGACTCACTTTTACTGTCTTTGGGGGACCACTTGCTGACATGGCCAGTGCTGAATAGTTATCTTACCTATTTTTCTTTTGACTTTCCTTGTTTAAGCAACATTGCTATAGCTACTGGCTATGCTATTAGGCATCTGTGTCTGCTTCCTCTTCATGTTTTTTTTTTCCTTATTAAGCAAGTAGGAAAATGTTAAGCCCCTAGGCATCTGCATCTATTAATAGGAACAGAAGATTAACTGTCACTGTTGCACAGGTTCATGATTAGTAAACTGCTGACAGAGTTTTCTTTTGCTTCATCTTTCTTTAGTAATAAGAAGGCCAGTATGCTTCACTGGACTATCATAAATTGGATTTGCTGATAGGCCTTCTAACACGGTTCTATTGGGATACTGCTGGTCTTTGAACTTAAATTGGCTAGCAACTGAACTAAAAGAAACAAAGCAATTACACATAGTCCAAGAATCTCATATGATGGATGAAGAAATTAAGGGCCTGTGGCTTTTCACAAAGCATAAAAATTATTAATGACAAAACAGACACAAGTAGTAGAGTATCTAGGTCTCCTGCTACTTATAGAATATTATAACTAAAATTATTATATTTCTTAGTATTAGAAATTAAAAATTTCATAAGTGAAATATTTAGAAGATTATTACTCTTAAATAAAAATAATATGAACAGAATTGCCTCAACAAAATTACTGGGGAAAGGATTAGTTAAACATGATATAAGTGTATTTGAGGAGATATTTAATTTTATTTTTCAAACTCAGTCTTGAAAACTTCTGGGGATGCTGAATGCATATTATTTATTTTGGCTTAGCCTTTTTTCTCCATGAAAACACAATTCTAAAATGTTAAGATGTTAGCTAGCAAAACCTCAAAAGCTCAGAGAGGCTCTGTGTAGTATAATAAGGATACTCTTAAAGTAGCGTGTCTGAATCTGCAGCCTAAGGGTCACCTGTTAGTTAAATTGCTAGAAATGCAGCTTCTCAGGAAACATTCCACATTTGGTAAATTTGAAGCTCTTGGCAGCCACAAAACTGGAGAAGCACTCCATGTGAGTTTTGACTCACACTCTTCTTTGAGAACCACTGGCAGAGAGCAGCTGAAAACACGGTCTAAACATTAGCCACTATGTAGAGTTGCAGTCTGGTTCTTAGACTCATCATCTTAAAGAAATCATGTGACTTCTAAACACTTTAGACTCTACTTTTTCAGATGAAAGTGATAATAATACTATGTATAACATGTTGTTTTATGAGGATGTAATGAGCATTATATATGAATATATATATTCATATATATATATATGAAAACCTCAAAAGATTACATAACATATGATAGGAACTATGTCCATTATTATTAATATCATGAACACATTTGGGATTAGCTGTTTGGAATTTAGCTTCAGTAGTGGGCTTGAATAATAATATAATGAAGAACAAAAGAGAAAAAGGAAGATCTGAAAACAGATTTCTGTGGGATAAAGCTTGGATTGAGAAACATACAGGAGTACACAAAAATTGATACTACTTGTAGACTAAGGGTTCTCACCACATAAATACTGGGATGGATTTCCTACCAAAATGAGTAAAGAAAGTTTCATTGCTGAGTATATCCTCAGGAGCTGTCAAAGAATAACCATACCTTTTACGGATATCAGGGATACATTTATACCAAATATTTTCTATTTTTTTCATTGATTATTTAGGAGAATGAATATCTACTACCTATTGGAATTTAGCTTCAATAATGGCCTTGAATAACAAGCCAATAGGGAAAAAAGAAGAAAATGAAAGATCTGAAAATGATTCCTGTGGAAAAAACGTAGGTAAAACATGTGGGTAAAAAGCTGGATACAAATGTGGGTACAACATGGGTCAAAATAAAGTCAACCTGTAGGAATACAAGTATAGCTTCTGTCTCAGTTACTTTTCTCTCATTACTGGGACAAAATATCTGACACCCAAAATTAAGGCAGGAAAGGTTTATTTAGCTCATAGTAAGTGGAGATTTCAATTCATACTTGGCTGGCTCCAAGGCAGAGTGGAACATGGCTGAAAGCAATCATTCATGGAAGTGAAAAACAGCAAAGAGCAAAGGAAGGAGCAGTAGCTCCAGCAGCTAGGAAACATCTTTCCTTTTGCTATACTGTATTCAAGCTATCTACCCCAGGGCAAGTGTAAAACTCACACTCAAAATCCCAGCATTGGATCATGAATTAATCACAAACTCTAAAAGCCTGCCCTCATGACTGCATGAGGCTTTAGGGGCACAACTAAACACAAACCATTATAGCTGCTTAGCCAATATTGATCCGATAGGGAAATAGGTCATGTAGCAAGTGTACATGGAAAAAATAAAGGCATTGTGGGGAAGGGATGGGTCTGCATGCTCTACTCACCTACCTCGGCAACTGATTCCTAGCTGGACTTCACAGACAGGTGGCGCTAATTACAGTATAATTCCAAACTGCTGATTGTCCTTTAGGGAGGTATGCAGCCCTTACTACTGCAACTTTGTCTTGAGGACTGGCCTTCTTCAGATGTGACTCCAGCCAGTTCTGATAGCTTTATTTTTTTCAGCTGACTTCCTAAAGAACCCAGTTCCTCTCTGATTAATTTCTATCTCAGTTGCCTATAATATTTTGACTTAAAAACAAAGGATTGATGACTGTTACCTTTTATCCCTTCTTTTTTTTTTTTTTTTTTTTGTCCGATGCTTCTCAATATTAAATATGCACACAAATTACCTGGGGGTCTTAATCAAGACAGGTTTAATCAAATACAGGTTTCTATTCACTGTATCTCTGAGTGGTCATGAGGTTTATGCTTTCTAAAGAGTTTCCAACGCAGCTAATTCAGTCTCTGATTTATATACAGCAAGGGTTTATATCACATCTGATTACTAACAAATCTATTTGGTCTCTTCTTCATGGATTCATGGTCAAGGTCAGTTAGTCCACAGTAGTTTAGCCACTTCTAGGGACAGATAGATATTATTCCATCCTTTAAAGGGGTTATATTTGATAAAGTCTTGTCTTAGACATTTTGGGCTGTTGTAACAAAATACCATAGATAAGGTGGATTAAACAACAGCCATTTATTTCTCTCAATAATAGATATTTTACTTCCAAGATAAAGTTACTAATGTACCTAGTAAGGTCTTTCTTCCTGCTTTGCAGACAACTCTCTGCTAAACGCATCTTCATATGGCCAAGAGAAAAATCAACGTTTAATCATTTCCTTCTGTGGACAATAGTACTATTGATGGGGACCTCTTGGCCTCACTGCTTCCCAAGAATAACACTTTCCACTGCAAGTATATTGTCAGTTAGATTTCAATATATGAACATCAGAAGAGCACAAATATTTAGTACATAAAATTATTTAATAGTTCTCTATTTCATTTTCCTTGTTGGAAAAGTGGAGATAAAATAATTAAGTTTGATATTTCCTCAGATGATTACATTGAATATGATAAGACTACAGTCCAGCTGAAGTGACAGATATATAAATAGTTCTCAGTAAGTATGTGTGTAATGGTTGATTGTTATTTGTACACTATCCTTTCTATTTCCTGGAATGGATTATGGGGAATTCATATGTCACTTTTTCCTTAAATAAGTCATTTAACTTGTAAATGAAGCTATCTAGGAATGGCATTATCTTTTTGAAATTTTTAAAATTTTTGACAGCATTTCTCACAGATAAAGGTCTATTTGATTTATCCACTTTTTTATTCATGTATGTTAAATCTTTTCCAAATGTCCCATAATTCTTCTATTTGTTCCATTATTTTTACTTTTCTCTTTATATTTTACCTTGGAAAAATTTTGTTCATTCATCTCACCAAATTCACTAATTCTTTTCTTACTCATATCCAATCTGACAAAATCTATGAAAAAGCTCTTCACTTTTATTATGATAAAGATTTTTCTCTAGTAATTCTTTGATTCTCAGACTTTTCTTTACTATCTATATTTACTCATTTTTAGAGACCTTAAAATATTAAAAATAGAAAATTCCTGCTACTATATTCTTATCATATTTGATCCTGGTTATGAAGTTTGATTTTTGTCTCCAGACTATTTTCCTGCCCATTTAGAATATTTTCTTTTCTAACTAGGATATAATGCACTGATTACCTGGAATGGAGGTAAGCAGGTATCTGGTGCGAAGTTCCATGTTCTTCTTCTTAGGGCACAATTTTGCAAAAGGTATAAATCCCAGAGGCTTCAAATTTCTCCAGTTCCCTTCTTGTTGCCTCCATTACTGTCTGTGGGCATTCACTAGAAGTCACACCCAGATAATGTATAGTGTGTATCTACAGTTATTGCAGCTACAATCTTCTCTGTCACTGAGACATCTTTGGGGGAAGTGAGAAAGGGAAAGCAATGTGAGAGTCTAATAGGGAAGTGGCTGGGGTGGACAATGGATTGTTTGGTGGTATTTGAAAAGTGTACTAACAGGTGAGTATTTTTTTTTTTTACTATTTCTAGAAAATGGCTAAGATTAGCTATCCTCTAGAGATTAAAAGGTCCCATATGATAACACCAGAATACAGAAAATAAAATACATCCTAATCAATGAGTCAGAGACTTCCTCAGGAAAGCAAAGCTGAGCTGTATACCGTGCATCTATTTATCCAGATTTCAGGTGGTAGTTTTCACTGTGTCTGTGATTCTCTGCAGGCTCTAACAAAGTCATAACTTTCCATTTTTCATTTTTTTTTGCCTATTGTAAGGAGGGATTAATATCTTCTAAGCTTGTTACATGTTAGAGCTAAAGCAGAAATTTTCAATCCATTTTAAATGTTCTGATTATATTACTTTCATGCCAATCGTGATATTTATATCTTCTAGATTCTGAGGAATTAGGCTGAGAAAGTTGTTATTGTTGTTGTTGTTAATGGAATGTCTTTTCAGCCCAGGAATGAGAAATGGCGGGCAGTTTAGTCATACAGTAAACTGTGGTGGATTTCCAACTAGTGGTCAACTTGTTATACCTAGCTGAACTGAACTACTGTAGTGCTGGGTGTGGGAGGCCTACCTGAAGATTGTAACCAGTAGCATAAGAAGCAGGATAGGAGAAACTGTTTGGAGGTTGTTATGGACATTGTTTGGACAAGCTTTTGGAAGCTGCTGGTTGACATGGGCTAGTCTGCTAGAAGACCTTGTCATTCTGATTTTCCTGATGAACTTAGATGTTCCCATTTGAAAGGGAGCTTGGAATCTCATTGTCCCTGAGAATGGTTCACTTTCAGGGAGCTCTGGGCCTCACCTAAAGCATTGCTTCCTGGTTGCAGTGCAGACCCCTCAGCCTGCTAATATAGATCCTTCATCCTGCTGGCACAGACTTTCTAGTGTCCGCCACTGACCTTTGGGCCTGTCCAGTGCAGATCCATGAAATGGGCCTGCAATGCAACATTGTCATGGCTCTAGGTCTGCACTTGGACTTCTGAGAGGCATTGATATGAGCCTAGTTTTTCAACTGGACTCTTGCAGGACATTATTGTGGGATCCAGGCCCCCAGCTGGAGTCTTTGGTCTTCACTATGTAGATGGATTTCCTGTACTCTTTGCATATGATTCTTTTGTGATTCATTATAAAATATTATAAAATATGTGTCCTGTATAGTATTGTTCCCTTGCAAAACCCCAAACCATGACATACACAAGTATTTTTTTGCTTTTAAATATAGGATGAAGCAATGGAAAAATACTAGATTATGATTATGTTTATTTATCAAAGGAAATTATGAGGAATTCTTTTCTTTAACAAATTCATGGGTCAAATACTATTAACAGTATCTAAAGAGAAAATACAAAAAATATTTTTTTCTGTTGCATGCTGTCAAAAGCGCTAGACGAACAATTTGAAGACTTGAGTCTAAGGTATCAATTACTTGGGCCAGGGAGATAGCTCAGCAGTCTAAGCACTTGTATAGAAAGTGCAAGAATCAGGGTTTGATCCCCAGCACCAAATACCAACTTGGCCCCACATCGGGCCCACTGAGCAGCCACTGAAACCAGGAATAGCGGCACATACCTGTAATCCCAGTGTGGGGGAACCGAAAACAGGAGAATACTATGAGTCTGAGCTATGTAGCAAGACCCTATAACAAATATATAAATTTAGAAAAAGGTATCAATTACTAACCAAATATTTTGAGTAGTTCATACCCAAATTTTTCAGAATTAGAATTTGGATAATATTCCTTGCCTATATAATTACATTACAGTTAGGTCTATGAAAGGAACATGAACACTATTAATGTATATTGCAAAGTTCTATTCTAAGTATAATGTCCATGCTGTACCTTCAAGGTAAGGTTGCAGCAGTGTTTCTAATATTGCTTGAAAGAAGCCATAGCCTGAGACCACATACATGTCAGGAATAAGTACACTGATGAAAAGCAGACATAGGTTCTGAGTGCTTGGCTTCGTTAACCTCAGGCAGGAAGCAAACCCTGGAGGATGAGAGAAAAGAGGTGCCAAACAAGCAAGAGAAGGACAGTAGCCCTGCTCCAAATAAGCAACCAAGTCCTGCAGATGGGTTCTCAGACAGCTGAGCTAATTAGGCAGTATATATTGCTTCTCTGACAGAGAATACTCTTATTGGTGGCTAATAAAGTCAAGTGAGCATCCCAGCACATATTATGTGTCTGCTGTCCAGTCTGTTAGAGGACGTATGTTGCTGGATTAACAATACATCTTTGTCTTTAGCAGTAAATACAACCTAAACGACAAATTGCAGAAGGAAAATGATCATAGACTATGCCTTGGGTAGTAACACTGGAAAAAAAGCTTTATTGCCCAACAAATATTTGTCCCAGATGGCTTGTAAAGTGTAGAAGCAAGGGCAAAAATTCCTCTAAATTGTCTGTTTCTCACAGTTGTATTCATTTTTTAAGAAAAACATTGTTTTATATTACACAACCCTTGTAATTCAGTTTCATATTAAGCACAGATACATCTTGATAAAGTCCACTTCACTTCCAAGGTATTTGATGTTTGGAAAGAATGAGGATGATATTTAGCATTTCTTGAGCAGTTAGTATGTACCTATCTCTGTGGTAACTGCCACTTATGTCTCTATCATGTTAGGGAAGTAGATTTTAAACTATCATGAAGTAGCCTGACTCATTCTCTTAAGTGTCTTTCTTTTCCTTTGTAAATTGACAATAACAGTAAAATCCATCTTCAAGACTACTTGAGCTTTAGTGTCTATAAAACACAGATCACACTGTGGTTTAGAGATGGCTATTTTTGATTATTTGCTTGCTTCTTTGTTGCATGTAACATCACTGACCATCCTCACAGAGCTCTGTTCATTAGGTGTTCTCTGCCTCAATTTTATAAAAACAAAAGAAAATTGAGAAAAGTAAAGAAATATTCTCATTTGAGAAATATGGCAGGATTTTAAGATTTTTATGGCTTCCTTGTCTTTTCTAATTTTATTATGTAATAATGGAATGGTATATTATCCATATGTAATGTTAACATATATCATGCTATAAGCTATATAACATATAATGCATATTGGAAGTATGTTTCCATTCTGTATCTTCCCTTTACCTGAAAATCCTAAATGTATTTATGTCTTCTTAAAAGCCAAAGTTTTTGACTTGAATAAAATGACAACTTTTCAAATACATAACCTTCCTATTTGAAAAGGAAAAAATATAAAGCCAATGATAATTAGCAGGAGAGTAACAATGGTTACTATGTTGCATATTGTTATCATCAGTGTAGGTACTCAGATTACAAGATAAAGACTTGGAAAATTTATCCAACAATGCAAGCACAAAACTTTCTTTTCAATGAACTAATAGAAATTAGTAGTACAGATATTTTAACTGAGATACATCTATCTATCTTTCTATCTATCTATCTATCTATCTATCTATCTATCTATTTATCTTTCCTGCTTTTCTCCTTTCCCCTATCCCTGTTTCTCTTTCCTATTGAATAACTTCTTCCCATTTCATAATATCTATTATGAATTTTTGATCTTGTTTACTCTTTCACCTTCTTACACTCAGGAGACAATATGGTGTTTACATATGAAAATCTGATTTATTTAACTTTTGAATATGGCCTCATCTTGCCTCTACTTACTGATAAAATTCTTAACTTTATCATTATCATTGAGTTGTGCTTCATTGTATAAAAATACCACATCTTATTTATCTATTCCTTGATGATTGGTATTTGTATTGTTGCCAAGATTAAGCTATTACAAATTCTGCTATTAACATGAATGGACATACAGTGCTGTGGTATGATGTTTGTAATTTTTCTGGAAAAATACCCAGAAGGGAGTAGCTGTGTAAAAAAGAACCTCTAATCCTACTCTTTTGAGAAACCTCCACACTGGTTTCTCTAGTATTTGCACCAACCTGCACTCCCACTGACAGCGGAGTTCTTTTTATTCTCCACAGCCTCACCAGCATTTGTTATTGGTTGATTTTTCGATGATAGCCATTTTTTCTAGGACAAGATGGAATCTCAGTGTTGTGTTAATTTGAATCTCTCAAACTACTGATGATGTCAATCATTCTTTTCATACATTTGTTTTCCATTTGTATTTGTTCATCAGAGAAGTGTATATTTATCTCAGATGCCTATTTGGAACCAGAAGACACCTAGAATAGCAAAAGAATTCTGGCTGAGAAGACAAGGCAGGAAGCATCATAACTCCTGACCTGAAATTATACTACAAATCTACTGTGATAAAATCAGCATGACACTGGTAAAAAAAAAAAAAAAGCAGACCTGAGGATCAATGGAGCAAATTAGAAGCTGCAGACACAATTGCAAACACACTCAGCCACCTTATCTTTGACAAAAGAGCCAAGCATATTCACTAGAAGAAAGATAATCTCTTTAACAATGGTACTGGAAAAACTGGCTTTCTACATGGTGAAGAGTAAAACTAGACCCACCTATTACCATGCACTAAACTAAAGTCAAAATGGTCAAAGAACTAAATATTAAAACAGAAACACTCAATTTACTAGAAAAGAAAGTAAGTAGAAATCTTGAAGACATGGGTATAAGGAGAGAGTTCATGGGCAAAACCTAAACTGCTAAGGAAATGCTTTAATGAATTAAAAACTGAGATCTCATTTTATTGCAAAGCTTTTGCATAACAAAAGAAATCATCCACAGTGAAAACACAACCTACAAAATGTGAAAAAATTTTATCTAACTTTCCTTCAAAGGACTTCTACCTAGAACATACGAAAAACTGAAAAACATCAGACCCACCAAATTCAAATTTTTTTCATTTTGAAAAAAAAATTCATATTGCTATCACAGCAAGAGCGTTGCAAATTCAGCAGCAACCAACTTAGATCATGCATTTAGACCTTACAGAGATCATATAACTGTGTGAGCTAAAAGGTGAATCCCTGAAACAAATTGCAAATAGCAGATTTCAAAGACATTCCTAAGGATTGCAAAAAGATTTGAATCAATTTGGGAAAAATTGATTCCTAGAATGTGGGACTATTAATATTGAATTTATGATTATTTTATTTCATACACAATAAAATTATAACTAGTTCTAAATGTCAATCAACTGCCATGCCAGCCATGCCCCCGGGACACTCTGAGACAGTGATTGAGACTGGGCATGGTAGTGCGTGCCTGTAATGCCAGCGCTTGGAAGTCTGTAAATGAGTGGATCAATATGAATCTGATCTAGCACTGAGGCTCTAAACACCCTGTAGACACTTCCCTAAAAAATACAAAAAAAATAAATATCAATTTTCAAATATAAAGAAAATGTAAATTAAGCCACTAAAGAAATAAACTGCATGCTGATTTTATAAAACAGAAAACAATTAAAATATTTGAAAATATACCATTGTATTTTTGTCTGTGAGACTTTTTATTGAGTAAAAGACTACTACTTCTTTAAAGATTATTTCCAAGAATTCAAAAAGTTATCTTTTATTTTTGAAATCCGACTACAAATTGAATTGACTATAATCACTTCAATTTTACTTAATTCTCATTAAAAGTGAGGAAGATGTAAATGAATACCACATGGACTGCTGCCATATTTTGATTATGTAAATTAAAATTTTGATGTAGAATTATTAAGCAATTTTCTCAGATGCCAGTGTTTAGAAGAGTAATGCTAATTTCTTGTTTGGTCTAATCAATGCGAGATTCTTTTTAGACTCCTGGTTAAACATTAATGAAGCCAATTCTTCTCCATGAAAGCATAATATGATATTAATTGATGAAAGGTAAAGAGAATATCTCATTATTTAAATAAATCAAGCACTTTCTCACAGAAGAGTGCATCAGAAACAGTGGGAAGCCACCTTTACAGATTAAGTTGAGAAAAATGATTGCAATATTAAAATGGTTTTAAAGGCAGTGATCAATAAAAGGAAGAATAATATATATTGTGATTTGTGTACTATGAATACACAGAAAAACTATCAAAACTATAGAAGTTAGTTTATCTTTGCTTGCTGGGGAACAGTGCAGTACATTTCAGCATTTCAAAAGTAAAACAAGTAAGAAACAAATTCTCATATGTTATATGCATCCTCTAAGAAAATATTACATCAAGGCAAGTTTGTCTCTCTTTGAAAAAAAAGAGAAAAGCACAAGAAGTCAAAAATAAACTAGACATTACAGAAGTCGATATAAAAAATATAGTTAAGACAAAATGGAAGAGACTTCTGTGAATATAATGTTGTACATACTTTTAACACATATATTTGTTAACAATTTAAAATTACAAAACTATATGAAAAGCAAATGTAAAATGTAAAGTGAATAGAAATAAATGACATTACCTATTTTTCAACTGGCTAAATGAACACAGACAGGAAAACAGAGACTTACAAACACTGCATTTTATGTATTCTCGATGACCTACATTTTTAGGTCCAAAAAGAAAAACTTATAGAATCTTAAATCTACCATACTAGATATAATGTTCATTATATTATTAATACTATAACTTTTGAAACTATTCTAAGCCTACTGTAGGAGAAAGTAAATAGATAATTATGTCAATATATTGTAAAGCACCCAGATTTTGAGTGTAATTGAAATGACAAATACAAAATTTAGCAGGAAGATTATAATATATCACAATAAGCACATAAGGTCTATTTTTTCTAAATATTTCCTGCCTTAACTCATGGAGAGTAAATAGAAGCACAGTAATGTCAATAAAAATATGTTGCATTTAATGCTCAAATCATAATTTCAAATACCATTTACAAAGAAATCCAAAGCATGCCAGGCTTGAAGGTATTCATCTGTAAGCCCAGCACTCAGGAGACTGAGGCAGGAGGATGACAATGTACGTGTTGAGTTCAGGGACAGCCCAAACTATACAACAAGACCCAAACTCATAAAATACAACAAAAAATATCATGAGAAACTACCTTTCAAGGTACGAATTAGGAAAAATACAGTTTAATTATAGAGCAACTTGTTATGGTGAAAAGCAAGAAAGAAGTCAACAATTATTGAGAATATGTCAAGTGAAGACAGAACCAGAAGGATTTTGGAATTATCTTTAGTAAAATTAGATATGATATAATAAGAATTAGACAACAGTGAAGTTACAGTGCTATAAAACTTAGTTTAAAAAAAACCAAAGCTTAGTTGAGTTGATCATTAATGTTAGGCAAATCTTTTTGGAGATACTGGTATTTGGCTTGAGATATAAAACCACAATAAATGAAGCTAAGTTTCATTTTCTTCATTGCTGTATTTGAAATATTGTTTAGTACTGTGAGAAAAATAAAGCATATTGTACAAATCATGGAAGACTTAATCAATGTTACATTTTTCATTTTATTTACTGTAACTAGATTTCCCAATGGAAACCCAACCTCCAAGAATACAGTCTTCTCAAAAAATCATTTATGTAACATGTGTGGAAACAAAGTTTCAAGAGAATGCAAGTCTACTGTTGAAACAGGTGTGCATGTGGGGAGGGCAGTGTGTGTCCATCTATGTGTACTTGCAGTCATGCTTCTGAAAAGGAAATTGCTGTCTTGGTTACAATTCAAAGTTTGCCTTAGCAAACTATCACATACATTTTCAGTTATGCATAAAAAGATTTTGTGTTCTTGCCTGGCAAATACAAGGTCCTGAATTCAATCCCTGGTACCACTGAAAAAAAGAAAAGGCCAGTCCTTTCTCTTTAAGGGCCAGCAAATCGCTCAGCAGATTAAAGTACCTACAAGGAGTTATAGGGTCCAGGGGTTCAAGTCCCAGGCCTGACATGCCAAGTCTGCCCTCAGGGCCACACGCTAAGATGGCATTTGAGACTGGGCATGGAGGCCCATGCCTGTAATCCCAGCTCATGGGAGGCTGTAAACAGGTGGAGAACTACGAGTCTGATCTAGTAGTGAGACCCTGAACACCCTGTAGACCATTCCCTATTAAAAAAAAAAAAGATTTTGATGTTGCCTTTTAAATGCTTTTAGTGCCAAATAAGCATATTGTTAATACATTGATTGAATAATAAGCTTGACTATTTACAGTTTTCTAGTACCACTTCCCAAAGGCAGAGTCTGTTATAAATACACTGGGATTAGGAAATACAAACCATTTGTAAAAGACATTGTAAACTTGGGGTGGGGATTGGGGTGCATGCCTATAATCTCAGTACTTGAGAAGCTGAAGCAGGAGGATCACCATGAGTCCAAAGACAACCTGGGCTATATAGTGAGTTGAAGGCCAGCCTAAACTCCATGAGACTCTGTTTCAAAAAAGGAAAAGACATTATAATATTAGACTAAATTAGGAATGAGAAAAATAATGATCATTCAAAATTTAGAAAATAGAGATGAGAGCTCTCTTACAGTAAGATTTGGAATCTAAAAGAATGGGTAATTAATCTGGGTTACTTCTTTTTGTTTCCAATCATTTTATCTATGACTGTGAACATTAAAGCAAATCAGTTAAGAATAGTAGTTAAAGCTAAATTTTCTACTTTAAATTATGGCTTCAAAAGAATGTATCTTCCTCAAAGTAAATAATGTAAACCACCATACATTGAATTACATAAAATATACCAAATGTCTAAGTTAAAGACATTTGTAAGAATTACTCTACTCTACAATTAGTACAATTAGAATTACTCTACTCTACAATTCAAATTATAATTATAATAGTCTGTATGAATCAGTGAAAAATATCTTTAGAATATTAATTTCCTATAACTGTGCCAAGCTCTCATCACCAGATTCTACAAAAATTTCAACAGTCTTGTTACATGAAATTTTAATAACTAATATCACCTTGTTTATATTTTCTATATTAGACATTCTGTTCAAAGGACTAGCACTTAACACAGATAGACATACATATATATTCTTAGGGTTTCAAGTACATACTTCTCAAAGAGCTTTTCTGGTACATCCAACTGTTTTAAAAATAACTCATATAACATTATTTCTTTTTCCACTTATTCATTTACTCAGTAAGACATTTATAACACTTAGGGTGAAATGTACGGCTCTTCTGGTAATGTGCACAGTGTTATATTTCTGCATTTATAAACATCAGGGATCAGAAACAGACTTGTGTGTATGGAGTAGCTCTTGTAGAAACATGATACCGAGTTTTCAATAGGTAGTCTTTCCCCTTGAAAAAATCTATAATTTATATCAGCTTTCTACAATCCAATGGACAAGAAACTTACAATTGTAATTCTTCTTTTAAAGCTTTTGTATTGTGTAGAAATCTTCCTCACTTCACTCCACGCCCATCCTATACTCTCTTTCCCAGTAATCATGGGGTCTCTTGATTTCTGGTATAATCTATGACTGTCAAAGGCCTGTTAGTTCAGAACAATTTTGGAAAACTTAAAAATTTTTCACAATTGATGGGTTTGGTGACAAAGGATAGGTGAAGTCTGAATCTTTCCAAGGTGTGTTTTGACACAAGTTGATACCAATTAAGAAAGCACAATTGCTGAGATAAATACTGGTCCAGGGTTATGTATTCTTGGTAGACAGCTTTCCAAGAACAATTTCTTTTTCAAAACTAATTTAGGATACTGTCTTTAAAATCTCTATTTGCAAAATTTTTCCATGCCAAATGGAAATAGTTTTCTCCCAAGGAATAAAGGTTGTAGACAAGAAGGACATGGAAGATTACCAGATGTATATAAAAACAATTACTTAGGTGACAAAAAAGAGAAAACCCTGTATATGAATAATTAGAAATCTCCATTATTTTACTGCCTAAAACTAATAAAACCTCACAATAAATACTGTTTATATGTAGTTCTAAAATGTTTTTGTATTTCATTAAATAATCAGAATAAATAATAGCTTATAATATATGCGTAGCACTTTGTTGTTCAAGATATCACTTTAAAAACAATGTTTCATAGTTTATTCAGACTACATTTTCAGTTATCTTTCTAAGTCTTCTGGTTCCTTGCATCCCATTAGATCAGTCTAGGATCATACGTTGTAGTTGGGGCTTGCAAAGGAATAGATTTTATACAGGACATATAATTTACAGGATTATTTTATAATATTCATCCAAAAACTAAAATGAAGAGTGCAAGAGATCTTTCCACATACTAGAGAATCAGAATCTAGTTGAAGACTTAGAGCCCATGGCAAAGTTCTCTGAGAGTCCAGCTGAAGGTCTAGGACCCACAACAATGTCTCATGCAAGTCTGTACCAAGGGTCTGCATTGGGAATGTCCAAAGATCGGTGGTGGAAGCTAGAAAGTCTGAACCAGTGTGATGAAAGATCTGTGTCAACAGGCTTGGGGATCTGCACTGGAGCCAGGAAGCCATGCTCAAAGTAAGGACAAGAGCTCCCCCAAAGAGAAGCACAGCCATTCTCAGTGACAGCAAGGACTTCAGCTCCTCTGACACCGGGAAGAGTTGAGGGCACATCAGGAAAACTAGCATGACAAGCTTCTTCAGGAGAATCAACAGCATACCTTCTTCCCTCCAGTTCTCCTTTGATGCTGTTGGAAACAGTGCTTAGGTGGTCCTTCCATACACAAAATGATGCTGATTCAGTTTAGCTGAGTGTTACAGTGTGACCAGTACTTAATCCACCTCACCATGCTTTTATAGTTATTTTAAACAAAGAATATTTACTAGAACCTGCTAGAAAAGTGCTAGAAGGTGAGTGAGTGAAAGCAGTGTTAAGCAGACTCCATTAATGAGGCTGTTTCTCTGCCCCTCAGGTGCTGAGGAAATGCCAACCAGAGCAGATAAATAGGCAGAAAGGAGGCTGGACTGTGATACTGCAGGAGCCTGAAGTCTGCACTCTCACTGATAGTGTTGGCTTTCCCCAGGGCTGGAGCTAACAGTCACCTCAAGTAGCCTGATGTACAGAAATAGTGTGCCTTCCCCCTTTTTAAAATGCAGTGTAACATGAGTGGCTCTTACCAGCCGCATCTAACCAGCAAACTGCCCTCAATAGAGTTGAAGAAACATAATTTAGCTTTCCAGCCACTTATAACACAGTAGAGGATGAGAATGAACACAGATAATTCTTCAGCATGTTTATTTATGCAATATTTCTGGAAAGATACTATGTAGCTTTGTGTTCTGGTTTATTTTGAAGGCACTACAGATACAGGTACAAATATACATTATATGTATAATGCACCATATGAGAAGGATATGTTGCTCTGGTGTGAGGATTGGAAGCAGTATTCTGTGATGAGTGGACTTGTGTTGCTACTGATAATTTTCCCCAACTTTTATTTTATACCATTTCCCGTACTAAAAAGAGCAAATAATTCCATGAGCTAATAAAGAGTCCATTGCTCACTGCAATTTAATGAATCTTTAAATTCTTAATCTTACTTGTTTTGAGGATGATGTAGGCACAAAGAGCACCTGTAATACAAACTACTAAGGAACAGTTCCAGTAAGGACTTCTTCTGAAATAGTGTTTGTTTGATTTTTGTAGGCAGGGTGGTGTGTGACTGAGATCCCAGCACTTAGGAGGCTGAAGCAGAAGGAGCACTCCAAGTTTAAGGCTAGCCTAAGCTGCACAGCATAACCTTGTCTAAAAAAGACTAAATAAAGCAAGCAAGCAAGCAAGCTTCCAGCAACACATTAGCCTGACAAAGTATGTTACAAAACTGTTCTGTCCCCTCCCCATGAAAACTAAAATGTTGTGCATAGGTACAGAAATTATGTTGCTTGAAGTTGCTTAGGTCTAGTGAGTTTAAATTGAGGCCTGCCAAGTAGCTCAATGGATTAAAGCACCTGCTTAGGCAGACACATGGGCCAGGAGTTCCATCCCCAGGCTTGCTATGCCAGCACCAGACCGGGGACACTCTGAGAGGGGACCTGAGGCTGGGCATGGTGGTGCGTGCCTGCAATCCTAGCACTTGTGAGGTTGTAAACAGTAGGATCACTATAAGTTTGATCTACGCAGTGAGACACTGTACATGCTGTCCTAAAATTTAAAAAAAAAGTAAAATTCGGATGTGAGGATAGTTTTGACTGCTATATACACTTTTAGGAGGAATTAGTGAAGGATTTACATTTCACACTGTTTTAAGAATCACATTTCAGACCCCAGATCCAGTCCTAGCCTAGGCCCCAGTGAATGTGTGGGAGAGCTTCTGGCCACCCTGCACCAGGAGGACCTGCCCATTCCAGCCCAGATACAGCATGGGTGAGACCCTCTGCCACTCTCTTCGGACCTCCCCACCACTCCGCAGCATCCCCCACCCTGCCTGCTGAGTGAGAATTTCTATCGCGTTCTGGGGACCCCATCCAGTCCTAGCCAAGGCCCTGGTGGGCGTGTAGGAAAGCTTCCAGGTACCCTGTGCCAGCTGGACCTGCTGGTCCCAGCCCAGGTGCAGCATCAGTGAGACCCTCTTCCAACAACTTGGGACCCCCTCACCACACCACAGCCCCCACCCCACCCACACAGTGACAATTTCTGCCATAGCCCAGGCCTGGTGAGTGTGTGGGGGCGTTTCCTCTCCCTGCTACTCCAACTTATGTCCTCCAGACTAAGCATACAGGCCTGGGGTGAAACCCTTCAGCTGCAATCCCTGCAGAGAGAGTAGGGCACAAGGCCACCCAGCTAGTCCAGGAGCAGAACATCTCACCAGAGGGGCACAAAAGGATCACTCACAAAAGCATCAGCAGGAAGGAGCTGAGCACAGCAGCCAGACCCAAGCAGGCACAGCAGGATAAATCCAAACTTTCTAGATCTTCACCTGAGTTTCAGTAGGTGCAAAGGTTATAACTGCACCAAAGCTCTACAACAAAGGGCAGAAGACAGTGCTACACAAAATGACAATGAGAGGGAGGAAAATGCAATCTCAGACCCCAACACCCACCCATAACAAATGCAGAGGTCACTAACACAGAACAAATTGGGAACCACACAGCTGAAATCAATGAATCAACAGCTTCTGAAATAAAGAAACAACTGCAGAAAGGTATAGAGGATCTCTGATTAGAAATGGAAAAAGAAATCCCTGAATTAATAGCTTCTGCAGTAAAGAATCAGATGCAAAAACATATAGAGGCAACCCAATGCCCACCCAGAAGAAGTACAGAGGACACTAGCTCAGCTGAAATGTATGAATTAATAGCATTGATATTAAATAAGAAACAGCAGAAAGTTATAGAGGAACTCAGAGCAGAATTCTTTTATAAAATAAAAAAAGAATTCTCTGAACTCATACCATCTGAAGTAAAGAATCAACTACAGAAACATAGGGAGGAAAACCAATCTGAAGAAAACACTGCAGTAAAATAATTAATAACTGTTTATAAAGAAGACAGTGATAAATAATAGAAGAGAGTAGAAAAATTACAGATTCCTTGAATGAGCAATACAGGACAGAAACAGATTGCATGAAGCAGAGTCAAAGAGATATAGAGGAACTTAAAATCTCAATCACAAGCTTGCAAAACCATTTAAGTCAAAATGAAAACGGAGTTTCAGATCTTGAAGATGCTGGTGCAGCTAGTGAAAAGGTAAGAAAGGATCTCTTCAAAACAAGTAGGATGCAGGAAAAAATAATCCATCACCAGCAAGAGGATGCAAAGATGAACAATGTGAGACTAATAGGCATCAATGAGAAAGAAGGTGTCAATACAAATGACATTAAAAAAATATGGGCAGAAGTAATAGCAGAAAATTTCCCAGATATGAGGAAACAATCTGACATTCAGGTAACCAAAGCATACAGAACACCAAGTAAAATCAACCCAATTAAAAACACACCAAGACATATAATAGTCAAGATCCCAGAAATTCAGCTCAAGAATAATATACTGAAAGGTGCTAGAGAAAAAAAGCAGATCACATTCAAAGGAAAACCCATCAGAATTATGGCCAACTTCTCTTCACAAACCATGAAAGCCAGAAAAGCATTGAGCAGAGTACTTCAAATCCTCTATGAAAACAAATTCAAGCCCAGACTACTATACCCTGTAAAACTCTCTTTCAAGTTTGATGGAGAAGTGAAATACTTCCATGACAAAGAACAACAAAAAATTTCATGATAACAAAGCCAACCCTACACAGGCTAGTGAAAGATGTTCTAGAGAGGGACCAAAATGATCAGAACTCCATGAATGAGATCAGAAGCAACCAACTAAATTGGGCAAACAATTAAACACAAGAGAAAAAGGTGTAAACCACAGAAGGTAAATAACATGTCAAACAAAGCACAGTACACCTCAATTCTAACCATCAATGTAAATGGACTCAATTCACCAATTAGGAGAAATAGACTGGTACAGTGGATTAGGAAACAAAATCCAACAATATACTGTATACAAGAAAAACATTTAACTCATAAAGACATTCAGAGGCTGCAAATCAAAGGATGGAAGACACTACTGCACAACTCATCACCTCAAAAAAAAAGCAGGGGTAGCAATCCTATTCTCAGACAGTCTAAACTTCAAGCCAAGAATGATCAAATGAATAAAGAAGGCCACTATATACTGGTTAGGGGAAAAATACAAGGGGAAGAGGGAACATTCATAAATATGAATGCACCAAACATGGGAGCAACAAAGTATATAAAAAGAAATCTTAATGAACATGAAAAATCTAATAACCAATACCACAATCTTAATAGGAGACCTTAACACTCCCTTATCCCAAAAAGATAGGTCTACCAGACAAAAAATTAGCAAAGAAATAATAGAATTGAACCAGAGCTTGAAACAAATGGACTTGGTAGATATGTACAGAGTGGTCAATCTAAAAACAGCTAAATATACATTTATTCTCAGCTGCACATGGGTAATTTTCTAAAATCGACCACTTACTAGCACATAGGTCATGCTTAAATACAGGCAAGAAAACAGAAATTATCCCATGCATATTATCTACCCGCAGTGCAATGAAACTGGCAATAAAAGTCAAAAGAAACCATAAAAACACCCGAAATACATGGAAAATAAATGACACCCTACTCAGCAAACCAATGGGTCACAGATGAAATTAAACAAGAAATTCAACAATATCTACAATTCAATCAAATTCAAGCACAACATATCAGAATTTATGGGATACGATGAAAGCAGTTCCCTGAGTGAAATTCATAGCTGTGAAATCACACATTAAGAAAACAGAATGGCAACAAATGAACACCCTGATGCTGCACCTTCAACACCTAGAAAAGGAAGAGCAAACCAAACCCAGAACCCAGAGACAGGAAGAAATCATAAAGATTAGAGCAGAAATTAATTCAATTGAGATGAAGAAAACAATTCAAAGAATTAAAAAGACAAAAAGCTGGTTCTTTGAAACATTAAATAAAATTGATAAGCCCCTAGCTAACCTCATCAAAAAGAGGAAAGAAAAAATTCAATTACAAGCAATAAGGAATAACGAGCATGTAATTACTTCAGACTCAGTGGAAACTCAGAAGATTATCAATAGCTACTTTGAGAATCTTTACTCTCACAGAATAGAAGACACAGAAGAAATGGACAAATTCCTACAAAGGTATAAATTACCTCAGCTCAATCAACAAGATATAACCACTCTCAATAGCCAAATAACAGTCAATGAAATATGAGATGTAATAAAAAAACCTACCGACAATAAAAAGTCCAGGTCCAGATGAACGCACAGCTGAATTCTACAAGAAATTTACAAACGATGTTGTCCCTATACTCCTCAAACTCTTCAATGAAATTGAAAAGGAAGCAATCCTCTCAAAGTTATTCCTGGAGGTAAGTATTATACTGATACTAAAACCAAGGGAAGACACAACTAAGAAAGAGAACTACAGGCGAATCTCCCTCATGAACATAGATGCAAAAAAAAAAAATCCTCAATAAAATGTTAACAAGTAAATACAGCAAATCATCAAGAAGTTCATACAACATGACCAGTTTTGATTCATCCCAGGTATGCAAGGGTGGTTCAGTATTCAAAAATCTATAAAAGAAATACACTATATCAATAGAGCGAAAACTAAAAACTACATGATCATCTCAATTGATGCAGAAAAGGCTTTTGACATATTCCAACACTAATTCAAGTTCAAAGTCCTATAGGAAATTGGAATAGATGGCCTCTACTTCAATCTGGTAAAAGCCATTTATGAAAACTCAATGCCTAACATAATTCTAAATGGGGAAATACTGAAATCTTTTACTCTCACATCTGGTACACGACAAGGATGTCGTCTATCACCACACCTATTCAATATAGTTCTGGAATCATTGGCTAGAGCCATTAAACATGAGAACAAAATAAAAGGAATAAGAATAGGTATAAAAGAAGTTAAATCATCATTATTTGTACATAACATGATACTTTACTTGGAAGACCCAAAAAACTCCACCAAGAAGCTATTAGAATTAATACAAAATTCAGTGGTATAGCAAGATACAAAGTCAATACCCAAAAGTCAATAGCATTTCTCTACACAGATAACAAACACACTGAGAGAGAAAATATAGAAGCAATACCTCTTACAATAGCACCAAGGAAAATGAAATACCTTGGAATTAACCTAACTAAAGAAGTCAAAGATCTTTCCAAGGAAAATTACAGTACTCTGAAAAAAGAGATCATAGAGGATTTCAGAAAATGGAAA
Organism: Octodon degus; assembly: GCF_000260255.1. Classification (NCBI taxonomy): domain Eukaryota; kingdom Metazoa; phylum Chordata; class Mammalia; order Rodentia; family Octodontidae; genus Octodon; species Octodon degus. The sequence goes on along the minus strand of NW_004524606.1, from coordinate 2,050,668 downwards.
GACATTCCATGCTCCTGGATAGGAAGAACCAACATTGTGAAGATGGCCATACTCCCAAAATTGCTGTACAGATTTAATGCAATCTCTATCAAACTACCACCAATATACCTCACAGAGCTAGGGAAATCATTCCTAAAATTTATTCGGAACAAGAAAAGACCTACAATAGCAAAGGCAATTCTGGGCAATAAAGACAAGGCAGGAGGAATTACAATTTCATTCCTGACTTGAAATTACACTACAAAGCTACTGTGATAAAATCAGCATGGTACTGGCAACAAAATAGACCTGAGGATCAATGGAATAGATTAGAAGATGCTATAGCCCTACGAACACATTCAGCCACCTTATCTTTGACAAAGGGGCCAAACATACTCACTGGAAGAATGATAACATCTTTAACATATGGTACTGGAAAAACTGGCTCTCTACATGTCAAAAACTAAAACTCGACCCAGGTCTATCACCATGCACTAAACTAAAGTCAAAATGGATTAAAGATCCAAACATTAAAACAGAAACACTAAATATCCTGGAAGAGAAAGTAGGAGGAACTCTTGAAGACATAGCAGTAGGCAAAGAGCTTATGAACAAAAATAAAATTGCATGGGAAACACTTGAAAGAATTAATAACTGGGACATGATCTTATTGAAAAGTTTTTGCACATCAAAAGAAATTACTAACAAAGTGAAAAGACAACCCACAAATTTGGAAAAAATCATGACAAATAAATACTGAGACAAAGGTCAGCTCTCTGGAATTTATAAAGAACTAAAAAACACTAGGGCCCCAAAATTTAAAGACCCAGTCCAGAAATGGGCATCTGAGATGAACACATGCTTCTCAGAGGATGAAAATAAAGAAGCAAATAAATATATGCAAAAATCTCCACATCACTAGCCATCCCTGAAATGCAAATTAAAACATTGAGATATCATCTCATCCCAGAAAAGATGGCTATCATAAAGAAATCAACCAACAACAACTGCTGGAGAGGCTATGAGGAAAAAAGAACACTTCTCCACTGCTGGTGGGAATGTAGACTGGTGCAACCAATATGGAAATCAGTGTGGAGAATCCTTAAGAAACTAGAACTAGAAATCCCATTCAAGCCAACTATCCCCCTACTGGGAATTTTCCAGGAGGAACTGAAAGCATCATATCATAGTGATATATGCATACTGTGTTTATAGCAGCACAATTTGTGATAGACAAATATTGGAAACAACCAAGATGCCTGTCACATGAGGAACGGATGAAGAGATTTGTTATTTTTATACTGTGGAGTATTTCTCAGCTATTAAGAATGAGAAACTTGAAGCCTTCGTATATAATTGGATGCCACTTGAAGATATAAGTGAAATAAACCAGACACACAGGTATAAATATCATATAGTTTCCCTAGTATAAGAACTCTAAAGAAGAAATACAAATAGACAGGTATAATACATGTAAAAGGAAAGCAAGAACTTTAGAACTGGAAAATGAAAAGAGAGCAACAAGAAGAGCTAAGAAACATGACAGGGGCAAGCCATACAGTTATATGTAGAAGATGGGTAAGGCAATGATTCTGAGAATCTTCAGATTTTTGAATCTAGCAGTTAATTGGAAAGATTCTCACCCTGACTAACTATATATACAGACACCTGTGAACTAAGCAACTGCATTGAAGATGGCAATTTGTAATAGTAGGCTCATGCTTAGAGTGCCTGTCATTCTGGTCTTCTGGATATGGGCTGCTTGTCATGATGTGCCAGTTTCTGCTATGCTGTCTCTTGGGTAGATTATTTTTCAAAAAGAAGGGGGTGGTGAATGAAAGCAAGAGACAGGAAAAGGAATATTGTGGGATTGTCCTGCTTCAAGGTTGTATATGGTTATATTTTTGGACTTATGTGTAAACATAAGAATTGCATAATTCTTTATGCCTATTTTTAAAATATTTTTTAATTTTTTAAATGTTTTTTTCATTGTATTCTGTAGGAACTTAAAGTTCAACATATCAATACTTGATGTAAAATACCTGTTCCATGTTATGCCTAAGATATTTGATATTCAAACAGATAGTGAACTTAAGCTTAACAGCCTAGGTTGTATGGCAATAACAATAAGCTTGTTTTCTAGAGGGGTTACAACCTAAGTTTGCAGACCAAAATTGGACAAAAACGAGGGCCACAAGGAAAGCCAACATTTTTGCCCTAGCCTTCCAAGGTCTATTAAGACTCAGGACATATGAAAACTTGTACTGTAACATCATGTAACTCAGTAGAGCCCCAAATTTTCTGATCAAGGAGATTATGGAGCCAAAGAGAAAAGTGATCAATGATGAAGGGTGTACTTAAGGAGAGCCATATAGAGAGCAAACATTCTCTCAGGCTTGCACAGAGAGTACATCAGCCAAGCAATGGCCATGACTCGTTCACATGGCTGACACTGACAAAGTATCTACAATCTGAGGTACAGGATCTCAGGATAAATCCCGAGGGAATTTGACTGACCTTATCAGACCCAATAGCTACAACTCTTGTTGCATAGGTCTTGTTTTTTCTTGGTCTTAACCATCCAGCAGAAAAGTATAAAAGTGAAATATAAAAAGTAAAGTCATGGTGTTATGTTGAGCTGTAGGGGACTCAGGTCAACAATTTCTGTCTCTTCCAGTCAAGCAGAAGACCCAATACTATTATGGATTGCTGGACTCTTTTAGAATATTTTGCTGAATTAACACACCTATAATTTTCAAATGAGGGAACTAAACAAAAAAGGGGACATATAAATAAATGTCCATTTTGTATCTGTGTATTCAAAATGGTTAGGATAGATATATAACTACATTCTCTTAATGAATAGAGTGATTTGCTGTAATAGTGTTTGTAAATAGGGTATCATGTCTGCATCTTGTACAGCAAATAACCACTAGGAAGAGAGTATGCAATGTGTTAATTATTGAAACTGTCCTACCAATTTGATTTGAAACTGTCTCATTGCTATTTGTCTCTCAATAAAATTATGGAAACAAAAAAAATCGCATTTGGATATTTTCATTCACTGAGATATACTGATATCTTTACACAATGTCAAATTTTTGTTAATATTTTAACATAATTTTTATGAAAATGTTTCAATTTCTTTTCACATATGTGACTGTAACCCTTTTCTCAAGCCTAATGTAGTTTCCTAATATTCGTTGCCTTATACTAGGGGCTAAATTTCGTCCTACCTTCCTACACTCCAAAACTCCTATGTGGAACAATCAACCCCCACATATCAAAGCGTAATGATGCTCATAATAGTCCTTCAAAGAAGAAATTAGTGTTTAAGTAAAGGGCTATTAGAGTGGACCCTAACGCAATCGGATTGCAATATTCATGAGGAGAGGAGAATGGCACCCCCAGGAGAGATACTGTGGAGGCAGAGAGGAAATGTGGAGAGAGGAAAGGATTCCTGAGCAAATACTACCCATAGCCAAAGGGAAAGGCTGCTGGGAAAACTAAGCAGCCCACCCTTCGGCCTTCAAACTCCAGGCTCCAGAACTGTGCAAAACTACATTTCTGATGCTTCAGCTTATCGGATTGTGAGGGCAGCCACAGCAATCCAACAGAGCATGCATTCATCAAATTTATCCAAGTTTTGTTGTTTTATTATTCATTTAGATTATTTCTTCTCTTGTATTTACTGCTTCCTATTTATTAACTAGTATTTTAGGTATTTAAACTTCTTAATTTTAATGATCATTTTTTCTGAACTCTTATTTTTAAAAATACATGTATCTGGCTCATGTCTTAGTTTATGTGGTCTGGGTTTTTGTGCATTTCTAAAATGCATGCAAATCTGTGATCTCTGTGGCATATTGTTTAATGCCATGAGGTAATTTGTAATAGTTTTAACTGAATAGAGTTAAATTTTGCTTAATTTCTTGTTCTTTTTATGACTAATTTGCAAATGATTATTAAAATGCTTTTTAAAAAGATACTTTCAATATTTCTAATGCAATGACATTTTACTTGTAGATAAACACACTTCACAATTTGAAATATGCCATGGATGCTTCACTCATCCAATAAACTTTTGCTGAATGTGTGTGTGTGTGCATGAGAGAGAGAGAGAGAGAAAGAGAGAGAGAGAGAGAGTAGTACATGTGTCAGACTCTGGACAAGACAGAGAATAGTAGCAAAAACATACAAATGCACACACACACACACACACACACACACACTCACACACACACACATACACAAACACACAAAGTTACCATGATGGAACTTACATTTTAATTGAAATAAAAGAAAAATAAAAGTAAGCAATCAAATAAAATAATTTCAATTCATAATAAGCACTCTGGAAAAATGAGTGATGAGTTAGAAAATAACAAAAGGGACTATTGTCCAGGTTGGGAGGGGCATCTTGGAAGTCTTCTCTGAGGAGGAAACACTAATACATAACATTAGAGAAGAGATCATCACAAGAATAGTGCTGACCACTTATAAGAGAACATCAGAGGCTTGGGAGAGAATAGTGGAGAACAGAAGAAAGAGGAAGGTTGATCAACAGGCACTAAGGTGCAGTTCATACGTGCACAAAGTTCTGATGTGCCATTAAACAGTAGGGGATTATAGATCATGATAGTACATTTCAAAAAGCTAGAAGAAAGAACTGGAAAGAGACAATGAATGTTTTGCTGTAACAGACAATGAATGTAAGAAGATAGAAGTGTTCAGCCTGATTTAAATATATATATATATATATATCTTACTATTCCATTAATATGAAAATATTTGTATCAGTTTTTAAGAATAAATTTAACTTGATTAAAAATATGTATTTATGACCCTTCAAGAAGACCAACTTGTTTGCCTCTGATCTCAGGGTCACCAGCAGGCCTAGCTAATGCTGGAATTATTCATCGTGAACCCTTTACCCCTCTTTATCACCAACAAAGCCTAAAATCCACAACAAATTGGACTAAGTACGTTCAGTTCGAATTTCCAGTGTTCACAGAGGGCTTTATGAATTATGAAATATATTGACATATAAAGAATGTGTTATATTCAGAGACAAAAGAGGAAGAGAATAGATAACAACAGAAGAGGATTTCTAAATAAACAAGGGTAGCTGTCAGGGACTGCCTTGAGAATCCCACTTCCACACTGTTACAGTTTACAAGAGAACACAATGGCTCGAGTGTTTGTTGCTATGAGAACATTGATTGCATTTGTTTGTTTTCTATTTCTAGATGTAGATTTCTCACTTCAGTACTTTAAATAGTCACAAAAGAATAATCAGTACTGCTCATCACTCAACTCTCCCTTGGCATGCTATAAAAAAGCAGTTTGTAGGGATATTTTATAAGTTTATACATCATTTAATTCTTTAGCAATAAATTTTGCTCCAAATATGAAATGTTGCCAAGGCAACATAGCAAATCTTAGTCCAAGGTGACAGTGGTACTTTAAAGGGTCAATTAAAAATAAAATAAAAAGATAATAAGCATATGTCAACAAAATCTTATATTAGCTTCTCAAATATGTTTGTTCCACAAGGAACATTAATAAAAAGTGGAGGCTCTTTCTATGGTTATTTTTGAAATATTTAAAGCAAATAACAAATGTAAGTTAGGAAGTCACTTTGATAAAAGTCTCACTTTCAAGACTTTCTTTCTCCTATCTGGTTGCTACTATAAAGCAACAAATCTCCCACAAAGCTTGAATATGGAAATATCTATTTAGGGAGAATAAAACAAAAAACATTCCATCAGGAATTTAAGGGCTGTGTGAGGAAAATTACCAAATCAAGATAAATTACTTAAAACATAGAACACAGAAATGGTGAAAAATAAACAAATAATCCTTGAAGACTGTAAAGAGAAAAATTGTCACAATGGGCTTAAGGTATTGAGGAATTTCTATAAAATGAAAGCACATGGGAAAGAATTCATGCATACACACTCACAAACAGAATTACAAAGAGAATGAAAGAAAAATATTTGTGACAATTGAGAACCAACAAAACATATTTGGTATCTCTCCAGGAGATACCAAAAGAAAATCTACACTGTTTCTATTTATAAAGGAAAAATATTAATGCCTGGAAAACTTAAAGTGAAATTTTAACAAGAGATCATATCACTACTTTTTCTAATTTGTAGATATCAGAAAAAAATTGTCAATTGAAAAAACATCCTGAATATGTACATATCTAAGTACTGTATAGATAAACATTTAGCAATAGTAAAATGAACAAATCTTAAGCAAGTATTCCAATGAAATTTCATAAGTGCAATCACACAGAATTATAAGTCTATCATGATAGAGAACATTACTGTCACCTCAGAAAGTTTGCTTAATTTTCCCTTTCAAATGCCACTCATATACAACTAGTGTTTTGACTTCTATTTGTTGGTTCCTAATTGTCATATTAACAGAATAATGCAAAGGAAATCTTTTGCATTGGCCTTTCACTGAACTGAACATTACATATTCACACTTTTATCCTGTTCAACAGTGCACTTTTACTGTTTATTACTATACAATTGCATAAATATAGTTGTTTATTTTTGCATTCCCATGTTTATGGACAGGTAGGATGAGTTTTGATTTTAAATATTTTTGTATGTACTTCAGTATTTTCTGCAGCATATGTTGGTGGTATTTCTTTATCATATCTCCTGCCCTGTAGTACGCAGGTCAACAATTAAAAAGAAGCAGATATAATATTCATCCTTTCTTGTTCCTTATTTTAAAATGATGGCATACGGTATTTTGTCTTTAAACTACTGCAAACATGTACTAATGGCAAGACAGAAATATATTTTTTGAAAGGAATCAAAAACTTGATATTTCACCATTAAGCAGAAGTTGTAGGATTTTGATAGTTGCTAAGACAGGTTTTTTTGTTTTGTTTTGTTTTGTTTTTGGCAGAACCGGGAATTTACCTCAAGCCCTTGTACTTACCAAGGAAGTGCTTATTACTCTGATCCCTCTCTCCAGCCCCTAAGACAGGTTTTCTTTTAAGAATTTAATGAGTTGGGCCCAGGGAGATAGCTCAGTAGCATAAGCGCTTGCCTGGCAAGCATAGGATCCTGAGTTCAATCCCCAATACTGAAAAAAAAAAAAAAAAGAAAGAAAGAAAAGGAAAGGAAAGGAAAGGAAAGGAAAGGAAAGGAAAGGAAAGGAAAGGAAAGGAAAGGAAAGGAAAGAAGGAAAGGAAAGGAAAGGAAG